>NW_022681474.1:77164651-77778117 GCF_009764315.1 Trachypithecus francoisi | reverse complement strand
TTCTATTTATAACTCACTTAAAGTAATTTGATAGTATACACTGTGATGTGTCCCCATATATCAGACATTTAAAAAATGTATTTGGAACCAAAGCAAAGATAGACTTTACTAATACCACAGAGGTATAATCTGCTGCTATTTCTTGATCAGAAGTAAACAAGTTGACTTCAAATCAGTTGATCTAATTTTCTTCACCGTTCATTTAATGGTATTTTTTGATTATTACAGAATATATTGAATTCAATAACAATAAGTCCTTTTCTTTTTCTTTTTTTTTTCAGAAATGGTTTCTCTCTGTTGCTGAGGCTAGAGTGCAGTAGCATAATCTCGATTCACTGCAGCCTCTGCCTCCAGGGCTCAAGAAATCTTTCTACCTCAGCCTCCTGAGTAGCTGGGACTACAGGTGAGCACCACCATGTCCACCTATATAATTTTTGTATTTTTTGTATTTTTTTTTTTTTTGATGGGATTTCACTGTGTTGCCTAGACTGGTCTCAAACTCCTGGGCTTATACCATTCTCCCCCCTCAGCCTCCCAAAATTCTGGGATTACAGGTGTAAGCCATTGCACCCGGCTGAGAAGACTTTTTATTATAAGTTGTTCCTATTGTTTTATTTATTTGGTTTGCTTGTTGGTTTTCAAGGTAAGTTTGACATATAAGGTGGTATAATGTTTAAAGGTCAAGTTATAGAGATAGCTTGATTGAAGTTCAAATTCAGAGCCAAGTTACTTAGACTCTCTAAGGACCTGTTTTTTCCCTTATAAAATTAAAATAAAGTGGATAGCCACTTCATAGGTTTGTAATAAGAATTAATATAATAATGCTGTCACACAGTTGCAAAGAGACACTAAAGCTTGGCCCTGTCAAAAAATATTAGCTATTGCCATTAGAATTGTTCTCCTTAATACCTAAGGCATTTGCTGACAATCAGGTTACTCATCATGTCCTTCCAGGAAAATAAGTAAATAAATAAATGTTTAAAACTTAGGAACTACTTTTAAAATTTAATTTTCAGACCTGACATAACACAGCTGAGGATGAAAGATGGTAGCTGACTGGGGACAGATGTAGAGATCATTAATGGTATAATACTGTGAGAATGTGAACGATAGGATATGATATTACTCATACAGATTGTAAATACATGTCAAAATTATATTTATCGTTCATTTAAGTAAAATTCAACCTTGTTTTCTTCAAAGAAGAAATTATGCCTTTCACTCTACCTGTTTAACTCTGGAAAATTTTACAAATTGAGCATGCCATTTTTCAGTATGAATTCCTGTATTTCAGCTACCCTGCTAACTTTGCTTTTGGCATGATGAGCAGAAAAAAAAAAAAAAAAGAAACAGAATAATTAGTTCTGGAATATGAAAAGTGTCCATGAAGAGGAGTAGTCTTGAGAAGTAGGGAACAGGATGAAGTCATTAGGGGACAGAAGGGTAGGAGGGAGTGTGACCAGATAAGCACTGAACTCTGCATGCACACGTAGCAGTCTAAAATAGTCATCTAGCATACAGACTCTAGGTCAAGATAGCCAAGATGAATTGCAACTTCTCCACAAGCAACATGACTTTGGGTAAAATATTTAACTTTTCTGTGTCTTAGTTTCTTCAACTGATAAATAAAAATGATGGTCATATCTACTTCATAAAATTGTGATAACTAAACTGATTAATACATGTAATGAATAGTGTGTGGCATTTAGCTTAACAATAAGACATTTCATGAAAATATTGGCTACTTTTGTTAGCTAGCAGCTCACATTGTGCCTAAAGCTGACCCCATATCTAGGATTAGGTTTTGAAAGAAATTCATCATCATCAGAAGTAGGTCTGGAAGTTATAAAGGAAAGCTTAAAGAAACAGAAATATGTGCAACACCTATTTTCAAAGAATCTATCTGAAAGCCAACACTGAGCCCAGGGAGATGGCATATGTCCCCTTTGGGCATGTAATTCAGTTCCCTGATGGTCAGTATACTGTCGTTGTTACAAAGGTCCCAAGGCAAACTTTAATAATTGTGATCCCACTCAATAGTCATGTTCACTTACTTTATAGGTACATTTGTGGCATATTTTAAAATGTGAGGTTGAGTGCATTTCACTTAAAAACCAAAGGCATATAATGACAATATGTTATGGAGGAAAAATTATTGGTTTTTGTAAATAGGCAGATCTTGTTTTTATTCTAGCTCCATCACTTACTAACTTTGTGATATGGACAATTTATATCCTATCTGAGCCTGTGTTTTCTCTACAGTATGAGATAATTTCTACTTTGAAGTATTGTTATGAGGGCCAAATATAAATTATTTTCTTGTTTATGATGTTGGTATATACTACTTCCATGCATGATAGTTAATTTTATGAATAAGATTTTAATAGTAAGCCATAGAAAAATATAATGTAAGACTGATTCTTAGAATCTATCAAAACAGGTTGTAAAAATGACTTAAAGAAACATCTAGCATGGCAGTGACTAACATTTTGAAAAGCTTTATTTTTCCATTGAGAACCATAGCCCAACACAATGTCTGTGCTTCAGTGTTCCTCTTGTCAGGAAGGATAATATTTGTGATTCATCGACTAACTCTAATGAAAATTTTTATTCTTAAGACACAAAATATTTCCCAGCACAGTACATAAGGTCTTTGTGCTCATGTCAGCATTGGAGATAAATTTCTGGGAAAGAAGTAGAGAAACTGCTCATTTCTATAGACATCAAAACACCAAAGTAAAAGTGAAAATAAAGGAACACAAAAGACTTTTTCTTTTTAAATGCCTAAGCTGAAAAGTATACCTACCAGGAAACATCCAACTCACGAATTACTTTAAATATGTTTTCGAAACATTGTGCTTGTTTTATAACAACAGATTCATGCTATTTACCTGATATTCCCCAGTGGTTGCTCGGTGGAGCTCAGTACCATCCTTGGAGACCATAGGCAATAAAAAGCATTTCTTCTGCACCAGTAAGACAAAAACAAACTGACTACTTCTCACATAAGCCTTGGAGGGCTTCCCTCAGTGGGCTTAGTGATCAGCAAATCATGTCAAATAAGCCTTTTTGTTATTTTTGACATAATAGTGTTCCTGGCAGGCAGTACTTAAGAATTCCCAGGTTATTAGCCTTAACATAAATTCAATATACTCTCTTTTATTAAAAGTCAAGCTGTTTATTCACAGTAGTTCTTAGGTCTACATTTCATTTTACACATATATGTGGATGTAATAGCTTTTTCCTTAGAACTTTTAAGAAACAGAATTCAGTAAAAGTCCTATATTTATATTTTCTATGTGCCAAGAACAGATAACCATCATTAATGTGAACCAAATTTGAATTGAGGAGCTGAAATTAGGAGGAATTGCAAAACACCTGAAATAAATGTTCAAGTAATGAAGGGGAAAGTTTACTTTAGAATTAGTGTATCAAAAATGAGAAAATTGGCTGGGCACCCTGGCTCATACCTGTAATCCCAGCACTTTGGGAGGCTGAGGCATGCGGATCACCTGAGGTCAGGAGTTCGAGACCTGCCTGGCCAACATGGTGAAACCCTGTCTCTACTAAAAATGCAAAAATTAGCTGGACATGGTGGCACATGCCTGTGGTTCCAGCTACTCGGGAGGCGGAGGCAGGAGAATTGCTTGAACCCAGAAGGCGGAGGTTGCAGTGAGCTGAGATCATGCCACTGCACTCCAACCTGGGCAGCAGAGTGGGACTCCATAAAAAGAAAAAAAGTAAAAAAAAAAAAAAAAAAAAAAAAAAATTAAAAAAGTCATTATTGTGTTTATTTTTTAAAAAAATAATAGTTTCAAAATGTATACATGTAAAATGTAACTGGGAATACTTTGTATCTATTTGTAGCCCAAGATTAAGTTTATTCTCAATTGCTAGGAGGTTTGCACAATAGAGTACATATTTACTTTAATCTGTATGACAAAAAGCCTCATTGTCATTGTGACTATGTCATCATTATCACATTCGAATCTCCTGATTATAACCTGCACAGATGGTTTATCTACAGGGCTCTGGGATAAGAAACTTGCTGTCAGTCTACAGAGGAAGCCGTTTTCACTTCCAGATAGTTCTGAATATTTGAAAGTACTTGCTGATTTAGAGTCAAATTATGTCTTGCTGTAACATCCATAATTTCTGAACTTACATTTGAGATAAACCAAGATTAGACTAAACCATGCCTTCAAATGACAGACTATCAAAAATATGATGCAGTTTATGTACCAAAACTATCCTATCTTGCCATTTTCCTCCATTATTTAGGAAAAACATGGCCCTAGTTTTTTTAGCCACACTTGACAATATTATTTTAAACCACTATGTCATTTGGATGTCCTATATTTGAACACTCTTTAGTGTCTTCCTGTTAAAATATGGATAAAAACTGCATGTCCAGTATAGCATACCTGGAGAAAAACATAGCTCTCATTAACCTTGTCCAGACATTAAACTTATAAGAGAAAATCTTTATTTTCCTTGTAGCCAAATTACTCTGCTAAATTGTTTTTAGGCATGATTAATAAACCTTTACTGTAAACGGAAAGAGTCTAAGATTTTAGGTTTTGTGCGCCATATAATCTCTATACAACTATTCGTCTCTGCTGTTGCAGTGAGAAAACGTTTATAGACAATACACAAATGAATGAGTGTGTCCATATACAATAAAACTTTATTTCCAAAACCAGTCTGTTGGCTGGATAAGGATTGCAGGCCATAATTTGCCAAGCCTTGGTTTACAGCCTAGCTAGATAAACACTGCTTGTTGTAGTAAAAGCTTGCTTTTTAAAACATATATCTCTCATCCTAGCATTGTCATTATGTGTGTGTGTGGTTTATTGTTAAATATGTAATATTTAAGGGTCTTTCCTATTTAGTTCTATTGACTAAAAGCTGCTTCATAATTATAATGCACAGACTCTATATAGGTTTTTATTTTGCCATTCAACCTATTAGATAATCTTTATAATTCTGTTTTATTTTTCATGTGTTTGACAGATGAACATGTCTACAGCACTGATGAAAATGTTACCAGAATGTAAACAAAAATGAAATTTTCAGGTTAAAACCATTTTATTTGTTAGTAATATATATCTATTAACCATGAAATAATTTACCAAATTATTTCATTACCTGATCCATATTGCTTCTTCTTGTCCAAAAGAATATAGTAAGGTACATTACCAAATACGTAATTCTGACTTTAGTGGGCGTTTAATGTATTATTAGAGGATCCTGATATCTGTATTTTTTAAAGAAATTAGATTCATTCCTAATGATTATACTTTCTTCATCTAACACTATAATATTAACAACAGTTGGAAAAAAGTCTAATAATTAACAGTAGATTTACAGAGCATTTTTCAATAATTTTCTAAAATTATCTGCAAAATGTGGCCAGAATCACTGTAAAATTCACATCTGAGCTTATGGAAGCCAACTTTATTTCACTCTAAAATGACAAAATTTTATATTTTTAATTTTATCTTTTGAAGTGTTTTGACATAAGGGTAGTGGAAGACCTTACTAAAGGTAGCTTAGATAGTAACAGATTTGTCATCTCAGTTAACACAAAGGCCATAGATGGGGCAGATCTACAGGATGCAAAACCTTTCCTTTTTCTCACCTCATAGGAGCCATATGTCTACTGCAATTCTCTGGTTTCATGTGCTTACAAAATGCCCTTTAGTTAAAAATAAAAAGAAAGAGAAAGAGAGAAAGAAAGAGAAAGAAGAAGGAAAAACATAGAGAAAGAAAATAATTTATTCGTGTGTTTATTTAAATTAAGAAAGACGTGCATTTTCCTAGACCTCCCTGTGATGACTAATTTCATGTGTCAGTTTTACTGGGCTAAGGGTTGCTCACATAGCTGATAAAACATTATTTCTGAGAGTATCTGTGTTTCCAGAGAAATTAGCATTTGAATAGGTAGACTGAGTAAAGAAGATCATCCTCACCAAAATCTGTGGCCATGCTTCAATCTATTCAGAGCCTAAATAGAACAAAAGGCAGAGGAAGGTTGAATTTAATCTGTCTTCTTGAGCTGGGACATCCATCTTCTCTTGTCCTCCAATATTGGAACACCTGTTTTTCAAGCTTTTTGGCTTAGGTTGAACTATATCATCAACTGGGCCTCCATCTTGCAGGCAGGAGATTGTGGAACTTCTCAGTCTCAACATCCTTGTGAGCCAATTCCTCCCAAGAATTATCTTCCTCTAGCTATCTCTATCTCTATCTCATCTGCACCTGTACCTGTCTCATCTATATCTATCTCTACTATCTGTATCTTTATCTCCTCTATCTCTATGTCTACCCCTATGTCTACATCTATCTTAGTTATCTATCTCAGTTATGGTTCTGTTTATCCATAGAACCTTAACAAATATAGTCCCCTAATAGGCCTTATCTTACAACTCACTTGTTAGCTTATCATGGTTATAACCAAGTTCATCACTTCAAAGGAATATTAAATTATATTTATATATAAATTATATATATATATATATAATTTATACTAAGATTTAGCTAGCCAGCCTCCTCAAGGCAAACCTGGCCCCCCACCTCACTTAGTATAGCAAGCAAACTAAATGTAGATTATACATTTTTTATTCATTGAAAAAGACCCAAAGAATAACTTATCATGACATGCTAAAATTATATTAAATTTAAATTTTGATATACAAATAAAATTTTATTAGAATACAATTATATTTATTCATTTACTTTTACATTCTTTGTCTATGGCTACTTTTACACTAATGCAGCAGAGTTTGTTAGTTGAGACAGAAACTGGCTGACAAAGACCAACATTTTTACAATATGACCCTTTACAAAAAAAAATAATTGACCCTTGGTTTAGACTGATCAATAATCCTGTGGGAGGATTTTATTGATTTCCTTTGTAGCCAACCAAGCACTTTTTTTTCTTGGCTAGGATAAATTTAGAACATCTATGTCCTTCCTTAAAATAGGCTCATATACTTGAAAGCCTGATTCTCTCATAACTATATTTTTTTCTCTGCTGTTAAAATTTGAGGTCATTCTCTTCAGAAATAAAGAGAGTAATGAAATAGAAACTAAGCAGTCCCATTTTTCTTTTGTCATTTATGAGGGCCTATACCACCTAGTGGTGGTTTAGTATGTATTAACAACCATTTCACTAAGAAAAACTGCTGTATTTTTAGTTTGCTTAATTTAGTGATGTTGAATATTTCCTCTATGACCAATTTTGGCCTATGAACATGATTTTCTTTTAATTCAAAGTTGGGAGGAGATGAGCACTGTGTGCTTCTATGAGGAGTTCCATCTGGTTCAAACATAAACACTATTAATATCACTTTGCTCTAGATATGTGATTCTCCTTGATAATGCTTCTTGCATTACCACAGTATAAAAGTTACAATCCTTATTATTTTTAAAAAACTTAATTTGTATAGGACTCTTGATAATATTTTAATATATACACATTTTATAATGATTTTTATTGATACTATTGTTTCTTCTTTTATACATTTTTTGTTGTCCTTTTTGTTTATTTATATAGTCAGCTTTCACATTAAATGGGAGAAAAACTGGCATTGCTCAATTCACACCTAGGGAAATTCTGTGTGCCAGATAGATTGTATTTCTTTCAATGCTCTAAACAATGTTGTGAGGTAAGTGTTATCTCAGATTTGCACATGAAGAAACATATTCCCAGATTAATAAATTGTCCAGTTTCACACAGGGAATAAATTGGAGCACAGGAGTTCTATATAGATAGATTTGTATGACTTCACAGAGTGAAATGGACAGATAACAATTCATTTTCCAGGGCAAATCGCAGGACAATGGATATCGGAAGAAATGATGAGACCAGGATAACATTGGATGTTTTGTATATAAAAAACTAACTTGGGCAACAAAAAAGAATATAAAGCCACTGAAGCAAAATATATGTTACCAAATTTAAAAGAAAATATGCTATTGGTAGGTCATGGTTACATTATATAAAACATTTCATTTCACATAAAGTATTAACACTACACTATGACTATGAGTTAATATTAAAAAAATTGACCACATAGGAAATAGGAGAAAAAAGTAACAACACTGTGGAAAGCAAAGAAAATGACTGCAAGATGCAGCTATCACCACCATCTCTACAAGGAGGCCACATGGGGCCTCCTCAGAAGCTTAGATGAACAAAGGGAAGAGACTGGAGTTTTCAAAATTTGTAAACTCAGAGTAAAAGCCTTCCTGAGCTGAGACTAGACTTCTGAGGAAGAGATATATTCCAACTGCTGCTATTACCTCTGAAGAGGCACTTTCTGGGTCTCTGAAAAAACTGGTAAACTGAAACAGTTACTGCTTCTAGGGCAAGGGGATGTTCTTGGGAGAATATCGGCAAGGACAGCAACAAACTGGAAAAGGAGATATATTCTTCCATGCTCTTGCCTTTCTGTGTTTCTCTAGTACCTCCCAATAGCAGAACCTAGCAGGATCCCACTTGAAGGAACCTGGAAAACGTAGCTTGCTAATCCCCATCACAGCATCAGAGCAAATTTATTACAGAGAATTGTGGCTAAAGATCAAGATTATTAGTAGATCAATTTTCTTACCTAATTTTTAACCTGTATTGATTTCTTATAACATAAATATCTGTGATTATAGAGATCTCAGTATTTTCTTTTTCTTCTGTAGCAGCATTTCAATCTTTTTTGAAGTTCTACCTCTCTTTCACACCATGTGAGAGCAATTGACCTAATCATCATGGGCAGTGGTTATAATATGTCTCAACCTGTCCAAAATAAAGATGCTACCCCATTAACCATATGGTTTATTTTGTAATATGGTCATGATTTAACCTAGTCTAATGAGAAACTTAACTAGAAAATTTGTTGAACTTATTGAGTAAAATAATGTTCATTTTCTGAAAAAGTAGCTTAGCTAGTAAGATACAAGCTCACTGCTACTAGTGGCCATCTTGATGTGGAACAATAATGAGAATATTTCTTCAGGTAATCCTGCAAGAAATGTATGCAAAACAGAAAAGAGAAAGTTACAATGAGAAATTTCTTACATACTGTATTCAGTAGAGCCTGAGGGTAGCTCTAAATCTAAATACTTAATAAGAATACTATTGACAATAAATAATACTCGTATAGCAAATACTATGTGCTAAGCATTATTTCATGTACTTTATAAGATTAATGTATCTAATACAAGGACTCTATGAGATAGACATTATTGACCAATTTTATATATAAGAAAACTGAAGTAAAGATAAAGTGACTTGTCCAAAGTCACATAGCTAGTTAATAATGTAACTAAAATAAATGCTCTTTCCCACATTAGTATATAGTCTGATATGCTTCAGTTATGAGAATCAATGCTTTTCATTTTAATTTATGACCACTGAGTTTTGTTGTATTTGTTTTTTACAACCTGCAAATAAAATGCCCTGACAAATTACATTCTCTCAGACAATCATCTTTCTTTTGTTTGCAATCAACATTTTATATGTATATGAATAAGTATTCACTTATTATGTATCACTCCTTTGATTTCTCAAAATTTATTTAGGGGTATATAAATATTTTGCTACTACTGGAATTAGCCAAAATTTAAGGTTAAATTTTCAAACATGCCATTGCCCTCATCATACTGTAGCAAGAATTAGTAATCAATGATACACTAAGGACTAAAGTCAAGTCCTAGAAAAATCTCATAGTTAAAATATCGAATAATATTAAGTGATACAATTTGGTCCCAAGTACATATTTCTAAAGAAAATATATTTTTCTTATGAAAAGTTCTACAATATTTGATAAATCGAGATATTCCATTTCCATCAGTTGAGAATATGGTTTCTTGTGTTTTACTATTCCTGGCACATCAAGTTTTTCCTCACATTAAGATAAGAAATGTTTCAGCATGTGCTTATTTTGTTTTTGAATAGAATGGCGCATGGCTGTTTCAGCTCTCATAATTTTTTAAGCCATTAATTTTATCTCAGGCCTTTTTTGCATTCCATACCTTCCTGCATACCAATTAGGCATGCAAATTTCTCTTAAAATCACATTTCCTTACCAGTCCAAATCAATTCATTCTTCCCCATCATACATATTCCTCTTCTATTACCTCAGAAACAAGTTAATAAAATACTTTACTTTAATCATTTATTTCTGATTGTAAAGTAATGATACAATAGATTTAGATCCTCATTTTAGCCATCACTTAATCACGATCATGTAGACTCTAAGAGTTCAACGGTTTCAATGCCTATCTCTGTCACTTGCATGGATTCCGTTAATAGAGGTAATTCAAAAGTATTCACGTAAACTATATCAAGCACAAACTTCGTTTTTTTTTTTTTTCTATTATATTAGATTGTATGTCAACTATGAACATTTGGTGAGGACCAGTACTTTCATATCAAAGCTACCACTATGAAGAGATGAAATCTGAACCCCAGGGATGAGACAGGAAGATACCAGGATATGGTCACTCCATACTGTTCTCAAAATATTTACATCCCTACCCTGTATTCCATCATATACTTTATTCCCCATTGCTAAGAGTTTATAAATCAGTGAAAAGAGATGTCCTTTTCCCAGGATCACCCAAGGAATCTTGGGCTCCTCAGTCAAAAAGTACTTTGAAGTCTCAGTATAGATTAAAGACTGAATAAATGACTGTGCCTGTATTCCAAGATTCCACTAAAATGAAAGTAAATATACAAAAATGGTATAAATCTTCAATTCAGAAGAGAATGGAAGGGAAACATCAATACAGTAAGATATTGGTCAATATCTGATAGGCAGAAAGAATAGTGATACCCAATAAAGCGGTCCAGAGACATGCTTAGCCTAGAGTATATGTTAAGTAAGATATAACTAAAAAGGATCTAGTAAAAAAACCAGAGTGTCTTCTCAGCCAATAGCTAGCTAATAAGGAGAGTAGAAATTAAAAATTTAAATTTGAGGCTGCACAAACCACTATGGCACATGTTTACTTATGTAACAAACCAGTACATCCTGCACATGTACCACTGAACTTAAATTTTGGAAAAAAATTTAAAATAAAAGTAAGTAAGTATAACTATATATAGAAGATATAAAGAAATACACACACACACACATGCACACACACACACACACACACACACACACAAATACATACTAAAATGCTAGAATTTCTGTATACCTGGCTGGATAAAAAGAAGTACAGAGCTTTCTAATTTCTGGCAGTTGGTAACCCTCATCATGAGTGAAGCTGAGACAATAAAAAGCTCCAGACTGAATATAGAGTTGTCAACTATCTTTTTTTTCTCCATAAACAAAGAACAAAACTTGGTGGAAAAAAGTCTCTAAACTAAATTGTACACACAGAAACATCTGAATGTATATTCAATCTATAAAGCAAGAATTGGGTGTTAAGAAAAAAAAAAACTGAACACAAAGAACTTTCCAGAAACTGTAAAACTTGCCTTAAAATATTTCAAAAACAGTAATAGATAACAGTATCGTTAAAAGGTAGAAAATTATATAAAATATAAATGAATGATCAATTCAGAAGGTTCAATGTAAAACTAAAAAGTGTCATTTGGCAAAGAGAAAACATAAGTAGAAATCATAACAAAAATACATAAAATTACTAAAACCAAAGTGCATGAGTTTTCAGACTAAATATGTCCCTCACATGATCAAGACAAAAACTCCTACCCAATCAAAAATTTGAGAAATTACAGAATATTAAGCATAAAAAGAAGCCCCCGAACAGTTCCAGAGAGAAAAACTGGGAATTTCACCTTGAGTAATTTTTGAATGAGTTTATATGGACCAAACTTCTCATAAGAATAACTAAATAGTCTGGGTAGATTAAAATATACATGTATTCTGTGTGCTAAATGAATAGCAGGATATTAGATCAAATTTTAACATAAAATAAAACAATAATGAAATGGCATACAACCCACAGAGATAGGTAAAACTTGAGGAGGCATTTTACAAAAGAAGAAACACAGATGGCAATGAACATATAAAAAGAGGCTTCACTTCATAGATAATTAAGAACTCAATATTACAAATCCAGTAATTTTAAAATATGCCTGCATATTCTTCAATATATCTCCCGGTGAGAGGGATCTATATTCCTACTCTTCCATCTGGGCTGGTTTGTGATTTATGCAATGGAATGTGACAAAAGTGATGCTATGTATTTTCTAGGCTAGGTAATAAAATGCCAGGAGGTTTTCACTTTGTTTACTGATACACTAGCTCTCAGTGTCTTTAGCTTTCATGTAAGAAGTCAGAGTAAACCTGAGAGTACCATGCTGTGAGGAATTCCAAGCTACACAAAGGAAAGAACACTCAAAGGCACCCTGGCCAACTCCCAACTGTGCCTAACATTTGTGTTATTTCAGCACAGATGCCTTACATATGTGTGAAGAAATGTTCACATGATTATAGCCCTGAGGTGTTCAATTCATGGTGGGCTCATTGAGTCTTTTCAACTAAGTTTTCAGCCATCGTGGAGCAGAGACAAGACATCCCCAGTGAGCTCTAAATTCCTGAACCCCAAATGTTTGAGCATAATAAAATGCTTATTGATATATGATGCTAAACTTTGGAGTGGTTTGCTTTGAACTGATAAATAGAACAGAATTTGGTAACTGAAAGAAGTTTGCTGCCAAAACAAAATGTAAAACATAGAGTACTGATTATTGGACTGGGCCTTAGTGAAGCATAATGAAGTTTAAGGAGGCTGTTGGTAAAGTTCTGAAGTAAAATGTAGAAAATGACTATGGAATTCTAGGGAAATGGGAGCCCTTGTCAAGTTGTGGAAGATATTTATTTGTGGTGCTGTGGAAAATAAGAGAAAGTACAGTAGTCCGTTGGTATCCATGGGAGACTGTTTCAAGGCATCTCCCACCATGTGGATACCAAGAACCTGCTGATGCTAAAGTCCCTTAAATAAAATGGTGTAGTATTTGTGCATAATCTGTGCATATCCTCCATATACTTTAAATCATTTTTAGATTGCTTATAATACCTAACACATTAAATACTATGTAAATAGCTATTATGCTATATTGTTTAGGGAATAATGAAAATAAAATATATGTACATGTTCAGTGCAGGCACAATCATCCACTTTTTTCCTCAATATTTTTGTTCCATGTTTGGTTGAACCTATGGATGTGGAACCTATAAATATGGAGGGTCGACTGTACTTAATAATGTTGCCGACTTAGCTAAAGATATTTTTGAATAGAATGTTGATAATGCAATCTGGTTTATTCTATCTTTCTATAATAAAATGAAATAATACATAAATTAATTAAAGAAAAAAGTATTTATATTTCAGGTAGAATTTAGAGAAAAAATGTATAGTACCCAGAACAGTTAGCCATTACAGGGTTCTCAAAGTAAGAAAGGACAGTAGAATTCTTAATTGCCATTAATGAGAGGATCAAAGACTGTATACTGCACACTAGTTAATTGTAATTAAGTTTTCAAATGGCAATCAAAAAGTTAATTCTCAGTTTCAACACAAACTGAAAATTAATACTCAGTTTCACACAATGTTATATCGGGCTTTGCTTAATGTTATAATGTATTTTTTGAAAAATATTATAGCTCTAAGCCACTGGAGCAGGTTTCCATTTTGATAGCCCAGCCCACACCAGACTGCATCCTGCCCTGGGGCCCAATATCCTCTGAATCTCCACATTCCTGGAGTCCCACTGACATTATCCTCCTACAGCTGGCACCACTGCTGGCCACTGCCACTCAGGCCAAAGTACAAGCCAGTGGCAATGACTCTGCTGCTCCCAGTAGTGTAGCCACCACACATTTACAAGCACCCTGAGGACAGGCTACTTTGCCCACAGCTGCCATCTGGGAGCAAAGCACCCTATGCCTATGCTATGGCTGCTATGCTAAAAGCTACCCTACCCTTCCTAGTAGCAGGACAAAAGCACAGCCACTGTATTCCCAACCTGAGAATTTCACCAGGATCCTAGGATTACCAGGTCCATAACTACACCATGGGTAGCACCTGCAAGGAGACCTGAGAACTGATCCAGCTGGCTCAGCTTTGCTCCCCAACACTGGTCCCCACACATGCTGTCTGAGGGACTGGGAATAGCCCAGCCATGTCTAGCTTCATTGGCACATGAGAAATCCTTCTGGATCCATAAGGTTGAGCCCATCCAACCTGGCAATACCACTACAGCTGGAACCAACCCAAATGTACCACATATGGGCCTGCATACTGGCCTAATCCTCTTGTTGCAGCCACCACTAACATCAGTTTGAATTGCATGGAAGCCAGAGGGTTGTCCCACCAGTGCTACTGCCAGCTTTTATACCATGCCCACTGCCTAAGCGTCCAAGTACCCACTCACTAGCCCAGCCAAACACTGCCACTACTGGCACCTACACAAACCTTACAGTCCAAGAAAGGACCTACCTAATCCTATTAAAACTGTGCCAGCATATGCCACCACACAGCACAAGGAAAGTCACATTTAACCTGCTGCTGCCATCACTGGGAACCAATGACTGGCCCATCTGGCATCCTCATCCCCAGGAAAACTTCACCACAGCCTCCACTAATAACCATAACCTAAGACGATGAATACATCACAAACACCACTAATGCTCTTTACAGCTGAAGAAATCATGCAGAGACTACGTGACTGCACACACAAAGACTCAAAACCAAAGGGCCCTAACCAACAAATGCTACATACAACTTCAGGGAAAAATGCTTCACAATGAAAGCATGTTCTGAAAATTGAAAAAAGCGATTGTTACAACAGATATGCATATATCAACATAAGGACACAAGAAAAGTTAAAAAGCAAGGAAATATGACACCTCCAAAGAACACAATAATTTTCCAGCATAACAAAAATTCATAAGGTTCAGTGAAAATAAACCTTATGAAATCTTAGAATGAATATTCAAAATCATGATTTTTTAAGTGTAGTGAGATACAAGAGAACGAAGACAAACAATACAAACAAATGAGAAAAAACAATTCAGGTTACTGAAAAATTACCAAAGAGATAGATATCACACAAAAAAGAAGTAAACAGAACTTCTGGAGCTGAAGAATTCCTTGAATGAAATACAAAGTATATTCAAAAGCATTAATAATAGACCAAATCAAGCAGAAAACAAAATACCAGAATTTGAAGGCATGACTTTTGAAATAACTCGGTCATACAAAAATTTTTTAAAAAGGATAAAACAGTATGAACATAGCCTGTGGGATATATGTGGCACCAGAAAGTGGCCAAATGTTACAGGTTTTGGTGTCCCAAAAAGTGAAGCAAACATGGAAGGGATAGACAAGTTATTCAATGAAATAATCCCTGAAAACTTCCCAAGCCTAGCATTACATTTAGACATCCCACTTATATGTGGGAGCTAAAAAAGTTAATCTCATAAAGATAAAGAGGTTAATGATAGATGTCAGAGGTTGGGAAGTGTGTGTATGGGTGGAGGCGGTGATGAATAGAGATTATTTAGTGGGTATAAACATGTTGCTAGATAGAAGAAATAATTTCCAATGTTCAATATCACAGTAGGATGACTATAGTTAACAACAATGTATTGTATATTTCAAAATAGCTGTAAGAGGGAACTTGAAATGTTCCCAACACATAGAAATGATGCATAACCATGAGGTGATGGATACCCCAAATACTCTGACTCGATGATTATACATTCTACACATGTAACAAAATATCATATATGGGCATGCATACTTATAAGTATGCATACATGTCATGTATCATGTAAAAATTTTAAAAATTATCACTGTTATAATATAGATGAACAAATACAAAATACATATAGATAAACTCTAAGAACTATATTTAAATATAAGAAAGCTAAAATAATTACATGTAGGTGAATATTCAGTTAAACAGTTAAAAAAAGAAGTAGGAGGCGGGGGAAAAGAAGAAGGTAAAGATGGTTGTAGAGGAGAAAGAGGAGGAGAAGGAGGATGTTTGCTTTACTTAAACAGGAAAATGATAAACTATCATGAAACTATCATAAATTGTGCACTTATTTCAATCAAGTGCTGTTTTAAGCATTTTAGCACATGGTATATTTAATATTCACATTAATTCAAACAGTGCATATTCTTAGTCAACATTTTAAGGAATTAATTGTTCCATGGCCATCTCTATAATAAGTGGTGAAGCCAATATTGGAATCTAAAACAAATACTGAGAGGTCTATAGGTCCATTTGCCTGGGATAGTGTGAATTTTTACTGGGAGCTGAAATTGCAAATACTAGTTATAATGGCTTAAGTAATAGCCCTTTGGAAGTAGCTTATTATAATAAAATAGGGCAATAGTTGGGTTGTATTTAAAATGTATATACTGTATTCGATTATATTTTAAATTACATAATTTGTGTTTTAAAGAAAATATGTATCTTAATGTAGTGTATGTAATTAGTTGATAGAAAATGTTTTGTCATGGACTAAGTAATATTTGTCATGGTTCAAAATGTATTGAGAAAAGCAATCAAAATACAGAGAACAATGCTACAAATTATCAACAGTTGAATGGATCCATATACTCCAATTCACAACTCAGGAATTTAGGAATGGGTTGTGTATTAAAGAAAGGAAAAACTCAAAAAGGGAAGGACTAATGTGTCTATCGAGGTGACTGTTAATAGCTTGCATGTGAATACTTTCTTAGGTAGCTCAGGAGTGTTTTCTAAGAGCAGTGTCTATAAACCAAGTACTCATGAGTCCGTATGGTACAAATTAGAATTCTCACATAAAAATATCCCTTGTTTATAAGTAGAGAACCTCATTCTCTTAAGGGCCTTTATGAGTTGGCTTTGTTGCTACCAACAAGCCTACAAGTTGGATTACTTTTCCTGATCCTTCTATAACAAAGCAAGATGGGACCCACTGACAAGGAGCAGAATGGGGCAATAGATATTTTAAGAAACCAAAAGAAGTAATCCCTGAGGTAATGAACTTTAGGTAGTGCACAATTGTTTTTGAACAGGTAGAATTATATTTAGCATAAATGGATTCTTCCTCTGTAAAGCAGAACCAGAAACGATGTGGAATAAATAATTGCAGGGATTCAATGCTAGAAATGGCTGCATTGAGTATTACATTTTATTCATCATTGATGGAACTAAATGAAATGGAATGGTGCTAAGTCAGAAATATTTTTCAGGTATTTTCCCCTAGGGATAAGCTTGTATCAAATCATGTTGAAATCTCTTTCAGGTCTAAATTATTTGATACTAATAGTTGTGGAAAAGAGCAGTAAAAAAAATTCAATAAATAATAATTAACTATTGAACAATGTGGTTGATAGAGAAACTGCCAGTTAGTTAAACATGTTTTCTAATGAAATAACTGCTTTATATAAATATATATATATATATATATACACATTTTTTTTACACTTATGTAAACTTTAATAGTGCTGTTAACAAAGTGGGAGAACATACAGCACAGAGGACCACAGAACAGGTAAGAGGGACATGCTGTAGAACACTTGTTCTCAACTGCGATGATTTTCCCCCAGAAGACATTAGACAATGTCTGGGGCCATTTTCATTTTCATAACTGAGGGGGGGTGCTACTGACACCTAGTGGGTGGAGGACAGAAATGCTGCTAAGTATCTGACAATGCCCAGGGCAGCCCCCACAACAAAGAATTATCTACCTGAAAATGCCAATAGTGCTGAGATAAAGAAAACTATGTGTAGAACAACCAGAAAAAAAATTCCTGAAATTATTGTGATATGTCAATATATTTGACTTATAAATATTTGATTATTTGGGGTATTAAAATATAATCAACTACTCATCCTCTATGTTCTCTCTGCTGGGTTTAAGGAACTCCTTTCCAAACACCTGATACCTATTCTTCATGAATTGCAGTTCCTGTGCCTACATACTGAAGATTACTGGCACATCACACACTGGGGCCTATTATGGGGAGGGGGGAGGGGGGAGGGATTGCATTGGGGAGTTACACATGATATAAATGATGAATTGATGGGTGCTGACGAGTTGATGGGTGCAGCACACCAACATGGCACAAGTATACATATGTAACAAACCTGCACTTTATGCACATGTACCCTAGAACTTAAAGTATAATAAAAATAAATAAATATATAAATATATTGACAAGAGACCTTGTAACATTATTTGTAATACAGAAACAATTTCTCCTTTAGCTATGATTCAGTAGAGAACTATTAAGTAGAAAGAATTGAACAGCATGTAATGTTTCTGTAACAATAGGGGTAATTAGGGAAAACGAAAGACAGATGTACGAGATTAATCAAATTACCAAAACAATCACCTCAGGAAAACATGCACACAAACAACAAAGTTAGTGGATATTTACTAATAATAGCATTATACAACTATTCTAGATGTACATTCCAACTTTAATATAAAAAGAACAATTAAGTACAGTTCCCTCATCATTAAACAGCTTTAGCTTTATATATGCATCATATGATTTCTATTAAAGCTGTATCTGCTGTTTATCATTTCAACAAATTAGGACTTGGGATGGCAATCTGACTGGACAGGAGATTCAGAATTATCATTTTTATTGTTTTAATTTATTTTCTAATAATCAGTACTCTTTCTACCTTTTTTAAGATCAGTGTTGTTAATTATCATAACCTAGAAATCATTGTCACTTGAACTCTGATTTTCTGCATAGAGGTGAACAAAAAATATGTCAGTTTTGTATGCGCCTGTGGTTATTTTTACTACTTTATTTTTTATTTTTTTGCTTTATGGAATCTCCTCCAACTTTAAACATTTTTATATCTATTTCCATGACTTCCAAGAATCAGTCCTTAAATTTATATGTTATGTCTGTATTTATTTCCTAAATTACTGATTTCTTCTTTTAAGTGTAGGTTTTCCCCCAATATATTGGAATGCTTCTAAAATTAATTTATTTTCATTACATATACACATCTATATACATATAGATATATAAAGGACATTGTTATGTAGCACATATGTGCACATAGCATAAAATTATGTTAAATTGAAATTTAACATAAATATCTTCTTATTATTACTATTACTATTTTGAGACGGAATCTTGCTCTATCGCCAAGGCTGGAGTGAAACGGCAAGATCTCAGCTCACTGCAGTCTCTGCCTCCTGAGTTCAAGTGATTCTCATGTCTCAGCCTCCCGAGTATCTGGGATTACAAGTGAGCAACAATACCCCCAGCTAATTTTGAACTTTTAGTAGAGACGGGGCTTCACCATATTGTCCAGACTGGTCTCGAACTCCTGACCTCAAGTGATCCACCCACCTCAGCCTCCCAAAGTGCAGAGATTACAGTTGTGAGCCACTGTGCCCAACCGCTATCTCATTATTTTGATACATTGATACAGCCCATTTACATTAATTGTTATTATAGGCATGTTATATCCTAGTTATACTTGAATATTTTACGTTGGAGTTTTAAGTATTTTGTTTCACTTAAGTATGCTATTACATTTTATCTATTTCATGGCTTTTTTTGTTTTTTAAAAATAATATGATACCCATTTTTGTTTTACTGGTTAGTTTGTAACTATAATGTGAATCTTTTATCTTCCTAATACTCTCTATATTAGAAAGTAGCTCTCTATACTTATGCCTTTTCTTTTTGTTAAATAATTGCTTCTTTGAAAAACTTGCTACTATAAATTATTTAAGATTTATTTTGACAAATTATTTCCAAATTAATAATATTAATTTAAAAATAATCATATGTAATTGAGGTAGTTGGTCTATAATACCCATAGCTGCATTATGTATTACTGGTAGTATCCACTTTACAGTCTTATAAATTGCATTAATTTGGCTTTGTCAGGTTATTAATGGGGCATTTTTTTCCTTCACTTTAAGAGCAAAATGTGATATTAACTCAGAAGTAACACAAAAGTGGGGTTATAGCCTGGCTTGGTAATATGCTACCTCTGTGATCTTGAATTTGTCACACTAGTCACAACCTTCAATATTAGATGTGTTGAAAATAATATCAGCTACTTTATAGGGTTGTTAAAATTATAACATAATGCTGGTAAGTGATATGCATATGGTATATATTTTGTTATCAGAGGATGGCTATTATTTTAATAACTTTACTGCTATTTTTATGCTATTGCCTTTATCACTATTATTTTTTATGTCATTCACTATTTGTCTTTCTTGTCTTGAGAAATATTATGCTCCTTATTCTGTCAGGCTATCATATTGGGATTCTTTTTATTGATTGCTACAATTTATTATAACATTATCAAAATTTTTATATTTACAACACACACTTTTTTCTCCTCCCTTTTAATTTCATTTGGCTATTGTCTGAACCACATGTTAAAATTTTATATAAGCTATTAGACTAATGTTTACATTTTTCTTTTTTATTATCTTAAGATCATATGCACATTTATAAAATCTCATCATTTAAACAGCCCGTAAAAATCTCCCACTCGATACACAAAAATGTGTTTCACTAGATATATGTTGTCCGAGATAAAGAGACAGAGGCCAAGCAAGGTCGCTCACGCCTGTAATCCCAGCACTTTGGGAGGCTGAGATAGGCAGATCACTTGAGGTCAGGAGTTGAGACCAGCCTGGCCAACATGGTGAAACCCTGTCTCTACTAAAAATACAAAAATTAGCCGGGCATGGTGGCAGGCAACTGTAATCCCAGCTACTCAGGAGGCTGAGGCAGGAGAATCGCTTGAAACAGGGAGGCGGAGGTTGAAGTGAGCCAAGATCACACCACTGCACTCCAGCCTGGATGACAAAGTTAGACTTCATCTAAATAAAATAAAATAAAATAAAATAAAATCCAAAAATTTAAAAAAGAGACTGTTCGAGCCTTCTTTACAGTAAGGTGGCTCTATGACTATGTTGTAACAAATGGTATATATCTAGAAATTATATATCAGTATACAAATTATAACCACTTAAGAAAAAGAGTATGTTGTTCCTTCTCATCAATCTGCCTTTTGGCTGAAAGGCAGATTTGAAGGTGGGAGCCTTATTGGGCTGCAAAATAAAACTGCATACTGAGAATCGGAGAGCAACAAAATAGGAACCCATGTCTCTGATGACCGTGGAGCTGACTTCTCCTAAATTTTACAGATAAAAATAAATATTTATCTTGTTTAACTACTTTCATTTGGGGACTCTTTAAACAGAAACTACTACGGTCTAATGTAAGAATAGCTACATCTATTTAGGTGTTAAAGTGTTCATATAGGATTGTAAGGAATTATCTGCAGCTAATTTTCTGCTAGCATAAGTTTAGGGGCCTGGGAGTTGATTTAGAAATGAAGAAATCATAGAATTTAGGGATAAGCCTTTGTTTTATTTATAAATAAAATCCCCTCAAGTCTTAGTAGGCTTCTTCTGATTATTTTGCTTTAATCATTTCTGTGTTCAAGATCCCAAGCCAAACATCTCCTTTAGACATAGTTTAGACACTGAAAGTTCATTTTATTTTATTTGTTGCCTGTTCTACTTTTTCCCTCAACTTAACAGACGTTAGCTCAAGGCCATCTGAAATAAAGAAAAAAGGTTGGAGTGGGAAGACACACATTTTTCCATATAATAAGCTGATCTCCTGGCTACAATTAGAGCTGTACTTCTTGCAAGCTCTCTTTCTATCTCTACATTATTATAGCCTCTCAAGAATTTATCAGTTCTGAGAACACACTAATTTTTTGTATGTCCTGTTGTGTGTCATCCAATATGTCTAGAATTTCTTCTATTATACTTCAGATTGTCATTTCATAATTATCTAGCATGTCACCTCCTGAAAAGCCTGGTCTGAGTCCTCCAGAAGTATTAGGAGATGTTAACATACCATGTAAGGAAGTGAACTTTAGAGACAAGCAGCCTGAATTTTAATTCCAGTTCTGGCACATGTGTGACCAAGCTATAATCTCTGTATCTTACTTTCCTCTCTTACAAAATATGGTTGAATCTAATATTACCTATAGAAGACGGCTGAATTAGATAATGCATGAAGTAAATTGTTGAACACAGATTGTGTATGTATATATGCGTGGGGGATATGTATACATGTGTGTGTATACATGTGTTTATATACATATGTGTGTTTATGTGTGTGTGTATTTCTCATGCTTAAAATGTTGGATATTTTTGGCAACTAATTAGAAACTCCAGTCTATGGACTTTCATAAATATATATATATGGTCTAGCAATTCTCAAATTATGTTATATATGTTGTAGTTACATGACTATATAGTTTTTTGCTCACTAGTCTATTAGAGTTGCACATGGTGATAGAAGGGAGACACTCAATAATTATTCAATTGTTGAATGTATGAAGGTAGCATAGCAATCAAAGTTAACTCTCAACTCATGGATTTTCCAGTGCTGGGATAGGCATCCCTTTATGGTTGCATAAGCAGACATACATTTGTTTACTTTTCTTAGAGATTTATCTTTGGCTAGAGAATTGGGAGATAAAGTGAAAATAAAGCAAAGTAGTTAGATTTACTTATTCTTACATGAAAAATTCTTATTCTTCATATCATCATATTGAAAGTTATAAAATATTCATGAATTTGAATTTGGTTAGCAATACTTCATTGTATCTCTGCTACTCTTCGAAGACCACCTAGCTGGAGAAGCTGTCGGTTTATGTCAGCAGGGAGCAACCTCATCATACTGATCTGCTCAATGCATGTCAAGCAATTTGGCCTTTTATCAAATAAATATTCTAGAAAATAGCAAGCAATATTATTATAATCAGTTAAGGATGTAACCAACAAGGAAGGTGAAAACTATTCCTGAAGTTAACACCAATTATGACACAAAAATGCACTAATCTTAAAACAAAGTTAAATTTCATATTCTCATAATTAAAACCTCCACCCTTCAAAAACGTAATTAAATAAATAAGAAAACTCAAGCAAGATGGTCAAATAGATGCAGCCAGGAACAGCTTCTCTCACCTAAAGACACTAGACCATCAAGTAGACTGACACACACTGAACAGATCTTCAGAAAGGAGGCTTTAAGAGTGAAGAGAGGGGCCGGGTGCAGTGGCTCATGCCTGTAATCCCAGCACTTTGGGAGGCTGAGGCGGGCGGATCACGATGCTAGGAGATCGAGACCATCCTGGCTAACACGGTGAAACCCCATCTCTACTACAAATACAGAAATTAGCCGGGCGTGGTGGCAGGAGCCTGTAGTCCCAGCTACTGGCGAGGCTGAGACAGGAGAATGCCGTGAACCCGGGAGGCGGAGCTTGCAGTGAGCCGAGTTCCTGCCACTGCACTCCAGCCTGGGAGACAGAGCGAGACTCTGCCTCAAAAAAAAAAGGTGAAGACAGGGAAGAGGGAAGACACAGATCCTGGGCTTAAAGGAGAGGAAACTGGAAATCCTGCACAGGGTTGCTGAGTGCCAGGATTTGTTCCTGGCCCTGAGTTGCTTGTAGGAAAGGGGTGAGTGAAATAGGCATAGAGTGGCAAACTCTTACTATGAACCTCCAGCATCCTAGCTGTGGGAGACCCCATGACCCAGACAAACATCTGAGTTAGCAGGGAGAACTGAATGGAGAGTGTGCAGAGACAGAACTCCAGACTGCATGGAGCCTGGAGGGTTTGGCATGGCATAATGGCTTCAGTGGAGCATGGCCATGGGCGCCCAAACCTGAAAGTGAACCATTATTTCTCTAGGCAACTCCATCTTTTGTTGGCTGCTAGATCTGAACAGAGAAGGGTTGTCTTGGAAGTAGGATAGGGCCAGTCTTATCTGAGTACCCCAGTATCTGCTGGCGTCTCCCAGGGCCTCTATCTACCTGGCTGCACCTTCTTATAGTGCAGTGTCAGCTGCTCAACTGAAGCACTTGCTAAGGCCCACTGACATCTACAGTTCTTTCACCAGCAAATCTCACCTAATCCTCAGAGAGCTTTTGTTAATAGACCCCTGACAGTGCACACCCATCCACAGTCTCTGCCTGCTGGTGTGCACCTGCCCACAGTCTTTCCTTGCTGGCATGTAGTAACCAGCAGCCTCCCCCTTCCACCTCCCCAACATGCATGCATATGTGAACTGCCCAGCACCCCACCAGCGCACACACAAGCTGGGCCCACTATTGCCCCACTAGAACACATTTACTAAGAGCCCCCACTGAAATGTTGTTGTCAGCAGACTGGGAACACGTTGGCCCCAGCAGTGCTGCAGATGCTGAACCTCAAAGGGTCAGAACAAAAAGCTGCAGTCCTGTTTCTAGCTCACTAGGCACATTGCCCAGGAGTGCTGAGCTGAGCATTGGCCCACTGAAAGCATCCAGAAATGAAGCCAATCAACTAAACCCAACTTATACCACAGTCAAATACTCAAGGGCATCAAATAATATAAAAGCAAAAATCCCAATTCAAAAAACAACAGATTTAAATATTAAAGGAACATCAATCCACACAGATGAGAAAGGACCAGCACAAGAACTCTGGCAACTCTAAAAGATAGAGTGTCTTCTTTCCTCCAGATGACCACACTAGCTCCCCAGGAATGATTCTTAACAAAGCTGAAATAGCTGAAATGACTGACATAGAATTCAGAATCTGGATGGTAAGGAAGCCAAACCTACTGAAATTATTGCAAGAAATCAAAGAGGAAGGAGTCCTCCCTAAGTCATTCTCTGAGGTGGGCATCATTCTAATACCAAAAGCTGTCAGAGATACAATAGCAAAAGAAAACTACAGGCCAGTATTCCTAATGCACATAGGTGCAAAAGTTCTCAATCAAATACTAGCAAAACAAATTCAGCAGTTCACCATGATCAAGTAGGTTTTATTCCTGGGAGTCAAGGTTGTTTCAACATAGGTAAGTCAATAAATGATTCATCACATAAACAGAACCAAAAACAAAAACCATATGATAATCTCAATAGCCACAGAAAAGGCTTTCAATACAGTTCAACATCTTCAGGTTAAAAACCCTCAACAAACTAGGCATCAAAGGAACATACCTCAAAATATTAACATCTGTTAATGACAAATTCACAACCAATACTGTAATGAATGGGCAAAAGCTGGAAGCATTCACACTGAGAACTGGAACAAGACAAGATGCCCGCTGTCACTCCTCCTGTTTAACATAGTACTAGAAGTCCTAGCCAGAGCAATCAGGCAAGAGAAAGAAATAAAATGCATCCAAATTGGAAGAAAGAAAGTCAAACTCTCTTCCCAGATGATATGATTCCATACTTAGAAAATTCCACAGTCTCTGCCCAAAAGCTACTAGAACTGATAAACTCAGTAAAGGTTCAGGATGTGAAATCAATGTACAAATGTCAGTAGCATTTCTATACACCAATGATGTCCAAACTGGAAGCCAAATCAAGAATGCAATCCCATTTGCCATAGTCACATAAAGAATAAAATACTTAGGAATATAGCTAACCAGGGAGGTAAAACATCTCTACAGTAAGAATTATAAAACACTGCTGAAAGAAATCAAAGATGATACAAACAATTGGAAAAACATTCCATGGTCATGGATAGGAAGAATCAATATTGTTAAAATCAAAGTTGTTAAAGACAATTTACAGATTCAATGCTATTTTTATCAAACTACCAAAATCATTTTTCACAGAATTGGAATAAAACTATTTTAAAATTCGTATAGAACCAAGAGAGAGTCCAAGTAACCTAAAGAACCATAAGCAAAGGATGAAGCCAGAGGCATCTCACTACCCAACTTCAAAGTATACTACAAGACTGTAGTAACCAAAACAACATGGTACAGGTACAAAAACAGACATACAGACCAAAGGAACACCTTAGAGACCCAGAAATAAAGCTGCACACCTGCAATCATCTGATCTTCAATAAGGTCAACAATCACAAACAATAGGGAAAGGATTCCTTATTTAATAAATGTTTCTGGGGTAACTGTCTAGCCATAAGCAGAAGATTGAAACTGGACCACTTGCTTTCACCATATACAGAACTCAACTCAAGATGAATTTAAGACTTGCTTTGTAGCACACTGGATTTTAAAGCTTTCTATCTCTTAATAGGTACCCTTTTCTGCTTCCTGTTTTATTATTTTATTTTCTATTAATATTCCATTGCTTTTTCCCTTCTGATTTTGTGAGAACTTGCTATAGTCTAGTAGCCCTTCTCTATAATCTAGTAATAATATGATTATTTAGAAAGATGAGTTCTAGCTATTCTTCTTGGCTATTTGGGTAGCTAAACAGAAATTTACAACATACATACATACACAATGGTACTATTTTTTTTTCCCAGAAAAAAGCTGTGACTTTTTTCCTTTGTTAATTGAAGAGGAAAATCCCTATTTTTATATATGTCTCAAACAAATTAAATGCAGTTTGTATTTGGATAATTTGCAGAGACAATATTTTATCAAGATCTCCTGAACAGGAAACAACTCTTAAAAATTTTTCTCATAAATGGGCTGCAAATTTATCTTGCACTTCATTTTAATGCAAACCTTCATTCAAATCTAATATGCATAAGACACAGTTTTAATAGTGTAGTTCCCCAAGCCAAAATACATAGTGTCTCTACATTCAAAAAATTCAGTAATATGATCTCAACCATTACATTGTGTTGATAATTATTTTCCTGCTGTTTTCCATATAAACCTGAATAAGCTGTCTCTCCTACTTTCTTGCCTGTTCTATCCCGTTCACTCTGCCCAGAGCACTCTTTTTCCATCTCCTGTTTACCTGTGCAATCCTCCCTTTCGTTGTCAACTCAATGCCTTAGTTCTCTAAGTACTTTCTTAATCCTAAAGCCTGGAAAGGAATATACCTAAACAGCTGTTATAAATGGGATATGGGTACCCAGAAGTACTTCTGTCACTCCTTTATTAGAAGCTTATTTTCTACATTTTCAAACCCAAATGTAGGCGTCCCACTTTACTTTAAAAATAGAAAAGTCAGTAGGCTTGAAAAAAGCAGCCAATCAGTGTGAGAGGTAAGCAATAGGTGAATGGCCTCACAAATACAATCCATTTTTTAAAACACACCATGTTCTGTTTCTGTCTGAACAATCACATATCCCATCCCAATCAAGTAGAAATAAATATTACTGCCAAATTATGAATATGATAACTGCAGAGAACTATTCATTATCTATTGTCTGGCATCTTCTGTGTTTTACTCAAAGATAATTTTTAAAAATCAAACCAACCTTGTGAAAAATATACAAGATATCTAAATGTATTGTAGTCACTTTTTAAAAGTCACATAAAAAGAGAGCTACCATTAAATCTTCAAAAAAATTAAAACATATGTTGGAATGTAAAAAGTACCAGTATTTTAGTCTGAGAGGAGTGTTTTTGTCAAGAATGAGCTCCTGACTAATAAAGAAAAATTGTCTCTGGGTTATTTCAACATCACTAGAGCCCTAAATACAAATTAAAAAAAAAAGTTATTCTAATTATATTTAAATAACTTTCATAGACAGCTTAAATCCTAACTTCTTTGGGTAGGTTTCTGAGGAGTGCGTTCTCTAAAGATGCCCCTTACATTCATTTACATTTTAACTTGTAGCCATTTTATACCTCCACATGATGGCAGGCCTTTGCAAGAAACCACGCTAAATGTTTCATGTACCAAATGGGGGTGAGTAAAATTCCCTAGTTTATGAATGTGATACCTGCATATGCAGCCACAAAAATAATGAATGAGATTTGATTATTCTAATATAATTTCTAAGATGAAAATTTTAGACCCATTCAAAATGAAAGTACATATACATAAAATATTTTGTATATAAATTCAGGTGATTCCTATGCTTTAAGAGGCCATGGGGTACCCACCATGATGACTTTAAAACAAATGGTCCCAAGTTTCTTCGTATTCTTCCCTTTGAGAGATGGAGGTCAATGTCAATCTCCCTAAATCTAGGTGGCCTATGATTTATTTGTAGCCAAAAGAACCTGGCAGGAGTGACAATGCATGGCTAGCTCATAATAGTTGATTTATCTTTCACTTTATTTGCTGGAAGGAAAATTCATACTTGAAGTCCTGAACCTCTGCCTAAGAAGCCCATCTAATGCAAAACCACCATACTGTGAGAAAGCCAGTCCACATGGAGAGGCCATCTGTAGGTTCTCTGGTTGGCAGTCCTGGTCTTCGAGTCCTCCTCGTCTTGGTGCCAGGCATAGGAATGAATAAATCCTCACATGTTTCCAGCCTTGAGCGATCAAGAAAATTCTAGGTTTTGAACATTTTCAGCAGAAGAATCATGGGGCAGAGATAAGGAGCTCCTGTTGTATCATTTCTAACTTTCTAACCAGCATACCCATGAACAAATATGCAATGGGCTTTTGTTCATTTGTTTGTTTTGCTTTGTTATTTGTTTGTTTTTCTAACTAAATTTGGGATAATTTGCTATGTAGAAATGCTAATAACAGCAACCTGTGCTAAAAAGCTTATGTCTACAGAGAACAGGACTCTAGAAACACAGAGTTTGGCTGAACTCAGCTGGTCACCTAAGGGATTGAGAACAGAAACATTTTTGATATTCTGTCTATGCCTGGAAATGCAGCTTTATGAAAATGAACTAAAATTTTAAAAATTCGGTTCACCAAGTTAGCATGTGACAGCCTCAACTGTGACCTTTTAAAAGATATACAGAAATTCCAAATAAAAAGACATAAAATGATCATTAAAAGCAAAAAAAAAAAAAAAAAGTAGTACAGTTAATCCTCAGAGATCATACATTTGGAAATCCCTTTCCCAGTGATCATATTATTTCACCTCCTAGATTTGGCACTTAGCCAAGATATTTTCCTTGTACTGATCAGGATACATTAGGCTTGGGTGTGAAACTATATTAATCATTAGTGTCTTTGTGGCATAACATAAAAAGGTTCATGTATTTTCATAATGGATATTTAATGTATGTCTGGTGGTTCTGGAGGGTAGGGAAATTGTTCTGTTTAGTCATTCCATAATCAGACGGAAAGGACTCTTTCATCTTCTAGTAGCTCCATCATTGAAGACATGCATCTCTGCATTTTGATGAGAAAATATAAAAAAGAACTTAAGAATTATGTGAGATATTTTAGGGGCCAAGCTTGAAAGAATCTTAGAAAATATTTGCATATATATTTTTGGAACCCCCAGATAAAGTCTAAAATTTGACTATAAAACAAGCTGGAAATATAACCTTTCTGTGTACCCAAAAAAATAGAAAAAAAGGTCATGCATTTGGATGAGCACCTAACAATGACTTGTCAAATCCTGCTGGAAGCTAAATTCTGATATTTTATCAATTTTTTTACTCTACATCTCTTTTGGGTGTCTGGCAAATCTGACTCTAGACAATATTCATTTTTGGACCTTTTGTGATATGAATGAATGGCCTATTATATTAAGGGTTAGGTGATAATTAAATTCAAAGAACAAAAAATTTATCAGAAATTATGGGAGATAAGTTTAAAAATAAAAACACAATATTCTTTGATTCAAAGTAAAAATTTCACCCCATTTGGTATATTTTTTGACCAAAGGACATAAGGGAAAGACAAGAAGTGTAATTCATTGTATCATAAAGGTAATATGGCAGGGCACGGTGGCTCACACCTGTAATCCCAGCACTTTGGGAGGCTGAGGCGGGTGGATTACTTGGGGTCAGGAGATAGACACTAGGCTGGCCAACATAGTGAAACCCCATCTCTACTAAAACTACCAAAATTAGCCAGGCGTGGTGGCAGGCACCTGCAATCCCAGCTACTTGGGAGGCTGAGATGGGAGAATCAGTTAAACCTGGGGGACCAAGGTTGCAGTGAACCAAGACCGTGCCATTGCACTCTAGCCTGAGCAACAGGAGTGAAACTCCGTCTCAATCAATCAATCAATAAAAATAAACAAATAAAGGTGTAATACATTTGGGCAAACACAAAGTGAAGCAATTAGCACAAAAGCAGTTTTTTTTTGTCACTTTAATATGTAAATTCTGTGTTCTAAGACAGTACAATTCGTGATATTCTAAAGTCTCTATTTTTAGTATGGAAAATGATACACAATTAATTCTTCTGGTTAAACGTGTATTTTATTATTATTATTATTATTATTATTATTTTATTTATTTATTTTTTTTTGAGACGGAGTCTCACTCTGTCGCCCAGGCTGGAGTGCAGTGGCCGGATCTCAGCTCACTGCAAGCTCCGCCTCCCGAGTTTACGCCATTCTCCTGCCTCAGCCTCCCGAGTAGCTGGGACTACAGGCGCCTGCCATCTCACCCGGCTAAGTTTTTGTATTTTTTTAGTAGAGACGGGGTTTTACCGTGTTAGCCAGGATGGTCTCGATCTCCTGACCTCGTGATCCGCCCGTCTCGGCCTCCCAAAGTGCTGGGATTACAGGCTTGAGCCACCGCGCCCGGCCTAATTATTTCTAAGAGTATTATTTCTCAACAAAATCAAAGTAATTACTGATTGGTATGTTGGAAATGACCAAGCAAACAAACACTCTGGATGGATCTACAACTATGTAATAATCCCATTCATCAAAATTATTAACATCATTTTTCCTTACAGAAATGTTCTTAGTGCAGTAAAGATGTTGTTTATTCTTCAGAACTATTCGCTTAACAAGAGTGTAGTGACAACTGGTATTTAAATAATATCAAAATACATGAATAATAACAGATAAATTACCCAGTCATAATTTTTTTCTTTCTTCTAAGAGTAGCTTCTATTGAAATAATCATCACTCAGATAAAAATTATATAATCTGGAAAAGATGTTAAAAAAGCAACAATATGAAGGAACTGGAGAGAAACTTAAAGCAGGCAGAAACTGGAGGGAGATGGAGCCTGAAGAAAGGAATTGGACCAATTTATACTTGTGGTTGTCACTTTTTGCCGAAAAACACTTGGCAGGCTAGGAGGTGAGAGACAGTGAGTAGCGGTGTATTCAAACAAACAGTTATAGTCTTTCTAGCCTTAGGAATCAGAGAATAGATTTTAGTACTTCTTGCTTGGCTGGAAAGTGATAGAGGATATAAGATTTGTGGTTACAAGCTTGTTCGCCTGAAAGAACATACCTAGCTTTGGGAGTTGTGGGAGTGAGGAAGGCCACTATACCAGGAATATAGAATAATAAGTAAATGTTCATGATTATCAATATTATTAATATTATATTATTGGTTCCATTTATCTATCATGAAATGTCAGCCAGGCATTGATAGACATTTAAAAGAGATAAGTTACATACAAAAATATTTATAATGTAGTAGGGCAGAATATAATGCTAATTTTTATTTTTGAACATAATACAAAACAGATACAGAAAATCCCAAAAAACAAATTTATAGCTTAATGATTATTAAAATGTGTAGTCATTCTTGTAGCCATCACCCAGTAAAAACAGAACTCCACCAGATACCAACGAAACTTAAAGTACTTACATCCCAAGTACAAGCCCTGCCTCCTCCCATAAATAACCATCATCTGACTTTCAAAGTCACCACTACCTTGTATTTATTTCATAGTTTATTATCTTTTAAGCCCCTTTATTTTACACATCTCCCCTCAACCATTATTTTCCCTTACATTTAATCTGTTAAAGAACCCAGAGCATTTGATGTATATAAGTTTACAGAGAAACATCTTCTGTGTTCTCTGCAAATTGGGAGCTTAAAGCATAAATGTGGCCAGACTATTGCATTCTTTTATCAAGAGAAATCTAATGTCTGCTCTCTCTTTTTTTGATGTTAGCTGTTGTTCAAGCGTCATACCTACATCTATTATTTCATTTGGATTTGCAGAATAGTGATATTCTAAGTCTTTCAAAGATAAACCATATTGGAGATCAGTTAAACAGTGAGAACAAATTTTATTCAGTAATATGCTATTGCAGTAGAGAAAAGAGTCCAGCATGACCTGAATTCAACTTTGATTTTTATACATGTGACTGGGCATTTTAAAGATAGAATGAAGGAATGAGGAGGTGGGAGAAAGAGAAGAGGTGCTCAATAGTCAGGAATGTTAAGCATTCTTAAAAGCCAAGGCAGGAAGTGGGCATTGATCTGTGTGAAATTCATCTGGATTTGCTAACTGGCACTTATTGATGTTACGTTTTTACCACCTTAAACGCCAGAGTCTGGAAGCCGGGGTCCCAATCTTCAGGTACTAATTGGAATAAACTTTAATTTTTTTTTTCCAGCCTTTGAGGAAGACTGGTGTCATCCTAGAGTTGCGGCCCTGAGCTTTTAGAAACTGTTCGTGTTTTGTTCTAGTCTTTATAGGCCAAGACTGAGGGTTAGTAGAGAAATGGTTCAGAGGAGCCTGGCTTGAGTCAGGTGAAGGAGAAACTCTTTGTCATGTCTTTTCACTTATTAGTAAATGTAAAGGAACAATTCTCCTAATCTGCTATTTGATTATCCAGTGGTACCAAATTCATATAAAAAGGAAAGAGCTTTATCTTTCAAGTATAGGTTTTCTAGATAAAGAATTTTTCTTAATTATCTTTCAAATTATAATAATCCACTTCATTTGAGGTTTCACTTTCTGTGGTCTGTTACCTGGTCAGCCATTGTCTGAAAATATTAAATGGAAAATTCCGGAAATAAACAATTCATGAGTTTTAAATTGTGTGTTGTTCTGAGTGGTGCAATGAAATCTAGCACCATCCCACTCAGGCCCACTAAGAGGGAAATCATCTCTTCGCCCAGCATATCTAGGCTGTATATGCTACTATTCCATTAGTTACATAGTAATCCTCTTACTTATCAGGTAAGCTGTTGTGGTATCACAGTGCTTGTGTTCATGTAGCTCTTATTTTGCTCAATAATGGTCCCAAAGTGCAAGAGTAATGTTGGCATATCCCTATAACTATCCTGTTTTATTATTGTTATTGTTTGTCTTTATGCCTAATTTATGCATTAAGCTTTACCATAAGTATGTGGGCCTATGAAAAGGCAGTATATATGAGGTTTGATACTATCCACAATTTCAGGCATCCAGCAGGTCTTGGAACATGTCCTTTGCAAATAAGAAGTGACTATTGTCATTTAAAAAATATATTCTTGTGAATTCACTCATTTAAATCTCTTTGGTGGGTTTCAATAAATTTTTATCATCATCCTTTTTGAATATTAAATTGTTCCAATTTTTTCCAATAGGTTCTTCTTAGAGTTATAAATTATTTGTGTAAATTGATATGTGGATTATATACATAAAGATTAAAAGTAGTATTTGGGTTTTGTTTTTGAAAAATAGCCAGGTTGTTCTGTACCCAAACAAAAAACTTTTAAATCATTAAAGTACACCGTTAACTCCTTATGCTGTGTGTGTGTTTGTACATATGTGTGCATACATGTGTTTGTGTATGCATATTTGTTGATGAGTGTATCTGCACATGCATATGTGTTCCTGTATTTGTGCTTGGAGAAACTGGTCTCTCTTTCCGGAATTATCTGCCACTGACCTCAGTGTGGCTTTATTATATTTCTTTCCTTTGAATGTTTTAAATATTCATTCCAAGATCATCTGACCTAAACTTCTGCTACCAGGAAAGTTAATGATGATTTAATTTCCTTCCCCTTATAAATAACTACCTAGTTATTATATTTGGCTGGTCATCTAGAGAAAATAATTGAAATTCCAGTAGCTTGTATTACAGTGAGTATTGGTTTTCTGTTTTGATATTTTCAAGTACTGTATATGATATGATCATTCTACATGTCGTTTTGCATCATTCTATATATAGTTTTATATACTTTTAGGAAGCTTCTAAGTTTTTGTTTATTTCTAGTTTGTTCTATTTTGTGAAATTGCTTTTCTGTTTCAGAGACTCCTATTATTCATATGTTAGATATCTTTCCTCCAATCTAATTTTTATTACTTTCTTTTAAATGTGTGTGAACAAAATTTTTTTTCTTTATTTTATTTTACTTTCGCTCTGCCTTATCACCTTCTGTTTTTCTTGAGGCATTAGCTGTTGTTCATTCACTCAAGTGTTTCTTGTGTTTTACAGTTTGTTTATGAAATGATTTATTTTTCTCTTCTAATTATTTCCCTAGCTATATCACTTCAAATGTGTGTGTCTTCTAATTTTGATATATGATAGCTTCTATGTGTTACCTTTATTTTTAATATTTCTTTAGTTTGTTTTGAAATAAAAATTACAGTTTTGAGGTTTGCTCTGATCATGCCTTTTCTGCCATGCTTTTATTTTTCATATAATTTTTTATTGTAATGATCTGGTATTGTATTTGATTTTTCTGCTGCTTAATTTTTTGTAATGAATTTTCCTGAATGTTTAGAAGAATATGTGATTTAGAGTAACTTTCCTAACAGAGCTAGATCCCTCTTCTGTTGTTTTATTGTAAAATAAAACAAACAAACAAACAACAACAACAAAAACAATGGTATCTTGTTTTTGAGATTTCCTGACTCTGTCCTATTTCCCTACTTTCATTTGCAACTTCTGTTTCCACCATCTTTTCCCCCATACACTCAATTTTGATTCCATTATTGACAATTTCTCTTCAGTTTTGACCCTAAACTGGAAGGGAACTTTGGTAAGTCAGTTTAGAGAGTTAACAAGCAAGAACTACTCTAGCCTTCAGTATTACCATGTGTCTTGTTAGAGTCATTTGTTATTGGAAATGATAAATATTTTCACCTCTTTAGTTTTGGCTGATTTTCTCAGACTGGTCCATCCAACCTTGTAGTGATTGCCTTATTGGTAATTTGGAATCCTCCACATCTCAGGATCCCCAGATTCCCTGCTGTTTCCTGTCATTTATTTTGAGCAGATGCAGGTACGAGCCTCTTTGTTGCCCTTTGTATTTTATATTTTTATTTGTGTTTTGGACATAGTAGAGATATCTTGACACCTCTGTTGTAGATGTTTCTATTTGGTTTTGGTTCTGATATCTAAATGTCCTCTCTGTCTTTATAGAGGTATTCAAATGAGATGTGAAATCTATGCTGACACTGCCATCTTTCCCTCTAGAAAGTGTATCAGTACTAATCAGCAAATGCCTGGCCTAGTGCTTGGCTTATAGAGACTTAATAAGATATTTATTGACTCCACAAATGGAATTGATGTATAAAATCATTGATATATAAATAACTTTCTAAGTATTTGGTTACAAAACCACTTTCTCCTTTATGTTACTTGAATAGGAGATGGTGAGTCTCACCCTGTCACCAGTCTGATTTACTGTAGGATGACTATGCAATTTGTTTTACAAAACAAATGTACTTGGGTGTGAACTAGAATACTTGTAATAACTGTACTGGGGTAACAGGTGAAAATAAACAAACAAGGACATATTGTCCCTCTATTTATACTCAAGTCTTTTTTCTTAACCTGTTCAAAGAAGATCACATATACTCCCCAAGAGCACAATAGTCACCTCTCCAAATGTGAAGGTTTCTTATCTTACAATTAAAATTCTTTAAAATACATTAATTAATTTGGAAGCACAGGGAGCAATAAATTCCCAAGTGTGGTGATAAGACAGACTAATAGGGATAGATTATATTAGGTTTTAAGATTTACATTTAATTTGAAATTTTGTCAAATACCACATGTGGAACAATACTATCTACAAGAAATATATCAAAATAAGAATAAGAAATAGGTCCTATGAATAGTGACTATTGACCTGTTCCTGAGACACACTTAGGCAAGGCAGAATGAGAAGACTGGCAAAGACAGACTATGTATGTAGAATATAACCGAAAAACTAATTGTGCTCCATCATCTATTTTACTGACAAGGAAATACCTAGTGGAGGTGTAGTACTAATATCAGAACTCAATCTGTTAGAATAAATATTTTAGAAATCATCGATCCAAGCAAAACTATACAGTCCCAAAGTATCAATGTAGTGCCTGGACTGTCTACTATCTCATATGAACATTTATGTTCATAAGTAAATGTTCATAAAGTAAATAACATTTATGTTATTCTAATGCATTTCTGTGCTTTTTAGCTCATAAAATAGTTGCTACTATATATTTAATTTTATCTCTAAGAAAATATATAATACTTGATAACAATTTCTTTACCAAAAACTCAACAAAGAATATTTCTAAAAATACAAATTTTAAAAATCAGCTTTCAGCAACTATAATTTAAATTCACCTAAATAATTTAATGATGAAAATCCTACCTATATTAAGTGCTAAGATCTGAAGAGTTAATTTGTAGCAAGAACCTCATAGAAAAAATTTATTCTTGAATTTGTAGTCTTAAGCAAATGAAAATAATGAACATGTACACTGTTTTCCTTTCTATATTTATATTTTATTGGAGTTAAAATATACACAAGTACTAAAACAGTAGGCATTGCTCCTTATTTTACACTTTTATCTTGGATTATGTAGATACTCTTTCATGATATTATTTGTAAATTTAGACCACCTATGTATCCTTCCAGGGTATATTTTATGGACAATACTTGACTGTATTATTTTTCTTATGTAGAAAGAAAAATAATATGCCTTACTGGCATAATTATGTCAATATTATGATAAATAATTTGGAAAAAATATATCTATATATGTATATATAGAGAATTTCTAGGACTCTGTAACTTTCTCCTTTTGTTTTTCTTTTGATAAATTCAATCTGACTTTCTTCTTCAAGAAACTCTGCTGTGCAGTGTGCTACATCTTAGCTTTGCTCTTTGAAGCTTCTTTCACGTTACTAGGCCACAAACCAGTGTTTTGCATTCCATTTATCCCTACTGGCATAGTGAAGTGCTCACAAATGGGCTCCTCAATCTTAATCAGAATGTTTTGGAGCTCAGCCACAATCACCCACATGAAGCCCTTTGGCCATAAGAGGCTGTGATGACCACTCATCCTCCTTTTCACTCATGACTGTGAAATGGATAGGTTGTCCAAAAACAGAGTTTGCCATCATATCTGTATCATTTAAAAGTGATATATCTATTGCTATAATGTGTGTGTATGTGGCAGGGGACTTCTACTCCGTGTATGACCTTTTAATTATTGTAGGAAAATTATTGCACTCCCAACTGTTGGCCAGGTGGCTTAATTATACTAAATTAGCTTTATTCTTAGAGTTTATTTACTCATGGCATTTGAATATTGTGGTGGAAGAACCCTTCCTGTAATCAAAAACATATTTTACTTTGTTCTATGAAGCCTACAAGGGACAGGGGAAGCAGTAGAATTCTCCTTTTATAATGTAGGAATTCACAACAATATTTAGATTAGCTCATCCAAGTACAATGAGATCTTTGATATAACAAAACAAGAGTTTTCCTATTGTCTATGAATATCACCTGATAATAAAAAGCCAAAGTCAACAATGACAATAGACTTATTCTCTACCATACCTATCAACACAAATATATACACTCAGATATGCACACAGTCTCATATACTCTCATATACTCTGGAATAATTATGTCAATACTATCATGATAACAAATAATATATTATTCAATTATGTATATAATTATATATAACAAATTATATATGTGTATATATATATCTCTCCCCAAATCATTTCTCATATATATATAATATACAGAAAGAGAGATATTTCAGGACTCTATAATTTTCTCCTTTGGTACTGTTTGGCTTACAAAGACTTAATAAAGTATTTATTGAATCCACAACATAATTGATGTATACATTAATTCACATACAAATAATTGTCTAATAGTTAAAAGCAAACTATCTCCTAACAGCACATCTCTGTTAGTTATATATTGCTGTTTCAAAAGTTCCACAGAACTTAGAGCTGTATAACAAACACTTACTATCTCATAGTTTCTTTGGATTGGGAATCTGGAAATGTACGGATCTTCTTCCTTAGGATTTCTCACATGCTTAAATTGAGGTGGTGGCTGTATGATAGTGACTCCACAGCTTATCTGGGAAAGGATTCCTTCCCAAGATCAAATGGTCATTGGCAGTATTTAATTTCTTACTGGCTGTTGGACTGAGATCCTCAGTTCTTAGCTTGCTCTTGGATAAAGGCTGACCCAAATTACTTGCCAGGCAGGTTCTCCAACACGACAGCTTGTATCAAGTCAAGAAGGCAAAAGAGTTTGCTAGCAATATGAGATCATAATCCTTTGTAACATAATCATAGAAGAGAAGGGATATTGCATCAACCTTTTCATGTTCTATGCTTAAAGAAATCCACTAGGTTCAACCCAACCTCAAGGGGGTGGGGAGTTACACAAGGGTGTGATTATCTGGAGGTAGAGATCACAGGGGCGGTTTTATTTTTAATTTTTAAGGCAATAGAGTTTTACTAGACCCTCCTTTGGAATTAAAAAGGAAAATATTAGGCTCCCACATTTTTAAGCGTTAAAATTTAGACCAGCAGAGGGGGCGCCCAAGATGGCTGAATAGGAACAGCTCCAGCCTCCAGCTCCCAGCATGAGCGACACAGAAGACAGGTGATTTCTGCATTTTCAACTGAGGTACCGGGTTCACCTCACTGGGCTGTGTCAGACAGTTGGTGCTGGTCAGCTAGTGCAGCCCGACCAGTGAGAGCTGAAGCAGGGCCAGGCATCACCTCACCTGGCAAGTGCAAGGGGGAAGGGAATTCCTTTTCCTAGCCAAGGGAAACTGAAACACACAACACCTGGAAAATCCGGTAACTCCCACCATAATACTGCACTTTACCAAGGGTCTTAGCAAACAGCACACCAAGAGATTATATCCCACACCTGGCCTGGAGGGTTTCACGCCCACGGAACCTCCCTCATTGCTAGCACAGCAGTCTGAGATCTAACTGCAAGGTGGCAGCGAAGCTGGGGTAGGGGCCCCTGCCATTGCTGAGGCTTAAGTAGGTAAACAAAGCTGTTGGGAAGCTCGAACTGGGTGGAGCCCACTGCAGCTCAAGGAGGCCTGCCTGCCTCTGTAGACTCCACCTCTGGGGACAGGGCATAGCTAAACAAAAAGCAGCAGAAACCTCTGCAGATGTAAATGTCCATGTCTGACAGCTTTGAAGAGAGCAGTGGTTCTCCCACCACACAGGCTGAGATCTGAGAATGGACAGACTGCTCAAGTGGGTCCCTGACCCCTGAGAAGCCTAACTGGGAGATATCCCCTACTAGGTGCAGATGGACACCTCACACCTCACACAGCTGGGTACAACTCTGAGACAAAGCTTCCAGAGCAAGAATCAGACAGCAACACTCGCTGTTCAGCAGTATTCTATCTTCTGCAGCCTCTGCTGCTGATACCCAGGCAAACAGGGTCTGGAGTGTACCTCAAGCAAACTCCAACAGACCTGCAGCTGAAGGTCCTGACTGTTAGAAGGAAAACTAACTAACAGAAAGGACACCCACACCAAAACCCCATCAGTGCGTCACCATCATCAAAGACCAAAGGAAGATAAAACCACAAAGATGGGGAAAAAGCAGTGCAGAAAAGCTGGAAATTCAAAAAATCAGAGTGCATCTCCCCCTCCAAAGGAACACAGCTCATCACCAGCAATGGAACAAAGCTGGACAGATAATGACTTTGACAAGTTGAGAGAAGAAGGCTTCAGTCGATCAAACTTCTCAGAGCTAAAGGAGGAACTACGTACCTGGCACAAATAAACTAAAAACTTTGAAAAAAGAATGGAAAAATGGGCAACTAGAATAACCAATGCAGAGAAGTCCATAAATGAACTGATAGAGATGAAAACCATGACACGAGAACCACATGATAAATGCACAAGCTTCAGTAACGGACTCAATCAACTGGAAGAAAGAGTATCAGTGATTGAAGATCAAATGAATGAAATGAAGCAAGAAGAGAAGTTTAGAGAGACACACATAGAAGTTGCAGAGACACACGTAGGGTCAAAATAAAGGGATGGAGGAAGATGTACCAAGCAAATGGAAAACAAAAAAAAGCAGGGGTTGCAATCATAGTCTCTGGTAACACAGACTTTAAACCATCAAAGATCAAAAGAGACAAAGGAGGACATTACATAATGGCAAAGGGATCAATTAATAAGGAAGAGATAACTATCTTAAATATATATGCACCCAATACAGGAGGACCCAGATTCATAAAGCAAGTCCTTAGAGACTTACAAAGAGACTTAGATTCCCATACAATAATAATGCCAGACTTTAACACCCCACTGTCAACATTAGACAGATAAATGAGACAGAAAGTTAACAAGGATATCCAGGAATTGAACTCAACTTTGCACCATGCGGACCTAATAGACATCTACAGAACTCTCCACCCCAAATCAACAGAATATACATTCTTCTCAGCACCACATCACACTTATTCCAAAATTGACCACATAGTTGGAAGTAAAGCACTCCTCAGCAAATGTAAAAGAACAGAAATTATAATAAACTGTCTCTCAGACAACAGTGCAATCAAACTAGGACTAGGACTAAGAAACTCAATCAAAACCACTCAACTACATGGAAACTGAACAACCTGCTCCTGAATGACTACTGGGTACATAACAAAATGAAGGCACAAATAAAGATGTTCTTTGAAACTAATGAGAACAAAGACACAACATACCAGAATCTCTGGGACACATTTAAAGCAGTGTGTAGAGGGAAATTTATAGTACTAAATGCCCACAAGAGAAAGCTGGAAAGATCTAAAATTGACACTCTAACATCACAATTAAAAGAACTAGAGAAGCAAGAACAAACAAATTCAAAAGCTAGCAGAAGGCAAGAAATAACTAAGATCAGAGCAGAACTGAAGGAGATAGAGACACAAATAACCTTCCAAAAAATCAATGAATCCAGGAGCTGTTTTTTTGAAAAGATAAACAAAATTGATAGACTGCTAGCAAGACTAATAAAGAAGAAAAGAGAAATAATCAAATAGATGCAATAAAAAATGATAAAGGGGATATCACCACTGACCCCACAGAAATACAAACTACCATCAGAGAATACTATAAACACCTCTACGCAAATCAACTAGAAAACCTAGAAGAAATGGATAATTTCCTGGACATAAGTGTTCCACTCTTCCAAGACTAAACTAGGAGGAAGTTGAATCCCTGAATAGACCAATAGCAGGCTCTGAAATTGAGGCAATAATTAATAGCCTACCAACCAAAACAAGTCCAGAACCAGATGTATTCACAGCCGAATTCTACCAGAGGTACAAGGAGGAGCTGGTACCATTCCTTCTAAAACTATTCCAATCAATAGAAAAAGAGGGAATCCTCCCTAACACATTTTATGAGGCCAACATCATCCTGATACCAAAGCCTGGCAGAGACACACACAAAAAAAGAGAATTTTAGACCAATATCCCTAATGAACATCGATGCAAAAATCCTTAATAAAATACAGGCAAACCGAATCCAGCAGCACATCAAAAAGCTTATCCACCATGATCAAGTGGGCTTCATCCATGGGATTCAAGGCTGGTTCAACATACACAAATCAAAAAATGTAATCCAGCATATAAACAGAACCAAAGACAAAAACCACATGATTATCTCAGTAGATGTAGAAAAGGCCTTTGACAAAATTCAACAGCCCTTCATGCTAAAAACTCTCAATAAATTTGGTATTGATGGAATGTATCTCAAAATAATAAGAGCTATTTATGACAAACACACAGCCAATATCATACTGAATGGGCAAAAACTGGAAGCATTCCCTTTGAAAACTGGCACAAGACAGGGATGCCCTCTCTCGCCACTCCTATTCAACATAGTGTTGGAAGTTCTGGCTAGGACAATCAGGCAAGAGAAAGAGATAAAGGTATTCAGTTACGAAAAGAAGAAGTCAAATTGTCCCTGTTTGCAGATGACATGATTGTATACATAGAAAACCCCATTGTCTCAGACCCAAATCTCCTTAAGCTGATAAGCAACTTCAGCAAAGTCTCAGGATACAAAATCAATGTGCAAAAATTACAAACATTCTTATACACCAGTAACAGACAAAGAGAGAGCCAAATCATGAATGAACTCCCATTCACAATTGCTTCAAAGAGAATAAAATACCTAGGAATCCAACTTACAAGGGATGTAAAGGACCTCTTCAAGGAGAACTATAAACCATAGTTCAGTGAAATAAAAGAGGACACAAACAAATGGAAGAACATACCATGCTCATGGATAGGAAGAATCAATATCGTGAAAATGGCCATACTGCCCAAGGTAATTTATAGATTCAATGCCATCCCCATTAAGCTACCAATGATTTTCTTCACAGAATTGGAAAAAACTACTTTAAAGTTCATATGGAACCAAAAAAGACCCCGCATTGCCAAGACAATCCTAAGTCAAAAGAACAAAGCTGGAGGCATCATGCTACCTAACTTCACACTATACTACAAGGCTACAGTAACCAAAACAGCATGGTACTGGTACCAAAAAAGAAATCTATAACAAAGGAACAGAACAGAGCCCTCAGAAATAATACCGCACATGTACAGCCATCTGATCTTTGGCAAACATGATAAAAACAAGAAATGGGGAAAGAATTCCGTATTTAATAAATGGTGCTGGGAAAATTGGCTAGCCGTAAGTAGAAAGCTGAAACTGGATCCTTTCCTTACTCCTTATACGAAAATTAATTCAAGATGGATTAGAGACTTAAATGTTAGACCTAAAACCATAAAAACCCTAGAAGAAAACCTAGGTAATACCATTCAGAACATAGGCATGGGCAAGGACTTCATGTCTAAAACACCAAAAACAACAGCAACCAAAGCCAAAATAGACAAATGGTATCTAATTAAACTAAAAAGCTTCTGCACAGCAGAAGAAACTACCATCAGAGTGAACAGTCAACCTATAGAATGGGAGAAAAATTTTGCAATCTACTCATGTGACAAAGGGTTAATATCCAGAACCTGCAAAGAACTCAATCAAATTTACAAGAAAAACAACCCCACCAAAAAGTGGGCAAAGGATATGTACAGACACTTCTCAAAAGAAGACATTCATACAGCCAACAGACACATGAAAAAATGTTCATCATCACTTACCATCAGAGAAATGCAAATCAAAACCACAATGAGATACCACCTCACACCAGTTAGAATGGCAATCATTAAAAAATCAGGAAACAACAAGTGCTGGAGAGGATGTGGAGAAATAGGAATGCTTTTACACTGTTGGTGGGACTGTAAACTAGTTCAACCATTGTGGAAAACAGTGTGGCGATTCCTCAAGGTTCCAGAACTAGAAATACCATTTGACCCAGTCATCCCATTCCTGGGTATATACCCAAAGGATTATAAATCATGCTGCACACGTATGTTTATTGCGGCTCTATTCACAATAGCAAAGACCTGGAGTCAACCCAAATGTCCATCAGTGACAGACTCGATCAAGAAAATGTGGCACGTATGCACCATGGAATACTATGCAGCCATGAAAAAGGATGAGTTCGTGTCCTTTGCTGGGACATGGATGCAGCTGGAAACCATCATTCTCAGCAAACTATTGCAAGAACAGAAAACCAAACACGGCATGTTCTCACTCAGGTGGGAATTGAACAATGAGATCACTTGGACATGGGAAAGGGAACATCTCACACCGGGGTCTATTGTGGGGAGGGGGCAAGGGGAGGGATAGCATTAGGAGATATACCTAATGTAAATGACGAGTTAATGGGTGCAGCACACCAACATGGCACATGTATACATATGTAACAAACCTGCATGTTGTGCACATGTACCCTAGAACTTAAATTATAATAATAAAAAAAAGAAACCTAATAAGATGCTGTATTCTTAAATTTTACATAAAAATTTCCGTTAAAATAAAATAAAATTTAGACCACTGTCTCGGCCTGAGTAGTGTCATTGCTTAGATACAGTGAATATGGAGACCCCCAGGGACTGAACCTCATAAGACGATAAAGGTCTAGTCCTGGTCCTATCACTAATAGGCTGTGTGACCTTGAACAAATGGTTCCAACTATATGACTCAATTTCCTCATGATTAAAAAAAAAAAAAGCCGGGCGCAGTGGCTCAAGCCTGTAATCCTAGCACTTTGGGAGGCCGAGACGGGCGGATCACGAGGTCAGGAGATCGAGACTATCCTGGCTAACATGGTGAAACCCCGTCTCTACTAAAAAATACAAAAAACTAGCCGGCCTAGGTGGCGGGCGCCTGTAGTCCCAGCTACTCAGGAGGCTGAGACAGGAGAATGGCATGAACCTGGGAGGCGGAGCTTGCAATGAGCTGAGATCCAGCCACTGCACTCCAGCCCGGGCGACAGAGCGAGACTCCGTCTCAAAAAAAATAATAATAATAAATAAAAAATAAAAATAAATAAAAAATAAAAATAAAAAGGAAAGAATTGTTCTTGACCTTCCCCAGGTCCTAGTACATGGAGATAGTACATGCACCCAGAAAGACTGATGAGGATGTAGAGAAACTGATACCCTCATACACTACTAGTGGGAATGTTAAGTGACATAGTTGCTGTAGAAAAAGTTGCTGTTGATGTAGAGAAATTGAAACCCTCATCCACTGCTAGTGGGAATGTAAAATAGCATAGTTGCTGTGGTCAAAGGTCTGGCAGTTCCCCAAAAAGTTAAACACAGAGTTACTATATGACCTAGCAATTTCATGCCTACGTATTAGGTTGGTGTAAAAGTAATTGTGGTTTCTACCATTAAAAGTAATGGCAAAACCACAATTACTTTTGCACCAACTTTTTCCCCAAAGAAATGAAGAAATACATTCACATAAAACTTGTGCAAATTCATAGCATCATTATTCTTAATAGCCAGAAAATAGAAACACTCCAAATGTTAATCAACTAATGAATGGATAAAAAAATGAGGTCTATCCATCCATACAATGAAATATTGCTCAGCCATAAAAATGAATGAAGAACCATGCTTAACTAGGATGACCCTATAAAACATTATGCTTAGTGAAAGAAGTCAGTCACAAAAGACTGTGTTGTATTTTTTCATATATATGAAAAGTCCAGAAGAGCTCAATCTTATTTAGAAAGTAGATTCATGATTGCCTAGAACTAGGGGATCTGGGGATGGGGGAGGTAGGGGAATGATAACTAAAGAGTCCAAAGTTTCTTTTGGGATGATGGCACTGTTGTAAAATTGATTGTAATTCTGTGAATTGATTGTGGTTCTGTGAATTTGCTGAAAATCATAGAATTGTACACTAGAAATGAGTAAACTATATGGTATGTTAATTATGTCTCAATAAAAATATTATTAACCTCCTCTCCCCTTTCTAGGGGAGGTTTTAGAGATCTGTTTTTCACACTGATTAAAGGAAAGTACTTGCTAAGAGCTGGACAAATCAGTTCTGTAATCATTGACTCATTACCCATTTTGACTAATTGAATTTTCAGAACCTGATACTGAGATGGAGTTTACGAAGTAAAATGTTCATTAAAGGGATGCATCAGACTGGAGCTAAAGAGCTGTGACTATGGAATATAAAATTAACTTTTGATTGTATTCTATTATATCTGGTCCTTTCATATGGAGTAAGACTTTTGATGTGATCACTTGAAATGCATAGATATCTAATAGTGAAATTCAAGAGTGTTTTGTTTCTTAAATTTCTGATAAAAGACTCAACTTCAACACGAAAATTCCAGAACCAATTGAAATTAAATATAGGCAAATAAATAACTGTTTTCCTTCACTTCTTCATAAGTATCTTCATTAGTTCTTCATTAATATCTCTCCCCTTGTCTAATTGGAATGTTGTTTTTAATTTTAATAGTCCCTTATGAAACTCAGTATTGTTGTCTCAGATATGGAGGTTATAATCCTGGCACATGCTAGTATTATGAGAAAAAATTAAATGAAACAATAAATGCGGAATGTCTGGGTCAGAGCAGGTGCTTTTATGAATACAGGAAGGATAGCGACAGATACCTCAGTGATTTGTTGAGGTTCAATGCCATTTTAGCGATAATCTGAAACACCCTTTTTAGTCTGTTTCAGTATACAGAGGCAGGAAAACAGTCACATACAGAATATACCTGGAAAAATTGCCAACTCTATCTCTGAGTTAGGTAGAGAAAGAACTTCCTAGATTGTTTTTAATACTACAACACAGGAAGCAGACTAGCTTATAAATATATTATTGAATAAAGAAAATATATCTCCTTTACATACAAAATATCTTTTATCCTTTTAAGATCCAATAATAACATAGGCTTCAGCAATGTAAACTGTGTTATATTTTGAAATATCTAAGCTACATTTCTCTATAATAGTATCTTTTATTACATTTTGCCTGAAACTGCATGCCAAATTATTTAAACTTAAGGCAGCATACGAAAGACAGCATTTGCCTAGCACTATTCTTTTTCTCCAGAGATAAGTATAAAATGATATGTGATGGTCTATTTTATGCTTATTCTAGTATAAAAGCACTAAAATATCAAAGCAGAAAAAAAGAAAGCAATATTTGATCACTTTTCCCTGGCATGCCCACCACCTTATGGTATTGATAAAACTGAAAAACCCCAAAAGTTATACCAGTCTTTGTTTTTATGTTTACCTTTAAAAAGCTGTGAAACTGAACTCTACTTCTAACAAAGTAGTCCTAAATATGAAGGAAATTTTTTAATATGTCAAATTGTCCTACTGATATTTATACTTAGAAAATATACAATGTAGAATAAAGATAATTAATGCTATTATTTCCTCTTCATTGCCTTCTGCTTAAGTGTATACCATTACGTGATATTTTAACGCAATTATTCACAATAAAATGTGATGATTTCCATTCAAAATTATAACCAAATTGACACCATTAAAATTAACCAAATGAGCCCACTACCTGTACATCTGTTGGTAAAAGTAAAGGGAATTGACAAGATCTCGAAGAAGTCAATCACTGTGAAAGTCATGCTACTGCCCTTCCATTATTACTTTTTCCACACTGGCATCCATTAAGTCATTCCATATTTGATGTGTATATTATATCTACTACACACTGTGCTTGACACTGGATAGGAAGCAAAGATTAGGTTTTATAACTTCACCTCACCTCACCTCATCCATTCATGAAGACTGGAGAAGAATTTAACACTGGAATATCATACAGCATAATATAATTGCCATTGAAGAGTTTATAGAAATGATACTTGGGATTCCAAAAGAGTAAAACAATCCATTGTAAGAATTAGAAAGTTTTTGTGGAGAAGATAGGATTTAGACTGGACTTGGAATGAGTGGAGAGAGTTTCAGTTTCTGGGGAAAAGATGATAGGCAGTTTAGCAGAAAAGGAGTAAGCAAAAGCATGGAGTGCATGTTGTGGTTTGCTTAGGAACTAGCATGCATCTTACAGAGCAGAACCATAGGAAACAAGACCAAGTATGGGTGCGGGAAGGCAAGATAATTGGTTTCAAGTATCTTTCTCAAAGTAGTGGGAAATCAGAATAAATAACTCAAACTTAATTTACAAAAACAAGAGAGCCTTGTAAAGTTTTGTTAATAGGAGAATGTTGATTTTGGTAACCAGCCTCCAAGATACCCCACAATGATTCTAGCTTACTGGCATACATACAATTTTATGGTACCCTCCCCTACTTCGTAGCATACTACAATTTTGTCTTTGTAACTAACTGAATATGGCAGAAGTGACATACACCCCCTCCAAGATTAGATTATAAAACATACTATGATTTCAATCTTGCTCTTTCTCTTTCATTTTTTGTCTCCCTCACTCTTCCCTCATACTTGGGAAGCCATGTCATAAACCCTATGGAGAGGCACACATGATAAAGAACAGAAGCCTCCTGCCAACAGTCACGCAGTTAAGACTGAAAGCACATCTTCTAGCTGCAATCAAGTCTGACACACTATAGCCCACTTAACACCTTAACTGCAACCACATGAGAGACCCTGAACTACAAGTGCCCTGCAAAATTTCTCCCAGATTTCTGAGTCTCAGAAACTATATGAATAATAATTGTGTGTTGTTTTTAGGGTGACAAATTTGAAGATTATTTGTTATGCAACAATAAACGACTACCACAAAGGTGGATGAATTTAACACTATTAAGTTACTCATATGGCAGTAGAATTCTGGGTAGATTAAGAGAGAACACCACAATAAATGAGAAGACCAATGTTAGTAATGTACTATGTACTTATTATACATTTCCTCATTTAGTGACCCAGATAATCTTTTAAGAGATATGCTATTTCTATTTTATTTTATTTTGCACTATTACTTTTTTTTAACTTTTATTTTGGGTTCAGGGATACATGTGCAGGTTTGCTACATGGGTAAACTACATGTCATGAGGGTTTGGTGTAGAGATTATTTCATCATCCAGGGAATAAGCATAGTACCTAGTAGGTAGGTTTTCAATCCTCACCCTCTTCCCATCCTCCACCTTCAAGTAGGCCCTGCTGTCTTTTGTTTCTTCTTTGTGTTCATATGTACTCAATGTTTAGTTGCCACTTATAAGGGAGGACACGTGATGATTAGTTTTCTGTTCCTGTGTTAGTTTGCTTTGAATAATGGCCTCCAGCTCCATCCATGTTGCTGCAAAAACATGATCTCATTCTTTTTTATGGTTGTGTTGTATTACATGGTGTATATGTACCACATTTTCTTTATCCAGTCTACCATTGATGGGCATCTTTGCTATTGTGAATATAACTGCAATAAACATACACATGCATATATCTTTAAAGTAGAATGATTTATATTATTTGGGGTATATTCTTCCTAATGGGATTACTGGCTCAAAAGGTAATCCTGTTTTAAGTTCTGTGAGAGATCGCCAAACTGTTTTCCACAATGGCTGAACTAATTTACGTTCCCACAAGCAGGATATATGCATTATCTTTCCTCTGCAACCTCACCAGCATCTGCTTTTTTTTTTTGTAGTCATTTTAACTGATGTGAGGTGGTATCTCATTGTGGTTTTGATTTGCATTTTTCTAATGATTAGTGATAGTGAGAATATTTTCATATGCTTGTTGGCCACGTGTATGTCTTCTTTTGAAAACTGATTATGGGATTTCTGGGTTGAATGGTAATTCTGTTTTAAGATCCTTGAGAAATTACCAAACTGCTTTCCACAATGGCTGAACAAATTTACATTCCCAGAATGTCCTTATGTCCAGAATGGTATTTCCTAGGTTATGTTCCAGGGATTTTATAGTTGTAGGTTTTATATACCTCTTGAATTGATTTTTGTATATGGTGAAAGGAAGGGGTCCCATTTCAGTTTTCTGCATATGGCTAGCCAGTTATCCCAGAATCACTTATTGAATGGGGAGTGCTTTCCCCATTGCTTGTTTTGTTCACATTGTCAAAGATCAGGATGGTTGTAGGTGTGTGACATTATTTCGTGGCTCTTTTGTCTGCTTTTGTACCACTACCAGGCAGTTTTGGTTACTGTAGCCTTACAGTACAGTTTGAAGTCAGGTGTTTGTGATGCTTCCAGTGTTGTTCTTTTTCTTCTGGATTGCCTTTGTTATTTGGGTTCATTTTTGGTTTCATATAAATTTTAAAATAGACTTTTCTAGTTTTGTGAAGAATCCTATTGTTAGTTTAATAGGAATTGCATTAAATCTAAAATTTGGTAAGTATGCCCATTTTAACAATATTGATTCTTTCTATCCATGATCACACAATGTTTTTCTATTTGTTTGTGTCAACTCTGACCTCTATGATCAGTGTTCTGTAATTCTGATTGTAGAGTATTTCACCTCACTTGTTAGCTGTATTGATAGGTATTTTATTCTTTTTTGTGGCTATTGTTAATGGGATTACATTATTGATTGGCTCTCAGCTTGATGTTGGTGTACAGGAATGCTACTGATTTTTGTACATTGATATTACATTCTGAAACTTTGGTGAAGTTTTCTATCAGATCAGGGAGCTTTCGGGCAGAGACTATGAAGTTCTCTAAGTAAAGAATCATATTTTCTGCAGGGCTGCATGTTCTAACTCTGGGGAGGTGGTATTGGTCCCCTGGCTTTGTTCGCTGGCCCCTCATGGTTGGGAACCTTTCTAACTCTGTGGAGCTGGCATTGGTCCCCAAGTGTGGTTCTCTGACCCCTCAAGGTTGGGAACCTGCTGTGCTGGCAGGATCTAGGTGTCCCAAGACTGTTGGCCACAGCACTACAATGAGTTGTACAAGCCAAAACACTTCATTGAGCAGTGGCAGTGAGATCCATGTTTGTTTGCTTATATCAGCAACAGTGGCAGCGTGGTGGGGTGTACACTCATTGGCTATGGTAGGGCACTGGTCGGCCAGGGGCTGCCAGCCTCTTTGTGGGCATTGACAGCAGCAGTGACAGTGCTGGAGGAGGGACGGGACTGGAGTCACTGGGGTTTGTGTGAACATTTGCACCTGCAGCTTTATTTTATATTTCTATCTTATAAAAACTTAAATCTTTAAGCCACTTGCCCAAGATCACATAGCTACTAAGTAGTGAGTCAAAATTTAAACTTTTACCTGTCTATATAAATAAAAAATTGGTTGAATGAATGAACAACCCCATGGGTAGACATTTTATGAATTGTTTAATTTCCTTGTAGTACTTTTTCTTACCTTAAAGAAAATTTGGAAAAATTCCAAATTAATCTTAAGAACACTCTTGTTTTGGGACTTTTCTCATAAACAGAATCAAAGAAAAGTTCCCACAGAAATATATAATTTGTCATGCTTCACTGGTATAGATATAGTTAAAAATTTCATAGTACAAGTATCTGTAAACTCTATGTTTAAAGTACCCTGTCTGGACTATTATGTATGTGATTTCTGGGAAGTGCTTGCTTCTGACCTCTTTTGAGGTTTCAAGCAGTAATACCCATTAAAAAAGTTTAAACTCTGGAACTTGGATTCACTTCAATATAGTTAAAATATCGTAGCCATGAGATCCAAGCAAGAGTGGAATAATCACTCGACTAGAGGAAAAGAAAAATGAGAAAAAAGCAACAGCAGCAAACAACAGTAACATCAAAAAAACTCAATTTATAGCATAAACATGCAGCCAAAAAATACTAAGATAAACCATAATACTTCAGTGTGATACAACAACAGATTTTTTAAAGGTGTATTTTAAGAGGCAATATAGCTTCACGACTAAGAGCACAGATGTCATAACAGACCTGCCCCTTGTGGACACATGACGTTGGGTGGTTACTTATCCTACATGCAACATCTTGAAATGGGGGTGATAATTATTCTTAATGCATAGTGTTGTTAAGAAAATTAAATGTCAAAATATGCATAGTGTTTTAAAGAGTGGCTAGCATTACCTATTAAAAACATATTTATCATTACTAGTATTATTTTTTTTTAACTTCTAAGTCACCAGATCCTAATAAGAATGTAAAAAATATGCAAAATTATAGCAGGAAGGAGAGTAGGGAGGCAGCATTTTTCAGGGGAGCTCTGTTGTTTTTGCCTTAGGTAACATAAGTGCAAATGATGCTTGAGGGATATACAGATTTGTATGATAATAAATTTCCTCCAAAGAAGAAAATAGCAAGTCTACCAGTTAGATTTTATAAATGCCCATCAATGATAATCAGTATATCAGTATAACTCCAAGGAAAAAGATGAAGCAATTGTCCGTTCAATTTCACACTGTAGGTACCTCACTTGGTTTACCCTACTTCTGGCCTTTTGATATAAAGATGCAAAGAAAACACATAGTGGATCTCTGGGAATTCCCAACTGTTAGAACATCCTGCTGTTCTCTAAAGGAGCTGTGAAAACAAATCCTTGTGAATAATTTCCTGCCCTAGTGTTTTCTGTACATTTTAAGGTTTATTTCAGGAATTTGTGGAAATTGAAAAAATGACAGTTGGTACATGCTGCTTGCATTATATTTTAAGAAATCTTCCCCACTTTTGTGACAGTTGCTAGACATAATGGTTCTAAATATAACTGCCTGGACAAAGTGTTGAACTGCAGAGGTAACACACATGAGAATAATACAGCTACTCTAGACAGACTTCTCCCATTCTCCTATATTTTTTCATTAGTGATTTCCTTCAAAGTGTTACTGATCGGTAATATCCAGTCTTGACTGCGAGGTATATATTTATCTTAAATGTCATAAATTATTGGAGAGGAAATTCTATTTTATTTAATACAAATAGCATTTTGTTCCATAGTTAAAACCAAATATATTGTGCTATTTCACCATTTTTATTAGGAAATCACCTTTTGAAGAACTGTTCAATCTAAAGGGACATAAAAAACTGAATGTTGCTTCACATGATAACTGTAAAACCAAAGAGCAAGTAAAAGAGGTAGGCAAACCTTGAAGAAATATAAGGAGGCACTTTCTAAAATTGGAGTTTGTAAGCAGTAAGAGTAAAATTAGCTACCTTTTGCCAAACACATGCAATGCACCAAATACTGTGTTAAGAGCTTTGTTATCTTATTCCAACAATTCAGAAACCTACATCATATGTATTAATTCTCTTTTTGTAAGAGTATTTTTCTCTTACAAATGGAAAAAAGTTAAGACTTAAAGTAAATTATGTTTCTCCAAAGGCTTATTCTTTACATACTATATGCAGGGTGCTACCAAAGCCACTGGGACAATGCACAACTTTATCTCCTAGAGCTTAGATATACTATATTAGATACATGGGGGTGAGAGGTGGGGAGGTCACTGACAACCAAAAAGAAAATTGATGACAAGAAAGTGGAGCTTCGTAAGATCAGTATGAAGAAATAATGGAAAGAAAGAAATCCTGGGTTGAAGCTGGGTATTCCCAAGGCAGATGAATGATGAAGAAAGAATTTAAAAATTAAAAAAAGAACATCTATTATTTTTTGATTTCTACAACAAAAGTGTTAATTGCAAGCATTGATTCAAAGACTGCACATGGCACCACACTAAGTATTTTGCAAGCATTATTTCAGAAACATCATACCCTGTTGGTAGGTACTATTATTATTCTCACTTTACCAGTGAAAAAACTGAGGTTTTTTATACAAGCTACACATCCAGCCTACCCAGTTAGTAAGTGATGAAATCTAGGTCAAAGCCAGGTCCATTCGTTTACAGTGCTTATCTATGCAGTCAATATCAAGCTATATTCATTCTATTATTTTATATTCTTGCATTAATTTGATTCTCACAAAAACATTATTAGATACACATTGATGAACGCAAAACCTAAGACTCAGAAAGGTTAAGGAACAACTCTAGGTCACATGTCTAGTATTCAAACCCAAATTTGATTATATTGATGGTCTATGGTAAATGATATATGCACTAAAAATTAAGTACTTTTAAAGCAAAAATTTCCCAAACAAAAGTACCTAATCTTTGTTATTTAGTGAAAGAATACTGTCAGTTTTAAACCACATAAAATACATTTTTGAGATGCTTCCAATACTGAACAGTTGTTTTTTTCTCACTAAGATCATTTTATATTTATCATCTGAGAGCTTATTGATGAGTTCAATGAGAACATCATTTACGAAATGAGATAATTGGTGAACATTTAGTTATTTTTATTCCAAAAGAAAAAAATATAATTAAAAGACTTACGCAGCAAATTATAACATGTTTCTCAAATTGATTTCATATTAATTATATTAATGATTTCCATCTGAGAGCCTGACAGAGACTATCAACTCTGAATGGGCTTATCCTGCGTATTTCATATTGATCATTGTAATAAATATATCATTCCATTGCAAGAGCTAGCATCAGTGCTAATCAGAATGTCACCGAGAATAAAAATAGGAAATGAAGAGATTATACTTGAGCAAAATGACAAGATTCAGCTGAGATCATAAGAATCAATGAATAGTAGTAGAAGACAGATAACACCCTTTGTTACTCTTGTAGGTGAGGATTTTTCTTGTATTCATCAGATGGATTTTTTTTTTCTTTCTTTTTTGGAACATGGAAGGATTGGAGAAGTTTGTACAGCTCACTCTGCTGTGGCTGACAAATGGATCGAGAATTATCTTCCTATACCAGGATGTCAATTGGCTTAGACCGTCTCTATTAATAGCAGTAAGTCTGGCCAGAGATTGATGTAAACACTTCACCCAACATTTCCTTTACTTCTGCTTTTCTTATAGGTGTAGGACTTTTTTTCCTTTCCTTGTTTTTGTAGTTAAATTAAAATATCAAGTTATATATTTCAAAATGAGGATATATTATATATAACTTTAAAGTTCTTTTAAACAATTTAAAAATAAGGTTTAAAACAGAAAATAAGAGAAAGGGATTTTCTTTATAAATTAATATTACCATATCCTAATGCATCCAGGTTGTCATTTTCCCTCCTACAACTGTGGCAGACATGTAATGGACTTTTGTACTCATTTTCTTTTGAGGCTGGGCAAGGTAGTCACTTCCAAATTACTAACACTGGCTTGGTAAATGGATCTCATTTACCATCCATGCTCAAAGCGGTGCTGTTGTATTCAAAACACATACTTGTCCTGACATAATTACATAGCAAAATTTTGGGTTGTGAAATCTTAAGGTGAAAAACAGATTACCAGTGAAATTTGAAAATCATATAGAATCACTAACTTTTTTGTTTGTTTGTTTGTTTGTTTGTTTTTAATGGAGTCTCACTCTGTAGCCCAGGTTGGAGTGCAGTGGTGTGATCTTGGCTCACTGCAACCTCTGACTCCTGGGTTCAAGTGAGAATCACTAACTTTTTATATCAGCTCAGAAGGTTTTCTTTTCTACATGCCAAACTAAAGAAGTCTTATGACCCTTCCTATTGCTGAAACATGGATTCAAAGACAAAACCAAGAAACCAAACAAAATAGAGAAGCCTAGGTAGCTGCAGCAAACATTTTGCATGGGTATTCCATATACTGTAGGCATTCTATGGCTTACTATCAACTATTTGGGCTGCTGAGGAATGAGAGGATATTTGAAAAGCAATATCTTCCAAAGAAGTCAATTATCAAATGCTTAATATTAAAAGTAAGAAAATGTATAAAATGTAAGACTCTGTAATAACTACCTGAAGCAAAAATGGACTTACAGATACACAAGGCAACAAACTATACTCCTACTAGAGCAGTTGAGGAAAATCAAGTGTAGCAGCAACAAAAACAGGCACCAATATCAGAAATGCCAATTTAAAAAATAATTTTTATAAATGGAGAGGTAAAAATGTATATACTTCTCCTTTCAAGAGTAAATTTAGCCTTTTCAGCAACTATCATTATTTTTCCTTCCTTTATAACTTTCTGTGTTATAAAAGACCATGGAATGTCATGGCCTCTACGTGATTGTCACGATCAGATTCTGCAGTTCAGACTGAGCAAGTACAAGTCAACAATTCCTCATGAACAATGATTATTTGAAACTGTATCTTACACAAATACCAGTAAAGGTAGAATTGGTATAACAAGCTGGTGGAAACTAAATTAGATAGAGAAATATGAAATTAGAATGAGAGTCTTGAAACCTGAAACCTGAGCAAATACAAAAAAATTCTAGGTCTTTCTACAATTCCTAGTAATAGAAAGTCCTTTGGTTTCTTTCTTGTCATTTTAATTTAGAAAATATAACACTTGCAGTTACTAGTACTGACCCAGGAAAAACACTAAAATGATTTGCAACCTAGCTTCTCTTAAAATTTCTATGATTTTAGATGAATTATTCAAATTTTCTGATTTTTAATTTATTTAGTTTTAGTGTGAGAAATAATAGTGCTTAACTCATAAGGTTGTTACAAGGGTTACATGAGGTTAAGTATGGCACATGCTAAGCAAAATATCTGGCATATAATAAATGCTCAATAAATGTTAGCTGGTAGAGATGTTAATACTTCTGTGCACAACTTTCACTAGCTTCTCCTCATTCTGTCTGATCCTACATCCTCTCCCTCCTCATCCTCTTAGCTCTTGGAGTCCTGAATCTCTCCCATAATTGTAATGCATTTTCAATCTTTTCTTCTGTCCTCGGTTTTCTCTGGTGACTTGGGCTCCCTTTGACATCTGTTTGTTTTGTGCCTTGTTCCACATTCAATCTCTCCTAGTTGCACACTGTTCCCAGATTGTCAACTACCCACATAGCTCCACTCCCTCCCTAGCAGGAATAGCCTATGTCTTCTCTTTCCCTACCTTGTGTGTGTATGGACGTGGCCCTGATCCATGTCCATAGAACCTAGAACACAGATTATTTCATAGAAAGAACCACCATGAAGACAGAGGAGGCTACTTATGGTGTAACAACTTAGTTAAAACAGAAAAAAAAATATTGAACTATGTTATAATAGCAACTGCAGCAATAAAATTTAAACCTGAAAATAGCAAATGTTAATTTGTCTCTTGCTTGAATTTCGTGGCCATCTTGGGATGGCAGAGGACTCTGCTTGATATTGTTCTAATCAAGGATTAGATTAGGGTGGCAGAGGGCTCTGCTTTATAGTGTTCTAATCAAGGATCCCGGCTGATAAAACATTCATATTTGGAACTTTAATTGTTTCCATGTTTAGAGTAAGGGAACTGCAGACTGGTGCTGTTCCTATTCAGCCAGCTGGACCCCTTCCTTACACCTTTTACAAAAATCAACTCAAGATAGATCAAAGACTTAAACATAAGTCCTAGGACCATAAAAATCCTAGAAGAAAACTGGGCAATACCATTCAGGACATAGGCATGGGCAAAGACTTCATGTCCAAAACACCAAAAGCAATGGCAACAAAAGCCAAAATTGACAAATAGGATCCAATTAAACTAAAGAGCTTCTCCACAGCACAAGATACTATCATCAGAGAGAACAGGCAATCTACAGAATGGGAGAAAAATTTTACAATCTATCCATCTGACAAAGGGCTAATATCCAGAATCTACAAAGAACTTAACAAATTTACAAGAAAAAAAAAACCCATCGAAAAGTGGTCAAAGGACATGAACAGACATTTCTCAAAAGAAGACATTTATGCAGCCAGTAAACATGGAAAAATGCTCATCATCACTGGTGATTAGAGAAATGCAAATCAAAAACCACAATGAAATACCATCTCATGCCAGTTAGAATGGCGATCATTAAAAAGTCAGGAAACAACAGATGCTGGAGAGGTTGTGGAAAAATAGGAATGCTTTTACACTGTTGGTGGGAGTGTAAATTGGTTCAACCGTTGTGGAAGACAGCGTGGCAGTTCCTCGGGGATCTATAATTGGAAATACCATTTGACCCAGCAATCCCATTACTGGGCGTATACCCAAAGGATAATAAATCATTCTACTATATCGACACATGCACATGTATGTTTATTGTGGCACTATTCACAATAGCAAAGACTTGGAACCAACCCAAATGTCCATCAATGATAGACTAGATTAAGAAAATGTGGCACATATATACCATGGAATACTATGCAGCCATAAAAAAGGATGAGTTCATCTCCTTTGCAGAGACATGGATGAAGCTGAAAAGCATCATTCTCAACACACTATCACAAGATCATAAAACCAAACACCGCATGTTCTCACTCATAAGTGAGAGCTGAACAATGAGAACACATGGACACAGGGAGGGGAACATCACTCACTGGGCCTGTCGGGAGGTGGGGGGCCAGGGGAGGGATAACATTAGGAGAAATACCTAATGTAGGTGACGGGTTAATGTGTGCAGCAAACCACCAGGGCACATGTATACCTATGTAACAAAACTGCACGTTCTGCACATGTAATCTAAAACTTAAAGTGTATATATATATACACACACACATACATATGTACACACCACACACACACATATATATATATACACACACATATATATATCTCAGAGTAAAGGAGCATTCCTCACATACAAGTAACACAAGACATCCCATCTTACATTTTATTAGTGAGAGCAAGTCGCAAGTCTGTGCCTAACTCCAAGGAATCTCAGAAGTTCTATCCTACTATTTGTCTAGAATAATACTAAACAGCACTAATAACTACAAAATTACTAACCAATATAATATACTATGACTCCTGAGAGCATAAAATGTATTTTATGAATCTTTATATTCACTTCCTCAAACAAAAACTTTGCCATAGTTACTATACAATAAATACTTTGGTAATGACTAGATAAATGATCTCATATATTGGATCATAATAATGAATCCAAAGTTTTATTATGCTAACAGATGCAATATATAATGTTAATAGCATTAACAGTTTTAGAAGAGCTTATTTACCCAGAATGTTTATGTACACATTCATTTTGCTTTGTAAATTAAAACAAATTAAAATTCTTCAAGTCTAACCCTGAGATTATTAATGTTTTTTTCTGAATTATTGTACCATATAGTGTAATATAAAGCACTCTTGGGACTTTGCCAGAGTTTGCCATTGAGATCTTCCTCCAAAATTACTCTAGCTTTAAATTGCTTAACTTACTATTGGAGAACATTCATATCCAAAGCTGTTAATCATGAGCACTATAGTAATATGAAGGCATTTAATGTTTTTTCCCTCTGTGAGAGATTAGGTGTCATGTTATCATACCATAATCATTACTTTGAGTGCATATTTTAATTCTCTTCTCTCCACCAATACACAACTCCTTCTAGGTTTGTAACATAACCTCTGTGTGCCTATTTCCATTTCTGGGGGAAGTTATTGTTATTGAATTTCTACTATGGCTTAATTTAGTGGTTTTAGACTCATACTTGACCTGATAGAATGAGTCATGAATGAACAGAAACATGGTGAAAGTGTCATATGTGAATGTTGAAAATAATTAAGACTCAGTATTAATGAAGGGGAATTACTGTGCTATGCTATGAAAAGAAGCTTCGTGATTTAGAAATCCTGAGTATTGCTAAGTTATTATAAGAAAATAAGAACTGCAATGATAGAGAAAAACCAAAGTACTTTTAAAAAAATTGTGTTACTAAAACACTTTATAGAAAATAAAAAATAAACACTTTTTAAATGCAAACTTTCTATGATCATCTCCATGTTCTAACCCTTTATTTTGATGACTTAATAGTTAAACATGATATACCTCTCACTTAAACAAAATTTCGTTCTCCCTTCTGAGTAATTAGGTTACAAACAAAGCAAACAAAGCCAGCTAAACCATGAAAAAGTCTTACTATTCTGTCTCTTCACAACACTCTTTTTAAGCATTTGGAGGTAAGAAAAAGCTTTGCACAAGAAAAACTGGAAAATAAAATAAAATGTTTACTTTTTCCCTATTGCTTCCTCTTCCTCATTTATCTAATACTGGGTTCCTTCTTTTTCATTACTCTATAAAGTCCTGCATTCTGCTCATCTGCCACCAAAAAAAAAAAAAAAAAGTTACTTTTCCCATTAACATTTCCTCTTTTTTTCCTTTCTGTAGATTCTACTTCCCAAATTTGTCCAAAAGTTTAAAGGTTGTTTGATGGCTGTTTTCAGCTGTTACTCTGTCCATACATGAATTTTACTAGGAAAATTTGCCATGTTAGTCTAAATATAAAAAAGGATAAAGACATGTTCAATTGTGAATTTTTGTAATTCCCTGATTTCTAAGGATGAGGCTTCCTACTTGCAGGGTAAAACCCAGAAACTTTCACAATTATGAAGAATCTGGGAAGCAGAGAAAAAGGAACACTGAACAAGGCAGAAGCTACCTGGGTCTGTATAATAAAGAGCTAAGCCAGAGGGAAACAAGGTAAGACACAAGGAATTATGGAGAAGCTTATAGCAGAGCAGTTGCTGTGAAATATTGAGAGAGAGAGAGAAAAAAAAAGCAGAAAAGAGAGAGAAAAAGGAGAAAGAGTATCAGAAATCAAAGAGGGGATATCACTACAGATCCTTAAGGCATTAAAATATAATAATGAAACAACTGTGAACAACTATGGCAACAATTTTTCCATGGCATTTCTGTGGATACATATCTAAATATGTATATACATATCTAGCTGTACTATATTTTTAGCTGTCCTAGAAAGCTACAAATATTTCTTCTCAATGCTTGTACCTTTTTATGCTTCTATCAGCTGCATGTGAAAGGTTTATTTGCCACACATCATTACCAAAACTTAGTGTTGTTAATCTGTCTAATTTTACCCTTTCTGATGAATGTGTCCAGATATAGCATGGTGACTTTAATTTGTGTTTCTCTTATATTAATAACTTTGAGAGCCGCTTCATACATTTATTGGTAATTTGGATATTTATTGGTAATTTGGATATCCTCTTCTGGCCTCTTGCTCATTGTCTGTTAGAGTGACTGTCTTTTCCCTCTTGATTTGTAGAAGTTTTTTTTTTTTTTTTTTAATGGTCATGTTACAAGTCCTTTGCTAATTATATTCAGTATTTTAAATATTTTCTAACTCTGTAAATTGCCTTTATATTCTCCAAATTGTGTCTTTTGATGAAAAGAAGTTTCTAATTTTAGTATACTTTATCAATGATTTTATTTATAGTTACTATTTTTTATATCCTGTTTAGGAAAGTTACGCCTATCCTAAAGTCATGAAAGTGGAAGAGTTCTTTTTTTTACAGCCAAAAAACATATTGAATTGATTTTTGTTTATCATTATGAGAAAGGGGCTGATGTTAATATTTTGTTTCATCTTGACAATATTATTCCTTTTTGACTGCTCTGCAGGGCCACCATCATGACAAATTGTGTCCACATACATATAAAATTGTTTCTGGACTCTGTAATCTGTGCCACTGGTCTATGTTTCTATCCTTGCACAATTGTCATAGCACTTTTTAAAACCATATGTTTATATTAAGCTTTGTGTTGGGTAGTTTAAGTGCTCTAACTTTTTTCTCTTCAAAACTATGTTGATTATTATTTCTATATTTTTATATAAATTTAAGAATTAGCATTTCAGTTTCTTTTAAAAAAACTAGGGATTTTTCTTGGAACTGCACTTAGCTTATAAATTGTGTTTGGGGAAAGCAAATCTTTTTGATGATACTAAACCTTCAAACCCAAAAATGTTACATATTTTCCCTATTTATTTAGATTTCTCTAATTTCAAATAATTAATCATAATAGTGGCCTAACATCTCTTTTAGTAAAGTCATTCCAGATATTTAATAAGAAATTAGTACAACTTGCTAGAAGAGCGAAATTATTGCTCAGGCATAAAGTATGAATAAGAGCCAGCTTGACAATAGACAGCATTGGAGGAGTGATCTGTGGTAGATATTCAAGCAGCTGATAGGACTTGAAAACAAGAGAGACTGCAGAAAATTGGGAAACACAATGCAAAGTTTTATTATAAACGAATGGTTTTAAAAAGTACTATGATAATTGTGCAAAGATAGAAACATAGAACAGTGACACAGACTAGAGAGTTCAGAAACAATCTTATACATATGTGGACACAATTTGTCATGATAGTGGCCCCGCAGAGCAGTCAAAAAATAATTGGGAAACTGGGAGGGCTTTAGTATGACTGAAAAAGTAGCTTAATATGATTGATTATACTAATATGTATTATTTGGATACAGCTATTTGGATATTTACTATTATTGCTTGACATGAAAAGCATTTACTAGAAAACATGATAACAATCCTTATCTCACGCCTGTAATCCCAACACTTTGGGAGGCCGAGATGGGTGGATTATGAGGTCAGGAGATCGAAACCATCCTGGCTAATACCGTGAAACCCCGTCTCTACAAAAAATACAAAAAATTAGCCAGGCGTGGTGGTGGGCGCCTGTAGTCCCAGCTACTGGAGAGGATGAGGCAGGAGAATGGTGTGAACCTGGGAGGCGGAGCTTGCAGTGAGCCGAGATCGCGCCACTGCACTCCAGCCTGGGCAACAGAGCAAGACGCCACCTCAAAAAAAAAAAAAACAAAAACAGAAAACAACAATCCTTATTTTTCTCAACGTAACAAGTTATTCAGTGAGAAACTGTTGTTGCTAAGTGATGTATTTAGGCAATTTCTTCCCATAAAACTCCTGAATGTACCATCGTATTACTGTTTTCAGTTAAATAGTAAATTCATGAGCCCTATATACTTAATGTATTTCCCCACTTTCTCTTACTAAGAGACAGACAGTGAAACTTTGGGTCTCATGATAAGAGACTCTCTAACTTAACACCATATAATGTGTAAATACCATATGATACAGCATTTGCAAATAAATTTTAAAATATATAGAACACATTAAGAGATTTCAACTTAACTGATTTATTGTATTAAATGTAACACAACTGCTCATTTCTTCATTATTTTGAAAAACAGGCAATAATACATATCTGTGAAATAAGAGCAACTGATAAACAAATGAATGTAGGGGCAGCGGGACAAGAACAAAGTTCCAAAGGAATAAACCTTTCGGAAATGTAGTGTAAAATCCTTGCCTTTGTCTTCAGTGTGAACACAAAGTTGCAGGAATCAAAATCACATAAATGAGTAGAAGGCATGAAAAATGTTGGTGATAAAAGATACAAACATGGGGAAGGCAAGTTTGAGGTATTTTAGATTGGTAATATTTTAGAAGAAAGACTATAAAAGATGCAAATAATTTGCCATATATATTGAGAATGAAACTTAAAATGTCTTAGTAGAATGATATTTATGGAATATAGACTGCTACTGAAAAAAAGTCCACTTACCATTATTTTTTAATCAGCATTTGGTATTGTGATATAAAAGTTCTATCACAGCGTGATAGTAGCTTGAATTCATACAAGTCAACATTCATTGAAAGCTATTATGGTTGTGTAAGATTTTGTGAATTGCTGGAGCAGCTGACATTCTGTTCTCATCAAATACTCGAAGCAGGTGGCAGTGTGGTTTGATAAAATTACATAAACTTGGGGTAAGCAGACCAGGGATCCAAAACCAGTTCTCATTCATATTAGTTGTTTGGCCTTAGGCAAACTACATGGATTCTCCCAGTTTTCTTGTGAAATGAGAAAGTTCCTTTTAAACCTGTGAATGTATAATTTTTAAAACCTGATTGCAAATTGTATCTGTTTGTTCATGTAATACAAGTACAGTTAGCAGGCTAAGAAATTAGTTATAATCTAGAGCTACTCTCTTTACAAACATGTAGAGGCCCTTTTCTGTGGAGGGGATTTCAGAGGACAGAACTATGAGAAAATCACACATTTGGAGCAGCAAGCTGCCTTGCTGAGAATAATTTAACTGTCACCTGTGCTACCTGATAAGATTTAGTTGAAGACTAAGGTAGCCCTTCTAATATCAAAATCCTCTCTCATTGTCAAAAGTTAGTGTTTGCAGCATTTCATCAGTTAAGCCCAGCTCTCTCATAATTAGCAAGGCTGCCGATGGATGCCCATACAGGACACCTTCGTCTGCTTATTCCAGCCTAGCACGCTGGGTATACACAAAGTCTGCTGGAGCCTGAGGTCCTTCCCAGGAAGTTAAGTGGAACCATCTTCATTCTGCTAGCCTATCTTTCACAACAGGCACACGCTGATTAAATGTTATTTCCATTTTATTTTTACTTCCTTCTCACCTTGCTGGTTCTATTTTACGGTTAAATCAACTTCACTGCCTTAGAAATTTTTATTAAAAACTAATCACAAAAATAAATTCTTCCAGGGTCACTTTTTAAATTTTTAGCCTACTCTGAGATGTGACAAATAATATTTTTAATACCAGTTATTTTATGTAAATAGTATTCCAACTGTAGGTTTTTTATAATCAGAAAAGATTTAGCAATATTCAGATTTCAGTTTATAATGCTAGTGTTTCTTAACCATTTTCCACCATTCTCAAAACAGTATATAGACAGTCACCAATTTAATTAAAAATCCAATTTAGGAGAAACATTGAAAGTAGAAAGATCATCAGAATATAAGCCATTGAGGAAGCTAATGAAAATAAAATAAATCTTAAATAGAAAAAAGAAAGCCATGCAAAGAAATTTCACATTATCAGTAGAGCTGAGATCAGCTGATTAGCTGATCTTGACAGCTTATCTCATGAGTACTGACTCGGGATTTTTCACAAGGTACTTGAAATTGTTTTCATTTCTACATAAAAGATATAAATCAATTATCTTTATGCACCTGGATTTATAAAACACACTACTGGAATTATTGAACTTATTAGTCTCAGAAAAAAATTCATAATCAAATGCGTTTCAAACTATCATTTGTTGAAGATTAGCCATCTTTGAGATAGCTTTCAATAAATTTTTGAAAATGCCTGTAGGTGTCACAGAGAGCAGTTAAGGAAAAGGAGAAAGGAAAACAGGTTACATGTGCAATTTCACATTACCCAGCCATAACTTTTTTTTTTTTACTTATGAAATACGTCCTTGCTGAGGATGCATATTTTTGTAGTTGTTCTCTATAAAGGAGAAATCTAAGATTCTATTAGCTATACATGAATACCTTCCTACACAACCTTGTCCATTTCTTTCTTACCTTTTAAATTCTCAGGGCAATGACAAACTCAGTGCGGGCTTTGGCAGTGGTCCACATAGCTCTTTCATTTTAGCATAGTTATTTGACTTTCTACTTATGAAAATAAGAAAAGACTAACATTCGTAACTAAAAGCATTAATTACAGTATTTTTATGAGACAATAATTATACTAGATGATAAATAGTGGCCATGACATAAATCACATATCAAAAAATGTTATTGCATTCTATTTTTAAAGACTTTTTAATGCTATGAGAAAATGTTCATTAAATCTTAAATAAGACAATGGTGTACAATAATATGAACCTATTATAATATTATATACATGTGTAATATATTTTTATGAAACAGAGTGTATATTAGATAAATTAAAATAAAATTATTAATTATAGCTATACTTTGATCTTATGAGTAATATGGGATTTTAAAATTGCATTTTCTAAGATTTCTACAATTTTATATATTAATTTTACAACTGCAAAGAAAAGAAAGCAATAAGCATCTCTGAGGCACTGGATAAGCCAGGTTTTTCAAGTCTCTATCCAGTATGTTGAGATTTTATCTATGTCAGCTTTTGGAGAAATTTTTAAAAATACAGATTCTAGAGCTCCTAGCACAGGCTCATTTTAGCAATGATTACTGGCAACCAGTATTTAAGTAAAAATGTCCTGGAGATTCTGGGATTAGTCAGATATAGGAAAGCCAAGTCTAAGTAGCAAAGGCAGATGCTTAATGACCAAATCATTGAGAAGCATTGCCGGCAGATGCCTGAGATAAGGTCTATTAGAAATGCCTAGGATTTCCTTGGTTGTTCAGGGTCTTTTATGGTTCTATACAAAATTTAAAATAGTGTTTTCTAGTTCTGTGAAGAATTTCATTGGTAGTTTGATAATAATAGCATTGAACTTGTAGATTGCTTTGGACAGTATAACTATTTTAATGAAATTGATTCATCCTATCCATAAGCATTGGATGTTTTTCCATTTGTTTGTGTCCTTTCTGACTTCTTTGAATGGTGTTTTAAAATTTTCATTGTAGAAATCTTTCTCCTCCCTGGTTAGCTGTGTTCCTAGATATTTTATTCTTTTTGTGGCAATTGTGAATGTGATTGCTTTCCTGATTAGGCTCTTGGTTTGGCTGTTGGTGGTGTATAGGAATGCTAGTGATTTTTTTTACATTGATTGTGTATCCTGAAACTTTGCTGAAGTTGCCTATCAGCTGAAGGAGCTTTTAGGCCAAGACTACGGGGTTTTCTAGATATAGAATCATGTCATCTGCAAATAGGGATAGTTTGACTTCCTCTATTCCTATTTTGATGCCCTTTATTTCTTTTTCTTGCTTGATTGCTCTGGCTAGCACTTCCTAGATTATGTTGAATAGGAGTGGTGAGAGAGGGCCTCTTATTTTGTGCCGGTTTTCAAGGGGAATCCTTCCAACTTTTGCCCATTCAGTATGAGGTTGGCTGTGGGTTTGTCATAGATGGCTCTTATTATTTTGAGGTATGTTCCTTCAATACCTAGTTTATTGAGAGTTAGTAACATTAATAGGCTGTTATCTTTAGCAAACTAATGGAGCAATAGAAAACCAAATACAAATCGGAGCTAAATGATGAGAACTCATGGTCACAAAGAAGGGAACAACAGACACTGGCGTCTACTTAAAAGTGGAGGGTAGGAGGGGGGAGAAGAACAGGAAACAAAATTATTAGGTACTGAACGATGCACCTGGGTGATGAAATAGTTTGTACAACAAACGCCATGACATGAATTCACTTATGTAAAAACCTTCACTTGGACCACCTAAAATAAAAGTGTGTGTGTGTTTTTTTTAATATATATATATACTTTAAGTTCTAGGGTATATGTGCACAACATGCAGGTTTGTTACATATGTATACTTGTGCCATGTTCGTGTGCTATACCCATTAATTCGTCATTTACATTAGATATATCTCCTAATGCTATCCCTCCCCCTGCCCGCTCCCCACAATAGGCCCCAGTGTGTGATGTTCCCCTTCCTGTGTCCAAGTGATCTCATTGTTCAATCTATGAATGAGAACATGTAGTGTTTAGTTTTCTGTTCTTGTGATAGTTTGCTGAAAATGATGGTTTCCAGCTGCATCCATGTCCCTACAAAGGACATGAACACATCATTTTTTATGGCTGCATAGTATTCCATGGTGTATATGTTCCACATTTTCTTAATGCAGTCTATCAATGATGGACATTTGGGTTGCTTCCAATTCTTTGCTATTGTAAATAGTGCTGCAATAAACATACGTGTGCATGTATCTTTATAGCAGCCTGCTTTATAATCCTGTGGGTATATACACAGTAATGGGATAGCTGGGTCAAATGGTATTTCTAGTTCTAGATCCTGAGGAATCGCCACACTGTTTTCCACAATGGTTGAACTAGTTTACAGTCCCACCAACAGTGTAAAAATGTTCCTATTTCTCCACATCCTCTCCAGCACCTGTTGTTTGCTGACTTTTTAATGATCACCATTCTAACTGGTGTGAGATGGTATCTCATTGTGGTTTTGATTTGCATTTCTCTGATGGCCAGAGATGATGAGCATTATTTCATGTGTCTGCTGGCTGTATACATGTCTTCTTTTGAGAAGTGTCTGTTCATATCCTTTGTCCACTTTTTGATGTTTTTTTTTTTTTTTTTTCTTGTAAATTTGTTTGAGTTCTTTGTAGATTCTGGATATGAGCCCTTGGTCAGATGAGTATATCACAAAAATTTTCTCCCATTCTGTAGGTTGCCTGTTCACTCTAATGGTAGTTTCTTTTGCTGTGCAGAAGCTCTTTAGTTTAATTAGATCCCATTTGTCTATTTTGGCTTTGGTTGCCATTGCTTTTGGTGTTTTAGACATGAAGTCCTTGCCAATGCCTACGTCCTGAGTGGTATTGCCTAGGTTTTCTTCTAGGGTTTATATGGTTTTAGGTCTAACATTTAAGTCTCTAATCCATCTTGAATTAATTTTTGTATAAGATGTAAGGAAGGGATCCAGTTTCAGCTTTCTACTTATGGCTATCCAGTTTTCCCAGCACCATTTATTAAATAGGGAATCCTTTCCCCATTTCTTGTTTTTGTCATGTTTGTCAAAGATCAGATGGTTGTAGATGTGTGGTATTATTTCTGAGGGCTCCGTTCTGTTCTATTGGTCTATATCTCTGTTTTGGTACCAGTACCATGCTGTTTTGGTTACTGTAGCCTTGTAGTATAGTTTGAAGTCAGGTAGTGTGATGTCTCCAGCTTTGTTCCTTTGGCTTAGGATTGTCTTGGCAATGCAGGCTCTTTTTTGGTTCCGTATGAACTTTAAAGTAGCTTTTTCCAATTCTGTGAAGAAAGTCATTGGTAGCTTGATGGGGATGGCATTGAATCTATAAATTACCTTGGGCAGTGTGGCCATTTTCACGATATTGATTCTTCCTATCCATGAGCATGGAATGTTCTTCCATTTGTTTGTGTCCTCTTCTATTTCATTGAGCAGTGGTTTGTAGTTCTCCTTGAAGAGGTCCTTTACATCCCTTGTAAATTGGATTCCTAGGTATTTTATTCTCTTTGAAGCTATTGTGAATGGGAGTTCATTCATGATTTGGCTCTCTGTTTGTCTGTTATTGGTGTATAAGAATGCTTGTGATTTTAGCACATTGATTTTGTATCCTGAGACTTTGCTGAAGTTGCTTATCAGCTTAAGGAAATCCTTCAAAAAAAATCAGTGAATCCAGGAGCTGGGTTTTTGAAAAGATCAACACAATTGATAGACTGCTAGCAAGATTAATAAAGAAGAAAAGAGAAAGAATCAAATAGACGCAATAAAAAATGATAAAGGGGATATCACTACCAATCCAACAGAAATACCAACGACCATCCGAGAATCTTATAAAAACCTCTACACAAATAAACTAGAAAACCTAGAAGAAATGGATAAATTCCTGGATACATATACTCTTCCAAAACTAAACCAGGAAGAAGTTGAATCCCTGAATAGACCAATAACCAGGCTCTGATATTGCGGCAATAATTAATAGCCTACCAAACAAAAAAAGTCCAGGACCAGATGTATTCACAGCCGAATTCTACCAGAGGTATGAGGAGGAGCTGGTACCATTCCTTCTGAAACTATTCCAATCAATAGAAAAAGAGAGAATCCTCCCTAACACATTTTATGAGGCCAACATCATCCTGATTCCAATACCTGGCAGAGACACAACAGAAAAAGAGAATTTTAGACCAATATCCTTGATGAACATCAATGCAAAAATCCTCAGTAAAATACTGGGAAATCAAATCCAGCAGCACATCAAAAACCTTATCCACCATTATCAGGTGGGCTTTATCCCTGGGATGCAAGACTGGTGCAGCATATGCAAATCAATAAATGTAATCCAGCGTATAAAGAGAACCAAACACAAAAACCACATGATTATCTCAATAGATGCAGAAAAGTTCTTTGACAAAATTCAACAGCCCTTCATGCTAAAAACTCTCAATAAATTCGGTATTGATGGAACTTATCTTAAAATAATAAGAGCTATTAATGACAAACTCACAGCCAATATCATACTGAATGGGTAAAAACTGGAAGCATTCCCTTTGAAAACTGGCACAAGACAGGGATGCCCTCTCTCACCACTCCTATTCAACATAGTGTTGGAAGTTCTGCCCAAGGCAATCAGGCAAGAGAAAGAAATAAAGGGTATTCAATTAGGAAAAGAGGAAGTCAAATTGTCCCTGTTTGCAGATGACATGATTGTATATTTAGAAAACCCCATTGTCTCAACCCAAAATCTCCTTAAGCTGATAAGAAACTTCAGCAAAGTCTCAGGATACAAAATTTTAAATGATACCAATTTCCCTTTCTCCTAAACAATGCATCTTTTTACATGCAATGTATTAAGAAGTGCTGTCATGCTCTCCCCTTGTCTATGCAAATAATCAGAAACTATTTATAGATCATTTGTTCCAGGAAGATGACAGATCAAGGTTTAAATCTTAAATATATGAGTAGCAGCAAAGTACTGTTTTCATTAGGCTAAATGGGAATTTTCAAAGTACAATCACATAAACAGGAATTTAAAATTTCTATTAAATTACAAAAATATTAGGTCATAAAACAATAATAGGACGAAGAATGCTAATATTAAATACATGTGTACAAAATATTAAATGTGTGTTTACAAAAATTTCTATTAAGGTTCACTTGTATATCCATTTATTAATTTATTCCTGAATATTGATTGAAAGTTTTATGTATTCTATGTGTAGAGACCTACACAGGTTAATCATGATAAATAAAGCAGGCAATATCCTTACGCTCATGGAAATTATAGTGCAGCAGAAATAATAGATTCTTTAAAATATCACAAGTAAATAATGATAAAATATAATGAGTGCAAGGAAGGAAAAGCACTACTTATTAGAAATTTCAAGAGGAAGACCAAATTTAGGTTGAAAGTAAACAAAGTTTCCTAAATAAATTAGTAGGAATTACTTTTTAAAATATCAGGAATGTATGTGTGCATGTGTGTATTTCAGGCAAGAGAATAAATACTCATTTAAGACAGAAATTATTGTATTGCCTGAAAACCCAGACGTGAATCTGACCATTTGGAAAAACTGAAATAATAAAAAAAACAAAACAGAATAGTGAAGTTGGACCATCGCAAGAGACAAGAGGGACACAATAATAATGGTGTAGGCAGTTACCATACTGTGGCAAAATCTCATGGAATTTTAAATATATTTTCTCAATGTGGTAAGAAACCATTGAAGAATTTTATGTAAGGATGATTTGACAGAACTCGCTAAACAATAATCAGATAATTTAGTGACTCATTCAAACCAATAGCAATCTAAAACCTATACTACTACCTCAAAAACACTTCTCTCAATGGCAGGGCACCAACGCTAACCCAGAGAACAACCATGACATCTGTTTGTACCAGAAAGTTTTCTGGGTTTAACTTATCAACTACATCTGTAAACTGCATACTGATCTCTGGCCCTGGGGAGAGTTCTGCAGAAAAGCAGACTGTTAGCAAACATCTACAAATTCAGCTTTCTCAAAAAGCCTTTTTATAATAACTATTAGTCACAAAAGTCTGCTTGGTTGTCATTTCTTCTCCTACCTGTTTTAGGAGACCCTGAAATCAACCCTCTCAGAAAATACTGAGAACACTCGATGGTATCAGACAAATTTTGAATGTCTTTGAGAACAGGTAGATGACACAGTCTCTACAACTAGTTCTTCCAGTGAATGTTGTCTGTGGAAAAACTACCTTATTATTTAAACTTTTGCAAAATAAATGCCATACACAGGTGTCCCCATCTCACTCTTAGTCCATAGTAAAACAACTGTAAAACATGGTTTGCATGTGTTTGCTGCTGAGTGGTATGTCCACCTGCTTCAGCACCAGTAGCATTTGCAGACCCAACAGGCTCCCATCATTTTGTACTCTTGTCATTTTTAATACCGTCTGGCAGCGTTTTTGCTGAAATAATTTTCTTGAAAACTTGGGCAGAGGGGTGGTCTTCACTGGGTTTTGATGGTGTTCACGTCATTATACAAAGGCCACATCCACATTTGTTTTTCATGATAATCCTTTCTCGATGTTTGGGTTATTTTGAGATGGCAGAAGTGCCCCCGAATTCCTAGAGGTCTTATAGTTTGATTGACAGGATTTGTGAAGCACACACTTCACCTCTTGAAAGGGTCCTCTGTGACTGAATACTGTGACCTTTTCATCTTTCTCAGGTTTGAGACAAAGGTTGTATAGGTACACCCATTTTTCTATGCCACATTTGTGGAAACAATTTCTTAATTTTAGCAGCCTTTGCCATAAGGAGAAGCCAAGAATTTTCAAAACCATCAGTCCTTAGGTCCTTTTGATTTAATAATTCTTCCCTTAATTAACCTCTCTTCTTTCTCATTTTATTATAAGCAGCAAGAAGCAAGCAGGATGATACTTGCAACGTTTTGCTGAGGAATTTCTTCAGCTGTATAACAAGTTCAACACTTACAAGTTCTGCTTTTCACGTAACTTCAGGGGACAGTTTTGCTAAGCTTTCTGCTACTGTTTAACAAGGATGTCCTTTTCTCTAGTTTTCAAAATATGTTCATCCATAACTTCAGAGTACTCATCAGCAGTATCCTCCAGGTCCAAATTTTCACCAGCCACTTGTTCAAGGTAATATGGGCTTTCTCTATCATTCTACTCAAAATTACTTAAGTATTTGTTTAAAAAGCACCCATATCCCAGCATCAAAATATATGTTAATTTTATATTGCTGCATAATAAATACCACAAAATTAACAGCTTAAAAATACATCTATTATCTCACAGTTTCTTTGGATTTTGAGTCAGAGCACAGCTTAACTGGGTCTTCTGCTTCAGGCTTTCACAAGTCTGCAATCAAAGTGCCAGCAGGGACTACAGTTTCACGTGAGACAGCCGGTTATGTTTTAAACTCACACGATTGTTTGTGATCCTCACAGTTGTAAGACTGAGGCCCTTAGATCCGAGAGTTAAGTCACAGTTCTTTGTTGTGGTTGCCTCCCATAATATGGTGGTTTTCTTCATCAAGCCAATAAAGAGAGCAAGTCTGCTATAAGGATGGAGAATTATAAAATGTCATGTAGTCACGAAAGTCTGTACCATTATTTTTTCCATACTCTATTAGTTAGGAACATGTCCTGGGTTCCTTCCACACTGAAAAGGAAGGGGTTATAAAAGGACAGGAAAACCAGGTGGTGGAGATCATAAGGACCACCTTAAATTGGTCCACCACACAGCTGTAGCATGTAAGTGTTAATAGCTCTTTTTTTAAAAAATAAGAAAAACAAGAGAATAAAACACTCAAGTACTTATAAGCATAGTTATGAAAAGGTCTCATTTTGTCTGATTCAAAAACACATACTGATACGATTTGGCTGTGTCCCCACCCAAATCTCATCTTGAATTGTAACTCCCACATTTTCCATGTGTCATGGGAAGGACCCAGTAAGGGGGTAATTGAATCATGGGAGCAGGTCTTTCTCATGCTGTTCTCATGATAGTGAATACGTCTCAGAAGATCTGATGGTTTTATACAGAGGAGTTACCCTGAACGGGCTCTTTTTTGCCTGCTGCAATCCATTTAAGACGTGACTTGTTCCTCCTTACCTTCCACCATGATTGTGAGGCCTTCCCAGCCACGTGGAACTGTAACTTTATTAAACCTTTCTTTTGTAAATTGCCCACTCTTGGGGATATCTTTATCAGCAGTGTGAAAACGGACTAATATAGTAAATTTGTAACAGTAGAGTGGAGTGCTGCTGAAAAAAATACTCAAAAATGTGGAGGCAACTTTGGAGCTGGGTAACAGGCAGAGTTTGAAACAGTCTGGAGGGCTCAAAAGAAGACAGGAAGATGTGGGAGAGTTTGTAACTTCCTAGAGACTTGTTGAATGACTTTGCCCGAAATGTTGAATAATGATATGGAAAATAAAGTCCAAGATGAGATGATCTCAGATAGAAATGAGGAACTTGTTGCGAACTGGAGCAAAGGTGACTCTGATATGTTTTAGCAAAAAGACTGGCAGCATTTTGCCCCTGCCCTAGAGATATGCAGAACTTTGAACTTGAGAGAGATGATTTAGAGTATCTGCAGAAGAAATTTCTAAGCAGCAAAGCATTCAAGAACTGACTTGGGTGCTGTTAAAGGCGTTCAGTTTTAAAAGAGAAACAGAGCATGGAAGTTTGAAAAATTTGCAGCCTGATAATGGGATAGGAAAGAAAATCTCATTTTCTGAGGATAAATTCAAACCAGCTGAAGATATTTGCATAGGAAACAAGGAGTCAAATGTTAATCACCAAGATAATGGGGAAAATGTCTCCAGAGCACCAGAGCATGTGAGAGACCTTTGTGTCAGCCCCTCCTATCACAGGCCCGGAGACTTAGGAGGAAAACATAGTTTTGTGGACAGGGCCCAGGATTCCTCTGCTGTGGGCAGTCTAGAGACTTGGTGTCCTGCATCCCAGCTGCTCCAGTAGTGACTACAAGGGTCCAAGGTACAGCTCAGGCCATGGATTAAAAGGGTGCAAGCCTCAAGTCTTAGCAGCTTCTACATAGTGTTGAGCCTGCTGGTACACAGAAGTCAAGAATTGGGGTTTGGAAACTTCCACCTAGGTTTCAGAGGATGTATGGAAACACCTGGATATCCAGGCAAAATTTACTGTAGGGGAAGGGCACTCATGGAGAACCTCTGTTAGGGCAGTGCTAAAGGGAAATGTGGGGTGGGAGCTCCCACACAGAGCCCCCACGGGGGCACTGTCTAGTGGAGCTGTGAGAAGAGGGCCAGCATCCTCTAGACCCCAGAATAGTAGATCTGCCAACAGCTTGCACCATGCCCCTGGAAAAACCACAGACACTTAACGCCAATGCATGAAAGCAGCCAAGAGGGAGGCTATACCCTGCAAAGCCACAGAGACAGACCTGCCCAAGACCTTAGGAATCCACCTTTTGCATCTGTGTGACCCCGATGCCAGACAGGGAGTCAAAGGAGATCATTTTGGAACATTAAGATTTGACTGCCCTGTTGGATTTTGGACTTTCACGGGGTCTGTAACCCCTTTGTTTTGATCAGTTTCTTCCATTTGGAATGGCTGTATTTAGCCAATACCTGTACCCTCATTGTATCTAGGAAGTAACTAGCTTGCTTTAGATTTTACAGGCTCATAGGCAGTGTGATGGTTAATACTGAGTGTCACCTTGATTGGATTGAAGGATGAAAAGTATTGATTCTGGTTGTGTCTGTGAGGGTGTTGCCAAAGGAGATTAACATTTGAGTCAGTGGGCTGGGAAAGGCAGACCCACCCTTAATTTGGGTGCACACAATCTAGTCAGCTGCCAGGGTTATCGGAATAAAAGCAGGCAGAAGAAAGTGAAGAGATCAGACTGGCTTTCCCTCCCAGCCTACATCTTTCACCCATGCTGGATACTTCCTGCCCTTGAACATCGGACTCCAAGATCTTCAGCTTTGGGACTCAGCCTGGCTTCCTTCCTCCTCACCTTGCAGATGGCCTATTGTGGGACCTTGTGATAATATAAGTTAACACTCCTTAATGAATTCCCCTTTATTAACAGGATAGATATACATCTATCCTTTTAGTTCTGTCCTTCTAGAGAATCCTAATACAGGTGGAAGGGACTTGCCTTGTCTTAGATGAGACATTTGACTGTGGACTTTTGAGTTAAGGCTCAAATGAGTTAAGACTTTGAGGGACTGTTGGGAAGGCATGATTGGTTTTGATAGGTGAGGACATGAGATTTGGGAGGGGCCAGGGGCAGAATCATATGGTTTGGCTGTTTCCTCACCCTAATCTCACCTTGAATCGTAACTCCCACAGTTTTCACATGTGGTGGGAGGGACCCAGTGGGATGTAATTATATCACAAGGGCAAGTCTTTCCTGTGCTGTTCTCATGATGGTGAATGAATCTCACAAGATCTGATGGTTTTATACAAAGACGTTCCCCTCCACAAACTCTCTTTTTGTCTACTGCAATCCATGTAAGATGTGACTTGTTCCTCCTTCCCTTCTACCATTATTATGAGGACTCCCCAGTCACGTGGAGTTATACGTCCATTAAACTTCTTTCTTTTGTAAATTGCCCAGTGTTGGGTATGTATCAGCAGCATGAGAACAGACTAATATACATATGTTTAAATTACTTCACTTAATCTCATGAATAGTTTGACTACCTTGAATACCAAGATTTAACAATGTAAAGTGACTAAAATAATACTTTTATGGGCCGGGCGTGGTGGCTCAAGCCTGTAATCCCAGCACTTTGGGAGGCCGAGACGGGGGGATCACGAGGTCAGGAGATCGAGACCATCCTGGCTAACACGGTGAAACCCCGTCTCTACTAAAAAATACAAAAAACTAGCCGGGCGAGGTGGCGGGCACCTGTAGTCCCAGCTACTGGGGAGGCTGAAGCAGGAGAATGGCGTGAACCCGGGAGGCGGAGCTTGCAGTGAGCTGAGATCCGGCCACTGCACTCCAGCCTGGGAGAGAGAGCGAGACTTCGTCTCAAAAAATAAATAAATAAATAAATAAATAAATAATACTTTTATGAAGCTACTCTGAGTATTAAATGAGATCAATTCTATGCCTGGTGAGAAAAGAGCTCATTAAATGCTAATAATTATGATGATTATCATAATTTAAAAATGTTCTCAAATTCTATATCAAGACTTAGCAAAGTCTTGCTACAGGCATGACTTTCCTATATTATATCTAAGATCAACTTTGAGTTCATTATTACTCTATGATCTTCTTTCATAGGAGATCCTGGCTTCCTTTCACTATATGAGAGAATAAAGTGGAGACTTACTCTTTTATTCTTCACTCCCAGAGTTCCAAGGAAAGGGACCCTCACTAAGAATGTGAGCAAGATGTGGTAGAAGAGTGTGGCCTGATAACAATTTACAGAATACTCCTTCCATGATTATATCCCCCTATTCTATTTGTTCTAAACAATTTAGATGCTAAACTACCTTGAGAGTCAAGTACAAGAAAGGCCACAGATAAAATATTCTATCTTCCAAAGCTTTCAATATACATTTTAGTTTCTAATAGAGTCTGAATTAAGATTAGCAATAAACTCTCAGCTGGAAGCTGTTATATAGCTGGAAAATAGTGTTTACTTTAAATCCAAAGTCCTTACGGATTAAGAGATATCCATCAGAGTTCATTTTATAGTAATTTAGTCAAATGATTGAAATTAGTCTAAATTAATTAATTTTATTAAAAATCATTTAACAATAAGCCTTCAATATCTACTATATGAAAAATATTTGTTGAATCTAAGAGGATAAATAGATCTGAATCATCGGTCCTGGCTTTAAGAAGTTGAAGTTCAAATAAGTTGGAAATTGAATGCATATGAATAACTCTAATATAAAATAGATGAGATTAATACCATAAAATATTATAGTTAAAATGCTACTGGAGTTCAGGGAGGAAGGTGAGGCTCCTACTGGGCAGGACATTTCACTAAAAAGATGGTATTTAAGCTGTGCAATAAAGAATAGGTAAATACATTATAGCATATAACAATAAAGAATAAAATTGCCAATAGAGTGGACTTACAAACCAATTCTGAGTGGGAGAAGGACAGATTGTATACAGAGAGAAGCAAGTAGTTCAATTTGACTGTAATTTAGACTGTGAAAATAAGAATTGGAAAATATAAGAAGAATGGGGATATCTAAAAGAGGCATTAATTTCCAGATTCAGGTACTCAAAACATAATCTATAGAAGAAAGGAATTCATTTGAGTTTTTTTTATTTTTTTATTTGTTTTCTTTTTAGCATGTCTGATGGAATTAAAGGTCTGCAAAGCAAGACAAATTTGACAATGAGATTCAGAATGAATTGGAGGTCATAAATGGTAATGCAGAAACCCACTGAAAACAAAACAAAACAAAACAAAAACAAAAACCAAAACCAAATCTTTTAATAGCTTATATGAGAATTAGAGGACCCCAAATTAGACAATAGCCGCAGAAATGACAAGATGGCAAACTATTTTAACAATATAAAAGAGGCAAAATAAAGAGGGTTAAAAAAAAGAAATTCAAGAATGATTTCAATAAGGTAAATCTGAGTGACTGGAAGGTATGTTATGATCTTACCTGAAATCGTGAAATCAGGGAAACTAACTGAGTTAAGTCCTGTTTTAATTTTTTTTCCAGGCAAACGAGGCTATGTATTCCATATCACACAGGTGTAGTTTGAGTTCATGTCATACAGAGCTCTGCTGATATGCTTGGGCTATTCTATGTGGTGGGGCAGAAGCCTTCGGGAGCAGTCTTATTGAGGCTTAGTTACAGAAAAGAAAACTGAAGTAGTGAGTGTATGAGACTGAATGAGACTGAAAGTGATCACTATGGGAGCAATGATGAAAAGAGAGAAAAAAATGGCAAGGAATAAAACTTGGAAAATCTCCATATTTAAGAAGTGGAAGAATGTAAGCAAGACAGTAATAAAATAAGAGAAGAAAAAAAACACGCAAATTTAATACAGAAGGAAAAGACCTTTAGGAGTGGCCAGCAGGTACAAGAAATGAACAATCATGTGAACACAAGTGTTGGTATACAAAAGATAAAAAAGTTAAGGTTTTTGGTTGGTTTCTGTTTTTTTTTTCCTTATTCTGTTGATGCACTAAAGGATTTCAAAATGCAATGAACCATGAGTGTATTTATATATTAATATATTCAAGTAATCTGCTTTGGAATAGCTGAGTAACCCTAGGGATGTATAATTATTTCAAATCATACATACATATATAAGAGAATGGTCTTTAAGTATATATAAATCAATGTCTATGTTATTTACAAGTTCTTGTGTATTCTAATAGTCTCTTTACTTCCCTATATACACAGTCATATAATCTGCAAGTGAATATACATTTAATCCTTCTACCACACAATTTACATTTTTTTGCCATGGCATTGGCTAGAACCTGCTAAACAGTTTTGAATAGCAATGAGGATAGCAACCAGCTAAGACCTCTTTCTGCTTTGAGGGAGAATAGTCTAGCAAGTAATTGTGACACATAACATTAATAAAGGATTTTTTTTCTGTAGAAAACTACCGTATTTTAGTAAATTTTCTTCTAGATACATGTATGTTTTCTAAAAACTCACAATCCTTTCTTTGGAATTCCTTAATATTATTCTGTAGAATTATATAGCAAGATAAACATTTTATGCATTTTAGTAGGTTTATTTTTCCCTTCACTCTTGACATTACTTCATGATATTTCTCTTATTTAAGCAGGAGCGAAGTTGTTCTCTGCTTGCAGCATCAGAGAAAGGAGGACACATCAGAATGTGAAAATCAATACAGTCAATGCCATGCCCATGGGTTTTAAAAGTCTAAACCTTGAAGGACCCAGGGCATAAACAATAGATTTTAAAAAATAGATGAAGAGGCAAACTGCCTCACTGCCATATTAAATAAAAACTTGCGGGAAGAAAAAAAGTCATAAACTTGAGAGGGAACACTGAATTATGTTCCTGTATCCTGACTTATCCCCATCCCTAGTCCAACTTGTATATTTGTGAAGAGGGAGAGGAGGCTGCAGGGCAGCAGGACATTGGGGTTCTGATCATTCCAGAGTAGAGGATATTTGTTTTTGGCCTTTCTTAAGAGAGCAGTGGAACTCTAGATGTCCCCTTTGCCAGGCTGCAGACACAGCATGTAGGTGGTAGGTTGTGAGATAGCCTCCAAAGGTCAATGCCACCAAATGTCAGGCCCTGGTGTCATCCCACTCCCTTGAACATGGGCTGGACCTATAATTTCCTTCGGTCAAATGGAATATGGCACAATTAATAGCATGTCATTTCTGAAACTGTGGTTTCCACCTTGCCATCATTCTCCTTTCTTTTTCTGTTTCATCACATTAGAGAAAGTTTGCTATCATGTGATGAGTGGTCCTATGGAGAAATTCATGGGGAAAGAAACTGGTCTCTGGCCAAGGTCAGCCAACAACCACATAAGATGGCTTGAGATAATTGCAGTCCTGGATAACACCTTGCTTGTAACCTTGTAAGAAAACTTGAGCCAGAGAAACAGGCCTGAATTCCCGAATCAATGGTGATACATGTGTTGTCATTTTAATCCTACAGTTTTGACCTGATGTTTTTTTTTAAAGCAATAGAAAACTCATATTGAGAGCACTATGTAGGGTGATTCTGCAGATTTGAGACTGCTTCTCAACCCAGTTCAGTGATAGTAGAATAATACCGTATTTACCTGTCAGTAGCCCTGAGAATGTACAGTCTTTAAAAGCTGCGTAAATTTCATTTAGATCCAGAGTAACATGAGAGCAATTAATGTAACCAAATATTTTCTGACCCTTGAGAGGAGATTGACATTTACTGAGAGGAAGCTGAAACTTCAGAGACTGTGTACTAGATTAAAAAAAAAAAAAGATTATCTACCAGTTAGTTATTTTGAGTAAAAAACAGGGCAAGATGGCATAATCCATATATCCAAGTATTTAGTGTATTATGATAACAAAAACCAGATATTACCCCTCCTCTGTAAGCACCGTGACACATAGAGTGCTGACTCTGCTCTCCACCTCCAAGAACTTAGAACTGAAATGATTCAGATTAAATTTTTACCATCAAGTAGAATGTAAATAATGAAACATGTTCAAGGCAATTAAAAAACCCACAAATGAATAAATAGATGTAAGTTACATTTCACACATATTAGAATTTGTTCACTGAGATTCAAACTACAATAATAAAATATTTTCTCCTATAATTTGTAAATAAAATAAACTGTATTAATAGTTCAATGATGTTGAATTATCCTTACATTACTCAAATGAAGCTGACTTTGTCCTTTCCTGCCTTTGAAAAATTATAATTTTGAACCCCAAAAACAATAACTACATGAATTATAAAATAATTATAAATAATTTCAGCAAGGAAAATACAGGGCCGTTATCTTAACCTGCTTTCTGTTGCTTATAATAGAATACTTGAATTGAAACTAAGTAATTTATAAAGAAAATAAATTTATTTCTTACAGTTATGAAGGCTGAGAAGCCCAAAGTCAAGAGATGAGGGCCTGGTGAGGGCTTTCCTACTGATGGGGACTCTGCAGTGTTCTGAGCTGACACAGGGTATCACATGGAGAGAGGAATACTCATTCTATATCAGATCTCTCTTTCTCCCCTTATAAAGCCAGTAATGCCACTCTCATAATAAGCCATTAATGAATGGATTAATCTATTCATGAAGGCAGAGCCTAATAGCCTCTTAAAAGCCTCACCTCTCAATACTGTCATATTTCAACATAAGTTTTCGAGGGGACCAATATTCAAGCCACAGCAGTCTCTATTTAAAAAGTCGGGTTTTCAAATGTCCATCTGTGACAGACTGGATTAAGAAAATGTGGCACATATACACCATGGAATATTATGCAGCCATAAAAATGGATGAGTTTGCGTCCTTTGTAGGAACATGGATGCAGCTGGAAACCATCATTCTTAGCAAACTATCACAAGAAGAGAAAACCAAACACCGCATGTTCTCACTCATAGGTGGGAACTGAACAATGACATCACTTGGACTCGGGAAGGGGAACATCACACATCGGGGCCTATCATGGGGGGGTGGATTGCATTGGGAGTTATACCTGATGTAAATGACGAGTTGATGGGTGCAGCACACCAACATGGCACAAGTATACATATGTAACAAACCTGCACGTTATGCACATGTACCCTAGAACTTAAAGTATAATTAAAAAAAAAAAAAAGTTGGATTTTTTTTTGTTTCTTTTTTTTTCCCCCTTTTAGAGACAGGGTCTTTTTATGTTGCCCATATTGGACTAGAATTCCTGGTCCAATAAAATTTATATTGGTATAATTTTAGGTTCACATGCAGTTATAAGAAATAACAGGAATATATCTTATATACCATTTACTTTACCATATTCCCCTAAATATAACATTGTACAAAAGTATAGTACAATATCACAACCAAGAGATCGACTTTGATACAATCCACCAGTCTTACTAAGGTTTCTCCTCTTTTACTTTTACTTGAATGTATGCATGTGTATTTAGTCCTATAGACTTTTATTACATGTGTACACAGATTAATGTATCCACAAACACAATCAAAATTCATTTTCACCAGCAATGTATGAGTGACACTATTTCTCCTCATCCTCATCAGCATTAATTTTTAAATTATTATTATTTTCGTCATTCTGAGAAGGGTGCAGTGATAGCTCCTTGTGACTTTAATTTACATTTCTCTGATGGCTAATGATCCTGAACATCATTTCATGCGATGATTTACTATCTGTATATCTTATTCATTGAAAGGTATGGCCATGTCTTTTGCTCATTTTCTAATGAAAATTTGTGGTTCTTTTACTATGGAGTTTTGAGAATTCCTTGTGTATTCCAGCCACTAATCCTATGTTGGATATGTGGTTTGCAAATATTTCTCCAAATCTGCTTTTTTTCTTTTTGTTTTCTTCATATGGTCTTTCCTGGTGTTGTCAGAAAGTCTCCCTTTTATATGGGGGAAAAAACGACCTTACCTCTGCTACCTTCTCTTATTAGGTTTGGGTAAGGAAGTACAGGACTTTAACTGCCTCCTTCTGTTGGGTGGGAGGACATAAAACACCGTGCTGCTGTGATTTCCCCCAAGTCCTTCCTTAGGTCTCAACCAGTATTCCTTTCTCTCAAAATCTCTTAAAGTTCACCTGTGATTGCCTCTTCCACTATTTCCAGTGTTTATAGTTGTACTATATGAGGACAAACAGAGAAACATCATCTCTGGACTAGAACTATAAGCATTTTTGAAGAATATAAAACATGAACCAAAAAACTAGATGAACAAGGACATGAAAGAGTGGCAACAATAAATATTGAATGATTATGGGCAGAAAAATAAGTGGTGTTATATCAAGAGAGGAAATCAATTGGGGAAAGTAGAACTGGGAACATTATGGGCATATAATATTTTAAAGATAACTTCCCTCTCAAACCAGTATTTTTCTGAACCATTGCCAACATTCCATCACAAGACATGGAAGATGCTATCTATATGGAAATTGTAGAACTTTGGCAGCCAAATAGGACCCATTTCCTTTGTTTTTAACATGAGTTATACAACATTTAGGGTTCCATGGTTTTAGGAGAACGTTTCCTGCAATGACAAAATTACAGAAAAATTTCTATTCTGTAGTTGCTGAAGTATCTGCTACACAGTGACATGTACTACTTTCATATTCAAGGAAACATAATGCTAAATTGTTATTCCTCCTCTGTCACCTAATATATAGGAATAATAAAACATCCAAAATTATCTTGATTGGCTATTGTAGTATTAATAAACTCTTAGTGAACAACATGCTATTAACAATTTAAAATTACAATTTGAATAGAGTTTTCTATGAAGATAATAATTGAGTAACTACCAGTTTGGAAATGTTATTAATATTTTCCCTATAAGGAAAAAAAGAGATATAGGTAAAAATAGAATTGTAAATGCCAATCTGTTATTGTTTACTAGAACTCTGAATCAGACTGAAAACTGTAAAATTCTATGTGTGTTCTGAAGTATGAAAAATTATTAAGGACTTCTGAGACTCAGCCAAATACAGCATTGGAATTGTTACATAATAGATTTATAAATTGTAGATTATAGAAATAATCTCTCTACTTTCCAAAGACCTAAGGAGGAAAGCATAACTTGTTCATTCATAATAGCGTTAGCTAATATTTATAGTGAATTCCGTGAGTTCTCAGTGCTATCCTAAGCATAATTTTACATACATTTATTCATTTACTTCTATTAACTATATAAGGGGGTTACTTGTCATTCTTTACATTTCCATTTGTGATTACTGAGGCCTAGAAGGAATAATCTTCCCAAATCCTAAATATTGTTGCTAGACTACAAAGGGATTTAGGGAACCAATAAACTATATAGAATTATTTTTAGTCAGGCGCAGAGTCTCATGCCTGTAATCCCAGCACTTTGGGAAGCCAAGGTGGCAGGACTACCTGAAGTCAGGAGTTCATGACCAGCCTGGCTAATGTGGTGAAACCGTGTCACTAATAACACAAAAAAATTAGCTGGGCATTGTGGCAGGCACCTGTAATCCCAACTACTCGGGAGGATGAGGCAGGAGAATCACTTGAACCCAGGAAGTGAGGTTGCAGTGAGCCAAGATCATGCCATTGCACTCCAGCCTGGGCAACAAGAGCGAAACTTCGTCTGAAAAACTTATTTGCTATTAGAACTAAAAGTAATTTTTAACTTACCTGGTGAAATTTTATTTATTTATTTATATATTTATTTACTTGTCTGTTTGTTTTTTAAATATCTTGTTACATACTGTATTAGTTCATTTTCATGCTGCTGATAAAGACATACCCAAAACTGGGAACAAAAAGTGGTATAATTGGACTTACAGTTCACATGGCTCAGGGGGCCTCATAAACCTGTCAGATCTTGTGAGACTTATTCACTATCATAAGAATAGCATGGGAAAGACCAGCCCTATGATTCAATTACCTCCCCCTCGGTCCCTCCCACAACACGTGGGAATTCTGGGAGATACAATTCAAGTTGAGATTTGGGTGAGGAAACAGCCAAATCATATCATTTCAACCTTGGCCCCTCCAAATCTCATATCCTCACATTTAAAAACCAATCATGCCTTCCCAACTGTCCTGCAAAGTCTTAACTTATTTCAAATTAACCCAAAAGTCCACTGTCCAATGTCTTATATGAGACAAGGCAAGTCCCTTCCACCTATGAGTCTGTAAAATCAAAAGCAAGCTAGTTACTTCCTGGACACAATGGGTGTATGGCTATTGTGTAAATGCACCCATTCCAAATGGGAGAAATTGACCCAAAAAAAGGGCGTATAGGGCCTGTGCAAGTCTGAAATCCAGTGGGGCAGTCAAATTTTAGAGCTCCAAAATGATCTTCTTTGACTCCAAGTCTCACATCCAGGTCACACTGATGCAAGAGGTGGGTTTCCATGGTCTTGGGCAGCTCCGTCCCTGTGGCTTTTCCGGGTACACTCTCCCTCCTTGCTGCTTGCATGGGCTGTCATTGAGTGCAGCTTTTTCAGGCACATGGTGCAAGCTGCCACTGGATCTGCCATTCTGGGGTCTGGAGGATGGTGGCCCTTTTCTCATGACTCCACTAGGCAGTGCCTCAGTGGGAACTCTGGGTGGGGGCTCCAGTCTCACATTTACCTTCCACACTGCCCTAACAGAGGTTCTGTGTGAGAGCCCCACCCCTGCAGCAAACTTTTGCCTGGGCATCCAGGTGTTTCTATACATCTTCTGAAATCCAGGTGGAGGTTCCCACACCTCAATTCTTGACTTCTGTGCACCTGCAGGCTCAGCACCACAGGGAAGCTGCCAAAACTTGGGTCTTCCACCCTCTGAAGCCACAGCCCAAGCTCTACAATGGCCCCTTTCAGCCAAGGCTGGAGCATCTGGGACACAGGGCACTAAGTTTCCAGGCTGCACAAAGCATGCAGAACCTGGGTTCAACTGAAAAAAACACTTTTTATTCCTGGGTCTCTGGGACTGTGATGGGAGGGGCTGCCATGAATGTTTCTGACATGGCCTGGAGACATTGTCCCCAAGGTCTTGGGGATTAACATTAGGCTCCTTGTTACTTATACAAATTTCTGCAGTGGGCTTGAATTTCTCCTCAAAAATAGGTTTTTCTTTTCTACTGCATCGTGAGGCTGCAAATTTTCTGAACTTTTATGCTCTGTTTCCTTTTTAAAAGGGAATGCTTTTAACAGCACCCAAGTAAACTTTTGAGTGCTTTGATGCTTAGAAATTTCTCCAGCCAGATACACTAAATCATCTCTCTCAATTTCAAAGTTCCACAAATCTCTAGGGCAGGGGAAATATGCCACCAGTCTTTTTGCTAACACCTAGCAAGAATCACCTTTGCTTTCATTCCCAAAAAGTCTCTCATCTCTATCTGAGACTACCTCAGCCTGGACCTTATTCTTGATATCACTATCAGCATTTTTGTCAAAGCCATTCAACAAGTATGTAGGGAGTTCCAAACTCTCCCATTTTCCTGTCTTCTTCTGAGCCCTCCAAACTGTTCCAGCTTCTACCTGTTACTCAGTTCCAAAGTCACTTCCACATTTTCAGGTATCTTTTCAGCAATGGCCCGCTCTACTAGTATCAACTTAATGTATTAGTTCGTTTTCATGCTGCTGATAAGACATACTTGAAACTGGGAACAAAAACATGTTTAATTGGATGTTCATTTCCGCATGGTTGGGGATGCCTTGGAATCACGGCAAGAGGCAAAAGGCACTTCTTACATGGTGGTGACAAGAGAAAAATGAGGAAGAAGCAAAAGCGGAAACCCCTGATAAACCTGTCAGATCTCATGAGACTTATTCACTATCACCTGCATAGCACATGAAGACCAGCCCCCATGATTCAGTTACCTCCCCCCGGGTCCCTCCCACAATATGTGGGAATTCTGGGAGATACAATTCAAGTTGAGATTTGAGTGGGAACACAGCCAAACCATATCATATACCAATCTGGTGAAAATTTAAAAGCTAATACAATGTTCAACAGATACCAGATTATTAATTTGTTCATATATAAGTATATGGATTTATTTCATTACATGCATAAATCAACTATTTTGTTGGCTTCATTATGCAACTCACATATACTTTCTTTTTTTTTTCTTGAGACGGAGTCACGCTCTGTCGTCCAGACTGGAGTGCAGTGGCTCAATCTCGGCTCACTGCAAGCTCCGCCTCCCGGGTTCACGCCATTCTCCTGCCTCAGCCTCCCGAGTAGCTGGGATTACAGGCGCCTGCCACCTCGCCCGGCCAATTTTTTGTATTTTTAGTAGAGACGGGGTTTCACTGTGTTAGCCAGAATGGTCTGGATCTCCTGACCTCATGATCCGCCCGCTTCGGCCTCCCAAAGTTCTGGGATTACAGGCGTGAGCCATCGCGCCCGGCCGCATATACTTTCAAAGTGACTTTTCCTGATGTTCACTCTTTCCCTATTTTATTGGCCACAGAACTACTCAAATCAGAGTGGTTTCTAAACATCCCTAGCTAATAAACCCCTTCTAAAATATTAACACATTTACAGATTCTCTCATTTACACCTCCCATGCAAACACAATCATAGAATTACATGTGTTGATACGGTTTCAGATGGTATGCTAGTCCCCTAATGCTGCTACCAGATTAAAGAAAAAATCTCCATTTTCTTTTCTATTTTCTAATTTGTATCAGTCAGGTAACTCAAGTCACCAAATTTGTACAGTACCAACTAAACACCTATTTGATGTTTAATGGCTAATCTGACATCCACCTGGTGTGGATATAGTTGTGCAAGTTCTAAATATTTTAATTGGTTGTCTTAACTGATATTCTACAATGACCCTGGTCATTAAAAGTTCATGGTATGTGTTCCATTAATTATGGTATTCTTCCTCTTTATTTTGTAGGCTTTAATAGGTGTATCTCATAAAATATTAACATGAATAAGTTATGATAATTATTAACTGAAGAAATGTTGATATTATTACTAAAAAAGTGTCATTACTTATAAAAGGAACCCTTTCAGTGCTGTCTTCAAGCGTGAAATTATTCCTCCAACCAAAACGGTTTGTGAACAGGACTGTCATGGTCTCTGTATGCTGAGGATGCCAGTCAGACAAAAACACCCAGATGCTAATAGAACAGAGAGATCGCTCAAGGCTAAAGAGCTGAAGCTTTATGCAGATGTGTTTGAGATCAGCAGGAAGGCAATCTGCCAGTATTCCGAAAAATCCATTGAAGGGAAGGTAATTCTTCTTTGGAAATTAATTTTAAAAGATACTGTACTAAAACCGTTATATTGGTGTTCTGAATTATGACAAATTATCAAGATCTGTGAAGACCCAGGCAAATTCTGCGATACAACAGTAATATTCTGCCTCTAATAAGGACATAGGAAAAAGAAGCAGATAACTTAGGTAAGATTGTATTGAACCCAACAATATAGGGTACACAAGAGGAAAGAGAAGATAACTAGTTCTGGTGAGAACTGTTTCCTTAGTCATACAGGTTAAGGGTTATCATGAAAACCTTGGTGAGGAGGAACTGAAGACTGATGCCAAAATTTACGATATATCCTTGATAGGTCAGTAAAATGTAGATCATTGTTTTAATATAGAATTATCACCTTACTCTTCATAAATTCTTTACACATATTCTCAAAATCCAAAATTATAATTTTTTTCAAGTACTATCATGGGTAGAAGACAGCATCAAATATAGATAATAGGATTTAGTACCCAAATATGGACATTAGATAAGCACCTTATTTGCGAAATTATCTCAAAAAACCTTTATTCTTTATGCTTTGCTATATTTTGAAGTCTGCCTGAGTTGTGTGTTGAGTGTTGTATGTGGTAGGTATTTCCCCCTTTTCATACTAAGTTTATGCCATACAACATTGCTAGGTATTAAGACACACAAAAATACTCTCACTTTTTCTGAGTATATATTACATGTAAACACACATATGAACATGTGTTTGACAGTCCTTGACTTACAAAATCACTGTTCAGTGGTAGGTAGGCCTATGTAAACCTTCCCCTAATGTTCAAGGAAGCTGAGAAGTGGAAGAAAGAGGCTAGCAAATCCAGTTTCTTAGGAATAGACATTTAATAGGGAATTATAAATGGAAGCCACATATGTGTCTCATGGAGCAGTAAGACAAGATGGTGGATCAATGCACCGTAATCCCACAGACCCAGAGTTTATATATTAACACCAAAGGGAAAGGATGATTCAGAATGCATGTGTAGGACAATTGGAGTATGGTAACATCAAGGTTGTTTGACCTAAGGGAAAGATTTACAGCAAGTACCTGCTCTTACACAAATAACACTAGATAAATTAGTAAACATAGAGGCCTTCCTGGAATTGGGGCTCATCAGAAGTCAATGTGGTAGATTAGCATCCAAATGGGGTTGCCTTAGCCTCTACTACTGAGCATTTTTTTTCTACCAATTAATATTATATTATTATTTACTAAGGTTAAGCTAACCAGCACTCAAACATATATCACCAAACCAATTTTGGGGGAATTAGAATACTACACTGAAAAGAACACATACAAAAAAATCAAAAATTAACAATGACAAAAACAAAGCAGAAAAACTAGTGCACATTAGTGAGTGGACATCTCTAAAGAATCTAAACATCACTGCCTTTACCTTCTTAGCAAAATGGTCTTATATAAAACCAAAGTGAGTTTAATGGCCTTATATTTATAATCATTTTCCTCAGCATTTGTTTGTATCTTTTAAAGAATTAACATATTTTTCTCTCTCTCTAAAAAAAAGAATCTCCCTTGCATTTGCATCATGGCATATTATGGCTTCACTTAATGGGTTTAGTAGCTGCATGAATTTAAGTGTTTGTATCAACTGGGTTCTAACGGTGGAAAATTCAATCAAATTTCAGTGAAGTAATCAAGTTCTACTGCTGTCATAGTTTCAGCATATTCCCAGTTGCACAATTATTCCAATTGACTGTAAAATGCAGGAACAAAACACTTCCATTTTGTAGCAATACATCAGTGGTTAATCAAAAGGAAAGGTGTTATTTTTCAGTCCTTTGAAAAATTATAGTTATTCTTTGGTTAAGCTTTCTATTAATGTAGAAAGCACAATAACTTCAGTTAACAAATGACACTTCTTATAACACCAGACTCTTAGTTTATTGTATTTTTTCTTTTAAATAAAAAAAAACTAAAATGTGCCTTTTCAGACAATGTATGATCAGTCCACTCTAGATTACATATTTACAAACAGGTGATGTAAATAGTCCAACTCTCACTATTCTGAGAATAGGAATCTACTTCTTCTGTTGCTTTATAAGTGTTTTATTTGCAGATTGAAAGTACTGTGAATAAGAATATTAATAGCCTAACTGTAATAAGAATTTTAATAATAATTACATTAAAAATTACATATATAATAATACATACATAATGTGTATCCCATGCCAGGTGCTATTCTAAATATTAATTTAATTCATTACCAATTTAATTCTGACAACAATTCCATTACATAGATAATTATAGAATTGCTATTTTACAGATGAGAGGCCCAGAAAGTCAAAATAATTTGCCCCAGGACAAACAGCTCATGAGAAGCAAAACCAGGATTTAACCTAGGCAATCTAATGCTGTTCTGATGTAAAACATGTATTTGTTCAGCTTCTTTCTTCCTGTGAAAGTTAATTCCATATTACTCTACTATTAGAATACCATCAATTTGAGCCATTGTATTCCTAAGAGCTTTTCAAGAAAAGGTAATAACAAATAGGCTAGCAAATTTTCTTTGATGTCAAGTATGAAATGCACATTGATTTCAGAGAATTTAGAATATTGTTAAAAATGAGCAAATATAAAAGGCATAAGTCATTTTTGTGTGTCATGTTCTTGAGGGTAAGAATATTAAGAAAAGTGTGGTCTATTTTCTGTTTGAGAAATATTAAATTTGTTTGCACATATTGAAGAGGGCAGATTTCAAATATGAAGGAGAAAGAGAAGGAAGATAAAAATTAAAAGATGAAAATTTCTCATTACAAGGCTTTCCATTCTCATAATGGAATATTGTGATGAAGCTGGACAGCATGAAGATGATATACCATGTATTTGAGATCAAAAACAAGCAGTGATAGCACTAATATCATTTGAGGCTGTGCTGGTGACAAATGGAAAGCTATAATAATAAAAAAAAACTCTTGGATATACTTTTAACATGACTAAATGAAGTATTAGATTTCTATACACTATTTTGTCTTGTTGTCCATAGACTCTTTTTAAAAAAATAAAATTAAGCCAATATTTTCCTGTGAATTCTGTAGGCTTTCTATAATACCACCCCAGGGAACAAAGTTTTTGCTGAAGAATCTTAACTTCTGAGTCTAAACCTTCTGCCAAGATGCAGTCATTGTTTGGAAAATTAGTACTCAAGGAATATGTAGTGGACATTTGTTGACTTATTCTACTTAACACCCGTTTTCTCCTTCTTCTGTTAGAAGCAACTCCCACCTTAACTCTGCCTAATTACACACAGAAGCACACATGCATACATGTTTCTTTAGAACTGCTTCTCCCTATTTAATTCCATGTCATTCTAGTAGAACTTCTAATCACAGTATCATATGCAAAGGTCATGGTGAACGGCCCCAATGATTGGGTTTATTACAAAAGCTGGCTGCTCTTTTTCAGATTTACATATGTTGAATTGGAAAAATAAGTTTCTCCTCTAAGAGACTGCTAAACTATAGTAATACAAGCTTGGAGTTAACCATAGATATTTTCTCCCATCCTCCCACTTCATATGGAGGCAGAAAGAAAGAGTGCATTGCTTCCCTTAATTCTTGTGGTTTTGCATTACATGAATTAATAAATTTCCTTTTTAAAAAAATCACTTGGGTTTCTGTCACTTTTAAATAAAAGGAGGAAAGGGAGGAGAGATATGTGTTCCAGTGACAGGTTATTGTAACTTCCCAGGACAATAGTGGTATTTTAATGACTATTAAATATTTTCCGGATTAATGTACAGTCATAACAATAACATTGGGAAATATATTAAAATCACATTTACAACCACAACAGAAATAAACCCGTGAACTAATTTGCAACATAACAAAATATGAGAGTTAAATCACTATTCTCTATCACTCTTCTTTTTTTAAAATCATACTTTATGTTCTAGGGTACATGTGCACAACGTGCAGTTTTGTTACATATGTATACATGTGCCATGTTGGTGTGCTGCACCCATTAACTCGTCATTTACATTAGGTATATCTTCTAATGCTATCCCTCCCCGTGACAGACTGGATTAAGAAAATGTGGCACTCTTCTTTATCTACAGTTTCATGTGTTTCATTTCCAAAAAAATAAAAAAGATTCTATGAATTCTACAAAATTTCAGGCATTTTCTACTATTCTGCAAACAGTGGAAAAATTTTTAGTGATACATCTTAACAATTTTTTACATCTCTACTTGAGTGCAGGTTTGAGTAGAGCATCTTAATATTTACTAAAAAATATGGGGTTAGAAAGGGCTTGAGGGATCCTAGAGCCATTCTAGCTAAAAAATCTTTTAATAAAATAGCCAGACTTAATCTGGCATTCCTGCCAACAAACACCTGAGATTAAACTTTAGAAGTCTGTACAACTCAGGTTACACTACAGACCTTCCCAATCTTCAGGAACTGCCCCTAGGAATGTGAATTTTGATAAAGACCTCTGTCATTCTGATGTTCACCTCTGATTAAGAACATCATTCATGCATACATTGATTTTCTCTGTCATGTGCCTCAGTAAGCAGACTATACTCTGAGACTAGGGACCCCTTGCAATCAACATTAGGTAATATGGGACTGGCACAAAGAGGCACTTAATAAATTTTTGTATCATAAATAAGTCAAGCTGCTTTAAGTTCTTTAATTTATCTAACAGAAAACATCTGAATTCCTTGTGTCACAACTTGTTTCTTCTTGTATATTAAAAAACTGGTTTTTAGGATACTGTGTCTTCTTTTCAATTACTTGTTTTATTAAGATCACATGTTAAAATTTAAGACTAGAAATGTACCATTCAACATACTTGTAGTACTCACCCACAACTGTGCAAGAAGTGGTAGAGCGGGGTACAGGAATCCTGAACTTAGAATCATTATTGATGTCCTACATAAGCCAATCTGTTTTGACCTAGATATACTCCATAAAGCACAGCAAAAAATGAGCATTTCCTAACCATAGCCTCAGCCCTTAGAGAATGATGATAGAATAATATCCCCAAATGAATTAAAAATCTGCCCCAAATTGAAGAGGCATATGCTGGATATTTGGAATAAATGAGATCACAAAGGTGCAGCCATATATTTGAGGATGAATGGGAATACAATTTTTTTTTTAATGTAACTGGCTATGATGGAGGTCAGTTTGCTTGATTTGTGGGAAAATAACACTCTTCTTATTGCAGAAACTGTATTTCACTTAATGCAGGTACATTTTTAACTTGCACAAAGAAGTAGGACAATACATAGTTGGGTATTTTGTTTTTCAATACCCATTCCCCCCTTTACCACCTTTTTTTTTTCCTTTAGAGAAAGACTGTTCTCCCATCCTCTGTCTGTGTCTTTGGACTATAAATCATACCACTTACTGATATGAGGATAAACACATGATTATTAAGGTTGGCAAATTGGAATGCCTCTACTCCTGACCACAATAATTGGTTTGGAAATGAGCATGTAGCCTAAACTATCTCAATAAGAATCAGCCTCCAGTTTTGATTTTTTTTTTTTTAAATTTTAGAGATGGGACCTCACTATGTTCCCCAGGCTAGTCTTGAATTCCTGGCTTCAAACACTCCTGCTACCTTGACCTTCCAAAGTGTTGAGATTACAGGCATGAGCCACTACGCCTGGCCAGCCCTACCTTTTGTCAGTACTGATGGTAAAGAAACATCACGTTATTCTCTGGTATAATATAAGGCTGGAGCTTCTTCTGAGTTGTTAGTCACTACAGGGAAAACTGCTTGAGAAGAATGAAAATTGTAAAGAGAAAAGTACAACTAATAGGGAAGAGAGAGGAGAGAGACAGGAGGAAACATATTCGTGGAGAGACAGACAAAGAGAGACAGATTAAAAGAAAGAGATGATGTGCTAATGACATTGTTTGAGGCTCTGTTTCCAAAGGTGCCTCAGGAGACCTCCTTCTCTTCCTTTGAGCTTCTTATTTATGTAATAAACTCCTTTGCTAGTTTGGGAAAAATTGAGCCAATATTTCATGATTTGCTCCAATAAAAATCCTACCAAAACCAGATTGGCCAAGTGTTTTTAAAATTAAGCTTGAGACAATCATGAGTTGAGTTTGAGGGTTAGACTGGATCTAACAGGGGCTCAGGATCTGTCTCCACCTCCTTTGCTTGTGAGATCATACAAACAATTATAAATTCCTAAAGAAGACAAACTTGCTTGTACACGCACACGCGCGCGCACACACACACACACACACACACACACAGTAATGCCTAAACATTCTTTACAAAAAGAAAAGTATTTCACCCAATCAGAGATTAGTCAAGATATTAGTCAAATTAACGTCTTGTGGAGAGTGAGGTAAGGGGAACTTATGGCTTCAGCTTGGTTTTCCAGAAGTATCAAGGAAGGATGAATTTTTCATTCAAACTAAAACACTTCTCAGAGTCAAAAAACACACCAGTAATAATGACATCAGGACAACAAGGATGAAGTAGAACTATCCTGGAGAAATCAAGGCATATTTATTCTACACAAAAGGAATGAAATTGAAGAATGGAGAAAACACCATTTTTAGTCCAGAAGTCTCAAGGTGAAATATTTAATTTGTCTTTAATTTTATTTGGCATATTACTTTAAACTCAGAATTCGTTTTTGTATTTTAAAAATTGAGTTATATCTTTTATCTTAAATGAGGTTGTTTTGAAACTCAATAGACACATTCAGTTTTAAAACTACTGAGCTTTCTTTTCGTAATTTAAATCTAATTTTCATAGAAGAAAAGGACCACAAAGACCTTATATAGCTGAAGTGAGACAGAAAAAAAAAAAAAAAAAAGGATCAAAAGTGCGAAAAGTGGCCAAGAGTATCTGTATATACTTAGCACTGAGTTTATTTATTGGCTGGAGGTCATCCTAGGACTTTCTTGAAGACTGAGGGCACCATCTGGAGGTAACATGGGTACATTGTTATGTATTGGCACAGATACTATAAGCCTTTGTAACAAGAACAATTTTGTGAGCATTTCCATCAAGAGAATTGATCACTGGGGATCTGGCAGCCTGCCTAGCTTATTATCCGGAGTAAACTCTGGCCCTGCTCTGATCCATTTAAATATTATGTCACCTTATAAAAAATTCTTGCAAACAAACCTTCAAGGATTTTGAGTTCTACTTAATTCATTAAAAAACAGCCTGGTGTAGACAAGGATTCAGAGATCTTTAAACATTAGTCCCAGGTCAATGACCACGGAGCTGTGTGATCTTGAGTAAATCACCTTATTTCTGAAATGTGTTTTCCTAAATTGAGGGACCTGTATTGGTGTAGCTGAGCTATTAAGAGCAATTATTCAGCAGTCACATATGAATTCAAACTGTGCATCCACCATGCACCTGTGGAAAATTATCTACTCTGTTAAATCTTTGGTTTATCATCTGAAAAATGAGAAGAACATTAGTAACTATCTCATAAAGTTATTGAGGGGATAACATGAGATGCTGCACTTATCACAGCACCTGGTATATATGAAGGACTCAGTAGCTTTAAAAAAAATTCCCATGACTCCTCCAAGCAGCAATATTGTAATATTAAACCTAGTGCTAAAAATAAATAACTTTAAAGCTAAAGTAAGTGAGATGTATCATTTATACAGCAATTGTATTTTCCAAAGTTTGCTGTACCAATATACATCCTATCCTAAATGCTTGAAATACAACATTAACATCCCTCTATTTAGAGATAAGAGTCTAAATTTGCTCTCCTTTTTAATCGTGTAGACCGATATAGTATAGAGGAACTAATGCTAGATGACTTCCAAGGCTAGGTCTGAGAAGGCCATACATATTTCATCTGGTTCTCTCAGAACAAGCTTTATGGAACCTCTGAGCCAACAAGTAAAAAGTCTGGTTACCTGAATCATCCATGCTGCTGATAACCCATGGAAAAAAACAACATGAAGACTGTACTGTCCAAGGAACCCTAATTGTTCTGTTGTTCCAATCACCGACTATTTTGGCTCTCCTACCATCAACTGTTAGACATGTGAGTGAGCTTTCAGGTGACTTTAGCCTCTGCTTTTGAATCATTGTACTTGAGACTCTGTGAAAGAGAGGCAAGCTACACCTGTGAAATATTTCCCAAATTGAAGATACGTGAACAAACTAAAATATTGATATTTTAAGCCACTAATATTTAGAGTGGGTTGTTATGTAGTCATAGTAACCAGAATATCTAGGAGTTTAAATGTATCATTTATATGCTCATTAACAGGAAAAAATTTCAGGCTCCTAAATTTAGAAATCTAGCTCATTTTTCATCACTTATTCCTTTAATTGTGTGGTAAAGATGTGTAGACTATAAGACCTGGCACCCCTATGCATAAACATCTAGTGGTAGAGCAATCACAGTTAAACATATGAGCTCAAAAAAGCATCCAAGGAAGGCTTGCCTGCTTCTAATTTTTTTCTGTGTCTTTATTCCATACTGATTAGTCTTGACAATAGAAATGATTTCAAACACCGTGTTCATTTTAAGTACAAAATATCCAAATGGACATATATATTTACTTTCTTCCTATACAGTTCTTTAGACCAATGTTGTTTACTCAAAGTTACGAAGTTTTCTTTCTTCTTTTTTTTTTTTTCAAACACAGATGTCATTTTTATTTTCTAAAATAAATACAGTGTTCCTGGTTCAGTAACATTAATTTCATCAGGAGCTATTATTCCTCATATGATTTCATTATTTGGGCTGTTTTATCTTATTATTAATATTAAAAATTATTTGAAATCCAATGCAAATTTTATAGCTACTTATCCTGGCTCAACAATTTATAAGATCAAATTCAGGTACTTAGAAATTTTGTTCTTGAGGTTCTTACCCACCAGCTTCATCAAATCAGCATTGACTGCATATGTCACAAGTAAAGCATTGAATCTTTGCACGCATGACCTTCCACAGCACATCAGTCTCATTTCAAAGGACAGAATAGAAAATATGTATTAATAAAGAATATACGTTTTATCTTTGTTGTTAAATTCCCCTGTTGAACACATCTAGTGATCACAAATTAATATTTTAAAATTTAAAATGTAAATTAAAGGGTAAAATGCTAGTGCTTTGCAACAAACTTTTAAAAATTAAACGTACAGGTTGTCTCAGAAGAGTAGAGGAGAAGCTAATCAAATATGATGCACTATTTATTTCAGTAAGTCATATTTGGAAGAGGAAGACAAGTTCTGAAACAAACAATCTAAGTCATGTCAAGAAGGCTTTCCAATCTCTCATTTTGATTCTATTTCAATTATTTTTACTATTTCTTTTAAAGCTAATAGTTTCTAAATATATAATGCAGATTATTAAAAACAGTTTACTTTTGTGTCTTTCTGCTTGTGAACTATTGGACATCTAACCTAAATTCTATAGAGACCTAGAAAAATGAAACTATGGTGTCAGAGAAAAATCAAAATGATCAGGAAAGTGGAGAAAACATAATTTAAGTAGAGGGCATGGAGAGTTAAGTTTCTGGAGAAAACAAACAAACACTGATAAAAAGTTGTATTCCAAGGCTATGAAGTTATAACAATATAAATTAAATCATATTCAATTTATATGTACTGTGTTATGTATTGTGAAAGCTTTAAAGTAAGCCGGTTGATATTTAAACTTTTTCTAGATGGTATGACATTAGTAAGTGCACAATTTAGGGTTCACTAATGTTCTGAGACAGTCTTCTGGTTCTAATGCTGAAACTAATTGAAAGTCTAATCTAAAGTTATTTAACCTTGCTAAATCCCATAATGTATACCAATTTATAAGGGGCTTGTATTTGGGCATATTTTACCAGGATTAAAGGAGGGACTGTAAGGGGAATCTGAATTCCTTAATATTTTGTGGACATGTAATATGGTGGTGAAGAAGGCCCTCACCAGAGCCTGACCATGCTGACAGTTGGATCTTGGACTTCTCACCTCCAAAACTAAAACACAATAAAGGCTCACGCCTATGTTGCCCCTGCCCCTTCTGCCCCCTGACTATCCTTAGTGTTCTCCCAGGTGGCACTAAGTGGGGAGCCGTGCCTCCTATTTGTAGTAATGACACTGGTTTCCAGTACAAAGGAGTCCATGGATAAGCCACCCACTATCCCTGAGAGAAGGAAGCATAGCTATTCACATGGAAGAATGATTTTTCCTTGTTCTGAATTCTTAAAGCAGATTTTTCAAGTGAAATATTAAAAATTGTTCCTACCATGGCCAAAAACAAAATAACTTGATTACATCTTCAAGGTGTCTGTGATTCCCAAAAGCTTAAGAACTACGTAATTAAGCAATTTAATAATCTCTTTTAGGACAAAGATTGAACATCTCAAATCTATCAGTTAAATTCAGACTATGTATGGCTACAGAGTATTCTGATTCTTACCTAAATGATGCAGTTAAATTCATTGATATAGAGTTGAGTCATGAGTAAAAATTAGAGATTTTCAAGAATTTACTGACAACTTCTCTAACTGATGTAAATGAAAGGAAATGTACCATTCCACAATCTAGCTCATGGTGGTATGCCATGAAACTTTCGGTCCAGCCACTCATCCACTCTGATTGTAAAAGACAATGAATATTGAAGGTTTGGATAAAAATAGTATAAAATATGAATAATGTTCAGCACCTTGTAATAATTTCAGTGGCTGTGAAATTTTTATCAGGAGGCTCACCTATACTTATAAAGGTGTTCAGGGTCACTGGGGTGCTGTCTTCCTTCATAGACACTGATCCCTGTGTGACTATTGAGATAAACATTGCCTTTAATAGCTTTTATGGCTCTTGTCTCTAATTTCAGTGATGTTTCCAAGCTGCTACCTGGTGACTAGTTCTGAAGGTAAGGAATGCTGCAAAAGTAATGCTAATTAGCAAATAAAACACACAAATTTACCAAACGTTGATTTATAAAGAATTGATATTGCAGCATTTGGACATTTTTTTCAAGTATTATCTGATGCTGTTGTTCAAAGCAAAACTTGCAAGAAAAAAACAGGCAAGGAAAATTTTATTTATGGTTATTACAATAGAGATAAAGGTAAGAACTCTAGGTTCAATTTTGCTGAAAAAAAGAACAGGAGAGTTTTTAAAAGCTAGGGTCAGGGAATCATAGACCATCTGAGTTTGTTAATTGTCTTTATCCAAAGGAAAAGTAAACTTTCTTTTAAATTTGTGACAGCATCTAGTTTTATAACTTGGAGCAAGGCAACCACCACAGTTAGAATTTTACTCTCCCCCAGAGACTGGGAGATAGGTACACTGTCTTTCTTGATGATTACATTCCAATGAGATGACTCTCAGCTCCTTGAGAAAAACATCCTTGGGTTGTAAAATTGGCAGTAGGCTTTTAAGAAGATTTACATCTCAAAGAGGCAGAGAAAATTTCAAAACTAAATGCTCTAAGAAAAGGAAGGTCAGGGCCTAGAGTCAGGAAGAAGCCTGCCTAAAAGTTTAGTGAAGCTGAGGGAAACACTAAGGTCACTACCAAACTTTCAAATGCACTTCACTTTCTTCATATGTCACAGAGTACCTGTCAATTACAGAATCACTGACTGTACCACGCTGCCAATAAGAAGTGACCATTTCAGCTAAGTCATTCAAAAAATGACATCTACCAAGAGTAAGATTTTTTTAAAGGAGGTTATATGAAATTTATATTCTATAATTTAGAGTAGATTTTCTTCCTGCCAGCAATTTATCTTAGAATTTTCTTCAGGTATTTATGTTGTTGTCCATTTTTAGTTGTTGTCCATTTCCTATTGTTTCTACAGTATATTTTAAATTAGTGCATGAATGTAGTCTAATTTTTTTTTAGTGTATTGTATTTATCAGAAAAAGGGCAGTCATTTCTCTTGACATTTTGTACAGAGCACCTATATGCTTACATATATTTTGTCTTGATTATAGTGTGTGATCTGCTCAATCAGCAAAATGCTCAGAATTGTCCATTGCTACACTTTAGAGTCCATCATCCCTTGAGTGCACTGTTTCTGGGGCTTCCTTATTCATCCATTATCTATATCACTCACCCTGTGCCAAGAGCAATTATGAAACATGTTCTCTAGCCAACGACCTTGGTGGGAAAATAACCCCTTGACAGTGAATCTCTACCTTAGTGGCAGTAAGAAGGTGACTTTTCTCATTTCAACAATTAAAGGGACTTTATAACAGTCACATTTTCTCCCAGATGTACTGAACAAGGGTACTGAAAGAAAACATTTAGTGAGAGAAAATAAAGCATGAGAGATGCAGTTTTACCTGCAAAGGGAATAGTAATATTCTAGTCCACTTCTTCACAGCCCTGAACTTCAGATTATATTATTACCACTCCCAAGCAAAGAAGGAGGCCCTCATTGTTCAAATCCTAACTTCAAAACTATGATATTAAAACTCTGCAGGCATTACTCTGATTACATTGACAAAGCTGTATTTTCTTGACTCCCAACACTTAAACACTCTTTTGTAAATTTAGTTGCCCAGAAACAGATTCTGAAACAGATACTGGCATGTGGAGGTTTACTGGGGATGGATTTCAGAACTACAAGTCTATAAAGCAGTGAGAGAATCAGAATTGAGTAGAGGGAGGAGTTGAACTACTGTGGTATATTTTCAGCAGCGATCTTGACAGAACTCAGAGAAATTCTAAACCTGGATGGCCTTCAGAGATGCCTTAGATTGAGGCAAGGGTGTCTGGGCTTTGGGCTCTCTTATTGATGAGTGCTTGAATGTTGACTATCATAGGAGGGATTGATTGAGGTGACTTTGAGCAAACAGCTGGCTTCCTTCGGGAAATTTATGAGGGCCTATGTGCTACAAGTGAGGAACAGCTACCACTTTCAGCTCTCATGGGAATTAAGTCCTCAGTACTGAAAGGGGATCTGAGTGACACAGCACAGCATCCTCTTTAGTCTAAAATTTGTACATCTTTGATTGACTTGCTTGATATAATACATTTATGCAAACTGGGAATAGTTTCACTAGAATTATGTTTTTTTTTTCTTTTCTTTCTTTCCTTCTTTTTTTTTTTGACAGGGTGTCTCTCTGTTGTCAGGCTGGAGTGTAGTGACACAATCGCCACTCATTGTAGTTTTGACCTCCTGTGATCAAGTGATCCTCCTACCTTAGCTTCCCAAGTACTGATGTCTGGTATCCTAGAAAAACTTGCCAATCATTGGAGCAAAGTAAAACTTCAGCAGCTGCAAATGAAATTCAGCATCTTTCTCCTATAGTATCCATTCTAGATTCCCCTCACCTTCCATTAGTGCATCTGCTCATATAGTAGCTTACTCCACCACCCCTAAGAAATCTACACCTCTGATCTTCATGCTCTTTTTCTTTACCTTCAAAAGTATGGAGGGCTGTGCAAGAGATCCTGCACTGGATCATCTTGGTGCCAATTGTATACTTCACTGTCCCCAGTAGGTATTAACAGATTTACCTCCTTGTAATGTTCTTCTCGATCTCTTGGCACAAGGAATACAAAGTTATTAGGTGTTTGTCATAACCTACAGTTTAATGTGAAACTTACTGTGCCCCTGATATAATGACTTCCCTTCTGGAACGAAGACCACTGGACTAGGGTTTTGAGTAAAAGAAGTATAATTTTACTAAGTGCAATACCAGAAGTGATGGTAAGTGATAAGTTGCAAGGTCTCTTGAGGTCTGATCTCTGGAAATGCCAGGACATCATTTCTGCCACATTTTTAGTCAAAGCCTGTCACGGGTCATCCCATATTCAATGTGATGCAAAATAGGAGGTACCTGTTAGTGATGAGATAAACAAAGCCACATTGTAAGAGAGCATGGAAGGAACTGTAGCATCTTTTAGAGTACTCTATCACATTTAACCATTCAGATGATATATGTTGAACTAAAGCAAGGGACTTTGTAGCCATATCATCCAGTCATTAGATGTGAGCTGCAGATGTGATTATGTTATGTTATATGGAAAAGACGAATGAAAAAAGTGAAGGGATATTTTATATTTGATTAAAATTAACTTTTAAAAACAATTTTTTAAAGTTGTTTTTAATGTTTATGCATACATAATAGTTATACATATTTATGAAGTGCATGTGAGATTTTGATACAGTATACAATATTTAATTATCAAATCTTGTAAATGAGGTATTCATCACTACCAACGTTTATCATATCTTTGGGGTGAGAACATGTTAAACCTTCTAACTAATTTGAAATATAAAATAGGTAATTATAATCACCCTATTGTTCTACTAAACACTAAATCTTATTCCAACCTTCCCAGTGTATTTTTGTAACCATTAACCAACTTCCCTCTATTTCCCCCCTCTCCACTACCATTTCCAGCCTCGGGTAACCGTAATTCTTCTCTCTACCTCCATGAGTTCAATATTTTTAGCTTTCACATATGAGTGAGAATGTGTCTATTTGTCTTTCTGTACCTGGCTTATTTCATTTAATATAATGTCCTCCAGTTTCATCCATGTTTCTAAAATGGCATGATTTCATTTTGTTGGCTAAAGTATTGAATTACGTATATAATGTATATATACCACATTCTTTTAATTTATTCACTGATTGATGGACGTAGGTTGATTCCATATCATGGATATTGTGAAATTGTGTTTCAAATAACATGAAAGTAAAGACGTCTCTTTGATATATTGATTTTCTTTTTTTGGTTATATACCTAGCAGGGGGTTGGCTGGGTCATGTGGTAGTTTTATTTTATGTTTTTGAGGAAACACCATATTGCTTTCCATAATGGCTGCACTACTTTACGTTCGCCCCAACAGTGTGTGAAGGCTTCCCTTTCACTGCATCTTTTTCCAGCATTTATCTTTTGACTTTTGACAATAGCCATTTTAACTGGGGTGAAATAATTTCTCATTGTTGTTTTGATTTGCATTTCTCTGATGTTAGTGATGTTGAGCATTTTTTTCACATACCTGTTGACTTTTAATGATTTAACTTTTAATCAGTCAAAAGAGATTTTCCTGAATGGGCCTGATCTATTCAGGTCAGCTTATAAAAGAACGTCTAAAACTTTCCTGAAGTCAGAGATTTGAAGAATCAGAGACTTTTTCTCTTCATTCCTGACTCTGAAGAACAAGCTGCCATTAATTCTCTAGCCAAAGGAAATGCATTTTGTGAGCAACTTAAAAGAGCCTAGAAATAGACCCTTCTCTTGTAGAATGTCAGATAAAAGCTTACCAGGGGTAACACCTTGCTTTTAGGCTTGTGAGACCCTTAGCAGAGAATCCAAATAAGGTGGACACAGACTGCCTAACCAGGGAAACTGTGAGATAATAAAGAGGTATTGTTTTAAGCCAAAAAAAGTGTGTTAATTTGTTATATAGCAATAGAAAAATCAATAAAGGTGGCATCAGTAACTGTAAGATAAATATATAAAATTTAGATGCCATAAATTTATTACAATGAACAGTATGCCTTTCACTATAGATATTTTAAGATATTGATATAGTCATAAAACTTGAAAGATGGTGCAATTTATCTAGTTCAAATATTTCTTCCTGTATACAAAGCAATCAATACCAAAAAATTAAATGAAGTGTCTATGGATAAATTATTGGTAAAATTAGGATTTTAGCACGTATCCATTAATAATTATTTCCACTCTGCCTATAACATCATGTTTGCTGTCTATGTGAGAATGCACTTGAATTATCCTTAAAATGGTAAGCCCACTAAAATTATTTTATTATGTGTTTCTTTAGAGGTAATGTTTTCATTACTCTGGTATCCGTTAAACATTCAACTTGTTTGAGTGTTTACTGAGTGCAAGCCATTAAATGAATTCCACTAAAATACACAAGAATATGTAAGTCACAGTATCTTCTATTTCAGGAAGTTTAAATTTATCTGGTGATATGGTTTGGCTGTGTCCCCACCCATATCTCACCTTGAATTGTAATAATCCCCATGTGTCAAGGGCAGAGCCACGTGGAGATATATGAATCGTGGAGGTGGTTTCCCCCATGCTGTTCTGGTAGTAGTGAATAAGTCTCATCATGGTTTTACAAGTGACAGTTCCCTGCATAAGCTCTTTCTTGCCTGCTGCCATGTAATACATTACTTTGCTCCTCCTTTGCCTTCCATCATGATTGTGAAGCCTCCTCAGCCATGTGGAACTGTGAGTCCATTAAACCTCTTTTTCTTTACAAATTACACAGTCTCAGGCATGTTTTTATTGGTAGCATGAAAACAGACAAATACAGTAAATTGGTACCAGTGGTGGTGTGCTGCTGTAAAGATACCCAGAAATGTGGAAGAGACTTTGGAACTGAGTAACAGACAGAGGTTGGAACAGTTTGGAGGGCTTAGAAGAAAATAGGAAAATGTGGGAAAGCTTGGAACTTTCTAGAGATTTGGAGGGCTCAGAAGACAAGAAGATGTGGGAAAGTTTGGAACTTCCTAGAGATTTGTTAAATGACTTTGACCAAATTGCTGATGGTGATATGGATAATGAGGTCCAGGCTGTGGTAATCTCAGATGGAGATGAGGAACTTGTTGGGAACTAGAGTAAAGGTCACTCTCACTATGCAAAGAGACTGGTGGCATAGTGCCCCTGCCCTGGAAATCTGTGGAACTTTGAACTTAAGAGAGATGATTAAGGTATCTGGGGAAAGAAGGAGACCTAGGAAGACAAAATGGTTTCCTGGGCAAGCTCCAGGACCCCCTTGCTGTGTGCAGGCTAGGCTACTTGGTGCTATGCGTTCCAGCCACTCCAACCGAGGCCAAAAGGAGCAAAGGTTCAGCTCGGGCTGCATCTTCAGAGGGTGCAAGCCCCAAGCTTTGGCAGCTTTCATGTGGTGTTGAGTCTGTGGGTGCACAGAAGTCAAGAATTGAGGTTTAGGAACCTCCACCTAGATTTCAGAGGATGTATGGAAACGCCTGGGTGTATAGGCAGAAGTTTGCTGCAGAGACCAGGACCCTCATGGAGAACCTTTGCTAGGGCAGTGCAGAAGGAAAATGTGGGGTTGGAGCTCTTACACAGAGCCCCCATTGGTACACTGCCTAATGGAGCTGTGAAAACAGGGCTACTGTCCTCCAGACCCCAGAATGGTAGATCCACTGGCATCTTGCACTATGCACCTGGAAAAGCCACAGACACTCAATGCCAGCCGAGCTAAGCAGCTGGGACGGGGGCTATACCCTGCAATGCTACAGGAGTGTAGTTACCAAGGCCATGGGAGCCCACCTGTTGCATCAGCATGACCTGGATATGAGACATGAAATCAAAGGAGATCACTTTGAAACCTAAAGTCTCATTGGCAGAAGGGACTTGCCTTGTTTCAAATGAGACTTTGGACTGTGGAATCTTGAGTTAATGCTGAAATGAGTTAGAACTTTGAGAGACTGTTGGGAAGATATGATTGGTTTTGAAATGTGAGGACACGAGATCTGGGAGAGGCCAGGGGCAGAATGATATATTTTGGCTCTATCCACACCCAAATCTCACCTTATATTATGATAATCCCCACGTGTCAAAGGTGGGGCCAGGTGGAGATAAGTGCATCATGGGGGCACTTTCCACCATATTGTTCTCATGGCAGTGAATAAGTCTCACAAGATCTGATTATAAATGGGTGTTCCCCTGCACAAGCTCTCTCTTGCTTTCCACCATTTAAGACATGATTTTGCTCCTCTTTTGCCTTCTGCCATGATTGTGAGGCCTCCCCAGCCATGTGGAACTGTGAGTCAATTAAACCTCTCTTCTTTATAAATTACCTAGTCTCGGGTATGTCTTTATTAGCAGCATGAGAGCAGACTAACACAGCTGCTATCAAATAATATTTCTGCCTTATGATTTTTATTCTATTGTCTTTTTCTGGCTACAACTAAAGGGGTTGTGAAAGATCATTTGAGTATAACTTAAGTAAACAAGACATGTATACCCACGGTCATTCTCATGACATGAGCTTGTTACAAATGGCATGCTGTTTATTATTGTATCTATTGCTAATCTCCTCCATCTCACCCCTATTAAAAAATCTGGTGGAAAAACAGTTTATTTTCTTAAGTAAATACAAAAATTGACAAAAAATATTCTTTATTTTCTGAATATTTCTCTGCGTTCTATAATTTTGTTTTCCCTTCTCTCTGCTCTTTCTAGTTTATTTTTTCATGTAGAGTTAATGGGTAATTTTTTTTCTAAATATCATGAAAATTACTGACATTTTATTTTCTAATTTTGGAAATTTGGTATAGAAATACTTAGATCATATTTATGATAGAACAATGAAGTAGTATTTAATTTATATACACATTTTCTCAATTTTCTTACCTGTGTTTTTGTGATATTAGCTCGAATCATCAGATATTATTATTAATCATAGCCTATTTAAAATAAACTTGTTTTATTCATTCCACTACAGTATCCCAAAGATACAAAGGTTGTTTTTTACAATTAGCAGCCATAAGGGCATAAAGAGAAGAGAGATGTTGGAAAATTCACTTAAAAGAACAAGGCCAAATGATAAAAATCATTGAAATATATGTAACGTATACATACTCAACTCAGTTTAGTGAATGAGACTGCTACCATCATTGTTTTCATTTTAGAATGAAATATAACAAAATGAAAAGTCTAAACCAGTTCAAATTAAATTATAGTAGACCCACCTCATCTGTGGAGGTGGGTCTTATCCATGGGTCCCTGAAACTGTGGAGAGTACCAATCCCTGTATATACAATGTTGTTTTCTATACATATATACCTATGATAGTTTAATTTATGAATGAGTAACAGTAAGACATTAACAACAACAATAATAAAATAGAACGATTATAACAGTATGCTAGCATCACTACTCTTGTGCTTTGGGACAATTATTAAGTAGAATCAGAGTTACTTGAACACAGCACTGATACAACTACAGTCAATCAGAAAACTAAGGTGGCTACTAAGTGTCTCAGAGGTGAGTAGCATTTACAGTGTGGGTATGCTGCAGCAGGAAATGATTCACGTTTCCAGCAGAACAAAGTGGAATGATGGGAACTGCCATCATGCTACTCAGAGTGATGCACACTTTGAAAATTTATGAATTGTTTCTGAAATTCTGTATAAATTTATTTCTGGAATATTCCACTTAATATTTTTAGAGCATGGTTGACTGCAGTTAACTGCAACCACAGAAAACAAAACCACAGATTAGAGGAAATGATTGTACAAACATGGCAAAGTAGGTATTCAAAATAATTAGTTACATAACTGCTAGGCCTTATCCTTACTGTATGTAATAAACTAAATTTCACCTCATTGGAAAAATAAAGGCCTATGAAACATGTAAACCAAAAAGTAACTGAGGCAGATTGCAATTGATTGGAGGTTTATTTTGCCAAGGTTGAAGATGCACCCAGGAAAAAGAAACACAAATTAGAGTAGGATCTCTGACCTGTGCTTTTTCCAAAGATGGTTATGGAAACTTCAATGAAAGGTTAAAAGCAAGCAGTAAGTGAAGAAGAAAAAATAAAGGAGAGAGGGTAGGCAATGAGGTAAGTGTTTATATTATTGTGAGACTTTGATTAGTGCTCAATCTACATTTTGCATGTGAAAAAGAAGGGATTAAAGACAAAAGTCAGTTATGCTCTTGTCTTATACTCAGTAAATCTACATTTTGCATAAGATAAACTAAGCATGTAAGATTACAGGTATCTGCTTGTGAGCAAAAGGAAGGTAGTTTTTTTGTGTGACTTGGTTCCCAAGCTAAATTTTGCCCTTGACATAGCAAATTTGGAATACCAAGATTTTTTTTTTATTATTTCACAAACGTCACTATCTTAAACATTATGTATAGATTCAAAATGCTTAATTCATACATCAGGTATGTAACATATCACCTTCTAGGTTATATTTTGGAATACTTGACAAGCTAAATAAATATACAAATATACAGAAAATTACTAGTGTAGTTAAATTCTAAGCAAGTTCTCATTGAGGAGCTTATGCTAATAATTTCAGTACAATGGGATATATATAATGATACCAGCAGCATAGATTTAGAATTAAAATAAAGAAATTAGTATTAACATTGATTAAAATATACAAAGGGAGCCAGGACAAGCTTCAGAGAAGTGATCAGAGAAAAAAAGTTCGAAGCTATCAGTTTTATGTCCTATGATCATGAGAATTGATATAACAAGCTATTCCACATTGATAACAGATTTTTCCTTTAGGCATAAGCACCTTTCTTTGACACAGGGGAGTGGGGAACACACCTGAATTATACCGATATATACAATAAAATATTGTACAAAATAGACAATAAAATATCTCATCAGAGTTTATTATTATAGAAACAGAATGATTTGAACGAACATTGTTTCATTCTTTTCCATGAAATTACTAACAAGATGAAACACGATATAAAAAATAACAAATAAGATTGGAAATTGTTCTAATATCAAAGTTGTTTATTTTATTTTCTAAAACTGTTGAATACCAGTAAATTGACCAGTTTCAATTAAAGCAAAAATAAATAAAATATTTTTATTATCTAGGATGATTTTTTAAAAATAGTACCAGTTTTAACATTGAATCAGTTTTGATTTCATTAAACATTATTTGTCAAACTGGATTGTGTTCTATCCCTCTGTTTCTTCTCAGAGGCTACTGTCTTCAGATATGTTTTACCACCCACGTGATCCAATGATAGAAGCACCAAGATTTTCTGTAATAAGTGGAAAATAATGTGCCCATAAGTCTATTTCTCTGTACCTGGTCCCTTATCAATAATATGAATTTTACATTAGAAATTGTTTTATAAAGTTGTATGAGTCTTCTTAAATTATAATGCTCTTTTTAATGTTTACCAAAATCATCACCAAGAGTAGTCACCTTCCAAAATTCATTGGTCCGACAAAAACACAGTAGAGTGAAGGGCCTGCTCCCATCAGAGCTTGCAGATAGCTGAACATGTGCAGGTTTTCAGATGAGAATCAGTCGCATGCAGAAAGGGTGGTGCATCCCAACTCCACTGGGACAGAAGCTCCTGTGCTCAGTACCTTTCTAGATCTTGCCCTATGTATGCCTTCATTTGACTGCTTATTAATGCTGGAGTGCAGTGGCCGGATCTCAGCTCACTGCAAGCTCAGCCTCCCGGGTTCACGCCATTCTCCTGCCTCAGCCTCCCGAGTGATGTGCTTTCTAGGAAGTTGATTTGCTTTCCAGGAAGCTGATTTGCTTTCTAGGCTCACCAGGGCGAGTATTAAAGGACCAGCGAGTAGGCAAGGCTAGGAGCAAAACTGCACATTTATTTTTTGGTCAGCCAGCTTTGTGGGGGAGGGGTGAGGTCCGTTGGTCTCCGGCAGGGGAGGCCGGGGGAGTCACCTCGTGGGGCTCTCTGGCGAGGTTCCTAAAGCAGTCCCCACAGGGGTTAGGGCCTGAGGAAGTTCACAGCAGTGAGCCCGCGGGAGCGGCTTTTATGTCCTGGGCCTGGGAGTGGGCGGGCAGTGGGCGGGACATAGGCGGGTGGGGGGCGGGTGGTAGGCGTGGCTAGGCGGGTTCCCGTTTTTCTCTGTGGGAGGTGGGGTTGCGCCTGTGCAGTCGACCTGTGTCTTTCCCCGCGCGGGAAAGCTGACGGTGAAGAACCCGAAACTGCGCCATCTTGCCTCCCTTCGTCCAAACACCAAGTAGCTGGGACTACCGGCACCCGCCACCTCGCCCGGCTAGTTTTTTGTATTTTTTTTTTTAGTAGAGAGGGGGTTTCACCGGGTTAGCCAGGATGGTCTGATCTCCTGACCTCGTGATCAGCCCCATCTCTACTTAAAATACAAAAATTAGCTGGGGCCGGCCCGGTGGCTCAAGCCTGTAATCCCAGCACTTTGGGAGGCCGAGACGGGGGGATCACGAGGTCAGGAGATCAAGACCATCCTGGCTAACACAGTGACACCCCGTCTCTACTAAAAATACAAAAAAAAATTAGCCAGGCGTGGTGGCGGGCACCTGTAGTCCCAGCTACACGGGAGGCTGAGGCAGGAGCGGAGCTTGCGGTGAGCGGGATGGCTCCACTGTACTCCAGCCTGGGCGACCGAGTGAGACTCCGTCTCAAAAAAAAAAAAAAAAAAATTATAATAAGCTGGTTGATGTGAAAAAATTAGATTTTATGAACTGATTAACGTAAAGAAGTAAAAATTGTTAATATTATGTAAATTAGCCTTAATTTGTCATATGAGAGCACAATGTTCTTAAATAAAGAGACTTCCTAAATATTTCCAAAGTAGTTCAACAATTGAAGTATCTGTAAACACACAATCCAGGACGGTTGATCTTTCCATATATGCACAAACTTCATAATAATGATGGAAAAATGAATTATTTTAAATTGGAAAATGTATAAGATTTCAAAAAGTTTTTGTACATCTGAAAATAATTGGTAAAGGACTAAAATATCAGCTAGAACCCGGGCCCTTACACTGAATGAATTTAAAATAGATTCGTCTCTCAGTGATGAATTTGTTCCATTTTTTAAATGTTTGTAGTCTCATTTGTGTAGCCTACTGGGCAAGTGTGCACTGTAAGTGAATATGACATATGGCAACACATTATAGTATTGTCTCTCACTCTGAGATAAAATGTTCTGAAATCTACATATTATAAATAAAATAAGTATATATATTATATATGCACATACATTGTACATATATAATAAATATACATATATACTACACATAATTACACATATATAATAAATACAAGTTCATATATATGTAAATATTGTATATATAATACATACATATACAATATTGTATACAATATTATGTATGTACTATATATGATATTATGTATTATACATTATACATAATATACTATACATATATTATATTATACATATATTACATTATTATACATTATACATATTATACATTACACATATATATGTATTATACATTATACATATTATACATTATATATATGTATTATGTAATATTGGAGATGTATGTATAATACATAATATTGTATACATATAATATATAATACATATGTGTATATATAATATACATCATATACAACATATATTATATATAATATATTATGTATATATGTATATGTAATGCATACATTACAAAAAGTATATGCATATTATATATGTACATATGTATACTATATACGTTAATATATGGCACGATTACAACTTCTTTATTCCCTACTTGTAAACCATTGAGAAGAGGAAATTTCTTTCTACTTATTACCATCATTCAAGAGAACAGCAAACTATATATTGAAATAGGTAAAATAGACTGATACTAAATATGTATACGGTATGTCTATTTCCTTTTCTGCTCTTTGTTATGTGACCCTCCTGTCTATCCCAAGTGTGAGTTTTCTTGTATTTTCACTTTCCCAAATTTATTTCTTCCTCTACTTAAGCACTATATGGATGTATCATTATATGTAATCATTTCCCCTCAGTGGTTTTATTTTTTTTAGTTTATTAAGGGCATAAGTTATACATTTCAAAAGATATATAAGCAAGCCTAGTGACTAAAATTTAATTAGTGCCATGCCAAAATTCATTTACTTCTTTGAGAAAATAATGAAGTCTTCAAATGGTACATTTTAGCTGATGTCATAGCCTTACAATAAATGCGTGAAGATTTTGCCATTAGACTAGGAGGAAATGCAGCCAGTGTTGACCTGAATATAAAAATATTTTCACTTTACTTCTAAGGACAAAGTAATATTAAATAGTTATAATTAATATTATAACTGTATTTTAGCATAGATTTGTAATTGATGCAAAACCATTAACTTTTCCTTAAGTAGATATAAGTAAACAATTGTTAGGTACTTAATATTGGAGATGTATTTCCATTTGCAAGAGTAATGAAGTGATTACTTAACAGAAAGGAGCATTACTAGCCTGAGTAACAGTAGAATGTTTTCTTGAGATGTAGTAGTTTCAGTTATAGTTTCATAAATTTTTCATTTTTTTATAAAAATACAATTCAAGACCACATTGTTATTTCATCATATGCTATTATTTTCTTAAATGATTTTTATGATTTTATACTATTTATAAAAATTCAAATGACACAAACATACTGACATCCAACCAATTTTTGCCTTTGGCTCTAATTTAATATTTTTGCTGAATATTAATTTTTATACTTAAAAACTATAAATTTTGGAGATATTTCTTCTAATGTGAGTAAAGGGTTCTGCCCAATTAATATTTTTCCCTAATAGTCTGGGCAGTAACTTCGTATAAGTGAACAAGGCAACTGTGGTATTTCTCTCCAACTTCTTTTAGCATCTTTCCATTTATTAGGGATAAACTTCAGAACATATCAATCTTATCACTAAAAAACACTAATAAAGAGAGCAAAAAATTGTTGCTTGTGTAACTGTATTTTACAGTAGCTCTAAAGAATCTGAAGAGATTGACACTGTAATTCTGAAAATAGGTACAGTTCAGCTGACTAGTGCCTAAACTATTAGTCATTAAAATAAGAAAGAGACATATTTAGAGAAGTCTTACTAATTTGCTGATATTCAAATACCCAAGGCATATACACAACAGATTAACTGCTGTGTTTTATGCATCATAAAATATTGCATTTTTAAAAATATGTAGACTATATGAAAATTGTGATTTCTTACAAAAATTGTAGTGGTAAAAAGTATATTTCATATATGTATTTATCTCTCTGTCCATCTACCTGTACTCAAAAAAATGGGTTTATTCAACAATATTTTCTGAAAGATGTCATCAAATTCATATTAGGTAGTCACTGGCCTATGTGAATCAAATAGAAATTTGTGACAAATATGTGGATAAATGTTGATGTCACATTTAAATTCATATTTAAATGGATACTACTAATGTATTTTCTAAATGATAATGAATTAACATTACAGGTTGTGAAAGAAGGCAAGCTAAAGATGTGGTATAATTATTTATAAGGCTGTGGGAATTAAAATAGATCAAAAAACAATCTGGATTTTTACAAATTCCTAACAACCCACACATTACTTTATATTCATTTTCTTTTGTTACCTGTCAAAGTTCAGCATGAAACTCATTAAAAGCAAAGAAGCACTTTGCATCTTTTCTAGTGACATGAAAAAGGCTATAAAAATTTAATACTGTGGCACAATTTTATTTAACAGTCATCTACATTTTGGTTGTAAGTAAAAATGCTTTCAAGTGTATTAATATAGGGGAAGATAATTTTCCTAAACATATTTTGTTTAATTGTAATTCTGTGTTCAATAGCATAAGAAAAATGGATAACTTGTTATTTTCCTACTAAATAAGGGTTATGTACTTCAGTGGATATCTGTTGGTGTGTGTTTGTATGTTGCATTTGTGTATATCTTTATGATAAGTAGTAAAATCAGGGCATTGCTTGATAAATCATTATACCTGAGCCCAATTACCTGTTAATGGTGAGACATATAAAGATAGTTTTCATGCAGGTTTTGTTTCTAACTTTGCCATTCCTGACTCTCCAATTCCACTTCTTCTCTTTTTTTGCCATTTTCTTTTCTTTTACCTCAATTTTCTGTTGAATAGTAACTCCAACATAGGATCTGGAACCACAGTATCTAGATGATCTGAGGTGACTCTGCTTGAAGAATATCATGTAAGTGAGAAATTTGTTTTCCAATAGACCAAAACTTTAGTATGTGTCATTTTTAAATGTAAATCAAATTGTGTCTGGGACAGGTTTCAATCAATTTAGAAGTTTATTTTGCCAAAGTTAAGCACATTCCTGGGAAAAATAAAGGAGCACAAAAACTACAGGAACAATCTGGTCCCTGCCTTTTTTCGAAGATGATTTTGAGGACCTCAATATTTAAAGGGGAAAAGCAGGCTGGAAGGGAAAGAGGAAGGTATGGTCCCGTACTGAGTCCATGTGTTGTTGCAAGAGAAAAGGAGCAGACACAGGAAGTAAATTATGTATTTGTCTTGCATTCAGTAAATTGACACTTGATATAAGGTAAAGTGAACATAGAGTAAGCTACCTGCAGACAGATATATCTGGCCTTTTATCTGTAGCTATCTGCTTAGGAAGAAAGAAAAGCCAATTTCTTGCATGACTCAGCTTTCAGCCTAAGTTTTTGCTTTTGGCATGGTAAATTGGGATCCTGAGATTTTCTTTTCTTTTCACAGTAATAAATTAAAATGTGTTTTCCTCCTTCTCAAAAAGTCCTGAACCAAATAATGTTAGTGGATAACTTGAGGAAAATAAATATATCAAATAGAAAATTAGCATAATATGGTTATTTAAAAAATAGACTGTGGAATTATATATGGTTTTGGGTTCTGGTTCTTCTCACTAATGGTGATTTGCCATCAACCCTACTACTTATCCTCTCAAAGCTTCAGCTCTATCTGTATAAAGTGAAAATCATTCCTTTATTCAATAAACACTTTACAGCTTTAAATGGTAAAACTATGGTAGAATCTACAATAACCAATTTCTACTTCATTGAAGAGATTACACAATAGAACCAATATCCTACTTACTCATGATCAGTCCTTTCATAGGCTAATCTCTAGTAAATGCTCTCAATTCAGCTATCATAGGTCAATTTCATCTACTTTAAAATCTGTTTACACTTACCGTATTTGTGATTATAGTTACAACACTTGAGTGAATATAATTATATCTGTTATTTATCGCCATGATAATGTTGCATAATGAGCAACTTAAAACATTAATGGTATAAAATAATAAATTCTCATTTGATTCATGTATATGTGGGGTTTAACTGTGAACTTGGTTGGGCTTTCTGGCTCAATCAATTAACAGTTGGCTTACAGCTGTCCTCAAGTCAGTGGTTGGCTGACTGTCAGCTGGTCTAGAATGGTCACAGATGGCATAATTTGGGCAATATTACCCTGCCTCATGTCTATCTTTAATCTTCCTCCTGGCTACCTTGGGCATGGTTATGGCCGAGTTGCACATGAAAACAATAGTATGCAAGTGCTTCTTCAAGTCTCTGTTTGTGTCATATCTGCTGACATCACACTGGCCAAAGAAAATTATATAACCCACCAAGAAATAAGAATAAGGGAGCAATAACAGTTTTTACAACAAAAGGAATGGATACAGGTATAGGTGAAGAACTGGGGCTACTTTTACAAACTACTATGGTTTATGGTCTAATAGCAGTTATTTTCCTGCATTCAAAATATGCAGACCCTAACTCAGGATACTCTTAGTCTCATCCAATCGTAGAATCAAGCTCAGAGTACAGAATCATAGGAACTATATCAAGTCTGAATGTGACACCCCCAATGTGGAGAGTTATGAACTAAATAGACAATGATGAAATAGGAATAGTATAAATACAGAACAAATTATCATGCAAAAGAGGAATGAATTGAAAACATTTAGCAGTCATTAGCTCTAATGTCTTGTGGGGTAAATGTTGCCATGTTCCTCTCATTATGGGATGGGAAATGTTGTTTAAGCCCTGGTTCTTCTCCATTCCCCCGTACATTGTTCTGCAGCACTCTTGAATCTGTTTGTTGGAAGGGAGTTTCTTTGCAACATCATCCTCTTTGTTTATTTCTAAAAAAAGTATTAGTAAATATGCCTTTTACTTAATTTTCTCAATCTACTGTCTTTCCATAAAATGATGAGAAGCTTTCATAAATCTTAACCAATCTTAGTCTCTTAACATAGACTCATTGTGCTTCTATATCAAGGTCTCAAAAATTCTTGACTATTAAAAAATGCTCTCAAGTTCTAATCAATGTGACAAAAGTTAACACAAGAGTTCTTTCCAAGACTCTTTCTCTAGATTGAATCACTACTAATTTTCACATGGTAATATACTGTAGAAAACACCCTTAATATTTCTTTTTTTTCAACTTGTATTTCAGGTTCAGGGGTACGTGTGCAGATTTGTTACATGGGAAATTTGCGTGTCCTGAGGTTTAGTGTAGATTATTTCATCACCTGGTAATGAGTATAGTACCTGACAGGTAGTCTTTCTATCACCACCCCCTCCCATTCTCCACCCTCAAGTGGGCCCAGGTGTCTAGTGTTCCCTTCTTTGTGTTCACGTGTACTCAATGTTTAGCTTCCACTCTTGTGTGAGAATATGTACTATTTGGTTTTCTCTTCCCGTGTTAATTAACTTAGGATAATGGTCCAGCTCCATCCATATTCCTGTAACGAATGTGATCTCAATCTTTTTTATGGCTGCATAGTATTTCATGGTAAATATATACTCTATTTTCTTTTTACTCAATCTGCCATTGATGGGGATCTAGGTTGATTTCATTTCTTTGCTTTTTTTTTTTTTTTTTCTTGATACAGAGTTTGCTTTTGTTACCCAGGCTAGAGTGCAATGGTATGATCTCAGCTCAGCACAACCTTCACCTTCTGGGTTTGAGCAATTCTCCAGCCTCAGCCTCCCTAGTAGCTGGGATTATAGGCATGCACCACCATGCCTAGGTAATTTTGTATTTTTAGTAGAGATGGGGTTTCACCATGTTGGTCAGGCTGGTTGTGAACTCCCGACCTCAGGTGATCTGCGCACCTTGGCCTCCCAAAGTGATGGGATTACAAGTGTGAGCCACCGTGCCCAGCCTTCTTTGCTATTTTGAATAGTGCTGTGATTAGCATGCATGCATGTGTCTTTATGGTAGAACAAATCAATTTATAATCCTTTGAGTATATATCCAGTAATAGGATGGCTGGGTCAAATAGTATTTGTGTTTTAAGTTCTTTGAGATACCTCCAAACTATTTTCCACAGTAGCTGAACTAATTTACATTTCCACTAGGAATGTATAAGCATTCCCCTTTCTCTACAACATTACCAGCATCTGTTATTTTTTAACTTTTTAAAGTCATTCTGACTGGTGTCAGATGGTATCTTATAGTTATTTTGATTTGCATTTCTCTAATGACTAGTGATGTTGAGCAGTTTCTCGTATGTTTGTTGTCCATGTGTGTATGTCTTTTCAGAAGTGTCTGTTCATATCCCATTTTTAATGGGATTGTTTGGTTTTTGCTTAATTTGTTTAAGTTCCTTAGAGATTCTGGATTTTAGATCTTTGTTGGATGCATAGTTTGCAAAATTTTCTCCCATTCTGTAGGTTCTGTTTACTCTTTTGAGAGTGTATTTTGTTCTATAGAAGCTCTATAATTTAATTAAGTCTCATTTGTTAATATTTGTTTTTGTTGCAATTGCTTTTGGAGTCTTCAGCGTTAAGTCTTTGCCAGGGCCTGTGGTATTTCTTAGGTTTTCTTCTAAGGTTTTTATAGTTTTAGGTTTTGGTATCAGAATGATATCATTCTGGCAGAGACACAACAAAAACAAAACTTCAAACAAAACTTCAGGCCAATATCTCTGATGACCATAAATGCAAAAATCACCCACCGCCCAAACTCTAGAAAATGCTTAATATTTCTAGAGCCTATTGTATACAACTGAAATGTCCTACGTGGCACTGTGGTAATTCTTTCAAAGGTCTTTTTTTTTTTTAATTTATTTTTTTATTATACTTTAAGTTCTAGGGTACATGTGCATAACGTGCAGGTTTGTTACATATGTATACTTGTGCCATGTTGGTGTTCTGCACCCATCAACTCGTCAGCACCCATCTTAACAAAAAGTGTCATATCTAAACCTTTGGTTCTATTGTTAGTCTGAGGCTATGTCTTAGTTGGATTTATTTTGTTATTGTTAAAGGCTAAATTAGAGAAACACTTTTAATTATCATTCTAGTAAATCCCTGAATCTCTGTATTCCCTCTAAATTCTGCTTATAAACTGGCCATGTTTTTTCTTAGACTGTATCATTCTTTTATAAACTTACAGAGGGCCGGGCGCGGTGGCTCAAGCCTGTAATCCTAGCACTTTGGGAGGCCAGACGGGCGGATCACGAGGTCAGGAGATCGAAACCATCCTGGCTAATACGGTGAAACCCCCTCTCTACTAAAAAAATACAAAAAACTAGCCGGGCGCGGTGGTGGGCGCCTGTAGTCCCAGCTACTCCGGAGGCTGAGGCAGGAGAATGGCGGGAACCCGGGAGGCGGAGCTTGCAGTGAGCTGAGATCCGGCCACTGCACTCCAGCCTGGGCGACAGAGTGAGACTCCGTCTCAAAAAAAAAAAAAAAAAAAAGGTTTATTAATCTCTGCACTATTGACATTTTGGGCCAGAACATAATTTTCTTTTTGTCATGATATGCTATTATAGGATGTTTAGCAGCATTCCTGGCCTCCATTCAGATCCAGTAACAGCCCCTATTATTATAACCAAGGTGTCCCCTGACATTGCCAAGTGTCCCTTCAGTGGAGACAAAAATCACCACCAGTTGAGAACCAGTATTCTAGAAACATTCTTACCATACCCTGTGGCCATGATAGTAACGTCACAGCAGGGTTCAAGAGGTCATTTAATTATCACCAGATTATCTCACCCTCAGGGTCAAAAAGTAGTCATGAAATACTAATTTGCACTAGCACTAAGTTTACAAAAATTAGCACATTACCTATGGTAGAATTATGGCGATGGGACCCTTGTAGCACAGGACTTAGATAATTGGCCATCAACAACCAGGCAGAAGAAAGCAACGACTTCATGTTAGTGTTTCCTCAGCCCTACCATGTGTAAGCCATATTTATAGGCGAAATGAGGAAGTCAGGATAGAAGAAAAAAAATAGAGATTCAGGGGACATCTGATCCCATGGGTACGTGTTCTATTTCTAGCCCTAGGTCCCTGTATCACAGTTGTGTTACTCCTGTCATTTTCCCACTCATAAACTACTGGGATAACAGGCAGCTGAAAACAGATGGATTACCCTATAAGTAGTTTTTTCTATGTTTTTCTCCCCAAAGTGGAATACATTTGAAGGTGAGAGGTGGTATTATTAATATTTATTCTGAGACAACAGGTATAAATACTATGTTCCTGGAAAGGATGTTGTGGATGCCCCTATCCAGTAAGGGAAAGCAGGCAGGCCCAGCCTTTCATAATTGGCTTCCCCAAACTAGGCTAGGCCCGAAGGATCCTGTTTTACACTTCTCTAAGGTCGGTAAGAGGATGCAAAGACAAGCCATCTGATCTCGTGGGTACCTGTTCTTACTTATTAGATGCTTTTTCCTCTCTCTAAGGATATTATTGAAATATACATTTTTTTGTTTCTTCTTTCTCCTCCAAGTTGTTTTTTCCCCTTTTGTTTCATCTCTGACTTTGATATAGTAGCTCAATTAATAGTATGGGGAGTTTTGTCTGTCCTTATTTATGGGAGGGTCAGTTAAAAGTTAATTGGAGAGTCTATGGCTATTGCTGGGTAAATTGTGGAATTTACTAGTATTGTTTGTTTGTTAGGGAACACTTATGTTACTTCATGTAAGATTGTTTTTTCCCCTTTGGATGGTGATATCCTAGCCTCATCCACAATCAATGATATAATACTATATTCTAATACCTGCATGTTATAAGATTCTGGCTTCTATCTTTCCAGAAACCAAGTGAAAAGAGAGGGTGGGGACACAATCTTTACAAGGTACGTTTAGATCAGTTTCTCCCCTGTTTTTATTATTTTTCATTTTCCAAGACATTTTTTGCCTTTCTGTTATCTTTTTTCTTTGAAAAATATGTTTTATAAAAAGTCATTTTCTGTCACTAATGAGATTTGGTGAATATGGAAGTAAAAGCATCATTTCAATCCACCTTATTTATTCAGAAATCTTAACCTGATTTTCTTAAGGAAGAAGACACATTACAATAAATAAGAAATTGGAAGATTAAACTCTTGATATTATAACAGTATCCCTCAGAAAGCCATCAGAACTGCATCCAGATGTTTTTTACTACAGTGCCAAGTTACAAAATGAGGAACTGTGATCAATTCAAGATGCTAACCTTCCAGTGAAACTCTATTAATACAAGTCTATCTATTAGTCTGAAAGATTTCCCAGAAACCCTAGTAAAATCAAACAGTCAGTAGATCTTTTTTTTTTTTTTTTTTTTTTTTTTTTTACCAACACAAGTAAGCTCAATAGAGAGAAAAGCTTCAGTTACAGGAAGAGTGATTAAATCTCAGACCATTTATATCACTACCTTGTAACTCATGAGGCACCAGCTGTTGACTCCAGTTTTATTGCTCATAAATGGAAGGGTATACATTAATATCCCTGCAGTATAAAATGCTCCCAAAGGTAGAGCAGAACTATCAGCGAATACATTTACATGAATTTCAAACTTTTTTTATTCAGTGTACACAGACACTTTCGGTGTATTATGTCTGACATATATTTTAAAATAACTTGATGTCTTGGTCAATGCTAATGCTTTTAAGCTGTGCATTTTATATTCTAAAATATTGTATTGGTAAGTTTCTAGCTACAGGAAAGAGAACATGAAACTGGTCTTCAGTTGTTCAGCATTTAAACAAAAACCTTTTTTTCTTTCAACTTATTCCTTTGATTTTAAGAAAGCATAATTCATTTATTCAATCCTTAGACCACACGTGTCAGATATTTCAAGTTATACTTTTCTCTACTCTGTCATGTTAAACAACAATACTCCAATTAAGTATGGTGAAATATTAGAAGTGTGCTCCTGTTCTTACTTTTCCTCTGATAGGCTCTGACTGTTTGCATAAATAAACCATATAAATAAAAATGATGCCAAACAAAGGTATTTCCACTGCTTAAGTAAGTTACAGGCAGTGGGAAAGTAGGAAGTCTCCATTAACCAAAAGCCTGAGGCTGATCAATCACAGGTTCCTGTTCTTTGCAGGGACATGGATGAAAGTGGAAATCATCATCCTCAGCAAACTAACACAGGAACAGAAAACCAAACACTGCATGTTCTCACTCATAAGTGGGAGTTAACGATGAGAATGCATGAATGCAGGGAGGGAAACATCACACAGTGGGGCCTGTTGGGGGGTTGGGGGAAAGGGAAGGGAGAGCATTAGGACAAATACCTAATGCATGTGGGGCTTAAAATTCAGATGATGGGTTGATAGGTGCAGCACACCACCATGGCACATGTATACCTATGTAAGGAACCTGCACGTTTCAGCAGGATTCCTCTTTTTTTATTAGAGCACACGTGTAGTATAAATACATTTTAAGTAATAATTAAAAGGATCAAATAATAATAAAATATAATCTACAGATATAATATGTGCTCTTTAAAAGTTATGTGACCTAGTGCCATTGCAAAAATGAACAAGTTCTTTTGGCATTGCATGATATCAATTCTGTTGAAATTATCCTTAATCAAGATGTAAAATATTAAGTGTTTTGATTTTTTAAACTTTGCTCTCTCCAAATATTGCTAAGAGACATCATTTCTAATGTTTCTAAACTAAGTAAATATACAGTTAGAAATCACTCTTCACTTAGAAAATCCAAACTGATATATATGATATGCCTAGTCTCTAGCACCAGCACAATATCAGTCTGGGCAATGAAAAAGAAAGCCTGAAAAAAAATATGCATCTATAGGAATTCCAGACCTCAAAATGAATGTGCAAAAAAAGATAATATTGTTTAAAAAGGTGTCAGCATCTGATTTCCTGTAGTAATTTAGTGAGTTAATTGTTTTATTTCACCTGAAAATAATGATGACATAAACCTCCTTTCTTATTTTTAATCACATTTAAATTGTTTCTGATTTTAGCATAACCATGCTCTTCAACAAACTTACGTTTCATCCTTAACTGATTAAGACTTGAGGGATTCTTCTTGTCCGCATTGCATCAGTCCATTCTATTATCTCTTTAAAATTTCTACAGGTCAAAAAATATTTTGCATCCCTCATAAAAGTAATTTTACATTTAAATGCAATTCATTCTGCTGAAAACTAACCCTTGAATACAGTGATTTTATCCTGATTGTAAATATAGGGCTACAGAATTTCGTCAATTACATACCTTAAAGCATTTACATTAAATGAAATACAATGCTGCATAATACTATCCATCTACTCATAGTAAGATTATCTTTAATATTTTTTTTTAACCAAACTAAGCCCAATTTTTGTTTCAAAATGTTTTAGTTGCCAATAATATGGGGGAAAAAGGAAAAGAACATAGTCTTCCAGAATAGATTATATCATATAAATGTACATAAGCTGCTGAAATGTAGATTTTATAGAGAAATATAGATCTTATGCTATTACAAACATAAATTTCCTTATATCAATTTTAGCTTCATGTTTAAATAAATAATTTAAAACAATTTATTACCCTGTAACCCATTTAATTGACCTCTTTCCTATTGCTTACATCAAATTATATGCATTAAAAATGATAACTGTTATTTAATTTGTCATGATAATTGAATTACAGACAATGTTCCCCACCACAAGGATCAAGATTAGTTTTATAGATCATATTTTTATAGATTTAATTTGATCATGATTGTAAAAAATGTTTGCAAGCAATTGACAGCAGAAAAACTCAAGGCAAATAAATCATCCTGAAATAATTTTGGCAAGGCTTTATTTTTTCCTAAATATTATTTTTCTCTTATAGAAACTGTTATCTTTGTTTGCAAAGAAAGGGTACTCATTTACACAAGTGCCTTTATGAGGATCATTTGAGACCTAAGTGGACAGAAAACCATCCCAGTAACTGCACAGTTCAGTCTTTTGAAGAATAAAAATGTCATTTAAGATACAATAGAGTTTCAAGATCTCTATTCTGACAGTTTCTCTGATTACTCAAAGTTCTAGCATTAGTTCCTTTAGAAGAAAACATTCATTGATCACTATTCTTGTGACCCACTACTGTGGATATTCAGTCACTTTTTGTCTCTAATCTATATATATCTTTGATGAGTAAAATTTTGGCATAAATAGTGAGGATTTATCATCTTATTATTCTCATCGAGTCCTTAAAATTCTTACTGGAGGTTGTGGTATGCCATCCCAAACCTCTTTTAGTACTTATATCCCCAGCTTCTGACCGTATTGGAAGCTAACAATGCTCAGCCGAATCCATCTCCAGGAATTGTCATCAGTCAGGAAGATGTAATTTTTCCTGAGTCACTCCCTTCCAATCCCACTCTAAAGATTGGTCTCTGCAGTGGTAGAAAGGTCTGACTTTCTTCCTTAGGGAATAATTCCATTCTAAGTCTATAGCACCCTATCAGATTAACTGAGGCTGTTCGTCTTGCTGCATCTCATTTCAGCTCCTCTCTGTGTCCCATTATACTTCTTTCTTGCAGATGTTGGTCCAGCACAAAAATCTCCTCATAGAGTCTATTTCCTAGAGAAGCCAATATAAGACCTTTGGTACTAGGAGTGCTCCAAGGTGGTAGATATTAAGGTGAGACTTTGGACATGGATCACCCACCAGCAGGCTGGTAATGAGGACATTATTATTGCTGAGGCAGGAAACATACTGGCAGGTGCAATGTCTTAATTTTTTTGAGAAATATGGGTGAAATATTAATTATAAAAACTAAGATACTCAATGGTGTTGTTGGAGCAAACAATGGATCATAAATAGATGGTGAAAGGCTGAAGATAATCATGTTTTAGGTAAAGTGTGAACATCATAGGAATTATATTCATGAAAAAACTACAGAGTGTGTAGCTTTTTTTTATCCAGGATAAGATCTATGCAAACAGCTACCGCAGATGCTGAAATAAGAGAGGATGAAACAGGAAGTTAGATTAAATTATGGCCTCAATTATACAGTAACCTGCAAATGAATCTGGCAAATGTGTTACTTTCCATCCTTACAACAAAGGAGGACCAGAAGCATTTCACAATCTCATGAGATAGAAAACAGTGCATATGTATGATATTAATCCAGGATTAGTTGGATTAATATCTCCTGCCCTCTGTCATAATATAGTCTCAATTGATATGGACAATCTATATAATCCACTAAATATCACATTAGTCAATAAGCAAGAATTGACAAGCAAATTGGAGGTAAGATTTGGTAAAACACGTTTGCACCAGAACACAGGAGATGTAAATTTTTAAATTCAAGGCTTTGCCTTCATTATTATTATTATTATTATTATTATTATTATTTTTGGCAATCCAGGTGTCTAGAGGATGTGGGGACATACGCTCTGAAGTAAAAGAGAAATCATTGCATTTACATGTCATACCAATAAAAAAGAAATGACGCATCTGATAGTCTTCCTCTGGTTCTGGAGGCAAGCAGCAGCATATTTCACACTTGTAAATAATACCGTACCACTTTTACATAAAAGACATAAAAGATTATCAGGTTTGAGTAGACTCAAAATAGGAAAGGGCTTTGAGATCCAGATAATGATTCTAACAGCCCTGTCAGTTGATCAATATAACTCAACAGACATTAGAAACGTAACTTTTGTTTTTAGAATATTCCTTGTGAAGTTTATGGTAACCCTAGTATGAAAATCATGGTTTTGAACTTGTTGACTAATGGACCAGCTTTTGAAATATGTAACAAATAATTGTACAGTGTACAAAAATATCTCTGATATGCTACAGGCCTGGCAGAGACAGAGAGTATGACTGAAGGACAGGAAGCGACCATGGGATCAGGACTGCCCCATCATAAGCGAGGTTCAATCGCAGCCAACAAGTCAAAGGTAGAGCTGGCCCTACAAGAATCTATTTTATGGTGGAAGTGGTATGTTTAAGATCACATGCAAGCAGAAGAGGACACAAATACACTGTATGAGTAGGTAGCCCCATGTCATCCACTACTGTCACGCTGGAGCTTCTTCCTCAGTTCAAATCTATGTCTCCACTGGGTTTCCTTATGAGTAATAAATAAAGAAGGAAAAAGGTAAAGATTGCTTAGTAGATGGGTTGCTCATCATAGAGTGCAAACTGATAAAGGACTGCTGCTGCACTAAAGCTAAAATCAGAAGTAGTCTTAAAGATCAATAGTTAGGAAAAAATCCTCCCAATAGGCACCATTTCACCCACTTTGTATAGAAAGAGCAGGACAAGGTAAAAACATAGTCTGACTAATGAAAATGGTGAATAGCTTGGCTGGTTATTCCATAAACCTAGAAAAAAAATGGAATATTTAACATAGGAAGAAACAAGCTGATTAACTTATAGACGTGATCATAAAATGTGAGCATCTTTGAATCCCATGCTAATGTTCCCTAAATAGAATTCACTATGGAAGAGGCACTAAATAATCAAATAGACAGAATTACTAAGTCAGTTGACACCCTCTAGCATCTGCTATCAGCCTGTCTAGTTCTAGTACAATGGATGCATGCACTGAGTAATCATAGAGTCAGGGACAAAGGCTAAACATAGTCCCCAAACATGAGCTTTCATTTACCAAGGCTGATTTATCTAGTTACGGTTGCATGACTATTCTGCCAGCCATAGGCCAATGCTGAACTCCTGACCTATAATCATACTTTGAAGGAATCAATTTCTTGGAGGAAGGTTGATCATATCAGGTTCATTTCACTTGAAAGACAAAGTGATTTGTGTTGATTACAACTGATTTCCATTATGGACATAAGTTTGCATTTGTTGGCTGCAGAACTTTGGTGAGAACTTCTCTATCCAAGAACTACAGAGTGTTTTGATCTATTGATATAGAATCCTGTATAATATCATATTGAAAAAAGGGATACACTACATAAAACATAAGATGAAGCCCTGAATACATAATCAAATCCACTGAGTAAGTAACTAGTAAAGAACATCAATACTTGCCAACCTTCCCCAAAGTGTGAGAAGTCAGAGCTTAGCACCAGAGTATATTTATTGGACTTCATGGCTTGTTCCAATGCTGGATGTGGTCCAAATGAGGGATTTCTGTTATGCTTGAGTATCTGCAATAATCATGGGTAATATTATGACTTCAGGACTACAATACTGTGAACCATATTAGTCTAAGGTAAATGACATGGAGAGATAGCTTTCTATTCCTTTCTCTTTTTAACCACTGAATAACATTCTTGACTAGTGTTGCCATCTACTCAGCTATGATCAGAGACTACTTCAAATTGCTCAACATTGCTTTGCAAAAGAAATTCCACCTAGCAGCAACAGGAGTTTTCCAGTTCTGCTTCTGCATAGGTGGCCCTGAGAGGAACACTTAAGTTGCAGCATGCTTTGGTATGTTTTGAAAAGTGAATTGGGGAAAAGTGGGAGGGGTCTCTTGCTCACTTTCCAGAGGTGACCTCTGGAAAGGTCTTTGGTTAAAACCAGAGTCTTTGGTTAAAACCATGGCTAGTGGTCTTTCTGAAACAACGAATTACACAATGACAGACCTTTATGCCTTTTTCAAACATGTAGAAATATATAATCAGGAACTAGGAATGCAACCAAGGGCACTTGGAAGGGTAATATGCCATATGATGCCAAATATTGATACATACTGGAGACAGAGAAATACTAGGCTGAAGAGGCAGGTTCTTTGGCAAAGGCCGCACCTTCAGGCCTGGAGATCTGTGGCCCTAAATGGGAACAGGCATTTCTGTTTTTGTGCCCCAAAACTTGCCTTTTGCCCTGCCATGTCCCATATCCTATACCCATATAAACTCTGAACCCCAGGCTCCAGGAGCAAATGAGCAGATGAGGAGATGGTGAGACAAGCAGATGAATGGCAGAATGGCTAAACAGAGAAAGAGAGAAGAGGAGGAATGTTTGATCACTGAGAGGAGTTCAGCTGGGGTTGCTGGAGAGGAGTTTGGCTTCCAGATGGCCAAACTCCAGGGAAAGATCACCTTCCTACTCCATCCCCACTGTTGGCTCCCCATCTATCCTGCTGAGAGCCACCTCCAACACTCAGTGAAACAGAAAATCCCCCGCATTCATTCTTCAAATCTGTGTGTGTCCTGATTCTTCTGGGACACTGGACGAGAGCTCAGGATACAGAAAGATGTCACACTGGCTCTCTGCCCTTGCAAAAAGGCAGAGGGTCCACTGAGTTGGATTAATGCTGAAGCCATCTGTGGACAGCAAGGCTAAAACAGCACACTGTAACACATTCCCACTTGGGCTCCTGCACCTGTCCATCTGCGTGCTCCCCTTCCCATAAGGTGTTTCAGCAGCGGTGGCCAATGAAGAGATAAGCCACACCCCTGCCAAACATCCTGTGAGGGGTTCGGGGAACTCTCCTATTTCAGTATGGGTTTGGTGGTAAAAAGGCAATTGCAGAGAGTCAAGATGATGGCTTGGCACTATCACTACTAATAAAATAATACTGTACTTTTCATAGTCTGGTGCAGAGAACACTAAAGATTCTGTATTTCTGAACATATTTCAGCACTGTAATAAAAGTACCAGAAATAAAATTCTTGGTAAACAATATGCTAAAATCTATTGAACCCAATTATACAATTACCCATAACGTTGCAGACACACTACAGGTTTGGCACTAAAAAGGCCAAGGAAACTGTTGAGTTTTGAAGAGTTTGAGCAAAATAACTTACTTTTATCAGTGAAATGTGAGTGTTAATGATTGCGTTGGAAAACTTTTGTGAGACCTGAAACCATAAATCTCTTAAAAGAAAACAGGATAAATGCTACTTGACATTAGTCTTGGCCATGAATTTTTTTTTTTTTTTTTTTTTTTTTTACATATGACACAAAAAACACAGGTAATGAAGGCAAAATAAACAAGTGAGATTGCTTCAAACTAAAAAGCTTCTGCACAGCGAAGGAAACAATCAATGAAATGAAGAGGCAATGTACAGAATGGTAAGAAATATTTTCAAACTGTTTATCTGACAAATGGTTGATATCCAAAATATATAAAGAATTCCTACAACTTAAAAGTAAAAGAAAATAAATAAGCTGATTAAAAATGGGCAAAGAGCCTGAATAGACACTTCTCTAGAGAAGACATAAAAATGACCAAAAGACATATGACAAAAAGAATAAAAAACATCAACACTGATTACTGGGGAACTATAAATCAAAGCCACAACGAGATGTCACCTCACACTTTTTAGGACAACCAATATTTAAAAAAAATAAAATAAGTATTGGTGAGGATGTGGAGAAAATAGAATCCATGTGCACTGTTGATAGAAAAGCATACTGGTACAGCTTTTATGGAAAACAGCATGAATTCTTCTTAAAGAATTAAAAATAAAACTACTGTATGATCCAGCAATACTACTTCTGGATATTCATTTAAAGGAAATGAAATCAAGATCTTGAAGAAATCTGCACTCTCATGTTCATCACAGCACTATTTACAATAGTCAAAATATGAAAAAAAACCTAACCACCAACAGATGAATGGATAAAGAATATGTGATATATACATACACTGAAATACTATTCAGTCTTAAAAAGAAGGAAATCCTGTCATTTACAACATCATGGATGGACCTGAAGGACATTATGCTATGTAAAATAAGTCAATTTCAGAAAGACAGTTACTATATGGAATCTAAAATTGTCAAATTCATAGAAGCAGTGAGTGAAGTGGTGGTTGACAAGAGCTGGAGTGAGGGGGAAATGGGTAGATGATGAAAAAAAAAGTGTAAGCAGTTTCTGTATGCAAGGTAAGCAAGTTGTGGAAATCTACACAGTATAGTCCCTATAGCTAACAATACTGATTTATGTACTTAAAATTTGCTCAGGGGGCAGATTTGTATTAGGCATTTTAGCCATTCGCACATACACATACATACACAGCACACACACACACAAAATAACAAAGGAGGTGAGAGGAAACTTTGGGAGGTGATAGTAGGTGTATGACCTTGATGTTGGTTATGGTTTCATGGTGTATATGTATCTCCAAACTGATTGAGCTTTATACATTAAATATGCACAGATTTTTGCATGACAATCATACTTCAATAAAGTACTTTGAAAAAGTAAAATATTTATAAAGTTTAAAGAGATAGTTATAAGTTAAAGTACATTAGTCCTCTTACTCTGGGAAATGTGCTAACAAATCCTTTCTCTTTATTGACAAATTTAATCTTATAATAACTTTCTAACTCCATTCCCCTGGAACCTGATTATAAAATGAAGTGTCGTCTTTATTACAAGGCAATATTGATTATTTTAAAATGAACCCCAATTGGTAAAGTTTATCTGGATTGAGAGCACTATAAAAAATAAAATACCCAGTTGAGAGCTTTATGTTAGAATCTCCTTAGTAACACTGGAATAGAGACTATTCCTTATAAAGATCCCTTAGTATCTATGTCTGTGGGATTGCTATAATAACTTTTTGTTCTTATTTGGAACATGGACCTCTAGGCCAAGGTGACTCTACATCACACCCAACTGAGTCTCATTTACTAACTATTGAACTATAAAATAAGGTGCCATAATATAACCCCAGGACTGCTCTATGGGCGACTCAGTACTTCCACTAAGGAGAAATTCCTGCTGTTGCCCTGCTGTTGTGTTCTGTTTTTTTTCATCATGTATTATTCTGAATAAACCTGCTACTAAGTGTGGCCTACCCAAATCTCATGAGTCTGAATGTTTAAATAAGGCTAAAATGGACCCCCTCCTATTAAGTATTGCATTCCTTTTCCAAATCATGCTGTGAATAGAAATAAGGATGTAATTTCTTGCATTGCAAGGTGACATGGGCCGGTGTCAACAGAAAGAACTACAGTAGCATGCTTCTTGAGAATGTTTCAGTCAATGAAGAACTGCTTATATGACTGTGGTCTCATAAGGTTATACTGGACCTGAAAAATTACTCTCACCTAGTGATGATGTAGCTGCTGCTAGGCTGTAGCTCAATTACTTTATTTTAGAAAATAAATTTAGTGTAGCCTAAGTTTATAGTGTTTGTAAAGTCTACAGTAGTGTACAGTAATTCTCTGTACGTTTACATTTACTCACCACTCACTCACTGACTCACCCAGAGCAACCTCTGGTTCTGCAAGCTTCATTCATGGAAGTACTGTATATAGGTGTGCCATTTTTAGAATCTTTTATACTCACTTTTACAGTAAGCACACTGTAAAAAGATACTGTACTTTTACAGTATAAATGGCACACCTGTATACAGTATAAAGATTCTAAAAATGGCATACCTATATATGGTACTTCCTGGGGTTATATTATGGCACCTTATGCTATAGTTCAACAGTTACAAAATGAGACTCAGTTGGGTAGAATATAGAATCACCTTTGCCTAGAAGCCTATGTTCCAAATAAGAACCAAAATTAATTACAATCTATGCTTGCATACATGAATACTATTGTGTTCCAATTACGTACAGTATTCAGTATACTAATGTGCTATACAGGTTTGCAGCCTAGGAGCAATTGGCTATACTGTAGGACCTAGGCCTTTAGTAGGCTATACCATCTAGGTTTGTGTAAGTACACTATTTGGTTCACATAATGATGACATCATCTAAAGACACATTTCTCAGAATGCATCCACATTGCTGTATATATATGACTTATAAGTAAACCTAAGAGTAAATTTTCAACAATTGCCTGCTGAATTTGTACAGCAAAGTTGAAGTGCGATGGGCCTCTTATATTCTTTAAGAAACTCTTCCCTTAGTTAAGAGTTTTATATCGGTTATTGTAAAACTTGTACAGTAAGGTGTTCTACATACCTAAAATCAATGGTACACAAAACTTTGGGCATTTTATTGTAATTGAAGACCCAAGTAAAATTAGAAGAGAAACTTTCAACCACTGTGTATTAGTCCATTTTCACACTGGTATAAATACTACCCAAAACTGGATAATTTATAAAGAAAAGAGGTTTAACTGACTCACTTCCTGGGGAGATCTCAGGAAGCTTACAGTCATGGCAGAAGGGAAAGCAGGCACCTTCTTCTCAAGGTAGCAGGAGAGAGACAATGTGTGGAAGAGCAACTGGCAAACACTTGTGAAATCATCAGATCTCATGAAAACTCACTCACTATCATGAGAATAGCATGGGGAAAACAGCCCTCATGATCCAGTCACCTCCCACCGGGTCCCTCCCTTGACACATGGATATTATGGGGATTACACTTTGAGATGAGAATTCAGTGGGGACACAGAGCCAAACCATATCATTCTGCCTCTGGCGCCTCCCAAATCTCACATCCTTTTTAGATTTCAAAACCAATCATGCCTTTCCAACAGTCCCCAAAATCTTTTCCTTTTATTTCTTCTTCTTTTTTTTTTTTAATTTATTCTACTTTAAGTTCCAGGATACATGTACGGAGTGTGCAGGTTTGTTACATAGGTATACATGTGCCATAGTGGTTTCCTGCACCTATTAACCCATCATGCAAGTTTTACGCCCCACATGCATTAGGTATTTTTTCTAATGCTCTCCCTTCCCCTGCCCCTCACCTCCCGAGAGATCCCGGTGTGTTTTTTCCCTCCCTGTGTCTGTGAGTTCTCATTATTTGACTCCCACTTATGAGTGAGAACATGAGGTTTTTGGTTTTCTGTTCCTGTATTAGTTTGCTGAGGATGGTGCATTCCAGCTTCATCCATGTTCCTGCAAAGGACATGATCTTATTCTTTTTTTATGGCTGCATAGTATTCCATGGTGTATGCATTCCAGCTTCATCCATGTCCCTGCAGAGGACATGATCTTATTCTTTTTTTATGGCTGTATAGTATTCCATGGTGTATATGTACCACATATTTTTATCCAGTTTATCATTGATGGGCATTTTGGTTGATTCAATATATTTTCTATTGCAAAAAGGCTGCAATAAACATACGTGTATGTGTGTCTTTATAGTAGAACGATATATATTCCTTTCGGTATATACCAAATAATGGGATTGCTGGGTCAAATGGTATTTCTGGTTCTAGATGCTTGAGGAATCACCACACTGTTTTCCACAGTAGTTGAACTAATTTACATTCCCACCAACAGTGTAAAAGTGTTCCTATTTCTCCACAGCCTCAACAGCATGTATTGTTTCTTGACTTTTTAATAATCACTCTTCTGACTGGCATGAGATGGTATGTTGTTTTGTTTTTCATTTCTCTAATGATCAATGATGCTGAGCTTTTCTTCATATGTTTGTTTGGCTGCATCAATGTCTTCTTTTGAGAAGTGTCTGTTCATATTTTTTGCCCACCGTTTGATGTTTTTTTTTTTTTTTTTTCTTCCTTTTAAATTTAAGTTCCTTGTCAATTCTGGATATTGCACCTGTCAGATGGGTAGATTGCAAAAATTTTCTATAATTCTGTAGGTTGTCTGTTCACTCTGATGCTAGTTTCTTTTGCTGTGTGGAGGCTTTTTTGTTTAATTAGATCTTATTTGTCAATTTTGGGTTTTGTTGCAATTACTTTTGGTGTTTTCATCATGAAGTCTTTATCCATGCCTATGACCTGAATGGTATTGCTTAGGTTTTCTGCTAGGATTTTTATGGTTTGGTGTTTTACATTTAAGTCTTTAATCTATCTTGAGATAATTTTTGTATAAGATGTAAGGAAGGGTCCAGTTTCTGTTTTCTGCATATGGCTAGCCAGTTTTCTTATCACCATTTTTTAAATAGGAAATCCATTTGCCACTGCTTGTTTTTGTCTGGTTTGTGAAGGATTAGATGGTTGTAGATGTGCAGTCTTGTTTCTCAGTCTCTGTTCTGTTTCATTGGTCTACATTTCTGTTTCCCCAGAGTCTTAACTCATTGCAGCATTAACTCAGAAGTCCAAGTTCAAAGTCTCATCTGAGACAAGGCAAGTCTCCTCTGCGTAGGAGCCTGTAAAATCAAAAGCAAGTTAGTTACTTCCAAGGTACAATGGGGGGACAAGCATTGGATAAATGCTACCATTTTAAATGGGAGAAATTGGCCAAAACAAAGGGGCTACAAGCCCCATGTAAGTCTGAAATCCTATGGGACAGTCATTAATTCTTAAAGCTCCAATATAATCTCCTTTAACTCCATGTCCCACATCCAGGGCATGCTGATACAAAAGGTGGGTTCCCATGGCCTTGGGCAGCTGAGCCCCTGTAGCTTTGCAGGTACATTCCCCCATTCCCCAGTTGCTTTCATGGCTGTCATTGAGTGTCTGCAGCTCTTCCAGGCATACAGTGTAAGCTGTTGGTGTATCTACCATTCTGGGATCTGGAGGATGGTGGTCCTCTTCTGGTACCTCCTTTAGGCAGTGTCCCAGTGTGAACTCTGTGTGGAGGCTTCAACCACATATTTCCTTTCTTCACTGCCGTAGCAGAAGTTCTCCATGAAGGCTCCACCCCTGTAGCAAACTTCTGCCTGAACATCCAGGTGTTTCCATACATCCTCTGAAATCTAGGCAGAGGTTTCCAAAGCTCTGTTGTCTTTTGTGCACCTGTAGGCCCAACACCACATAGAAACCACCAAGGTTTGGGGCTTACACCTTCTGAAGAAGTGACCTGAGCTAGACCTTTGTCCCTTTTAGCCACAGTTGGAGGTGGAGGGGCTGGGAGACAGGATACCAAGCCCAAAATCCCAAAGCTGATCTCTACATTTGTGTACTAGATTTCAACTTCTGGCCTCTCTCCTTCACAGTCATATTTCCTATTTTACTAATTATTCCTATTAGCATAACAACTTTTTGGAATATTTTTCATCTTCAAAAAAGAAAAAAAAAACAAAAAAACTTTTTTTCACCTTAAATCCCAGAACAGCTACTGCTCAATTTCTACATTCCCCTTAAAAGTAAAGTTTTGTGAATGGCTACAACTAGCTAAGGACCACTGAGCCAACTGACATTCTCTTTACTATCTCAGAAACTGTTCATGACCTCCTAAGTTTCCTATGGCAGTGAGGGCATTATCTGTCATATCTAATCTGTCATACCTAATCTGTCACACCTAATCTACCACTTCTTCTATATATTTGCTTCTGATGTAGGAGTCTGGTTTCCATATGGCTGTGATTTCTCCTGTTCCCAATATTTCCTGTATGGGTACCCAGGTGGCATGGCAGCTGAACTAAAACTAGGCTAAACTGACCTCTTGCTGTTAAAACTATCCTTTTCTTTCATGGGTTTTGTCTTTTCTCATCAGTGGACTCCAGAAATCATCCTCCCTAAAATGAGAAAAATCTCTTTCACATCCCACTCTGCCACTACTATAAAATAATACTACCATATGTTCCAAATATCTTAAAGATTTGAGTGATATGAGTCATCCCAGAGTTATAATCTCCTCCTTTGTGTACAAGGTCCTTAGTAGTGAAACAATTAATATACTTCATATTATTATTTTTTAAATAGTTGCTTCTCTATTACATGGACTCATTATTGTTTGATTAAGCTAATGTATCTTGTCTTCCCTGAAGATAAAGTGCTTTGCATGAGCCCTTATGTAAATTGATAGCTAGGGCGTCCTGTATGAAAGCTTACACTTATCTGATTTTAAGGTATTAAAGTTTAGCTATAAATCTCTCTGTGTGTTGTGCTTGTTCATAGGTGTATTTTAGACTTGTAACATATGGTCACAGTATATCTATGCCTTATGGAATGTTTGGTATAGTGAAATGTTGGCAGAAGATGCTGATGGAATGATAACAATTTAACATATTTTATTCTCAATTGGACAAAACAAATATAAGTGTGTATGTGTATGAACTCAACAAACCACCTCCTTTCTCTGTCTCTCTTTCTCTCCCCTTCTCCACCCTGATACCTTTCTCTAAGTTTGTATTGTAGAGAAAATGCTGAAACATCTGAAGGAAAACTGAAAACTTAGTCTTCATTACTCAGTGTTGTAAGGATTATACTCATGTCCCATCAGTAGAATGAGCTTAAGGAAAATAAAATAACGTGACAGACACACTAGAAAAATAAGGCACTGATATATTAGTCATCTCTCAGTTCTGAGACTGCACAGAGAAATTCTTTTTGCTTTCTCAACAAAATAAAAGCATACTTCTTCATGATAAATCCCCCAAAACTCAATTTGTCTTTTAATATTATTGAGATACAAAGTTAAACACATATTATTATTTCAAAACTGAAAGCAATTAAACCTAGATGTTATTTTGCTATTGAATTAAATAAGTTTTCCATACACATCCTTTTCAGAAGATTCTACTTGGCCAAAATGACTACATTTTGATGTGCTCTAGCCTGTCTTTATCTATAACAGTAAGACAAAGCAAGGAAGAGAGAGATATAGACAGAGAGTAATATTGAGGAGAAAAATAAGAGAAATTTTTTGAGTAGGGAAACCTATGAATGGTAAAAGAAGTGTTGGAGTAGGAAGATCTATTAATGAAAAGTGTCAAGAAGAGGGGACAAGGGAGCATGCAGATAATCCAAATCAGAGGACTGATCAGAGCATTTTGTAGAGATGTAAAGGTAATGATACTAAGGAACATAGCATAATGTACACAATTTTTAAGTGCTTATTAGAGAACATCATGATATCCCATGAAAAATCATGGTAGCATCATTATAATATTGTGATTATGTCTCCAGAGTTGGTTCCTTCCAGTGGGCTCTTAGTCTCATTGACTTTAAGAATGAAGCTGCAGACCTTCACGGTGAGTATTACAGCTCTTAAAAATGGTGTGTTCAGAGTTTGTTCCTTCAGATGTGTCTGGAGTTTCTTCCTTCTGGTGGGTTCGTGGTCTTGTTAACTTCAAGAATGAAGCCATGGACCTTTGCAGTGAGTGTTACAGCTCTTAAAGGTTGTGAAGACCCAAAAAGTGAGCAGCAGAAAGATTTATTGTGAAGAACGAAAGAACAAAGCTTCCACAGTGTGGAAGGGGTCCCGAGCAGGTTGCCACTGCTGGTTGAGGTGGCCAGATTTTATTCCCTTATTTGTTCCCACCTACATCCTGCTGATTGGTCCATCTTGCAGAATGCTGATTGGCCCATTTTACAGAGTGCTGATTGGTGCATTTACAATCCTTTAGCTAGACACGGAGTGCTAATTGGTGCATTTTTACAGAATGCTGATTGGTACATTTACAATCCTTTAGCTAGACAGAAAAGTTCTCCAAGTCTCCACTCGACCCAGGAAGTCCAGCTGGGTTCAGCTCTCAATCTCCCCTCTAATCAGGACACCCCAACTGCTCTTGGGAATTGGGTGATGACCACTGTAACTACTTCCTGCTGGATAGGGGCAAAGAAGGGGCCCTGCAGTTGTAGTGTCCTCCAGATGGGAACTCATTAGGCCAAAGGGCCAGTGTGTTGGTTCAGGTGTACTCGGTAGAAGTTGTTAGTTTAGCTCATTTGGGATTCCATTTGTAAGACCTTCTGTAGCTTGATAGCCTCGATCCTAGGGTAAACAAATCTGACAAAGAAGTTAAAAATACAGGGTCCGAAGGTGAGTAATAACAAGATGGCTGTCATGGAACATAGAAAGGGGAGAAGCCACGTTACCCAACTCCAGAGGTTCATATAAGAGTTTGAAAGGCATTGTCTGACTTTAGAAGCCTTTTCCTGAGAGTCCTACTTTCTCAGCCATGTGGAGGTCTAGGCCTTGGTGGTTTTGGAGAGTCACTGCTCCCAAAAAGTCTATTTGGGATTGTAGAGTAAGGATAGATTTTGTTATTTCTTGAAAACTCTATGAGAAATCCTTTGAGAGTCTGTGGTAGTAAGATAATGAAGTAGATAAACCTGCTATTCTGATTCCTGCAGCAGTGGCCATTCCTAACCCTATAAGTAGGGGTATTCATTGTATGGCTCTGTGCTGATGCTTGAGCTTTGAGGGGCACTGATAGGGTCTGATTTCCTGGGACAATGTTAATACAGGGACTTAGGAAGACTAAGGTGCAGGTGCCAGTCCAGTTAGTGGGGAGGCAGATATAGGTTGATGTTCCACATAAGAAGAATATGCCTTGGCTGGGTAGGCAGAACTGGTTGTGTATGTTAAAAAGGTGTGTCAGTTTGTTGTTTTCATTTTCCCATACTCCTAGAGTACCTGCTAAGGTAGCTCTGGTGAGAGGCTGGAAAGAGGTGTTGGGAGCAAACTGAGTGGCTCCCTGTGTTTTATTTTTCCATTGGATTAAAAACCATTTTGTAGCTACTGGGAACCATTTGAAAGAGTGATTGAAAGAGGGGATGAGAAGGCATTCATTAGTGATGGGGCGCTGCTGCAGGCGGTCCAGGGTGAATGGTCATGCAGGACGTGCGTTTGCCATTACAAAACCTGGACTGCTTGTTAAGCAGGGAGGAGGTGCTGATTTTTGGAGTTCCTGAGAAGCAGACAAGCCATCTGAATGGAGCTGTTTGGGTGATTCGGAAGTTACTATGATCAGTTGGGGCTTGAAGTTGTAGGTTGTAATTACACTGATGGAGTCTTCTAGCCTGATTTGGACTGGGTGGGCATTTTTCGCTCTTCTGAATTGTCCTTCCAATGCCCAGACTTCAGGGTTGATTCCCTCCTCAAGCAGGGGACTACAAATGGGTAACTTGTTCCCCATATTCTTGTAGATAATGGCTCCAGCTTTGGCTAATACTTCCCTCCCTAATAAGGCTGTGGGACTTTCAGGCATAACAAGAAAGACATGTGAAAAGAGCAAAGTCTCCCAATTACAACTGAGCGGGTGGGAGAAATACCTGGTTATGGGCCGTCCCAGGATTCCTCAGATGGTAACGGACCTTGAGGACAGATGTCCGGGACAGGACATTAACATAAAGAAAGCTGTGCCAGTGTCCAGGAGGAAGTCAATTTCATAGCCCTCAATGATTAAATGTTTGAGGGGCTCAGTGAGGGTGATGACATAAGCTGGCGCTTGCCCCAGGCACCATCAGTCCTGTTGTTGGATCATCTGGTTGGGGGCTTCTAGCCCAGAGAACCTTTGTCCTCTGGAGCAGTGCACCTTCCAGTGATTGCCTTGGCATAGTGGACATGGGCGAGGGGGCAGTATGTTTCTTGTTGGACAATCTTTTTTAAAGCGTCCTTGCAAACCACACTGGTAACAAGTCATACCAGGTGATTGGCCTGCTCCATTTTCTGTCCTCACTGAACCACGAAGGTTTGTTTGTCTGAGAGCCATGACTAAGGCTATGGCCTTTCTCTGATCTTGCTTTTCCTTTTCGGCCTGTCCCTCTTGGTCCCTATTGTAGAACACCGAGGTTGCCAGGTTTAATAATGCCTCCAGCTTTTGTTCAGGACCCAGGGCTCGCTTTTGGAGCTTTCTCATGATATCTGTGGCTAATTGGGTAACAAACTTATCTTTTAGGATTAATTGACCCTTGAGGGAGTCGGGTGACAGGGGGGTATATTTTCTTAAGGCATCCCATAGCCGCTCAAGTAAGGCAGAAGGATTTCTTCCTTTCTCTGAGTTATAGTAGACATCATTGAATAATTCATGGGCTTTTTCCTAATTCTCCTTAGTCCTACTAGAACACAGGTCAACAGATGTTTGCAACTCCAGTCCCCATGATCTGAGTTGAGGTCCCAGTGGGGATCCATACTGGAGAGGACTTGCTGACCGGTAGGGAATTTGTCCCTTTCTTCGGCTGTCATTCTATCATTTACTTGACTAATATACTAGGTATCTCCCAACTCTTGGGCTGCAACTAAAGCTGCATTCTTTTCATTAAAGGCCAGGGTTTGATCTAACAACAGCATGACATCTTTCCAAGTGAGATTGAAGGTTTGCTATAGACCCTGTAGGACATCTATGTACCTATCCTGATCATCTGAAAACTTCCCCAGGTCTACCTTGATCTGTTTTGAATCAGAGAGGGAGAAGGGGACATGTACCCAGGTTGGGCCAAATTCCCCTCCCCCTAAAGCTTAAAGGGAACATAACCAATAGCCCAGGGGGGTGGGGTAGGTTGTGGTCCCCTGGAGATTTCTTTGCTTGTTTTCTTTTTGGCAGAGGAAATTAGAGGAAGCTTATCATTAATAAGAAGGGGAGCTATAGGGAGGCTAGGATATGGGGGTAAGCTGAGAGGTCTTCTTGTGGGATGTAAATTGCAAGCTTTGCATAGTTGTAGATTCTCCTTCATTGAAAAGAAAACTTGGACATAAGGTATTTCACTCCATTTGCCTTCCCTCCTACAAAAAAGGTCAAGAGGCAGGATAGTATTGTAATTTATATTTTCCTCAGGTGGCCATTTTTCCCCATCAGAGAGAGAATATTGGGGCCAGGGCATAGAGCAGGAAAAAAAAAAAAAAAAAAAATGAGCCACTTCTTTTCCATGGTTTGTAGGTCAAGTTGGTTCAAATGGCTTAGTATACATTTCAGAGGTGATCCTCATGCCTGAATGTTTCCCATCTGAAACAAACACCCCACGGTTTTTGTTTGTTTGTTTGTTTTCCCCTCCCCACCCAAGAGCCCGCAAATGTCTGTGGACCTTGCTGATCGAAATAGTTGTGCTCACCAAAGCAGCAGCAGAAATCCCTCTTGCCCAAGAGCCTGCAAAAGTCCCTGGACCCTGCTGACCAGAGTAGTTGCACTCACTGACACAGTAGCAAAAACTCCTCTTGCCCAAGAACCCACAACGGTTCCAGGACCCTACTGATTGGAATGGTTGTGCTCACTGATGCAGCAGCAGAAACCCTATTTTTCCTCTTAGACCACAAAGAAGAACAAGGAAGGTTGGATTTAGTGGCTCTTACTGACACATTCTGTTAGAGTCCTAAGCATGCTCCTGTTTGTATTGGGACCTTATCCCTGTCCTATAAAGATGTTATACCCCAAAAATGAAGTGGAGGACCACACCCTGAGGGAGGGAAGGGATATCCAAGGTTGGAAGAGTGACACCTTTGTCCTCACTTCTCATCATATGAATAGGAAAAATATCATTTCTGAGGCTCCCCATATCCTAGCTTCAGGAATAGCGTTTGTTAGCCCTGCTAGTCTGAGGAGGGGTTCTGAAATTCCAGATAGTTCTCCCCCACCAATAGGGCTTTGGACAAAAATCATGTCTTTCTCCCTGGTGAGTCTGGGTGCCTAAAGAAGGGAACCGAGTCCTGAAGTTTATACTAGAAATCATTCTTACAGGAGAAACTAGAAAAGCACGAGAGACAGGGAGTGGTTTTTAGAAGCAGAACTAGCCTCGGAGAAGAGAGGTGAGAGGAAGTTTGTCTGACAGGCATTAGGAACCAGGAGGCAAGGATCTGGACAGATAGGATAGATGGGAGAGTATCACTTGGGCGACATGATTTGAGAGTTCCACTCATGGCTACAGGGTCAACCAACTTTTTGTCAGGACCCCAGAGCTGAATGGCTTTCCTAGTCGCTTTTAGCTGGCCGACAGTTGCCTGGCATTTAGCCCCCAAATTCTAAGGAAAAATAGGACAGAATAGCAAGTGAAAGGGGTCTGATGGTACTCACTGCTTGGTGATAGTCCCATCCGGGTTGACAAGATGTGTCTGGAGTTGGTTCCTTCCAGTGGGTTCTTGGTCTCTCTGATTTCAAGAATGAATCCTCAGACCTTCACAGTGAGTGTTACAGTTCTTAAAGATGGTATGTCCAGAGTTCCTTACTTCTGGTAGGTTCATGGTCTCACTGACCTCAAGAATGAAGCCATGGATCTTTGTGGCGAGTGTTACAGCTGTTAAAGATGGTGCAGACCCTGAGAGTGAACAGCAGCAAGATTTATTGTGAAGAGCGAAAGAACAAAGCTTCCACAGCATGGAAGGGAACCCGAGCAGGTCGCGGCTACTAGCTGCAGGTGGCCAGCTTTTATTCCCTTATTTGTCCCCACCCATGTCCTGCTGATTGGTCCATATTGCAGAGTGCTGATTGGTCCATTTTACAGAGTGCTGATTGGTGCATTTACTATCCTTTAGCTAGACACAGAGCGCTGATTGGTGCATTTTTACAGAGTTCTGGTTGGTGCATTTACAATCCTTTAGCTAGACAGGAAAGTACTCCAAGTCCCCACTCGACCCAGGAAGTCCAGCTGACTTCACTTCTGTATTATATACGTAAGCGCATACCCTATCTACATCTAGGAAATTATAATAGACACATTAGGTATGTATATAAAGCCTGCTTTCCCATAACTCACAAATCTTTACTTAACCCCAGAGCTTTAACAGAAATGTTTCTTCACATTTGCTCATTCACTGTGTCTCATTTCACTTTTCTTTATTAAAGATTCTATCTTTGAAGACTGCTCTTTTGAAATCAAATTTAAATGAAGTGAAATATTCTTGATAGCATATATTCCAACAGAGAAGTGATTTTTTAAATTCATTATTTTTTTGTAGAGGTGGGATCTTGCTATGTTGCCTAGGTTGGCCTCAAACTCCTGGCCTCAATAGATCCTCTCACCTCTGCCTCCCAAAGTGTAGGAGTTAGAGGCATGAGCTGCTGTGTGTGACCAGAAGTTATTATTTATCATAGTTTCTAACCCTTTTTAAACTCTTGTTAGTTTTATCATCATATTCATCACTATAAATTCTCATTTTTTTCAGATGTCTAAAAGTTAAAACACTTTCATATTCTAGGGCCAAAAACAATTAAAGACAATTTCAAAAATAATATTTATAGTATCTGGTGTTCTTATCAATTAGTAAAAATACAGAGGGAGGAAAACCTTTTCTTCATTTACAATTGTCACTCCACTGCAGATGCTGAGGAATCTATAACAGTTGTATGGCCAGCTCTAGTATTTAAAAAGTAATGAGAAACCTACCAGGAACAAAAAACAATGAACCCAGGACAAACATGAGGACAAGCTTTAAACTTGCAAGGACTATTATGCTTCAAAATGGTGAGACAGTAGCTATTGAGGCTTAGTCACAAAATCCATCTTTTTACACTGACAGTTGTACATGCCCCTCTTATCTATAAATTGGGGATAATGATGCTGCCATGGAAAATGCATTTCAAAGACACTATGATAACTCAACATATCATTATGCTATTACATTTGACTCACTGGCCTGATTACTGATATATGCAGTGTCAAAAACATTTTTCTCATCTTGTTGCTAAATGAAAAATGAAAAATAAATATATTGGTATTAGCATTCTCTACCAGTTCTGAAGTTGTCACATTTAACTGAGTCAACATTTCATCATCAAACCTATTTAAATCCTTTTATCAAACAAGTGACCAATATTACAGAAACTGCTTTGTCCTTGCCTTTTAAGATTCTCTCATAAACAGGGCAATTAAATAGGCAGTTATTATTTTGGCCTTTTTGTTCTGATATGTCTTACTGAAAGGAATGTATATTCCATTATTTTCTCAGTTTTATAAATATAAGATGTCTCCAAACTCTGTATGTAAATTATCCTCATTATGAATGTGTCAGTGTTTTGAATCTGACTTGTTTTTCTTCATGCATGCTGTATTAGGCTCTTCTGGCATTGCTATAAAGAAATATCTGAGAAGGGTAATTTATGAAGAAAAGAGGTTTAATTGTCTCATGATTCTGCAGGTAATACAGGAAACATAGCAGCATTTGCTTCTGGGAAGGCCTCAGGAAGCTAACAATCATTGCAGAAGACAAAGAGGTAGCAGGCACATCACATGGCAAAAGCAAAGGCAAGAGAGAGAGAGATGCCACACACTTTTAGACAGAGAGATATCATGAGAAGTCACTCACTACTGTGAGGACAGCACCAAGGGGATGGTGCTAAACCATTCATGAGTAATCCACCCCCATGATCTAATCACCTCCCACTAGGCTCCACCTCCAGTACGGGGGATTACAATTCAACAAGAGATTTGGGTGGGGACAATATCTAAAGTATATTACATGCCTTGTTTATGTTAGAATTCAGAGCCTCTCTTTATATATCTCCCCAGTTTTGATCCCATATCTTAAGCTAGCCAGGTCCATTTGCATAGATTATGGGTGAATTATGAAGAGTGCCTCAGTTTTTACACCTTACGTACTCTGATGTTCTGCTTCTTTCTTTCTTCTTATCTGCCATTGATATTTTTCTTGGAGATGATCATGATAGTTTTGTCTTCTTGCATTATTTAGACTTGTGAGCTAATCTTGGTTTTCCCAGATTTCTTTCTTCAGTATTCTAAAAAAAGAAAAAAAGAAAGAAAGAAAGAAAGAAATTAGCTCTGTCTTCCTTTGGTAAATTTCCCTTTCTTAAATTTAAACATTAGAATGTAAGCCAGAGACACCATTTGCTCAGCACTCTTTACCATGACCATAGAGGACGATGAAAAAGTCCAAAGTACTTTTTTCTTTGCTAGGAAGTTCCTTCCCTCTATATTTGCTTACACAAACCCACCATATTTTTCCAGTACATTTAGTTTGTCTTCAACCACAGAACCACTGTGATGGTGATCCTAGCATAAAGCTAACCAATCAACACTCTGCCCAGACTAAAATGTTATGCAAAGCTTTCAGACCAAGTACAAACTCTTGAACATAGCTAATCAGCTCTTCATTATCTACCTCCTGTTTATCTTACCAGTTGATGATAAGGTATTAGGGCTTGAAGTATTATTACTCTTTATGCAATTGCTTGAATGGTTACCTTCTTTTACATTTTTGTGTTTTTGCCAGTAATTCAAAGACATAACAAAGTTTTTTTAGAACTACTATTTATTAGTTGAAGGCTCTATCCTTGGGAAATTGTGCTTGGTGCCATGATAAAAATAACCACTGATAAGACACAAATTCACCTCCAGAGGAAGAAGCTACCTTTGTGTTATGATGCACCATGCCCAAAACAAATCATAAATAATGGGTAAAATTTTGATAAGTAGACAAGAGAGAAAGGTCATTCCTAGGGTGATACAAAATAGCATGAGCTCTGATTTCAGAATTTCTGATCCAATTGTTCTAGGATTGGTTGAGGTCTAAGAATTTGCATCTCTAACAAGTTATTGGGTGATATGGATGTGCTGATTGGAGAAGACCATGGGTTTCAAAGAGAAAACATAGAGTCATCGTGGTTGAACCAAGAATAATGTAGTAGTCAATAGGCAGTATTCTTTAAATAAACAGTAAAGGAACAGACCATAAGTAACCCAAGTAATAGAAAACAGGGCTGAAAGGAAAGAAGGCACACCTTTCCCTTCCCCAGCCTTGTAAGCTAGATTCCATACTGGATACAATCTATTTGAATTTATATTTTTTACCATAGTTGTTTGAAGAAGATTCATGGTATTTGAGAATTTTTTTAAAATGCATATGTTTAGTTTATAGTTTTTTAACAGAGAAACATGACGTTCATTTATGTGAATGTGCGTCAAATAATGTGAATATTTTTAACTTTTAAATAAAATGTTCTAAAGCAGGAAAGGATATTATGGCAAACTTCTTTATTTTAAGGGTAGAAAAATAAAGGTCAATATGTATACATTATTTGATGAAATCACTTTGCTATATAAAGAAATAAAATTTAAGATTTAAGGTTTTTTTACACTTCCACCAACAGTGTAAAAGCATTCCTATTTCTCCACATCCTCTCCAGCATCTGTTGTTTCTTGACTTCTTAGTGATCCCCATTCTAACTGGCAAGAGATGGTATCTCATTGTGGTTTTGATTTGCATTTCTCTAATGACCAGTGATGATGAGCTTTTTTGCATATGTTTGTTGGCCACATAAATGTCTTCTTTTGAGAAGTGTCTGTTCATATGCTTTGCCCAGTTTTTGATGGGGTTGTTTTTTTCTTGTAAATTTAAGTTCCTTGTAGATTCCCGAGAAATAAGAAAGCTTTTACACTGTTGGTGGGAATGTAAATTAGTTCAACCATTGTGGAAGACAGTGTGGTGATTTCTCAAGGATCTAGAAACAGAAATACCATTTGACCCAGCAATCCCATTACTGGGTATATACTCATATAATTATAAATCATTCTACTGTAAAGACACATGCACATGTATGTTTATTGCAGCACTATTCACAATAACAAAGCCTTGGAACCAACCTAAATGTCCATCAATGATAGACTGGATAAAGAAAATGTGGCACATATACATAATGAAATACTATGCAGCCATAAAAAAGGATAAGTTCATGTTCTTTGCAGGGACATGGATGAAGCTGGAAACCATCATTCTCAGAAAACTAACACAGGAACAATCAAACACCACATGTTCTTATAAGTGGGAGTTGAACAATGAGAATACACAGACACAGGGAGGGGAACATCACACACCGGGGCCTGTCTGGGGGTGGGGGACTAGGGGAGGGATAGCATTAGGAGAAATACCTAATGTAGACGATGGGTTGATGGGTGCCATCAACCACCATAGCACGTGCATACCTATGTAACAAACCTGCACGTTTTGCACATGTATCACAGAATATATATATATACACACACACGCGCACACGCGCACACACACACGTGTGTGTTTCTCCTGATGCAGTATGAATTTGAGTATAAGATGGTTTATAAACTATTTATAATTTTACTGATGCTACTGGTTGAAGCTGAGACTCCCATTATTTCTACACATTTTTAATCCACCTACTTAAAACTTGAAGTTCCTATTTACTCATTTCCTTCTCTTCTAAAACTACTGATAAACTTGGCTGTCAGTATTATTAAGACCACTACTAATGCTCAAACAAAGAACACAAAATGTAAACAATGAAACATTATATTATAAATAACTGTAGAAAGTTGACTTTTGTTCTTGTAAAGCAAATTGTCAGAGTGCACAAACAGATTCATTATTTTGTGATTTACTAGTTATATCTCATCCATCCTTCTATAGTATCATGAATGAGTACCTACTGCAGATTGAGGCAGGTGTAATTTTTTAAAATGTCATTCTTTTATCTGTGATTTAAAAAAGGAATAATAATATCTCTTGGCAAGTTTCCACTTAACTCTGAAGTACATAGAGGTTTTAATTCTTTTGAGACATAAAATCAATATAAACTGACCTTGAAAAATGAGAGAAACTCCTTAAAAGTAGTGATAAGATTTAGTATAGGGCTTCAGTTAGAAAGTATCCAAGATGCTATGGAACCAATAATCAACTTTTAGAGACATGAATGCTTAAACATTACAATGAAGTCAACGTTGCAAAGCACGTACAATATAATATATGAAAACATCAATGACATAATATTTTAATTATTATATGAAATATATGATTTATTAAAACAGTGGTTCTCCAAAATCTTCGTTAACAATATATACTGGATATTTTCTTTTGCTTTCCAGATTCACTCTCCACCCTTCTTTATAATCCTCTGTGCTCCAACAGACAAACCACTATGAACTATATCAGTGGACTCTCTTGCCTCGTGACCTCAGTTAAAATAAAAAGAGTCACTTTCAGGAGATGGACACTAGTCAGAAAGTGAGGGTGGGATATTTGTTTTCAAAATTCCTTCCCTGCTGATTTGCTATTTCTCTATCAAGTTTCTGCTCTGAACAGGAGGCCATTCCCATACAGTTGTCCTCTCTGGATCTTGAAAATTACTCTTGTTCACATCCCAAACTGTTGTACGTGCTTCCACCATTGATAGAACTTGTAGCACTATATTCTGTGGTGTCCCTAAATAAGACATTAGTTAATTCTACTCTAGCTGCCTAACTTGAGGGCGATGTTTCCTATCAGAACATTGCTACTTCAACTATCCTCAACCCATAATAAAACCAATTCATAATAACATAAATACTAATAGTAACATTTTGTATCAATATAAATATTTGATAAATAGTAAGAGATGAGTATGAATTTAACATATGACTTCAGATTACTAAATAACTACCTGTGAATTTAAAAAATACACACATACTTAAAGTATGATTGCTTTGACATTATGTTACAACAAATTCACAGCTAGCAAATTACTAGTGAAGTTTTATTCCTTAAGAATTTTAAAATAATTTTGTGTATATCCATGTTAATGAAAGGTTAACATAGTTACTAATAATTATAGTTTAAAAATACTGTTGCTGAAAAAGATATATCTCTATACACTATAGGAATGAACAACTATCCATATGAGGTAAATATAGTTAATATTACCTAATAATTATTTGTAATTTTGTAAAACAGAAGACAGCAATTGAAAACCACAACCAGTTCAAGATTTATGATACAGTGAAAACACATTACTGAAGTCACAATTGCAGGAGGTGCAAACATAATCATGAGTAGAAATTTAGCATTTTATAGCAATCAGATTTCTTACTAAAGTGTCACAAGAATTCTGATAAGATAGAAAATATAATTTATTCATATCATATTTACATTATTCTTACTGATTCATTTACTAAATTACCAGTAAGTAGCTTTGAAACATATGTTTAAATGAAATTCTATAGTGGTACATATTGGTAATTAGAATCTAGACATACGGGTTAATGTTACATATTTTCAAGAATTATTCCAGGTGATTTTCATATACTACACATTGAAAAAAATTATCATACTTTTAATTTGACAATGGAATAAACATAAAGTATTTCTATGAGATTTCTAATTAACAAGTTTTCATTACATGTGCAGCATTAGTGTTATGTATTATTTTTATAAAAACTTAGTTTTACACTTAATATGAGAATCAGTATTTGTGTTTGACATATGTATAGATATTTTTTAAAACACAGCTACTCCAGAAAAACCTTTAATATTCTTAGCAAAATCTACTCATTTTGAATTAAAATAGTAAAATTTGCCTGAATGGTTAGACAAAAATATAATTGAAGGCCATATTGTAAAGTCATTTTAGCATCTGCAAAGTATTGTGGCCAAATTTACACACATGCTTGCATTTGCACACACAGACACACACATATAATAACCTCCCTGCATATACACCAGGTACAGTAATTTAAAATTGAGACAACTGGAAGCAGAATTTTAAGGAAACTCAAAAGGCAATGTCCCTTTCAAGCTGAATTCAGAGAACAGTCTGAAAGTTGTGGCAATGCAGGGAGTACTGACTCTTGCAAGATTTTAAGAACAATATCCTGTGCACGCATAATTTTTCCTTCTCAAGGCAAAGTAGCAATTACTTCGTGAAAGTAGCAAGTACTTCATGAAATGTGCTACAGGAGGGGATCTTATTAGGACAGATAATTCCATAAGTAATAACCACACTTTATTCAGTAAGAGTCCTGATACTGTTGTGTCCAATTAACGTGTCTCATCATTTCATACTCCAAATACTAGATAAACCCCAGACCCTGGTTGCCCAGGCCAAACCCCCGAATCTAAATCTGTATGCTGCATGACTGAGGCTGGAGATGGGGTAGGGAGATATTCAGTTTTCACCATTCCTATCTGTTCTAAATAACCACTCTCCCCACTCCCAGAAACACTGTGTCTCTCAAATGACAAGCATTTCATTTGCATTTGATGTCTTCAGCTCTCTGTGCCAGTAGTTTTTCATAAGGCCACATCTCAGCTGATCGATCAATTTAGAGGGTGAGATGCACAGGACATCCCAAATGGCTGACATCTTCTTGCCTCCATGATGGTCTTAGGGCCTCCCTTCCCCATAGACTCTCTCTCCAAATTGTATCTCCAGTAGAATATCCAGATTTTTTTCATGGTAGTTCAGGGCTCCCCATAGTGCAAACGTGAAATCTTCCATGTTGTCTTTTGTCTTAGGCAGAGAATTGGGACAGTATTGCTCTCCCCATACCCGAATAGTTCAAACAAGTCACAGGCCCAGCCTAGATACAAGGGAAGGTGAATTCTTAGGTTGTGAATGTCAAGAGATGTGATCACTGGGAACCATCAGCATAAGAGACTTCCAAACACACCGCCAAACCGTCTAGTTAGCTAGATTTACCAAGTTCTACAAATGAACCCTGAATTTAAAAATATTTTAGTTTGACACACCCATTCTAACACTGTCAATGGAAACAAAAGAAATACAGTATCATTATGCAAACATGTGGCCATTCAATGCCATCTTCCAGTAATGAATTTGAGAGTGATCAGAGAGGAGGGAGTAGATATTAACCGTCCTGCCTGAGTTCATTTTCAATTCTATTTCAAGATTAGACTTCAACAATACTATTAATATTTAATAATACTCCAAACATAACTTTATGGTGCCAAATTGACACACTCTTAATATAAAAGGACCCAGATTTACAGTGATGGTCAAGAAATGAGATTTATAATCTCTAAATATATGTAAAAGTTAGGATCATTACTATATAGTAATTTACTAAAATAGTTGCCAGTGAAATAAAGTGAATACAGTAATAAAAATAATTAGACAGGGGATCCTTGAATTTGTTTAACTAAACGATGTGATGTAGAATCTTGATAGAAATCAAACTCCTAAAATCATAGTTTCCTTTTCACTTATTAAAGAAAAGAATACCATTGGAACAACTAATGTTCCTTTTCCTACAATGTAAATTGCACTTTTATTTTTGGGTTGATATCAGCTAGCTTTAGATATGGTGGACTCTACATTGAAATATGTGAAACAAGTCAAATCTTATACATCAGTCAGTTCCCTGAGAAAGGAGCACCTGGATTATGAAGACAGGTTTTATGACAGACCTCTTGAGGTTTACCACTAAGAACAAAGCTGGTGACTGACTGGATAGGCCAGTGAGGTACTGCCTGGCTATATAGTAAGGGCAAGAGAAATACTGTTCTTAGAGGAGTCTCACTTGGAATCCAGAAAGGAGTATGGTGAGGTGAAGGGAAAAATGGGGAAATAGCGATGCTGTTTGATAACTGTCTTCACATAATTATTGTCACATCTGCCACAGACTTTCTGTTTAAGTTTGGCTTTAATGCAGGCTCAAATCCCCTATAGCCCGGCCTCTTTATGCTTGTCTGACAGACAGTCTTGTGAGTCACGTCTTTGCAATTTGTTTGGCTCTAACACTTAAATGGGCAAGTGGCAAAATCTAGGAGGGCCACACAGTGCTCTGAAGACTTTTGACAGAGGATCCTTGCATCCTCATTTCTGTTAGAGATCTTTAACATGAAATAGTGTAGTTCGTAGTAAGATCAGGAAATTTCACTTTTTTATTTAAAAAATCTGCTTTCATGAACTCTCATGGATCAGTCCTAACACAATGACTCCTTAGTAGCCTAAAAGAGGCTAGATTCTTTGTTCTACTGTGCCCTTGTCAATAAGCAATGCCATTTACAAACTAATTGGGGTATAAATAAATAGAATCTAAACATGAACAGAAGGGGTGAAAAGGAGTTGAGTTTCAGGACTTGGGTCAATATTTTTTTCTGTTTATTTCTTTACCAAGCACTATAATTCTATTGTACATATAAATGGGTCGTATTGGTGGATTACCTCTAAGAAAGACAAACAACAAAACAAAACAAAGCAAACACAAAAACAAGTAGAGTAGTTAACAGTCTGTTAACTAAAGTTTTAACTCTCAAGTGGATCAATAAACTCCCAAGCCTTAGGAATAACTGTGCTTACAAAAACGTTCACATTCTCATCATCACATAATCAATACAGTAAATAAGCTGGTTGAAAAATCTGTTTCTGCCTATTTCCCTTCTTCCTACTCTGACTCCAGTGAAGGGCCCACTTCAGTGAGCTCAGCCATTGATCTTTCTGTCTCTCATCCATTTCCCTTGTCAGTGAATAGGCATAATTTTAAGATACATGTAGACACACACAACTTCCAGAGAATAAAATATACAAATACACACACACACATACACACACACACACACACACATATATATAATTTTATTATATATACAATTATATCTGCAAATACACACATATATAATTGTGTATGTTATCAGGTTTCTTACCTGATATGAAATGTGTTACTTAAAAAAGTAAGTACACAATTATTGTCTCTTCACTTAAAAGTTTAACCCATAATTTTTCTGCCTTATTTCATTCAGGGGAATAAGGGACAAGAGATTTTGTCATTCTCTTCATTCTCTCTTGAAGTATTCCCTAAGGTAGAAGAGCAAATCGACATGTATGAACAAGTCACTATGCTGTAAGTCAGCACTCTTTCAAAGCACATTCTGTCTCTTTCTGGCTCCACTTTTACGTGCTGCGAGTATTTAAGGCAGACTGGCTGTCCCAATCCCTTTAGTGAACTGGATAAGTTGAGTTATATTCTCTCTAGGAATCTGGTCTTATTTCTCTCATTCTTTCTCCATAGGTACACCCAATTATTCCTTTACAAACATATAGAATGGGAAAGAAGGAATAGGAATAATTTACTCTAAAATCTAAACTGTGATTTCTAACTCAATCATAAAAGTTATCATGAAAATACCAAGCTGGTGATCAACAACCAGTGTTTTATTATTGTTTGACTTCCCTGGAAAGAGGAGTAAATTACATATATAAGCTCTAACAATGTTGGCTTTATTTAAATTTTATTAACTTCCATTTAAATAACATTCCAATAAAATTACTTAAAAATAATGATACAGAGATGGATGTATGGCAGGTAGTCTAGGTTACATTCTAGCAAGCATTTCTGCACTTCCTGCTTCTCAAAAGCCCTCAAGTTATGTTACTTATCAATTTGTGTCCATTCCCAGCTCCAAAAGTAGAGGAGGACATAAACAATCAGACTATTCCACTGCCCTGGCCAAGGGTGGCTACAGGATAGACATGAATCTAAGATATCTCAATAAGTGTGAGTATTAGGACTTTGAGAGAGAATACTGGCACAAAGATACCCATGTCCAGAAGCTCATGGTAATCATCTTACAACTGCAAGCACAGCCCCCTTTGCTAAAGTTCATATTGCAGAGTCAAGGCAAAGAGACATAAAGTAACTGAGCTATTGGGGACATTATTGAGTTGTTGAATCACGTCAAATACACCTCTAGTCTTTTCATGTATTTTGTATCTCTATCTATCTCTGTATCTACATTGCTTAACAGTTTGAGTCAACTTTTCGGTTATTTAACCAAGGCTATATAACTCATATAGCATTTTTATGTTTTTCAGAGGAGATTTTATAAAACAACATCTCAGATATTTTTGAGTCAGCATTTGTCTTTCATCCCTATATTGCTCTCCTCCCACTTACATCTGTATTTCCCCAATGAGAACTGCAAGTGTATTATGTGGCTCTAACTGTGGCCATGGGAAGATAAAACTCGATCAACCTGAATGATATTTTTTTCTAATTGGAAATAAAGAGAGTTAATGGTAGTAGAGACTGAGAAGTATGAAGCTCAAGAGCTCTTAATAGTTGTGCTTCCCACTACGTAGATGAAACTGCTCACTGTTTGCAGAGCAATAAAGTGAAGTGAATACAAAGATAATTGCAAAGCTGATGGAGGAGTGGTGAGCCCTCACAGAATCAAATCTATGTATTGACTGGTCCATGGGTTCCAATGACATCACCATTCTTCCCAGAGATGAGAGCAAAACAATTCTCATTTTGGGATTACGTTTCCATCATTTGAAACTTCAAAACTATTGACAAATATATTTTAAAGAATTTAAAAGATAATTATCTTTGTAATTCTCATTTCTTTCCTTTATTTCAATAGCTTTAGGGGTATAAGTGATTATTGGTTACATGGATGAATTGTATAGTGGTGAAGTCTGAGATTTTACTGAACTGGTCATCTGAGTAGTGTACGTTGTACCCAATGCGTAGTTTCTTACCCCTCATCTCCCTTCCACTCTCCCCCTTCTCAGTCTCCAGCGTCCATTATATTACTCTGTATGCCTTTGTGTACCCACTTTAGCTCCTACTTATGTAAGTGAGAACGTGAGAACATACAGTATGTGGGTTTCCATTCCTGAGTAACTTCATTTAAAATAATGGCCTCCAGCTACATCCAGGTTGCTGCAAAAGATTTTAAAAAGAGATTATTTTGTTCTTTCTTATGGCTGATCAGTATCCTATATATAATATATAAATAAGAAATATGAATATATATGAATATATATTGAATATATGTAATGCATATGTATATAATATGCATACATTATATATAATACACTATATACATATACAGTATATATATTTTTTATTTACCCACACACACACAACACATTTACTTTGTCAACTCTTGAAGATGTATGTGACCTGTACTCAAGTCTCCCAGCAGCAGGTACCAGCACCAGTTCTGATGGCAAAGGAGTGACATAGACTCTGAGATTCTTTGGGTATAAGTAGCCTTAGTTTGTGGACTTTATCCAATGCCAGTTGTAGTAGTTAAGAACCGGTCATGTAGACAGACTCTGGACCTCCTGGTTAGCCAGCGTGATGCAGGCAATGATGATAGCTGAGGTCACACACAAATTTTCTAATTCCTTGGCATTTTGTTATTGTGCCTGTGGATGCTGCAATGGACTGTGTCAGCTGGTCCCCAGACAAGAAATGGCCCTTGCAAAAGAACGCCAACTGTGGTAGTAGCAGGAGGATTTGTGTCACCTTATGCTACCTCAGGGAGGTACTCTGCTCTCTCAGGCAATGGACAGGGCCATAGAACTCCCCAAAGTTTCTGCCCTTCGTGTTAAGTAAGTTACCAGGACGAATGAAGGGGCAAAGTCAGCCAGGGATTTCTTTATACTAAAGAGTTGATGTAATATTCCTCATACATAAATGATGCTTTAGAAAAATTAGAGTGAATTAATTGTAATGCTCTTTCTTGTTTATCACAATTTAAAAATGATTTTAAAACAATATTTTACTTTGTATAACATTTGATTTGGATTTCAGACTAAATTTTAAATGTATCTTTTAAAAAGTTACCTTTAAAAGTTTGTTTTATTGATCCAATGAATAAAATTTGTCAAAGTAATAAAAAGTGTAACTTGAGGCCGGGCGCGGTGGCTCAAGCCTGTAATCCTAGCACTTTGGGAGGCCGAGACGGGCAGATCACGAGGTCAGGAGATCGAGACTATCCTGGCCAACACGGTGAAACCCCGTCTCTACTAAAAAAACACAAAAACTAGCCGGGCGAGGTGGCGGCGCCTGTAGTCCCAGCTCCTCGGGAGGCTGAGGCAGGAGAACGGCGTAAACCTGGGAGGCGGAGCTTGCAGTGAGCTGAGATCCGGCCACTGCACTCCAGTCTGGGCGACAGAGCGAGACTCCGCCTCAAAAACAAACAAACAAATAAACAAACAAAAAAAGTGTAACTTGATATTCTTTGGTTTTCTATCTGCTAATATTTTCTTTTATCCAGAAAGAATAATGCATGTTAACTTATTTAAAATGGTAATTAATATCAATGGTGTCCTTAAGGAGAAGGCTATTACAGAGTTGTTGCTTCTCTCTCATACTATTTAGATAAACTGTCTTTAGACTTGGTTCACAGGAAAGAAAAATTGGGGGGCTTTCAGATAATGAACCTTCCTAGTAATTCCTACTTATTTTATTATTTCTATTGAATAAATACAATAAAATGATTATAATTAAACATCTTCTTCTCCATACATTCATCCTCAAAGTGAAATTCCAGACAATTAAGTAGAGGCCTAATGTTACTGATTTGGAAAGAATCTTCTACTTAGCTGTGAAAAAGTTGCTAACTACTAGCTTGTGGATCAACTGATCCATATATTATAATTGGCTACACAATGTTTTCAAATATTGAAAATTGTGCTGGGCATGGTGGCTCAGGCCTGTACACTTTGGGAGGCTGAGGCGGGCGGATCAGGAGGTCAGGAGATAGAGACCATCCTGGCTAACACGGTGAAACCCCGTCTCTACTAAACAAAATACCAAAAATTAGTCGGGCGTAGGGGAGGCCGCCTGTAGTCCCAGCTACTGGGGAGGCTAAGGCAGGAGAATGGCGTGAAGCCGGGAAGCAGAGGCGGAGCTTGCAGTGAGCAGAGATCACGCCACTGCACTCCAGCCTGGGTGACAGAGCCAGACTCTGTCTCAAAAAAAAAAGAAAAAACTTATAAAAATAATTCCTGATTATTTAAAGAAATCTGTTGATCTTGCATGCCATTGAGAAATAGTCGGCTGAAGCTGAGTATATAGTAATAATTGATAATATACTGAATATTTGCTATAAATAAGACACTACTTTGAGCGCTTTACATATAATTTAAGTTTTACAATTGCACAAAAATAAATATTACTAATAGATCAATTGATAAAGGAAACTAAGACATAGAAAGTATTAACAGCTTTCTTATGGCCATATAGCTAGTAACTGTCAAGATTTAATGGAGGAATTCTGACTTCAGAGTTTGTCCTCTTAACCACCCTGCTATACTGCTTCCTTAAGTCTATGTAAATGTTTTTCAGTTGGCCAGTCTCTATAGCTGTAGGGTAAGACAGTAGTCCCTGTCTCTTCTAGGTTACCTTCATGACTGCTTAGGTTTTGAAGTTTATTATTATTGATCAACTTTGAATAAAGTGAAATATATAATTCCATAGACACAGGAAAAGCTCAATTAAATGAAGAAAGAAAAAAAAGACTATAAGTAAGGAAGTTCCTGTTTCTATTGTACTTACAAATACAGTACCTACAAATATTTCTATAGCACTTACAAAGTACTGTGACTTCCCATTAATGGTAGAAAGTTCTAGCTTAACAGTCAACCTCTAGTTCATAATTACCATGTGACTTTCTTATCTTATTTAATTTGCCACAACTAATCTCTGTAGATAATTTCTTCATGGACAGATAATTTTTTCTCATTTCCTTGTTGCTTTCAAGTTGCAACTAAATTGTTTTAAGTAAAGAATATTTCAGTAAATTGTAATGCAAAAATGTTTACTTATTTGTAAAAGATCTTTTCCATATCCCTATATTTCTATATAGTATAAACAAAAGAAATGACATGAGTTAAGACGCAACATAGCCCCTGTGTTTACTTTAAAATCTTTTGCTAAGACAATATTTTAACTATAGTTATTTATTGTTATTCGTAGTAATTATGCTTTACAAAGTCACCACAAACACAATTAACAAATACTGAACCATTGCTTCCATGTAAATACAGAGTTAGATACCTGTGAGGCTCTTGAAATAACATTTTTGTCAACTGATAAATGCATATTATGTATTACGTGGTTTCTGTTTAAAGATAACTTATTTAATATTTTTTTCATAGTACTCCTGTTGTCTTTATTATTTATTTATTTGTTTTGTGAATTTCCATAGGTTATTGGGGAACAGGTGGTGTTTGGTTAAATGAGTAAGTTCTTTAGCGGTGATTTGTGAGATTTTGGTGCACCCATCACACGAGCAGTATTCACTACATCCAATTTGTAATCTTTTATCCCTCACCCCCTTCCCATCCCTGCCCACTGAGTCCAGAAAATCTATTGTGTCATACTTATGTCTTTGCATCCTCATAGCTTAGCTCCCACTTATGAGCGGGAATACACAAAGTATGGTTTTTCATTCACTTAGAATAATAGTCTTTAACCTCATCCAGGTTGCTGCAGAATGCCATTAATTCCTTTTTATGGCTGAGTAGTATTCATATATATATATCACAGTTTCTGTATCCACTTATTGATTGATGGACATTTGGGTTGGTTCCACATTTTTGCATTTGCGAATTGTGCAAATGCACAACTTGAAATTATTAAATGAAATTAAAACAAATTATATGAAATTATAACATGAGTGTGAAATTATTTTTTCTCATATAATGACTTCTTTTCCTCTGGGTAGATACGTAATAATGGGATTGCTGGATCAAATGATGTTCCTACTTTTAGTTTTTTAAGAGATCTCTACATGATTTTCCATAATGGTTTAGTAGTTTACATTCCCACCAGCAGTGTAGAAGTGTTCCCTGTTCCTTGCATCCACGCCAATATCTATTATTTATTGTTTTTTTTTTATTATGGCCATTCTTGCAGGAGTAAGGTGGTATCACATTGTGGTTTTCATTTATATTTCTCTGATAATTGGTGATGTTGAGCATGTTTTAATATGTTTGTTGGCCATTTGTATATCTTCTTTTAAGAATTGTCTATTCTTGTTCTTTGCCCACTTTCTGATGGAATTGTTTTTTCTTGCTAATTTGTTTGAGTTTGTTGTAGATTCTGGATATTAGTCCTTTGTCAGATGTATAGATTGTGAATATTTTCTCCCACTCTGTGGGTTGCCTGTTTACTCTGCTTGAAAATGGACAACAGCACTATCACTCATGATTAAATGAAGTTTCAATACCATATTTTCTCCAAAACCAATAGTACAGCCTTCTTTCACTTAGTAATACCAGACAGCACCTTAGTGCTACAGTTGCGGGTCATCTTTAACAGCAAAATCACCAAAAAAAAAAAAAAGAGAATTAAAATGAAAAAAATGATATTAAATAGACTATGAAAATTACATTGTTTGCAGTATGAAAGCAAAACCAGAAGGCAAAGCATCACTACGTTCAACCTCATGTGGGACTGTGTGCATCAGGTGACATACATTTTTCAGTGCTCTGCACATATCTGCAAAAAACCTTGAAAGTACTGTGAGTATTGACTTTGGGGTTGCCAATAAATTTTGGTAAGTAGACAAATTTGCAAATTCAGAGTTCATTAATAATGAAAATTGATTTATTTTGCAAATTAACCTTTTAAATTCAAATAGTGATATCAGAGAAAACAGTCACTAAAGACATTTTTGTGCATTTTATTCACTTGAATTAGTAATGATATAATTCATTTTTATTACACATTAAAATAGGGGTTGGGAACACTGTTCTCACGACTACCGGCTGTAGCCCATCTGCATATATCTAGGCCACTGGAGACTTTCATAGAGTTCTTTCACATTATATTGTTTCACACAACAGTCCCGCCTCCCAACTTATTTAGCCCAGACCATTTGGTGTTTATCCTTTGCCTCATATTATTCTTGATTTATTCATTTAGCTGAATCTTATCTTTTCACCACTGTCTAAGCTTCTTGGGGTAATAGACTTGTTTTTAAAGAACATTTAATGAAGCGTTTGGCCGAACTGTTCATTGATCCCACTATATGGTGTAGTGTTCCTCTTTTTTCACATTCTTCTAGTTTTTTCTATCTCAAGCAACCTGTGTTCCTGTTATTGTCTATTTCCATCGTCTGCCCACTCATTTCCACATTTTCAAAAGTGTATTCATTTTTCAAAATCTAAACGTACAAACGAAATATTGTTCTTAGTGTTCCCCAGTAACACCCTCAGGTTTAGAGGTCCCCTAAAGAAACTCACAGAACTCAGAAAAGCTGTTACACTCGTATTTATGGTTTATGACAATGAATGGGTATAGGATAAAATCAACAAAGGAAAAGGGTATAATGGATAGAGCCCAGGAGAGACTTGCTATTTGTTTCTGGCTGTTCTTTCCAAGGGGAGTAGTATGAATCACACTGAATTCTCTCAGCAATAATGTGTGATAACATACTTGCAACATTGCCAACCAGGGAAGCTTATCCAAGTCTTAATGTCCAATGTTTTATTGTGGGGTGGGAGAGAGGGTGCGTGTAGACATGTTGTGCCCACATGGCTGACTTATTTACATAATCTTCAGCCTTTCCAGATTCCAAACTGATATGGTACTGTATGGTCCAATGTCTTTACCATACATCACATTGTTACCATAAACCTGGCTAATAATCTGGCTTAGCCCAAAGCCCCAGATAAACAAAGAGAAGATATTCTAAGGGCTTATCTTCTAGATCCAGTTAAGGGTCAGACCTTTCTTTGGAATATGAAGATTTCAAAGAATCCAGGCTTGCTGAGTTAGTCTTTTACTATACACACGTAATGTACTCCATGAACCCTCCCACAACATCTCCAAACAGAAATAAATTATTCCACCTCTGAAGTCATACAGCACTTTATTTCTTTCTTCCACATCAGTTGTTTCCTTGTTGTAATGTAATTTGTTAAATTGAGGCTGTTATATGTCTAACTTGTGGAAGAAAAGAGAACAGCTAACTAATTAAACACGTTTTGATTTTCTGAGCATGCCTGTAGAGTAAGAACGAAATCTTAGTCTTTCTCATCTAGAATATTACAGGGAGAGAGGGTGATGAGGACTGTTCATAGAGAAGGGAATCAATATTAAAGACTTGACAGGTACTAAGGGAGGAATACTGGCTAATTGGGAAGTTTAAGCTGCTTTGTCTTCCCAACTAAATTTGAATATAATCCACGTTAATTACAGTTCTTTTGAGAGGAGGGAGGAAAAAATACAACCTTCTGAGTAAGATAGGGTAGGGGTAATAATAATAAGCTAAGACTGCCGACCACGTTGATGCTACATGTAATGGTTCAAACAAGCTTATCTTCCCTCTGTAGATTCTTAATTCTGGACAGTAGACTCATGTTTGAAGGAATGTTTAATTTCTTACGCACACTATTAGTAAGGGCTCTCTAGAGTGACAGAACTAATAGGATAGATGTATATATAAAAGAGAGTTTATTAAGATTATTGACTTGCACAATCACAAGGTGAGGTTCCACAATAGGCCATCTGAAAGATGAGGAGCAGGGAATTCAGTCTGAGTTCCAAAATACTAAAAGCAGGGAAGCTGAAAATGCAGCCTTCAGTTTGTGGCTGAAGATCCAAGAATCTCAAAGCTGAAGAACTTGGAGTCTGATGTTCAAGGTCAGGAAGCATCCAGCATGGGAGAAAGATGTAGGCTGGAAGACTAAGCCAGTCTAGTCTTTCCATGTTCTTCTGCCTGCTTTTATTCTGGCCACACTGGCACTGATTAGATTGTGCCCACCCAGATTGAAAGTGGGTCTGCCTTTCCCAGTCTACTGACCCAAATGTTAATCTCCTTTGGCAACACCCTCACAGACAACCCAGGAACAATACTTTACAACCTTCAATCCAATCGAACTGACAGTCAATATTAACCATCACATATACTTAGCATATTTTCCAGTACACAACTTAATACCTAATTTTTTGTGTACTTAGCATGTGTTAGAAACTATTCTAATATTCTAAATACTTTATATGCATTATATCACTTAATCTTGTGAGGTAGGGTTTTTTTGTTTTTTTGTTTTATTTTGTTTTGTTTTGTTTTAAGGCATGGTACATATTTACAAATCCCACATCAAAACGTCACTTCTGCTTCACACCATGTATTCCATTTAGAACAGGAATTATGCTCAAATAATAAAGTGATCAGCAGTGAGTATTCTCTTCATTTCAGGTCACTCCCAAAGATGACTGTCATCAATTCATCAGATAGATTTTTTTTTAGAAATCAATACACTGAGATAATTTAAGCAAGCTACCCAAAATCCAAAACCAGTAAGAGGCAGTGCACATATTTAAACTCATGTGATTTGGCACCAGAGCTCATAATCTTAACTTTAAATAATACTGAGTTCTCTAATAGAACACCAGTTGCTGTATTAGTACAATGAATTAATATTTAGTATTTATCAAAAATCTGCTCAAACGTTGATATTTGGGTTAATTCCTGACCATTTCTGATGAAGTCATAAGGAAAATTTAAGTCTTCACTGTAGAATACTTTTATGTTAAAGATGAAACACTGGGCTAGAATGAGTTACTGGTTTGACTCAGAATCTGAGCATATATTGTCCTCGTTAGAGTTCAAATTTCAGCTTAAACAAATAGAATACATTCACCTTTCCTTGTGGTCAACAAAAAGTCAAACGAGCAGTGAAAACTAAGTCATGATTCACTGTTCAGCTGAAACAAGAGACCTTCAGAAGGACCACCATTTTTCTGAATACTATCAATACTAACCTAGAACTCAAACTGGATTATTTGACTGTTTGATGCTGCTGGAGAACAACTGGTGGTAAACTCTGAAACATAGAAAATAGGTATAAATTATCTTCTTCCTTTTATAGTTGCTGCAAACTTAAATATTTGTGAGGAATAAAGATCAGAGCCGAATGCACCCAACAGACAAAAGAAATCAATTCAAGAATGTAATGAAGCAAATACAAAGAAAGCAAAACAATTGATAGGAAGCAGGGAAGATTTGTTTTAGGTCTGAGGGACCAAAGTAATCAAAAAGAAAATAGCCCAGCTGGAAACAAAGGTGCTTTGCTTCTCCTGATTGAGTTGTCTGGTCAATAATAGACGTGGAAAACAGAGGAGAAGACCAAACATCTTGTTTGATCCTACATTTGGTAAGGTGTGCATAAAAGTGGCAAATATAGTTTCCTAACAAGGACGAGACTATAAAGAAAACAAGCCCTAACTCTTAAAATCTTAGGATACTAGACTCAAAGAAAACTTAGAACTCATTTGACTCATGCTGTTTTTGATAGTTATCAATCTCCTGATCAAATGTTTTCTCATATGTCCATGCTCATTAATAATTCTATTACAAACAGTTTTTAAAATATGATCTAAGATCAAAGTGCTGACAATTTCCAAATATTATTTTTTTCATAAAAATAAATGTCACAAGTTCAGAGAAGAGACAAACTTTGAAGATTCACAATCTGACCCATATAAGAAAAGAGCTCACAGGATATTTTTCAAAATAGAGTTAGGGGTTACAAGCGCAGTTTTGTTGCATGGATACCTGCATAGTGGTGAAATCTGGGCTTTTACCTGAATAATGAACATTGTACACAATAGCTAGTTTTTTAACCCTCATATTCCGCTCACCCTCCCACCTTTTAGAGTTTCCAGTGTCTATTATTTCGATCAAAGAGGAGATATTATTATTGTTACTGATCAGACAGTGCATTCTTGCTTGTGCCTCCTAAGAATGTGATAATGTAGAAGCTAGAAATTTGAGAAGAATGCCAAATGATCTGCTTTAACTCTGAAGATCTTCTAGATAAAGCAGACTTACAGGACAACTTCTCCACCCAGAAATCTCTGCTCTAATGAAAGGAATAAAGCAAGATAGTAGGTTGGTGAAAAAGTAATTGTAGTTTTGCCATTACTTGTGCACCAACCTAATAGTTCTTATCCAATCACTTACTATGACTGCTTAAATTATAAGATAGGCAATCCTTGCTGTAGGATCAATAGTAATCTGCCAGCTTTAGTACTGAGTGAAAACCACTGCCTTTTCTAGCTCTCATGTAATCTGCTTTCCCCACTCAATTTGACCAAACAACTCTGATTTTGACTATTACTGAAACTGTGACCTTCCACATGGCTTGAACATCTGAACATTAAGTCCTACATTGTAAACATAACCACATTATTTACAGTTCCTGTCCATTATGAGTAGTAAGTACATGAAAGCAAAACACAGTTTGCTTGTTGGACTGCAAGTTTTCCCTTGTGGAAAACTGTGGTCTAAAAACTTGGCCATTCTTGACCTGAGATTGGTAACTCCTAACTTGAAGCAATCCATAATCTGGTCCTGATAATTTTTGAGTAAATGGAATAACTTCCTTTTTTTTTTTTTTTTTTTTTTTTGAGACGGGATTTTCCTCTGTCGCCCAGGCTGGAGTGCAGTAGTGAGATCTCGGCTCACTGCAAGCTCTGCCTCCCGGGTTCACACCATCCTCCTGCCTCAGTCTCCCGAGCTCCCGAGTAGCTGGCACCCACCACTATGCCCAGCTATTTTTTGTATTTTTAGTAGAGACAGGGTTTCACTGTATTAACCAGGATGGTCTCGATTTATTGATCTTATGATCCGCCTGCCTCGGCCTCCCTAGGTGCTGGGATTACAGGCATGAGACACTGCGTCTGGCCCTAACTTCCCTTAATTATAGTGATAACTAGACAATTCAATAAATGAGAGCAGTACTTCAGAACTGAAGAGTTGGAAACCGCAGAACCTTTGAGGTACCACAGAGTAAACACAAGTATGCATGGTGCTTTACTAAAAAATGCAGATTTAAAGTCCCTGGTTTGTACCTATTGAATACAATTATTCAAAGCCATTTTCAATAATTCACTTTCATATGCATGTTTCCGTATTTTGCCATTATCCCTGCTGTAAGCAGGCATAGCAGATTGTGAATTACCATAATGGAAAAATATTCTCTTCTATGAGTTAAACTAATTAAATCAACATATAGACAATGGTAAAGGAACAGCTTAATATATACAGTTTTACTTCCATCAATCCATCTAAAGCATGTACACAGATAATGAAGGAGTTCAGCAGGACAAAAGTAGATGGCAACAGTGAATAGGGCTTAATGCTGAATGTAGGAGATAGGACCACATTGGTCACCAAAATGTTTCCACAGGTATATGGCAGAGAGATTTCTTCAGGCTTCTCCATGGTCTGAGTTAAAATATATCCAGTTATCCTTTGTCTTCATTGTCACTCCTCTCATATCAGCTAAATTTTTGATTATTAATAGATATCATGGCTATCTTAATTTGAAGGTAGGAAATCCTCTAGGAAGCACTATGACATTCTTCCCATTTAAAGCACATATCCTGCTCTGTAAATATGTGAACTGGGATGACTATAAATAAGCATTATCCATCAGCCTAGTGTGAATCTATCACTAAGCATCTGACTGTCCCTGGGTGAGTTGGTTTCTGCCATAAAAGAATGAGGAGAGTAGAAGATGCACCACAGCCATGGCAGCTAGTTGTCAGACTTCCCTCCTGTCATACTATGGACCACACAATATTCTTCAAAACATTTGTAATTAGCCTCCAACTGCCAATTTAAATCATTTTTCTTTGTATGTGACAATAGACAGTAATACAGTCATCTTCAGTATCTGTGGTGGATTGGTTCCAGGGCCCCTGTGGATACTAAAATCCAGGGAAGCTCAAATCCCTTATATAAAATGACACAGTACCTGCATGTAATCTATGCACATTTTCCATCATACTTTAAATCATTGCTAGATTGTGTATAATACCTAATACATTGCAAATGCTATGTAAATAGCTGTTATACTGTGTTGTTTAGAAAATAATATCAATTTTTTTTTTTTTTTTTTTTGAGACGGAGTCTTGCTCTGTCGCCGGGGCTGGAGTGCAGTGGCCGGATCTCAGCTCACTGCAAGCTCCGCCTCCGGGTTCACGCCATTCTCCTGCCTCAGCCTCCCGAGTAGCTGGGACTACAGACGCCCGCCACCTCGCCCGGCTAGTTTTTGTATTTTTTAGTAGAGACGGGGTTTCACAGTGTTCGCCAGGATGGTCTCGATCTCCTGACCTCGTGATCCGCCCATCTCGGCCTCCCAAAGTGCTGGGATTACAGGCTTGAGCCACCGCGCCCGGCCATCAATTTTTAAAAGTCTTTACCTGTACAATGTAGTCCCATTTTTTTCCAAATATTTTTTATTTGTGGTTGGTTGAATCTATGGATGCAGAACCCACAAATACCAAAGGCTAACTGCATTTAAGATATAGCATAATAAGTGGTATATTTTTCCTCTCTCATTTTCAGTTTCTTTATAAGAAAAATGGGGCTAATAACAGTACTCACCTCATAGGATAATTCAAAGGTAAGTGAGAGATAGATGTAGCACTTAGAAGAGTGCTTGATGATGCATTAAGTATGCAACTAATTTTAGTTATAATTATTATGTTATATGACAATTACTATTGTTCCACTATGATATGGGGTCAGGCAATTCAGAGTAATGCTACCTTAACAGAATATATGAAAAGAGTCAGATAGTGGGAGCTTAAGCTAAGCATTGGTTTCATGCTACTAATTCATTGGTTCTCTTACTTGACTCCTAGATACCAGATCTTTTGCCTGCTGCTCCTGACATCTGATAGTGACTCGATATTCAGGAGCTAGCCTGCTTATTATTTCCCAAGAAATGAACATCCTATAATAATCTCTAATTTACAAACTTAGAATTTTGACTATTGTTTAGATATCTTAGTCTTGGCTTTGTTGCTCCTACTTGATGTTGTCAAGATAGTTGGAGGATAATGGGTTAACCAGGTCAATGATGAATCTTTACTTTTGGAGAATAAATAGGAAAGTCTTTAATTTATTCTTTGTAAAATCCACTATCTCCTTTTACTGATATGTTTAATACCTCTTCACTATTCATCAAGAATACTTTGGAAAGGTTCCATAGCTTTTCTTTAATTTTCATCTTGCCAAATCTCTTTCCCCCTGCTCTGATTAGCACAGGGTTGGAGATTTTCTTACTGGCTTTTCTGGTGTCCATTTGGGTTGGCTCTAAGTAAGAAAATACTTGAGTGTTTTTTTCCTCCCTGAAGATACTTGTTTCTTGCCAAACTTTGGATTAGTAATTTGCCTTTCAACATCAGCTTTTAGGTCATTTTAAGAAAACATAAATTTTCAATTTGTTCAGCATTTTTCTTCTTGTAAGGATAGGAAAGAGTTCATCCCAGATCTTTAGATCACCATATTAACATATAAAATTATGTCTTACCTTTTATTTAGTCTCTCTTTGTAATGTATAGCATCACTAAAAGAATATGGTATTTACATATGAAAACACATATAGGCCAATGAAACAGAACTGAAAATTCAGAAATAGCCCAACTGCATTTGAGAATTTAATACACAATAAAGTTGTCAACTCAAATTTATGGGAAAAAGATAAACTGTCAATAATTAGTGTTAGGATAAGTAACGAAACAGAAAAAAATAACATAATCAAAGCACAATTTTGTCCTCCTCATGCATTTGAATAAATTCTAAGTAGATTTAGAGATTTGCATTTAAAAAAAAAAAAAGAAAAAACTGCCACTTTGGAAGGCTGAGGCTGGCGGATCACAAGGTCAGGAGATCGAGACCATCCTGACTAACACAGTGAAACCCCGTCTCTACTAAAAATACAGAAAATTAGCCAGGCATGGTGACAGGCGCCTGTAGTCCCAGCTACTTGGGAGGCTGAGGCCGGAGAATGGCATGAACCAGGGAGGCGGAGCTTGCAGTGAGCCGAGATCGCACCACTGCACTCCAACCTGGGTGACAGAGTGAGACTCCATCTCAAAAAACAAACAAACAAACAAACAAAAAAACAAACAAACAAAAAAACTGCGTAAAGTAAAATTTTCACAAAATAGAATAAAAATCCCTGAGGGAAACCCTATATAAGCTGGGAGTTTAAAAAACTTGTAAGTATGGCTAAAAATAAGATATAATGATGGAGAAAGGTGAACAGATGTTATTATAAACCCAATTTAGCTTAATAATTGTAATAGATAGATAATGGAAGCCAATTCACAGGATTAAACCTAAGAGAAATGTTTGGAAACTAAAATTTTTGAGGACTCTGAAAATATTCAAGATAATTGAGGTAAATAGTAGTGGAAAATGTAATTAGAAAGAGACCTAATAAGTTTTAATAAGCAATTAGAAAGATTTAAGCCTTGAAGTAGTAGTATAGAAATCTGCAGCAGATTATATGCAATTTCAGCTTCATATGTATCTCTACTAAAGTGGGAAGAACAAAATGAAGAAAACTTGTTAAAATATGAATTTATCTTTTATTTCATTTTCTTTGCAATTTATTATCATTCTTTGAGACAGGTTCTTGCTCTGTCACCCAGGCTGGAGTACCATGGCACGATGTTGGCTCATCACAGCCTCCAGCTCCTGGGCTCAAGTGATTCTCCCTACTCAGCCTCCCAAGTACTTGGAACTACAGGCATGCACCACCACACCCTACTATTTTTTTTTTTTTTTTTTATAGAGATGCAGTCTCACTGTGTTGCCCAGGCTGGTCTTGAACTCCTGGACTCAAGCAATCCTCTTGCCTCTGCCTCCCAGAGTCCTGGGATTAGAGGTGTGAGCCACTGTGCCTGGCTAAAATACGGATTCTAAAAGGTTAAAATAAAATAAACAAACATGCCTTTCTTACAAAAATGACGGGGAGAGTGTGTTTCAAAGATTGACTTAAGTAATTCATTTATGGAACACTTAGAAGGAAATGTGGGTTCAAAAGAGTGTAGGAGAAATAAAGTTATTAATGCTGAAATAATAATGCCAAAATCAATCCAATATTGGGTAATGTTTCACAACACAACAAAACTGTGAACTTTGGGAATTATCTTTTCTTAAGGCATGAATTATTTGTATCTCTACAGGACCAAATCCATTTTATTTACTATTTCACAAATATTATTTGCGCCATTATCACTTTTCTACAAGTTAATATCAACTTTTACAGAATTGTAAAATATCCTATACAAAAACAAATGTAAGTTAAGGAAAACTGCATAACCACAGATAAATTAATCTTTGAATGGGACTGTTAGACCTACCCACTAAGCTCTAGTAAAACACTGAAAGGATACTCCATTATAATTTTGCTTATTTCCAAATTTTTGAAATTTGTGTTTTTTAAACAATCTATTTCAAGCATGAAAAATAATCAATAAATATGTAAACACTGTATCTGTTTTTCTACACTCCAAGCTTTAGGGTCTTTTCAAGATGCAGCTCTTTGACCTATTTATATTTTAAGATATTGAATAGTATCAGTCTAATTATTGCTCTTGTGTATTTTGGCTTCTTCAAAAAATGATCATTTACAAGACAATTTAAAATTTGGAAAATAGATAAGTATTTTAAAATTATATTTACATCTCCCTAGCATTTATTACTTTCAATATTATACTAAGAACATATATTTTTTATTTTAATATATTTTTCACAAGATCATATAAAATGTAATAGCATTTTGGGAAAAATACAAAGCACACCAAAGTCATAATACAGGATTTATTGCCTTTAATAAAAGTATTAACTACACTAATAGAATCATATTATTGCAGACTTAATGCATCTCTTACGAGCATCACACCAAAATACTTTATACTCAATAGAATGCTTAAATGCCTTAAGCACAGGAAAGATATTCAAAATGATAGCAGCTCTTTTAAAGGGCATACTTGTGAGGGGAAGAAGGGCAATGACTAAATATAGTTTAAAAATTTTCACTTTAAGTTAAGGACATGAAGATAAAGAAAATGTTGTGACTTTCTAACAAGTATGTAGAGGTTTAACATGTGTATGTACACATTAAACATTTCATCAGTCTATATATGTGTATATAGTATATAATAGTAGTAGACTACTATATACATATGTATATAGACTGACCAAGTGTTCTGTAGCACTAATACGCCAAGACAAAAAGGAATAAGATTCAGGTAAAAACATCTTAATTATTCATTAGCTAAAATCCTAAATAAAAGAAGGAATGCATATTAATAGAGTGATTTGGATTTTTTGTTGTTGTTGTTGTTCTTGTTATGGCAGCAATTTTTAAAATAATAAAGATGACAAAGTACAAGCTAGGTTTGTTTAATCTATTTCATTGGTTATAATCAAACTTCAAATATCTAATTTTCAGTTTCTAGAGAACCAAGACATAGGGCCAAGCAGCTGGAAAGCGTATCATTGATCAAAGGAGGAATGTAAATACCTATTTGGGAGCAAAATATTTCCATTTTCCTAACAGACTTGTTTTTTCCCATCTCTTGGAAAACAATGTCTTCTCATCCTTGGCATAAACTTTCTCCAGGTCAAGATCAGAGAACGGACCTATAGAAAAAGTAGTCCTACCAAAAGACTTTCCTTTGCCTTCATGACTTCCTCTTTAGACCATCAAAGTTAGGGGTTTCTGCAGGGAAACTGATAGCCAAAATGTATATATTTAACTCCAGCACTATACTTTTACATTAAAAAGGATGGATTTATTTGATCATTAAACAATATTATTATTAGCTAAAGAAACATACACACACAGACACACACACTTGCATACACACACATGCACACACACATCAAGTTTAGAAAAATGTGCAAAACAAGTTTTTGGGGTAGGCTTATTCATATTTTTCAAAACATACTGAATTCGTATTGGATGAAAGGCTTAGTAATAGTATCTGTAATCGGTTTATCCCCTTCCCCAGCTCTTCAGTTATTAAGATGGATTGTCAGCAATTCATTTTTATTAGCTTCCAATCTGGATGGATCTGCTACTAGTGCATGCAGGTTTATATATGTATAGTTATGCATGTGTCATTGAACATTTGGGTGCGGTTGTATAGATGTGTAGATATTTGACTCTATGGTTATACGTGGAGATGGGGGAGTTTGGGGGGTGTGGGTGCGGGGAGGGAATGGGAAGTCCTATAGATGCTCCACTCTAGGTTGGTCCTTCACTTGAAATGCTATCTTTGCTTCACTCTCCCAGAAACATTCAATAGTAAGACAATCAAGGACATTATATCTATGCATATCAAAAACTTCAGCTAAGATCCCCAAAATTAGATTTTACTTCACCATTTCTGTCATAAAAGCCACTTCCAGCTCTTAGAATTTTGCTATTTCCAAAATCATTTTCATTTTTCTCTTCCTCAAGTGTTCTTAGTGAATTTTGTAGCCAAATAAGATAGTTACCAGTGAATCTACAGAGTAAGCAAGGAACAGCAAATGTAGAATTGAGTGATGACTTCTCTGTAGGAATGGAGTTTGAATGTGCTCTAAAAGGTAGCCAAGTAGACCTAGAAGGGGCAGTCCATTATCCTTTCCATATGAGCAAGATGGGGATAATAATTGATTTTAGGGCTATTGGTGCATACTTTGGTTCAAACTGTCTGATTTTAAAGCATTTTAGAATTTATATCCCATAGGTATAGAAACATCAACAGAATGCCTGACTTGAGGAAAATATCAACTAGAAATTGGCAAAAGGAGAGTGAAGCCTCTATCTTTTACAGCTTGTTGGTTTCTCCTTTCTTTTTTCACATTTATAATTTTATTTTTTTATTATTTATTTTGTGGGTACATAGTAGGTTTATACATTCATGGAGTACATGAAATGTTTTGATAGACATGGAATAAATACTTGAGGAGATGGATACCCCATTCTCCGTGATGCTTGCTTTCCCTTTCTAGGTGAACTTACCCTATGAAAACATTGAAGATCTTATTTTTTTTATCTCTTCCACTTTATGAATTCAGTCTGTCTAGTAAACACACTCATATCAATATGTTAGAAACCATCAACACAAAACACATTACTGAAAGCAGAATTTCAGTGCCTACCTGTATGCTCTTTTTGAACATAAATGACATATTTGCCATGGATGAGGTTACTTGTGCAGAAGAATCCCTTTTTAATTTGAAATAATATCTTCATCCTTTTGAGATAGAAAAAAAATATTTTTTTAAATGAGATTTTTGTTACTTGAAATTTTTTAACTAGAATTTTCCTATTATCTTGCTCCCATATTGGACAGGCATAGATTAGGTGAGTCAATCTGTCAGGGTTTGAATCCAGGCTGCTGCTTCTACTGTCCCTGTGACTTTGAGTACAAAATTATTTAATTAGAAGCCATTTAAACTTTTTTTTCTCAGCTTTCCTCAATGTAGAATGGATCTATAATAATGTCCTACAACATAGGGTTATTATGAGAATTAAATGTGATAATATTTGCAAAGAGCTTAGGACTCTGCCAAAAATATAGTGAAATGTACATAAGGGATTGAGTAATAAAGCTTCAAATGACTGACTTGGAGCTGGCTAATTGTCAAAAATTTTATAAATTTTGATGGTAAAAATACATTAGCATCGCAATGTAAAACAAAAGGAAACTGTCTCAATAACTTCATTTAAAGAATGCTCTTCCTATCAAACTACTAAAACTAAAATAAGAAATTGTGTATAATGCTGTTAAACTTCAACAGAGCATTGGAGTGGGAATCCAGAGGCTGGTGGCTAGTACAGTATTGATACTGGCTTAAAGGGGTAGGGTAGTGATGGGCGTCCCTGGTAAGGGCTCCACCCTCAGTCCTGTGCCCACGGACCTAAGAAAGGACAGACACTTCTGTTTCCCGGCCCATTTTCCAAGACCACCCTGGCCAACCATGCCCTCATCCTGTGCCTACAAAAACCCCGAGAATCTAGTGGGAACAGACACAAGTGGATGGACAACAAGAGGAACACACTGGCAGAGGAACACGCTGACAGAGGCCAGCATGCCATCGATGGTGGAACAAAGTGGACTCCGAGGGAAATTCGGCCTAGGACAGTGGGAGGAGTGCCCGGCCACTGAGCGGCAGAATTCCAGGGGACGACCACCTTCTGGCTCCCATCTATCTGCTGAGAGCTTCCACCACTCAATAAAACCTTGCATTCATATTCCAAGCCCACGTGTGATCCAATTTTTCTGCTACACTAGGGAAGGAACCCTGGGATGCAGAAAGCCCTCTGTCCTTGCAATAAGACAGAAGGTCTAATTGAACTTATTAACACAAGCTACCTGCAGATGGCAAAGCTGAAAGAGCACACTGTAACACACGCCCACTGGGGTTTCAGAAGCTGTAAACACTTAACCCTGGACACTGCACTTGGGGTCGGAGCCTACAATCCTTAAGACCTACCCATCTGCCTGCTCCCCCTAGGAGTTTGAGCTACAGAGCACCTAAGAAGGAAGCCACACTTCCATTGCACACCCTGCAAGCGGGATAAGGGAAAACTCCTCCCGTTTCAGTATTGCTGCTGATCATCTAAGCTGCTCAGTAAGCCTTTTCAGCTTGCTAGATTTCAGCTGCTTTATCCTTAAAAGAAGGACAGTTATTCTTTTGAGAAAGTAAAAATTTTTATAAGGCTAAATCATATAGAAATTACAGAAACTTCATTCTAAATATAACTTTAGAAAGCACATCATCCACACCAGTCTCCCCCATCCAAAATTAGAAGAAGAAAATCTAGAAAGAGAAAATAATTTGCCACAATTACCTGTAATACCATCTCTCCCCACCCCACCGTGGGAGTGACACAGTTAATATTCACAACCCAGACTCTTGAGGTGGATTGCTGGCATCACTAGTTCATTCAAGAACATCTGAATCTAAGTTCATTATACAGTGCTGTGCTTGTGGAAGGTCCACTTTTCTAACATCCATCCAAAGAGAACTTTAAAATGTTTAACTGGTAGAGGGTTTATGTTAAGGAAATAAAAACAGGGTTGCTACATGTACACAAAATGAAAAAGGAATATATTCTAGGAACCTAGTTTGGAATTAGATTAGTAAGATTTGCATTCAAATGAGGGTAGCTGGATTTTTCTCAGTGCTTTCATTATTTCCTCACCAACTTAAGGTCTAATACATATAGAAACTGCTGGATATTAAGGAGTTTCCTGTAGCTCCAAATTGCCTGTCATCAAATCAAAGCAGTTTTTACATAAGCAGATTGCCTTACAAGTGAAAATTTAAAGCATGATCTTTTGTTTAAATAACCTAGTAGATGAGCTAGTTTTTATGTAATTATTTGTACAATCGATAAATGTTTTAAAAATACATGTTTAAGTTTTAAAGGCAAGGAGTAGGAAAATAAGCTAGATTTAATTTAGTCTTGTAGTCTTTTACTTTCCGATTTAACTGTAGCTCAAAATTATCTATCTAAAAATTTGTTTTTCTGTTTGATAAATTGATCAAGACATATTGAGCAAGAATAAATTGATGTACTATGTGGAAAGCTGACATCACTAATATGTAAACAAGTGGATTGTGACTCAGTCAGTCTGAGTTCAGATTCTGTTTTCATAACTTACTAGTTCTATGCCTTTGAATGAATCACTTTACCTACCTGTGTCACAATTTCCTTGTATGAAAAATGGGGATATTTCTAGAAATATTACAAGGGATAATGCATGCATATGAAACATCTATGAAGATCTGTGTCAGACATTTCATAACTCTCAAAAAATGTTATCTATTATGTATACATGCATTACACTTTTTAATAAGATGTCAATATATTCACAGAAATTAGAATTTAACTATTAATTTTAAAATGTTTACTAGATATCTACAATATTTTATTTTCTAAAAGTTATATGAACTTGCTCTTTGTTGGAGGGTCATGTATCTGTGGCTGTGATTCCAATAACTACTAGTCTGCTTGTAATAGCCATTCTGATAGATGTGAACAGTGTTGTGTATATATACATATTTGTTCTATTTAGCTATGGAATAAATTCAATTACTATTATTTCTACACATACTCTTTCTTGATTTTGTTTCCCATATTATTCAGGTGGCTTTTGCACTGAGAGCAAAGACAGCTGACAGCGTGGTCCACTCTTGCGGATGCAGCCCAGAGTATTTGTCTTCTGATGGGCCGGTGGTTAAAGGAGTAAGAGGAAGAGAATCTTTGAAGGGGCAAAATGGTAAGGTACTGGCTTCATCACCACCTACAGAATTCAGTACTTTTCATCCTAGCCTACTGGGAGCATTAACTTGGGCATTTGTATGTATGTGCACACACGCACCTACCCGTGAATGCAACACTCTGTCATAGTGATCTAAGGGAAATTACGTTTTGTAAGGAAAAGACTACAGCAATTTTAGAATATTATTTGAGTCGATTACAATATTTTCTTTTCTTTTCTTCCTTTAAGTGATCAGAAAGTAGTTGAATTAGTTGATATAATAGTAGAGCTGGGATAAAACATTGAAGCAGAGTTAGCTTTAACAGCAAATAGGATAAATGGATATCTGTGTGATATAAAAGACAAAATGAAGAATTATTTTTCCCAATTCATTTAGCATTATAATGGAAATTCCATCATCACAGTCTCATTCCCTGAATTTCCAGGAATAATCAAAATGTATAGGTTCTTTAAATGGTAGAATGTGAAACCATTCTTCATATTTTTAGTGTGGGCAAGTTCAAGAAAAAAGTTTATTGTCATGAAATCAAGCTTTGTAGCAATGACAAACAAGATTAAGACTTTTGAGAAGCAAATGTACCACTAAAGTCAAAGTCTGCCACTTCTAGATTACTTATAAAGGTTAGTTTCATAAGACACATAATGAGACCTATTGGGAATCTAGAATTCATGGAAGAGGGGCTTGTAGTAAGAAGAGAATTTCTGAAGGGTAGAGAAAAGTAGCCATCACCCAACTTTGCCATCTCTATCACTTACCTTTATGTATAGGCTACTGCCTTTATATACAGTCTTTGTGTGTAAACTAAACATATAAGTATGGGGATGTATTGTCCATATCTTTTTAGCAATCATAAAGTCAGGCACATGATCTCTGATACCATTCAAGAGCAAGTGTAGAAAGGGAATAATTTTCATCATAAGAATAAAGTGTTGCTACTACCTTCACCCTGAGAGGGAAAACAGCTTGAATTGTCTTTCTTGAGAATTATTTCAAACACCTCTTGAAACATTAATGATATAATGTCTGATATAATAAAACCAATAAATGTCTGTGTTGGGAACTAGGAGGACTCAGGGAGCTGCTTTTTCAGAAAAGTTAACATGTCTCCTTAGTAAGACTTTATGTTTCATTGGGTTTACCCACATCACTGAGGCTTTGGAAAACATTGGCACATTCACTAATAATAGATGATTTTAGCTTAATTATTTTCAGTCTTTTTTTCACTTTCTTACTGACACTCCACTCACACCAGTAATTGAAACTAGAGTTCTAAAGGCTTTATTTCTGAGACAGGCTAAGAGAAATCAAAGGACAATGAAACTTAAGGCTTACAAGCAAGGAACCAAAGTATTCAAGGTTGAATTACTCGTTATTTTCACACACATGTATGTAATTGAAGAAGATATTAACTTAAAACTTTACCAATTTACATTAAAAGAGAAAACATCTTTTAAAATGTAGTACCTATTTAATCATTATCTAAAGACTGGCCTAGTTTTTATGACTACAAATTTTATTATTCTGAAAGTCAACATATCAAACACTAGTGAATTTAAACAATTTATCATATGGTATTTCCTCCTAATAAGTCTCTTCCATATTTCTTTATTTTGAAACAAAATTTTTGGCATTTCAGCTAGCTATTACTTATTTATATTCTTTGATTATAGCAAAGTTTTTCTTATTTGGATTTATTTGCTAATTTATGAAACTCATGAGCCAAAAACCAGATATTGGATTATACAGAGCACCTGAAAATTTTTCTCTTATTGATCTAAAAGTCAATTAATTAGAAAGGATTTCATTCCTGGATTATTTTTGAAATACAATGTAGCTCTTTCTCTCTAAAAAGGCACTTGACTGACAGAATCAGAGAGGTGGGTAACACCAGTCATGTTCAGACAAGACCTACTTGGCTAGGATATATTCAGTGGCCTGTGAAGGTAATTCCTTTTCAGTGGGAAATCTGAAAAGAGACAGGAAGTGATCACAAAGGAGATATTCTTCAAGTAATGTTGAAGAGCCTTCCAAGCTATGAGAAAGAACTTTTCTCCTCAAAAGTCAATATCCTCCCAGGCCAACAAAACAGAATTTTTACCTTGGTTTCTCAGATTTAAAACAACCATCATTCCAGTGTTTTTCTTTCTTCTTCTGTTTTCTTATTTCTCCCTTTTTATGTGACTTTTCGGTCCAGACCATAATATTCAAATGTTTACATCTCTTAAAAACTTTTATTTTTTTCCTTTTGAATGAAATTTGTGTTTGTTTTTACAGTAATGCATTTTGTAACCTATTGGCGAAGCAAAACTGTAGTATCAATAAGGGGAAAATGTGTTTCTGGATTTCAGGGAAGGAAATTTAACTGTACTCAACCTTCAGTTTTTTTTTTTTTTTTTTGAGACGGAGTCTCGCTCTGTGGCCCAGGCTGGAGTGCAGTGGCTGGATCTCAGCTCACTGCAAGCTCCGCCTCCCGGGTTTACGCCATTCTCCCGCCTCAGCCTCCCGAGTAGCTGGGACTATAGGCGCCCGCCACCTCGCCCGGCTAGTTTTTTGTATTTTTTAGTAGAGACGGGGTTTCACCGTGTTGGCCAGGATGGTCTCGATCTCCTGACCTCGTGATCCGCCCGTCTCGGCCTCCCAAAGTGCTGGGATTACAGGCCTGAGCCACCGCGCCCGGCCTTTTTTTTTTTTTTTTTCAAGGGCATATTATTAGCTTGAGAATGATCTTAGTTCTTGGCTTCTCTCCCTTTTCATGGATATGCTTACCTTTGGACCACTGTAATAGCCTAAAGATATCACATTATAAATGGAAGGATAAAAATGATTAAATATCCTCAACCAAAAGAAGGCAAGAACATAAATTAAGACCTAAAAGGTTTCTAACTTCTGGTAAAGGCAAAATGGGTGATATTAGAATAACCCTTATGACTATAAACATGATAAAACACTGGACAAAGCTTGTATAAATCAAATGCAACACCTGTGTAAATGTAACGTAATAAAACATTGCTACTGTTGTAAATAACGTAATTACTTCACTCTGTTATTATTATTGTTTCAAAGCATTTTAATGGTATCAAAGGCAAACCAAAACTGAAGGGATTTTGACCCTAGAAAGCAAGATTTTTACTCATACAAGGTGAGATTTATGTTTATACAGTTTTTCTTCTGAAGGAACTGTTTTTTCCGGCAACAAATTAAACTCACTTAGAAAGCTATAATCCTTTTTACCTGAGGAATTAGAGAGAAGCTAGATTTTGGGGTTTCCCATAGTGATAAGGTATTCCTAATATCTTTGCTCAAAATCTATTTAAAACCTTAACTCTATGTTAATTCACCCATGCATGAGATGAGACTTTGGAGATTTCAGGACAAAAGCACAACTGTCTAACTGAAAAACGTGAGCAGAGGTATGTGCCAATGGCTAATGCAGTAGGACACAATTTGCAATTTGATTCCTTTCATGCCAGAGGCTCATTAAATTCTTACCACTTTCTGTCACTATCATAGATAGGCTAACTTCAGTAATAAAGACTAATTCTGTGGACTAAGAAATTTTGCCAGAACTAAGAACGAAACCATAGTTAACCTGTCCTAACAATTTAGTGAAATCTACCTTTTGAAATATAAATGTAATCCCAGTAATGTAAGTGCCTGAGAGGGAAAAAATCAACATGTTTGAAAAACAATAAAATAATTCAACGTGTATATACTATGCACAATGTCTAAAATACAACAGCATTTCTAGACATGTATAGCATCAGGGAAAGATAAATTATGTCAGCAGGAAATCCAGTCAATAATACAAAATCCACAGACAAAGTGCATATTGGAATTAATAGATAAGGCCTTTGAACCGTCTATGCTAAATATTCAAGAAAGTAATAGGATGGACTGATATGCTGGAAAAAAGATGAGTGATTTTAGGAGGTACCTGAAAACTATGTCAAATAAAAAACCAAAATCAGTGCTTACAATTGAAAAAAGTACGTATACAAATGGTTTAAATAAATGGCAACTTGAATTAAAAAAAGAAAGGACCAGAAAATTTGAAGAAAAACAAATATAGGAATAATTCAAGCAGAAGCACAGATGTAAAATAAATATAATAAAAATGAATTCAATAATTCAATGAATTTAATTAAATTCAGAGATTCAGTGACCATTTTTAAGTGGCTGAATCTACATGTAATTGCAGTATCAGAAGGACAGATTAGGGAGAAGTTTGGACTGGAAAAATTTTAAAAATATTCTTCAGTGACTTAAAATATTGATTAGAAGAGTCAACTCCAAAGTAGGATAAATAGAGAATACACACACACACATACACACCCCACACACATGCACGCACACACATATTGTATACACATATACCCTGAGGTAAATGATCATCAAATTGCTCAAAAACAAGGATAAATAAAAATTATTAAAAGCAATCAGAGAAAAACAAATGATACATCAGTAGTATAAAATGCAAACAGAATCAATGTCTAAATTGAAACAACAGGAGCCAGAAGACAATGGAAAAACACCTTTAGAAAAGTACACAAGAGCAAGACAAGCTGTTAACCTAGTGGAGCTGCAGAAGGCACACTAAAGGCAAGTTGATACAAACCAAAGTTTACATAATTTATTTTCAGTTTTTTGCTGACAAAAATGTTAGGGTACATTTTTCAAGTTTGAGGAAATAATTACGTTATGGATATTTGGTAAGAAAACAGAGTCTTAGAAACGATGATTTGTGGATATGTATAAAAATACTTTTTCATAAGTTCTTTAAGATTCAATTGGATGTTTAAAGAAGAATAGTTTTACTGTGGAGTTTAAAGGTTATTTACAAATAAAATATATGACAATAGCCCAAAGTGGAAGAGTTTTTAAGTTGGATTAGAATTGTATACGATTCTTATATTTTTGTGAAATGAAATATTATTAATCCAATATAGACTGTAAAAAGGTAAAAATGCATATTAAAATCCCGGAAAAATCAATAGCAATACAAAAACTATAGCCAAGCAACATGAACAAAGACTTCATGACTAAAACACCCAAAGCAATGGCAACAAAAGCCAAAATTTACAAATGGGATCTAATTAAACTAAAGAGCTTCTGCATAGCAAAATAAACTATCATCAAAGTGAACAGACAGGCTACAGAATGGGAGAAAACTTCTGCAATTTATCCATCTGAAAAAGGCTAATATCCAGAATCTGCAAAGAATATAAACAAATTTACAAGCAAAAAACAAATAAACCCATCAAAAAATGGGTGAAGGATATGAACAGACACGTCTCAAAAGAAGACATTTATGTGGCCAACAGACATATGAAAAAAAGCTCATCATCACCGGTCATTAGAAAAATGCAAATCAAAACCACAGTGAGATACCATCTCACACCAGTTAGAATGGCGATCATTAAAGTCAGGAAACAACAGACGCTGGAGAGGATGTGGAGAAATAGGAATGCTTTTACACTGTTGGTGGAAGTGTAAATTAGTTCAACCACTGTGGAAGACAATGTGGCAATTCCTCAAGGATCTGGAATCAAAAATACTATTAGACCCAGCAATCCCATTACTGAGTATATACCCAAAGGATTATAAATCATTCTACTACAAAGACACATGCATACGTATGTTTATTGCAGCAGTGTTCACAATAGTATAGACTTGGAACCAACCCAAATGCCCGTCAATAATAGTCTGAATAAAGAAAATGTGGCACATATATACCATGGAATACTATGTAGCCATAAAAAAGGATGAGTTCATGTTCTTTGCAGGGACATGGATGAAGCTGGAAACCATCATTCTCAGCAAACTAACACAAGAACAGAAAACCAAACACCACATATTCTCACTCATAAGTGGGAGTTGAACAATGAGAACACATGGACACATGGAGGGGAACATCACACACCAAGGCCTGTAATGGGGTAGGAGGTTAGAGGAGGGATAGCATTAGGAGAAATACCTAATGTAGATGATGGGTTGATGGTTGCAGCAAACCACCATGGCATATATATACCTATGTAACAAACCTGCATGTCCTGCACATGTAGGCCACAACTTAAAGTACAATGAAAGCTAACTAACCAAATAAATAAAGTAATAGAATAATTTTGTGTAATACATAAGTAACTTTTTATACACAGGTGAAGAATAAAGAGCAAATGATCCCAAAAGAAAAAATTTAGCATTATGATATAATTAATTCAAAAATAACAATACTTACTTTAAATGTAAATGGACTCTACATTCCATTTGAAAGGTTGAAATTGCCAGACAATATAAAAAAAATCAAGAAATAAATTGATGCTGTTCACAAATGATTCACTTTAATTATTAATGGTAGTTCAGTGACTTGAACTAAAGAAGAAAGATGGTAGTTTGTTCACTTATTCCTTCTGTTGCTTCGGCAAATCATTTTATTTACCTATGCTTCCATTTCCTTATTAGGCCAAGAAATATAAAATGCCTTGCTTATTGTAAGGCGACATTTATGGAGATACTCTGATGCAACAGAAAAAGCCTAGGACTTATAACTGGACGTAGATTGCAATCTTAGAACTTTACTATTTAAACAAAATAAAGCTGTGGTAACTCCTTTAACTTCTTTGAGATTCAGTTTTTTCTATAAGAATAGCAAGAGTATTGGATGATATTCCATGCAATGGGGAAATTTCTCTATGAAAAATCTTTGAAAGATTTAAGATTATTGAAAATAATTGTCATGGAAATGTTAATCACTCTTCTTGCCCAATCACGCTCTTTAAGGACATTGCCTATTCAGAGTCCTATACAAGCTAAAGATACATGTGGCATAGGAAGCCATTTAAAGGTAATTTATCTCCCTTGCCACTATTTTAAAAATCTAAGTTATGTGGTCTGCTGACTCATTAGATCTCAATATTGATAAACTCTTTATAAATCTATTACCTAGTACTGATGTTTAAAAAGTAGGTGGCAGTAATGAAATACAAAGAAGACATATGAGTTGTAGCTCAGAGACCTTAATGGTCAGGTTCTATGAAGATCTCAAACTTCTACTACTGCTTTTTTCTAGATATCCCCTTATTGCAGAGCTGAACTCTAGCATTAGTATCTACAAATACTACACTTTGTATTTTTTTTAATTTTATAAAAATTTTCCTTACTCTTCTATGCATATTGTTAAAGTAAACTCACTTTATCAGAGCTAGCATGAGTAGGTCTCTATCCTTGGCCACCAATACTGCACAAACAAAATAGTGATGCAAAAAGTAAGTTATGAATGGATTGATTGCCTAAATTATTTATAATGCATGTTATAAGGATCACTCACAATATCATTTAAAGCTAGTAATTCTCAAATATTTTTCATGTACTACTTATTCCCTTGATAATTGTGTACTTCATTAGACTACTTTCAAAATGGAAAGTAAAAAGCACATTTTTATATATCTATGAGAATGGGATAGAACATCCAACAATCATAAAGGAAATCCTTTAAATCAGCAGTTAAAGACTCTAAATGTCCAAATACAATTCTGGTTTGAGAATTGTAAAAAACCATTCTCTACAACTTGAGATTCCTGTGTTCCTTATCTATTACTGGAAGTTGAAAATATGCTCACTGTAGAGTCAAATTAAATGGATAATAGGAAAATCGGTGGAACTGACAAGTTTGATGAGTAGAAAAAGAAATAAAACCTCATTATTGAGAAAGTAAAACTGAACAAGAAATCTCAGCAAAAAGTGAAAAGAAAAATTTGATTGTAAAATCACTTAGCTTAAAGTAAAAAAGAATGACAGAAAGCACTAATATATTCATATTATTTATATTTATTATGATTTATTTTTGTAAGAAAAAATAGGAAAACGGTGAACTGTCCTCACAAAAATAAAGTGGCTGAGTAAAATAAAGTGTATCTACTTAACCCATAGTTTTTAATGTGGAAGCAAGCATGTGGTAAAAATAATGTAGAATTAAAAGACAGATAAATCCACATCATACCTAGATATGTTATTGACAATGTAGGCAATCACTTTTCCTTTTGAAATTTAATGAAAATTTGGGAACGATATCTACAACAAAGAATTGTGCATGTACAATATGAATTAGTGTATTGGAAGTAAATTATCCCAGGAATCAAACCTGGGTTCTGAATTTAGTTTAATTTGTGTAAGCTATGGAAACTTGAGTAGATTACTTAATTTCTCTGAATCTCAAATTCTTCATATGTAATATAACCTTAGCTATAATTAATTTTAAGTATGTGATGTGCTATTCTATGAACATATGTTAAATGTTCATATTATAAAGCAATATTCAAATTTACATTGTATTTATTATTGTTGTTGTTAGTACATCACTGCCCTCAGTGCATTGGAAATTTCCTGTGAGTAGAAAGAATACCTGTCATTTTCGTACTGGTCAAGATGTATGGAAGATTATATTGTAATCTTTTAGGAAATGGAAAATGAAAGCAACAATGAGACAAATATTTGAAATACTTTACATATTTTTCTTTTGTTTGTCAATCTTTTTCTTTTGAGATAATTGTAGCTTCATGTGTCAGTTTTAAATAATGGAGAAATATTCCATGTGTCCTTTTTCTAGATCATCTCAATGTTACTATCTTTCAAAATCCTAGAACAATATCTTCACCAGAATGTTGACATTGATACAGCCAAGACACACAGTATTTCCATTACCAAATTCTCTTAGTTCTATGTCTTAGTTACATCTACTTTTGTCTTTAAACCTTTGCAAGAATTAATCTGTTACCTTTTGATATAATTTTGTCATTTCAATCATATTATATAAATGGAAGTATAAAGCTTTAATCTTTTGGAATTGGATTTTTTTTTTTTCACTCAGAATAATTGCCTGAAGATTTATCTAGGCTGCTGCGTTTCTGTAGTTCATTTCCTTTCATTTCTCAGCAGTATTCCATGGTATGGATGTAGTACAGATAGTTTTACCATGAAGGACATTCAGATGGTTTCCCTTTTTGAGCTAGCATGAAGAAATCTTTTATGACTATTCATGTACAGATATTTCTGTGAACATAAATTCTCATTTCTATTAAACAAATGCCTATTTGAGTATAATTCTCGGTCATATCATATTTGCGTATATAGTTTTCTTAGTGACCTGCCAAACCTTATCAAGAAAGTTTTAAAACATATGGCAGCAATGTGTGAGTGGTCTAGAATTGCCCTGGCTTTGCTGCATTTAGTGTTGCCACTATGTTTTTTTTTTTTTTTAATTTTAGTCATTGTCAAAGATGTGTAGTGGTATCTCGTTGTGTTTTCAATTTGCATTTCCGTAATAGCTAATGGTGTTGAGCCTCTTTTCATGTGCTTATTTTCCATTTTCAAATGGTCTCCAGTTAAATTTCTCTTTAAGTTTTGTTTTGTCTTGTTTTATCTGTTTTCTAAGTGGATCATTAGTTTACAAAATAAAACACTATGGCGTTTTCAGTGTTCTCAATATATTTTAGATATTATTCTTTTATCAGACATGTAGTTTCCAAATTATTTTTCCACTCTGGAGCTTGTATTTTATTTTCTCTCAACAGGATATTTTGCATCACAAAATATTTTAATTTTATTGTATTTTATTTTAGTAGGGTTCTCGCTATGTTCCAGGCTGGTCTTGAACTCATGGGCTCAAGTGATCCTCCCACCTCGACTTCCAAAAGTTCTAGAATTATACTGTGTGTGGCCTAGATTTTAATTTAATCAAGCCTATTTTATCATTTTTTTTTCACTTATGGAAAAGCTAAGAAATAATTGCCTAGCTTTCAATTTCAAATATTTTATTCCATCAACTTTTGAAGTTTTATAATTTTACATTTAAGTTCATGTTTCATATTAATTTTTACATAAAGTATGTGTTTTAGATCAAGGAAATCAAAGTTCTTTTGCTTTGCTTTTAGATGTCCACTTGCTCTTTTCATTTTTGAAAAGGCTATTGCTCCTTCACTAAGTTGCTTTCACAATTTTATTAAAATCCTTTATGAACAGTTAGGTGGACCAGTTTTCATGATTTCTAATCTGTTCTATTTATCCATGTGTCTATTGTTCTGCAAATACTAGATAGCATATAAGCCTAATATATTGTTACTGTAGCTGTGTATTAGTCTTGAAATGAGGTAGAATGGTTCTTTGTACTTAGTTTATCTTTTTTTTTTTTTTTTTGACAGAGTCTTGCTCTGTCACCCAAGCTGGAGTGCAGTGGCATGATTTCGACTCACTGCAACCTCCGCCACCCAGTTTCAAACGCTTCTCCTGCCTCAGCCTCCTGAGTAGCTGGGACTAGAGGCACCCACCACTACACCTGGGTAATTTTTGTATTTTTAGTAGAGACAGGGTTTTGCCATATTAGCTAGGCTGGTCTAGAACTCATGACCTCAGGTGATCCACCCTTCTCTGCCTTCCAAAGTGCTGGGATTACAGGCGTGAGCCATCGCACCCGGCCCAGTTCATCTTTTAAATATTTTTTTAGCTATCCGATTCCTTGACATTTCCACATACATTTTTAAATTATCTTGTCCATATCTACAAAAAATTCTTTCTGGGATTTTGATAGGAATTATGTTAAAACTATATGAAAATTTGGGAAAAAATGCTGTCTTTACTGAGTATTTCAATTCATGAAAAAAATAAAACTTTCCATTCATTTTTATCTTATTTGATTTCATTCATCACTTTTAAAATATTTTTCAGCATACAAGTTTTATAAATGTGTTGTTAGCTTTGCATTTAAGCATTTTTAAGGGGGCAAGAGAGGTGATTATAAGTGGTATTATATTTCTTTAAATTTTGGAGCCTAAGTGTTTGTTGCTTTTTGTATGATTTCTTTTTGTAAATTCCTAGAGATTTCCAATATAGACAACAATGTCACCTGCCAATAGAGATAGTTTATTTCTGCTTCCCTGATTTGTATGCCTTTCATTTCCTATTCTTGATTTATGGCACTGACTATACCTTGCAGCATATGTTGAATATAAATAGTGAGAACAGATATCTTTTTCTTGTTTCTAATATTAGAGGGGAAGCATTCAGGCTTTCACCCTTCAATGAAATATTAGCTATACATATTTTGTTGATGTACTTCATGAAGTTGAGTAAGTTATCCTCTATTCTTCTGAGCATTTTTGTCATAAGTGTTAATTCTGTGAAATGTTTTTCTGCATTGATCAATATTTTCATATGTATTTTCTTCATTAGGCTTCTAATATATTGAATTACCAAATATTGAACCAGTCTTGAAACCTTGTCATGACAGACTTGAATACAGCTTATACATATATATTTTTTTACATACTGATGAATTCTATTTGCTAACTTTTGTTAAGGATAGTTACATCTCTATTCATAAGAGATATTGGTTCATAGTTTTATTTATTGCAATCTTTTGGGTATTGGTATAGTGATAATAGCTTCATAATCATAACTGATAACTATTTACTCCTCTTCTACTTTGTAGAAGGTTGAGTAGATTTGGTTTGAATCTTCTTTAAAATTTGATAAATTATTCTAATCCAGAATGATTATACATGTGATAATAGGTTAGAATTGGAGACACAAATATGTACTAATGTTTTACTAAATAAAGATGCAAATAAGGCCCGGGGGTGACTCACCCTGTAATCCCAGCACTTTGAGAGGCCGAGGTGGGCAGATCATGAGGTCAGGAGATCAAGACCATCCTGGCTAACACGGTGAAATCCCGTTTCTACTGAAAATACAAAAAATAAGCCAGTCATGGTGGTGGGCACCTGTAGTCCCAGCTACTAGGGAGGCTGAGGCAGGAGAATGTCATGAACCCGGGAGGCAGAGCTTGCAGTGAGCAAGATGGCACCACTGCACTCCAGCCTGGGCGACAGAGTGAGACTCCATCTCAAAAAAAAAAAAAAAAAAAAAGGATGCAAATGTGCAAATGACTACATAAAAATCACATATGTTTCTGTCAAGTGTTAGGGCCTGGAAAGTATGTTACCCACTAGCAATAACCATACCTGGCATCAGAATCATGCTCCAATAGAAGGAATCAAGGTTTCTTGGAAAAATGATTGATTCTAAAATTGAGAAAGGAAATATACAAGGTAAACCTAGAGCGTGCTGTAGTACCAGAAACCAAGGAAATGTTAAAAACTAACAGTCCCCACACTGATGGGGGTTTGTTAAAAGGACATATGCTAACTGAAGAAGTGCCAATAAGCCAAGCCATAAAAGAATTGATCTGTAGAATACTTAGGGCAGCACTGGAGTATAATTCGAAAGTATGTAATAAATATCCATGAGCCTATACCAATATAGATAAATAACTGAGTAGATAAACAAATGAGGGAGAAGTGATAAGTAAACTGTGCAGAACTTCACATAATTGGTGTAGATACTCTATCCTCAAAGAAGTGAGCATAATTCCCCACACCATAAGTGTGAACTGTGCATTGAGACTTTCATCCATAGAGTATAGTGAAGAATCATAGAAAAATGAATCATATAAAAACACTGTAACAAAGTGATCCTGGTCAACAATGATAGTGATAAATCACATTGATAGTGTAGACCTGTGAAATTATGTGATGAAAATGGCAACTTTACCAGTGTGATTTTTGTTTGAAAAAGCCATAATCCCACTATGAGCATTAAAAAAAAAAAAAAAAAGATGAATTTCACAAGAGAGAAATTCTACAAAACGCCTGACTCTCAATCTTTCTATTGAGAAAGGAGTCTTAAATAGGTAACCCTTTAGAAGAGATAAAACTGCAAGTTAAGTGGAAATTAAATTTTCAGAGACTAATAGTGGGATTCCTTGGGAATAGATTTGCTTAGATCTTAGAGGAGAGATCAAGAAAAGGTGAGGAAAAGAATCCCTGTAGATAAGAAGTTATGAGTCAGAGAGGAAAAATTGGGAGCACCAAAGATAAAACCTTAAGAAATATATCATTTTCTACGGGTCTCATCTTGACTATTCCTGTTCTTTCTTATTTTGGTGGGGAAGGCTTTTTCTGGGGACCCCAGTTTAATAATTAGGATAGAAAGAGATAGTAATATTCACAAAATACAGAAAAGAGAACTTATCTAATTCATACTTTGTGAGCAAAGATTTGTATCTAAATTTTTATTAAACACTGAATTGTTAGTTTACTTGTGAGGTTTTTGTTATAGAAATTTTTAAATAACATGCATTACATAATCAAATAAGCATCTTCTTTTTGAATATTATTATACTTTAAGTTCTGGGATATATGTGCAGAATGTGCAGGTTTGTTACATAGGTATACACATGACATGTTGTTTTGCTGCACCCATCAATCCGTCATCTACATTAGGTATTTCTCCTAATGCTATTCCTCCCTTAGACCCCAACCCCTTGACAGGCCCCGGTGTGTCATATTCCCCTCCCTGTGCCCATGTGTTCTCATTGTTCAGCTCCCACTTATGAGTGAGAACATGTGGTGTTTGGTTTTCTTTTCTTGTGATAGTTTGCTGAGAAAGATGGTTTCCAGCTGCATCCATGTCCCTGCAAAGGACATGAACTCATCCTTTTTTATGGCTGCATAGTATTCCATGGTGTATATGTGCCACATTTTCTTTATCTAGTCTATCATTGATGGTCATTTGGGTTGGTTCTAAGTCTTTTCTATTGTGAACAGTGCCACAACAAACATACGTGTGCATATGTCTTTATAGTAGAATGATTTATAATCCTTTGGGTATATACCCAGTAATGGGATTGCAAAATGAGCATTATCTTTCAAAAGCAGTCTACATGTGAGATTTTACACGAATTTTTACTGCTATACATGATGTTTAGAACTTTTAGATTTTGATTTAATTCAAAGCAACATTTTTTGAATTTTTTTCCCCCAAACTCATGTATTTCCTTTTATCACCGTTTCTTATTGTTCCTTTGGAACTGAGAGTTGTTTTTTTTTTATTTTTTTATTTACTTTGTTTTTTAATTACACTTTAAGTTCTAGGGTACATGTGCACCACATGCAGGTTTGTTACGTATGTATACATGTGCCATGTTGGTGTGCTGCATCCATTAACTTATCATTTACATTAAGTAATAGCATTACCTAATGCTATCTCTCCCCCTCCCCCCACCCCACAACAGGCCCTGGTGTGTCATGTTCCCCTTCCTGTGTCCAAGTGTTCTCGTTGTTCTGTTCCCACCCATGAGTGAGAACATGTGGTGTTTGGTTTTCTGTTCTTGTGATAGTTTGCTGAGAATGATGGTTTCCAGCTGCATCCATGTCCCTACAAAGGACACAAACTCATCCTTTTTTATGGCTGCATATTATTCCATGGTGTATATGTGCTACATTTCCTTAATCCAGTCTGTCATTGATGGACATTTGGTTTGGTTCCAAGTCTTTGCTATTGTGAATAGTGCCACAGTAAACATACGTGTGCATGTGTCTTTATAGCAGCATGATTTATAATCCTTTGGGTATATACTCAGTAATGGGATGGCTGAGTCAAATGATATCTAGTTCTAGATCCTTGAGGAATCGCCACACTGTTTTCCACAATGGTTGAACTAGTTTACAGTCCCACCAACAGTGTAAAAGTGTTCCTAATTCTCCACATCCTCTCCAGCACCTGTTGTTTCCTAACTTTTTAATCGTTGCCATTCTAACTGGTGTGAGATGGTATCTCATTGTTGTTTTGATTTGCATTTCTCTGATGGCGAGTGATGATGAGCATTTTTTCATGTGTCTGTTGGCTGCATAAATGTCTTCTTTTGAGAAGTGTCTGTTCATATACTTTGCCCACTTTTTGATGGGGTGGTTTGTTTTTTTTCTTGTAAATTTGTTTGAGTTCCTTGTAGGTTCTGGATATTAGCCCTTTGTCAGATGAGTAGATTGCAAACATTTTCTCCCATTCTGTAGGTTGCCTGTTCACTCTGATGGTAGTTTCTTTTGCTGTGCAGAAGCTCTTTAGTTTAATTAGATCCCATTTGTCAAATTTGGCTTTTGTTGCCATTGCTTTTGGTGTTGTAGACATGAAGTCCTTGCCCATGCCTATGTCCTGAGTGGTATTGCCTAGGTTTTCTTCTAGGGTTTTTATGGTTTTAGGTCTAACATTTAAGTCTCGAATCCATCTTGAATTAATTTTTGTATAAGGTGTAAGGAAGGGATCCAATTTCAGCTTCCTACTTATGGTTAGCCAGTTTTCCCAGCACCATTTACTAAATAGGGAATCCTTTCCCCCTTTCTTGTTTTTGTCAGGTTTGTCAAAGATCAGATGGTTGTAGATGTGTGGTGTTTTTTCTGAGGGCTCTATTCTGTTTCATTGGTCTATATCTTTGTTTTGGTACCAGTACCATGCTTCTTTCAACATTTAAGATTTCTATTGTTCCTTCAGAGTGCAACTGCTGTATGAATTCACCATTAATTGGGTTTCTTGTTTTATATTTTTTCTTTAATTTTCACAAACAGACACATGTGTCTGCAGATCTCACACATATGTAATAAAATGAACTGAGTCTACGGCAAAATCCCTGTCTTGGAGAAAGATGGCATGGGTTCACATCTTGGATTTACTGTGTATTAACATTGTGCAATTTAGTAGCATATTCCACTTTATGCTTCAAACTTTTCTTCTGTAAACTGGCAATGATAATAGCAAAATTTTCACAAAGGGTTGTAGTGAAAAATTAAGAGAGCTGACACATAAAATATCACTGAGAGAAATTTCTACAATATTATAAACACTCAATACATGTCAAGCATGACTATTACTATATTATTAGGTGTAATGGCATTTTTAACATCTCTTTTAATATGCACTGAAAATGATAATGAGTAATATTGACTAAGTTCCAGTCACTAGGAAGAAGACACCATGTCTCATGCATTTTCATGCTGTTATTCATGTTCTCTTACTTAATTAGTCATTCAAAATTGTCGATATTTTAAATCACAAGTGAGGGTTACAGATGAGGATCCCATATATCATAAAAAGTTAAAAATATCAAACAGAACTACTTTCTTAAAAGAATTTAAGAGATAGACAGTTTCCATATGTTTTCAAATTTTCACTCTTCTTTTACACAAAATTTGCTAATAAGCCTCAGATTTTCATTTTCTCTTAATTTTGATGCATTTACATTTTAAGATTTATCTATCTATCTATCTATCTATCTATCTATCTAGTTTTCTATATAGCTAGGCAATACAACAGGAGAAATAAAAACTATGAAAGTAACAGCAATAAGCTGTTTCTAGATGGTCAGGATTCCTACAAGTTATTTTCAAGCATTGTGTCAGTTAATCTAGCAATCCTCTATTAGGCAATTATCAATTATTTATTAATATTTATATACAAGGAAACAGAGTCCTAGAAAGTAAGTTATTTATCAGCATGCTCTTAACTGGAAAGTGCCAAAGCCAGGATTCAAAGCCAAACTCTTTAATACCAAAACCCAAATTCTTAACCATTAGACAAATCTAAGTCTTTAAATTAAAGAATCGAGCACAGTTCCGATACATTCTACCTCTGGTAGTGTTATAAAAAACTGTTCTAGGGTTTCACCTGAGCACTAGAAGAAAAAGTCACCAAAAACAAGACCTTCTCCTTTAGAATACCTTATAAAGGACAAGCAGTTGTTCAATTTAGTTATGCTCTATCAGTCCTTTAAAAAAGTATTTCCTGTATTCAGTGGAATTGCACGTGTAATTGCACTAAAAAGTATAGGGTATAAAAAGTACTCTAAAGTTCTTATTGCCCTAAAACAACAAACCACGTTTTTATAGGATCACACTTGTCACTTGCAGGAGAAATTTCCAGTCCTTTATCTGTTCTTGCTGTGATAGCAGCTCTTTATTGTTTCAGTGTTTCAGAAAACGATCTGTAGCCTGAAAGAAAAATTTAAAAAGGAAAAAAGAAAAAGTAGTCAAATCTCTTTCCAATCTCTTCATTACAATGGTACTTTGCTTCAAAGTAAGGTGTAACTATTGAAATAAGATCATTGTAACCCTGAGACGTATCTTTGACAGAGTCAGCATTATTAAGGAAACTGATTTTTTTGTAGAGAATGAGACATATTAGTAAATAATAGGTTTGTTTTTTTTTTTACAGAAGTATAGAAAGAGTAGATGATAACACAACTGACTTGAAAATTTAATGATTCATTTATTGGAAGTACTATCTTCATTTTGAAGACTGTTATGAATTTTTCTACTTCATAGCCAAAAGAAAAGTTGGCAATATTCCTCCTCTGCAAAAATTAACGTCACTCCAGTCTTTATCCAAAAGTTGAATTGCTCTTATCACTGATGGCAATTTCTGAATATCAACTATTGCATTAAATATTGAATTATTCCACAGATCACACATTCCTTTCGGTTCTGCTGTATCCATAAATAAACATTAGCCCTCAGAAATTATAATCTAATATTCAAGAAAAATAGAGATTTCCAGTATCTGAAAGTTCTTCTCAATGAAATCATACCTCTGGTTCTATCACCATCTGACCCCAAAATCACATTTTCAATGACCAGTCATGAAGCTGTGCCATGATTAAAGCAATGTTTTACCAGGTCCCCAAGGTGAATATGTTTGTCTCAGACACTCAACATATTGCTGCTTTGGTTTCATTACCTCTCTCTCAAGCAGTTTCACTTTCATTGCAGCTAATAATACAAGCTCAAAACAACTATCTTTAGCTATTATCTCCTCATTTTTCTCCTTGATCATACACTTTGACAATTCCCTAGGGGATAATATTATATCTCCAGATTTTAATAGTTGTATTTATCCCCTGTTATTTACCTCAGAGATTTCACTACTATAATTCCTAGGTGAGTTGACCGGCCCACACCATAGTGATTGGTCCTATAGAGTCAAACAAGGGAGCCTAGACAATTCCTCACTCTACTCTATGGCAGAAACAGCTGTGGTTCTGAGATTGTATTGGCAACCAGACTCATAAGACACAAATAAGTTTAATCTAGTGCTATATTTATTTAGCTTTATAAAAAGGATAAAAGCAAGGAGATACAGAAGGCACAGCATGTTCATCTCATCAGGAAATTTTCGAGCTACCAAGTATAGAATGTCTTCTATACCCTTAATTCACCCAGAGCTTCACAGAAAAAAGCCGATGAGTGTGTTGGTCATCTTAAAACAGAGAAGCAAGAGCCCCCTTTCCCATCAATGTTTTATACCATTTTAGGCAAGCAGAGCCAAGCCAGCATGCTAACTTACAAATCTTCAACCAGCTGTGTTCCAATCGAAGCAGACAATACACAGCCAGTTTATCTTAATGTGGCTGTTTTCAAGGAAACAATGCTGTAGAGACCAAGCTAATTTTTAGATAGGCCTGCATCAACGATATCTTGATGTTAGTATTTCATTAACCAATCTTCATCTGTATCTTTCAGCAAAGGACTCTGTGGATTAACTCTCTTTCCCTTTTAGTGTATACAGAACTCAGAATGATTCCCTTAAAGTTAAATGTATCACTGTTACATCTTTTTTGCTTCATAGTGCCAATACAAAAGTAGATTTGCACTTCTCACTTTCAGATTAATCCCAAATGGCCAGAGGCATCATAGAACAATGTAGTGAGGACTGGCAACATGATTTGCAGAGTCCTTTATTCAAAACACAGGAGAAACATGACATTTAGGATACTAAGATTAAAATATTTTTTGACCTCTCATGTTTATTTACATGCTGTTGATGTTGCTATAATAAAAATTAACACTTTCAGTTTTTGGCATGAATTTTACCATTCATTTTTCTGTTGGGCAATACAAATTGCGAACGCTGATAATTGAATATTTGTCAGGTGCATGGAATCACTGAAATCACACAAACGGTAGTTCCTGGCTCATATATGTGTGTGTGTGTATACACATATATATATACACATGTATATATGTAATTTTAAATATATAATTCTTACAAGAACTGTAATAAGAAAAACCTGAAATTGAAAAAAAAAAAGAGCGGGCGCCTGTAGTCCCAGCTACTCGGGAGGCCGAGGCAGGAGAATGGCATAAGCCCGGGAGGCGGAGCTTGCAGTGAGCTAAGATCCGGCCACTGCATTCCAGCCTGGGCAACAGAGCGAGACTCCATCTCAAAAATAAAAATTAAAAAATTAAAAAAAAGAAAAACAAAACCTTCCTCCAAACAGGGAGGGAGCTGAGAGATAAAAGAATGACTCAGAAAAGTCCAGTTTGGAGAGTAAATGAGTTTATTAGGACTGAAATACGAGGTACTCCTGGATGACAGCAGGACAGCTTTGGGGATCTCTAAGCTGCTTTTAAGCTAATTTTCTGCTCTTTGCCTACTGCATGTGTGTGTATGTGATGGGACTTTATCTGAGGTTCTCAGATATTCTTCAAGATGTTTGGGTTCTCAGAGACACCTGCTCCTTGGCTCATTGCCCAGAGTTTAGGTTTTAGGCAGCAAATATTCACCCTTAAGCAACCTTGTGGGGACCCATCACACTACAATCCACCCTGTCCCCAGCTCTTACATTCTGTCTGCCAATCTTATGTGAGAGGCAATGAGTGAGGTACTAGGTGAAAAACTATACAAGTCTATAATGTATAGCCATAACTCTTACATGCAGGCTACACCCCCGGTACACACAACAGCATAAAAAGCAGAATGTGACTAAAATTAGGATGCCTGTTAACAAAATATAACTCCAATGAGTAGGAAAGATGTGGTGTAACAAATTGAGAATGAGTCAAAGAAACCTAATCAGGCTATATCATAGATCTGAGTTGACAAATGATCTAAAGCATCTGTGACATTATTTTCTTCATCAGGAATATAGGCACAACAGTAATGCCGATAAGGGCACCTGCTGTTGGGTCTCCATTGTGTTGGCGATCAAGCCTCCAGATGGATGCAATCCACAAGGAGCCTGGGTGCATTATTGGTGCTGTTGATTTCTGTCTGGAGAATGGCATTGTATTTACTTAAGGCATACCATTATTATTTGATAGGAGGAGATATTCATATACCCAATAATTGGACTGATTTTTGACTGCTTCTGTAGTCACAGCCCAGACAAGGAAGACATTACCAGTTGCCATGGGTAGCAGGAACAAAAGCTTATAGACACAAACACAAGTATCTAGTAGGGACCATCATGGGCGTATCCGTTTCTTATAACATTATTAATGCTGTATTTTTTCTCATTGGCCCTATAAAGGGCCACTTACAGGCTCCAGGTCTGGCTTACAGTGCCATACACATGGCTTCCCTCTTTAGGATTGGGCATAATAGCCAAATGGTAAGTTTTCAGCCTTGCCCACACTATCCCACTCTGACTGCTCCTGCAAGTATTGGTGCTGCTGCATGTTGATATCTTAAGGCTCTCACATCACCATCAAGGAGCACAGCTGGGATCACCTCCCTCTGGCAGTCTTTGTGGTACCCTCTGGTGCCACAAACTGACCAAATATGGGGCCACTTTCCAGCTCAACTTCAGGTCCACACAGCCTTCACCACTTGACAGATCCACTGGTGTTCTCAGGAGCATAGTCTGACCATCTATTTCAGAGCATGGCTTAGAGTATCAGAACTAACCCTGAGGCTTGTGGGGCCTGTTTTACAGGCCAACCATTCATAGAGAGTGATGCCATGAGTGGTAGTGAGTGATCCATTCAAAGTCTGCATGACTTCAGTGAGATTCTTGGTCCAGGACCTTAAAGAGCAAGCATGGGATAGTGCATGCAAATTGGGTTTTTAGCAGGGCTTTTTTAATTTTTTCCCATGAGTCCAGTACATGTTGGGTTATATAATAAGTGGAACCTCCAGTCTGTGAAATGGAGGCTCTGATCACTCTCTATCCTTGGCATACCATACATGACACTAATAGTAGTAAGACACTTGATGGTCTCCAGATGAGTGGTACATCTTACTGGGAAGACCTGTAGCAGCCCCACTGTTGTGTCCACTCAGGTTAGACCCATCAGTGTACCAGGCCCTAGCCGATATTGGCAGGGCTCCCTATATATGGTGGTTGGCCTAGTTGATGTCTCCATTGTTATGCCTGCCCCTTCCATTTGTTGAAAGTGAATGTGTCCCAGCACCTCCTGTAGTGCCTCACTTAAAAAATTAACAGTGGATGAGACATCCCTTTATTGTAGGTAGATGTGCTGTGTTTGCAGGATGTATGACTGTACCACCTCAGAGGTGAGCCCAAGCTCACCTTGTCTAGGAGGTCTTCCATTCACCCTTTTATGGGATAGGCAGTTTTTACTGTGACATTCTGCTTTATTTCTGGTGATAGCCTCTGTTTAGTGCAATATCCTAAACATGGTCAATAGCTGCCACTCTAGAATTGTATAATGATATTCTCCCTCTTTCGATAATCGAGACCAAAACCATACGTGTAAATTCCCACTAGCTGCTTTTGCTACAAACCCCAATTCATCCCTATAGCATCTCTAGTGACTTCTGATACAAAAGGGTGCTGTGGCAGTGGTCTTCTAGTGCTTACACTTGGTTTACCAATAATTTTATTTTGTGAAATGTCTCTTGTTCCATGTGTGCAGAGTCCCATTTTTATCCGTTTTTACTAGAGTGCATAATGGGCAGAGGGTTTGTGCCAAATTAGAAATGAATATCCTCCAGTGTCCCAGTAAACCTAGGAAAATCTTTAGTTGCTTTACTGCCTGAGGAACAGGTTGCTGTGTTTTCTTATTAATGACACCTCTGGGTATATTTCTCATCTTACTCAACCTGGTAACTCTCAGGAATTTGATTGCTATGCCAGGTCTCTATAACTTTTATGGGTTGAATTCGCATCCCCTGTCCTTTAGGCCATACACGGAGGTTTAGAGGGCAGTCTCCAGATCTGTAAGAGACTCTGAGATTAGCATGTTGGCATTAACATCTTGAAGCAGAAAGACTGAGGCAGGTGAAGAGAGTCGAGTCCAGCCGGGTTTCATGCAGCTGTACTGTGACAGATGTTGGGGCTGTGTCGGTACCCTTGTGGTAGTACCTGGAATGCCCATTGTTGGTCTTCCTAAGTGAAGGCAAACTGGTTTTGTGAATCTTTTACTAAAGAAATCCTGGAAAAGCTGTTAGCCAAGCAAACACAGAATGAATGATTTCCAGCTTAAGGACAACTTGCTCTAGCAGTTGAGCAATATTAGGTATAGCTGCATGTACAGACGGCATCACTTTATTCAGCTTATTTAGTCTACCATCATTCTCCAACCACCATTTAGCTTCTTCACAAACCACACAGAGCTGTTGTAGAAGCTCTGGGCCAGGCTATTTATAATTTATGTAATTCCTGACGGAGCTAGTGAAAGTGTACAAGCTTATTTGGTCCAACCCCTTTTTGTTCTTTGATTACTTTCCGAACTAATTTCTTGCTTTCATGCAGTTCACTGAGGTCCACCAATGCATCACTCATATCATAGATTCTATTTCCTGTTAATGGGCTCAGAAGTGCAACCAGTGCCCTATATCAAAACATTTGTTTTTTTTTTTAATTTGGAAATGACTTAGACATTTAATGAGGACCTAAAATAATTTTAAGATTTTAAACTGCACAAACATTTCATTTGTAAGCATTTATTTCACTTTATTTGCCCAATGTATTCATTTTAGCAGTTTGTCTAGATTATTCATGAGAACCAACACATTAAATATAGCTAATAATTATTCCAAGTTGTTTCCATGTTAACCATTTTCATAGCTTATGAATATCAGGTATTTCTCTAAGCAAGAAGGTTAAAGCTAAACATGTGGGCATTTCTGCTGAGAACTCAGAAAATTCAGCTGTTTTCATTAAACCAACATTATTGAATGAGTCTTGCTTATCAAAAAATCACACAAAGATCACTCTGTTTTTGGCTAGGTTTACAGTCTTATAACCTTCATTTCAAACCCTAACACCTTAAAGTGTTGAAGTAAATCTAAAGCTTATCCAGTCAGTAAACTTAGACAAAAATATCTGCTGACACTTATGAACACATTTCTATTTTTATTTTGCCAATAATCTTATCTCTAGCTTATTTGCAAAAGATTATTGGATTCACATGAACTTGAAATAATTTGGACTTAGTTAATTTTAGAGCACTAATGTATTTTTCATCCAACTTGGTAGCATGCTAGAGACAACATAGAATGTAATACATGTGTATACACATAAACATGTTTAAACATACACATCCACACACCAAGATCCAATAGCTCTTATCTCAAAATTTTAGCCATGAGAAATTATCACAAACTCATTATTTTATAAAAGACAGCTGAATTCAAACTATTTTTGACAAAATTGGGACCTGTTCATACATCTAAACTTTATTTGCCCTGATAGGTAGTCTAAGGAAAATTGGATAGAAATTTTGGGTAAAGCCATTTCCATGAGAGTTTGATTAAAAAAAAAAAAAAAAAAAAGCAAAAAATCCTCTTTATGTCTTTACTGTTTCTTCAGTTCCAGATGAGTTTCATTGTTTACATCTTAGCTAGAACTTACTGACCTGTATAAGAAAACCAAAATCTCCAAATAACCTTTAATTAGTTTTACTATAAACAGTGAGTTTTCTCTCAACTCCAGTAACTTGTATAAGAGCAGATTAAAAGCAGATAGAAAAGGAAATAGATGGCTTTGGAAGACTATACTTAACTCTATAAGTGCACATTAACCATCTATGCTCTGAATGTTTCTTAATGTAATTTACCCATCAGTATTAAAAAGTGTACAAAAATGGATCATAATACGCAACCAGCTGGAGTCCTAGAAAACCAGCTGGAGTCCTAAACTTTTGTGGGAGTTTCTACCCTTGCTCCCTTCCCTGCTCTAATACTTTCTCAGCAGCCAGCCTTATTTCAACAACAGCGTGTTTGCTATCCTTATTGCACTTTAGCATCTAGCATCTTAGCTTCTTGCAATAGATTCTTAGTCCCACTTACATTCTCTGAGTGTCCCCATACTTGCATGGCAGCCCACAAAGGCTGAACAGTAGAGCAACTCAACCCCATATACGTGTTACTGCCCACCCCAGGATTGCCCCAACAGACGTTCTTTCCTGACTCATTAATTTGGTCTCCTGGATCCTGTTTGTTACACCAATAAGAACAACCCAGAATCATATAAAAAATATACCATCCTCCAAACTGGGAGAAAGCCCAGAGACCCAACAATAACTTGGAAAAGTCCAGTTTGGTGAATAGATGAGTTTTAGGACTTACATACGAGGCACTCCTGGATGGCAGCAGGAGAGCTTCAGAAATCATTATTTGGAGACGATCAGGATTCAGGCAGGGGTCATAAAACCTTAAATAACCTTAAGTAACATTGTGGGGGATCTGTCACACTTCACAAACATAGTAAAAACATCGAAGAAAATTAATTCATTTGTTTTTACCTTTGATATGTGCACATTCTACCAATAATTTTATACCTCTAACTTTGGATTACAGAGGAGTGAGAAAGGAGTGGAAAAGAAAACCTGTGGATGGAGCTGTCTTTCTCCCTTCTGTGTCGTTATTTTCAGCATATGTTGGCTAATGCAGGAAATAATATGAATAAGGATGGATATAATAGGAGTCCTCAGTCATTCATTTTTCTTAGAACACTATGATTTTCTTTCTGCATTAAAATAAAATAATGGCTTGTATAGAAAGTGTGGCACATTCTGGCTGTCAGCACCCCCATTTAGCCAGTCGTAGATGTAACAGACTGCTATGAAATGGATTTTGTCTTCCCCTCCCCGACATTTCTATATTGAAGCCCTAATCTCTAATATGACGGCATTTGGGGATGGGGACTTTGGGAGATAATTTAAGTTTAGGTGAGATAATAAAGGTGAAGCCCGCATGTTGAGATTAGTGCCCTTAAAATAGAAAAAAAAAAAAAAAAAAAAAAAAAAAAAAAAAAAAAAAAAAAAACAAGTGCCAGAGATTTCTCTCTGTCTGACATGTGAGGACACATGGGAAGACAGCTGCTGGCAAGGTAAAAAGACAGCCCTCACCAGAATCTCCAACTTCCAGGCACCAGGACAATGAGAAAATAAGTGTAGTGTTTAATCCAGTCAGTATTTTATGGTATTTTTTAAGGTACTTTTCCTGACAGCCTGAGCTGACTAGGCTTACCTTGTTTCACTGAACTCCCAAGCATTATGGGTACACCAGGATTCTGTTCTCATGGAGCATTGCAAACACTACATGCAAGTGAGCAGCAAGAAACTGTGGATACATATATTGCACTATATTGAATATATTAACCCTGCTCACATAATGCTCCATTGTCCCAACAAACTTTGATTATAAAATGCAAGTTCATGATAAAAATTATTAAGAATGTGAAGGTGCTGAGTTTAAAGCATTACACCAGAACAGGGACCGTCTGAGTGTAGGGTCTTATGTGACTGATGTATGTAGTAATGTAGGTTACCTGCTTATAAAACTGACCCTGTTTATAATCACTTGTACATGAAACTGAAGAAGATCATAATCTGTCTTCAAGTAACAACTGATACTAACCTAGAACATAAATATAATTAACAAATGGCAAAGTAAAAATTGTCTTATTATAATAAGGGTAGAAATTATGGAAACCTTAGAAGGAAGTATCTTTGGAAACATTTTAATAGGGAAGTGTGACAGATTATTCTGAAAAAGAAATATGTACATTGTTTGAGAAAATATTTTTAAAAATATTACCTATACTTGCCATACTAAATGGTGAAATACTGAGATCCACCTTATTGCTAATTAACTATACTTATTATACCTTTTTTTTTTTTTTAACCCAGGCATCATCTCTTATTCTAGTCATTAACTGACTTCAATCAACTAAAGATGACCTGAAAATAATATGATTTTGGGAAAAAAGTCTCAATTCAATATAAGGAAAAATTAGTTAAATAAGATACACAGTATAAACATTCTGTAGGGTGTTTTAATATTCTTCTAAAGCACCAGTTGAGCTGACATGTTATAACAGTACAGTATTTATATAAAACCATGTATTATATTTTTATGCATCCATTTAATAATCACACTCACTTTCTTTTTTTTTCTGCTTCTCTGATAGCAATGAGAACTTTTACTGTTAGAGAGTCGTATGTTGTCCAGCTTTTTGTTTCTGTGCTTCAATACTGTCCGTACTTTAACTTAGGTTCTAAATAAATACCTGTTGATAGAATGATTTTATGTTGTTTTGTAATATTTGAAACCTAGTTATATAGACATTAACCAGAATTTTGAAGATGACTTTATGAGTTAAATTAATTGTCCACAATTGTATTTGCATTTGTTAATAACTATAGGCTATCACATTTATGAGATTTTATTTTCTATTGACAAAATTACAGTGACAATAACATCAAAAACAATGACAACAGTAAACACATTACAAATTGCTTTCTGCTGATCATTTGACACAAATTAAATTAGCTGTAATTTATCTAATTAAAAAGATAAAAAACTCAGAGTAAAATAATATTTTATATGAATAAGATTTTAGGAAGTAATATTTCATGAATACAAGGAAGGGTTGTAACTATTCAATGCTCTGTTAAAACCAAGTGTTATTGCCAGAGTGAAGGATGGGGAAAATACAGATAAGAAAGCACATTTAATACCAAGCACACTTAATAAAAAAGGGAAAATTGAAATTAAAAGCCAGAGATAGAAGGGTCAAATAAATAGAACTGAACAACTGAGATACAAACCTGGAAAAGAAAAGAAATTTTACAGCTTTTCTGACCCAGCAAAAAGGGAATGATTCAAACTAGAAGCAGGAAGAGTTTCAATCAATCTTTTGAGGATCAGCTTAAAAGTGAGAGAGCAAAATCAAAAGTAACCTAAAAGTGAATGATATAACTCACACAAAACTATTTTTTTAAATGCACTCAAAACTTTCTTTTCTGTCAATATTCTGTGATAACAGGAATGTTTTCATTCACATTTTCCATTTGGAAAATATTTTTGATCCTTTATACATATTATTTAGTCAGTGATTGTGACTGTTCATTTCTTGTCATTGGGAGTAAAAATAATAGTTATATATTAAAGGCTCTCCTGAGAACTGGGCCATTTTTGAACAGAGCTATTTTGCAAGAATAAAAATGTAGTATCTGAAAATAACCCTTCTGTTAACTCTAAATGGTTTGGCAGTGGCTCCAGAAAAATTTTGGCAACTCTCAAAAGATGATCTTGGACATTCTGAATACCTGCTATTTTCATGCTGTAACACAATCTCTATCTTATGGCCTAGAAAAACTCGGCCTACACTGAAATTATTACTGCCTAATAGATCCCACTCTTTGAAAACCAATTTGGTTTTTGAGTGAATTCACTTCAACTCCTAAGTGACTGTACTAACTCAAACCCTCTTCCTCATCCTCATTGCATCTCTGGGATCTCTTAGACAGTATAGAATTCCATTGATCTTTAATAACAGTACACTACTGTCACATACAGTTTTGATTGCCATGTAAATCACCCAATAACAGAAATGTATGTCTTCAGCATAGTGAAAAACAGAGAACTCCATGCTTCTGCTTTGGATGTCTAGGAGTTTATTCTCAACATTGCAGCTAGAATTACCTTCTTAAAACTAAAAGCCACCCTTCTACTCCCACACCACTCACTTTTCTTAAACCCTGAATTCCCATTGTGACCCAAAAGATTCTACATGATCTTGTCCTCTGCCACCTTTATAACACTATCTCTTCTTCATTGTATGCTTCATTCCATCCAAAGATTGTTTGATGTCCCTTGAACACATGAGCCACACTTTTAGGCTTTGCCCACAGATTGCACAGGTGACTCACAGTCTCATGTTGCTCATCACTTTCACCATGACTCATCTTCTCCATGTGGTCGTTGGTGGTCCCCCAATCTCTAACCTATAACAATTCCTATCCCCTTCCTTTTTTGTGTGTCCACACTATTTATAACCATATAAATTACTGTACATTTTACATCCTTATATTGTTTATCATCTGCCTTCACCTTCTAAAATATTATTTGCATGAAGCCTAAGATGCCTTCTCTTTTCTGTACGAAGTGTTATTAGCACCTAGAATATGTCTGTATCATAGTAAGCATGAAGAAAACATTTGGTGAAAGACTTAATTTAGAAGGATGTTAAAGTCTTTATACATATACTTTAATTCCCCCCCTCCCCAAAAAAATCTATGCGAGACTACACTATTGACAGTGATCTGAAAATTTGTGGTCTTTTCTCATTTAGCGACTTTGCAAGAGATTTGCTTTGTGGCCTTGAGGAAACAACACCCTCAAAGTTGCTAATAGATAATTTAAATTATGTTAAGTGAAATTTTTTATTTAACCCGTGAGAAATTCCAAATTGAATCTGTTAGAATGTAAGTTATAGCAGGCTAATAAATGGGATAACTATGTTGTCCTTTTTAATAAGAAACAGCACCCCTCCATAGACCAACAATGAAGGCTCTAGAAATTCAGTAACACTAGTTAGTCTCTGTTCTAGTTCTGCCATTAAATTTCTATGTGATCTGAGGTGTCTCATTTAACTTCTCTGTGTCCCATGTTTTCTTATTAGCAATACGAAGAAAAATAATGCTGACCTACAGTTATTTTTTAAAGGTGATGGTCAAAAACAGTATAAATGATAAGGACTTATAAAATAGTGTTTTTTTTTACTTACAATTTATTTTAATTTAAAACAATTTTATTTTATTTTACATGGTATGATAGAAATAATTTAAAATCATGGAATTTCATCTATTAGTTGTACATAAAGCTCATAGAAATAGTTCAGTAATTGGCAAAGTGGCCTGGTTTGTATTTTAGCAATGTCTGTGCTGTCAGAGTTTCACACAGAAATCAGTCAAGCTTTGTAACCATAGCATAATCAGATGTATCTAATACTTATCCCAATAATAGACTTGCCTACTTATTGAATTAATTGAAAAGAAGAAAAATGTTAAAACTAAATTTTCAGACCTGTCATTAGTGTTTTTTTTTTCTTTCTTTTTTTTTTTTTTCTTTTTTGTGAATCAAGGAGTTGCATAGAAACAACCAGATTCACCAGCACTCAAGATTAGTGCTTCAGGAAAAATACCTCTAATTAATAAATCAATAAGAACTGCTGTTACAGAAATGCCAGGGGTTCAATCTAAGTCCTGCTACTCACTACACACAATGCCAGTCACTAAGTCAAAGAGTATCTCTAAGTAAGAAGGTTTTAATTGGGTACTGCAGCTAAGGAGAACAAGAGATCAGTCTCAAGTACATCTTCTCTAAAAACTAAAATTAGAGGTTCATATATCAGGAAAGAAATTTAATTACATGTGGGGAAAACAAGAATTAGGAAGTGGTGAGGAAGAGAGGAGTTGGTCAACAGCCAGCAGGCGGTTGGTTAGGCAGTAAAAATGGGTGAGGTATCTGCTTTCTCATTGTCTAGATGCAGTGATCTGGTAAGTTTCAATTCCTTGATACTCTCTAGAAGGCCTGATAGGAACTCTAAAAAGATAAATACAACTTTCTAAGTTTTAAGACTTGGAAGATAAATTTCTATGTTTATTCAAAATGAACCATAAACATCAGCTCTACGGGACAACTGGGCTGATTTTACTACCACTTAATCTCCCAAAAGGATTTACCGAATAAAACAGGAACTCAGGGGAAGGGAAAAATTTCAGAAGTCTAGTACAAACAATGGGAAAAATGATTGGAAGGGAGAGGCAATTTTGAGTACTTGTTTGTACCTGTGTCACTCAGATTATCTTCTGACCCAGTTGACAGTGACTTGTAAAAAAGGCTTGGACACAAGAAGATAAAGGAAAGATGGTGTCAAATAACTCTATCTTTGGGTCTCTATTAAATGGTAGGAAAAGCACATTAAGGGGCCACAGCTGATAAAAGAAGATACTTTTCTTCTTAGTAACATCACACCTAGAATGGGAGCCTGCGTTTAGCTCTGCAAAATTCAAGAATAGCAAAGCTCCATATCACCCTAATGTACATGTCAATGTATATGAGGCCAAGCCATCTCAGTAAAAAATTCTTCATAGGGAAGGAATGGATTATAGTCTAAGTATGAAGAAGAAGTGGCAAACCACAGGATCTGAGACAAAATGAGAGCCAAAGCCATTTGCCAGCAAAATATATGCATAAGATATTTCAGTTATTCCATTTAATCAGGAAGGGAGAATATGATTTTTCTAGCTAATTTTGATTGAGGAAGGTGAGCTAGAGAGTTATTACAGTTATTATTATGTTGGCACAAAAGTAATTGCAGTTTTCGCCATTAGGTTTAATATTAGGCAAAAAAATCCTAATGCAAACAATTTTTTTTTTTTTTTTAATTTTGTTTTGAGATGGATTTTTTGCTCTTGTTGCCCAGGCTGGAGTGCAATGGTGCTATCTCTACTCACCACAACCTCCGCCTCCTGGGTTCAAGTGATTCTCCTGCCTCAGCCTCCCGAGTTTTTTTTTTTTTTTTTTTTTTTTTTTTTTTTTTTTTTTTTTTTTTTTTTTGAGACGGAGTCTTGCTCTTTCGCCCGGGCTGGAGTGCAGTGGCCGGATCTCAGCTCACTGCAAGCTCCGCCTCCCGGGTTTTACGCCATTCTCCTGCCTCAGCCTCCGGAGTAGCTGGGACTACAGGCGCCCGCCACCTCGCCCGGCTAGTTTTTTGTATTTTTAGTAGAGACGGGGTTTCACCGTGTTAGCCAGGATGGTCTCGATCTCCTGACCTCGTGATCCGCCCGTCTCGGCCTGCCTCCCGAGTTTTAGCTGGGATTGCAGGCATGCACCTCCACGCCTGGCTAATGTTGTATTTTTAGTAGAGATGGGGTTTTTCCACAGGGTTTCTCCATGTTGGCCAGACTGGTCTCGAACTCCTGACCTCAGGTGATCCACTCGCCTCGGCCTCTGAAAGTTCTAGGATTAGAGGCGTGAGCCACCATGCCTGACTATGCAAACTATTAATATTATTTTAACTCTCTTACAAGGAGTAGCCAAAAGGCAAAAGAAAAAGAAAAAAAAGAGCACTTTGGATCTTATAGGAATATGATGATGACCAGGGAAAAGGGTAAAATATAGAGGAAAGCAAACTTCTCTTACTTGGTTTGTTCAGTAGCTAGTTTATCTTTTATGGAGTATATTAAATCACACTGTGATTCTGATGCTTCATGATTTAAAAATAAGGATTTTACAACAATAGTTAAATCAATGTATTTTTTTAACCTTATGCCTTGTATTTAGGATCTGAAAATAAGATGAACTTAGCCAGTTTTAACTTCTTGTCAGAAGTTTAGTTATATCCTTCAGTTCTCTAAACTATAATAAATCATAAAATACAGCTTTTATCATGCCTGATGATTTAGCATGTATTATGATTAATGTTTGTATGTAGGAAATTATCTCAGCCTTTTAGATGAAACAATTTAGTGTAAGAGACAGAGCCATTTCTCAAGCTGTTCTTTTATATTTGTGCTGAAGGACTGCTGCAAACATCCATTTGTATGTTGAAGCCCTAACCCCCAATGTGATGCTATTAAGAGGTGGGGTCTTTTGGAGGTAATTAGGTTTAGATTAAGTCATGAGTATGAGGTCCTCCTGATGGGAATAGTTCCCTTATAAGAAGAGGCTGGAGAGCCTGCTCTCATTCTCTCTCCCTCATGTGAGGATATATCAAGAAGGTAACCATCTACAAGCCAGCAAGATGGCCCTCACCAGAACCCACAATGCTGTCACCCTGATCTTAAACTTCCCAGCCTTCAAAACTGTGAGGGATAAATTCCTGTTGTCTGAGCCACCGAGTTCTATGACATTTTTTTAAAAAAAATTTAGTTATTTTATTATTATGTTTTTAAGTTCCAAGATACAAGTGTAGGATGTGCAGTCTTGTTACATAGGTAAACGTGCGCCATGATGGTTTGCTTCACCTATCAACTCATCACCCAGATATTAAGCCCAGGATGCATTACTCTTTTCCCTAATGCTCTCTTTCCACCACCCTCCACCAACAGGCCCCAGTAAGTGTGGTTCCCCTCCCCTTGTCCATGTGTTCTCATTGTTCAGCTTCCACTTATAAGTGAAAACATGCAGTGTTTGGTCTTCTGTTCCCGTGTTAGTTTGCTGAAAATAATGGCTTCCAGCTTCATCCATGTCCCTGCAAAGGACGTGATCTCTTTTCTTTTTATGGCTAAATAGTATTCCATGGTGTATATGTACCATATTTACTTTATCCAGTCTATCATTGATAGGTACTTGGGTCGATTCCATGTCTTTACTATTGTGAATAGTGCTACAAGGAATAAACACATGCATGTAACTTCTTAATAGAATGATTTATATTCCTTTGAGTGTGCACCCAATAATGGGATTGCTGGGTAAAGTGATATTTCTGGCTCTAAATCTTTGAGGAATCTTCACTATCTTTCATAATGGTTGAACTAATTTACATTCCCACCGACAAATGTGAAAGTGTTCCTATTTCTCTGCAACCTCACCAGCATTTCTTGTTTCTTGACTTTTTAATAATAGCCATTCTGACTGGCATGAGATGGTATCTCGTTGTGGTTTTGATTTGCATTTATCTAATGATCAGTGATGTTGAACTGTTTTTTCATGTTTTTTGGCCACATGCATGTCTATTTTTTTGAGAAGTGTCTATTCATATCATTTGCCCAGTTTTTAATGGGGTTGTTAGTCTTTTTCATGTAAATTTGTTTAAGTTCCTTGTAGATTATGGATATTAGCTCTTTGTCAGATGGATAGATTACAAAATTTTTTCTCCCTTTCTCTAGACTGTTTGTTCATTCTGATAGTTTCATTTGCTGTGCAGAAGGCTCTTTAGTTGAATTAGATCCCATTTGTCAATTTTTGCTTTTGTCACAATTGCTTTTGCTGATTTCATTATAAAGTCTTTGGCCATGCCTATGTCCTGAATGATATTGCCTAGATTCTCTTCTAGGGTTTTTATAGTTTGGGTTTTACATTTAAGTCTTTAATCCATCTTGATTTTTGTATAAGGTGTAAAGAAATGATCCAGTTTCAATTTTCTGCATATGGCTAGCCAGTTCCCCCAGTACCATTTATTAAATAGGGAATCCTTTCACCACTGCTTGTTTATGTCAGGCTCCTAGAAGATCAGATGGTTGTAGATGTGTGGTTTTATTTCTGATTTCTCTACTCTGTTCCATTGGTCTATGTGCCTGTTTTTGTATCAGTACCATGCTGTTTTGGTTACTGTAGCCCTGTAGTATAGTTTGAAGTCAAGTAGCATGATTACTCTAGCTTTGTTCTTTTCGCTTAGGATTGTCTTGGTTATGTGAGCTCTTTTTTGGTTCCACATGAATTTTAAAATAATTTTCTTTTTTTAATTTTGTGAAGAATATCTGTGGTAGTTTAATGGGAATGGCATTGACTCTCTACATTGCTTTTGGCAGTACAGCCATTGTCATGATATTGATTCTTCCTACTCATGAACATGGAATGTTTTTCCATCTGCTAGTGTCCTCTTTGATTTCCTTAAGAAGTGGTTTGTAGTTCTCCTTGAAGAGGTCCTTCACTCTTCTTGTTAATTGTATTCCTAGGTATTTTATTCTCTTTGTGGCAATTGTAAATGAATTGGATTTCTGCTTGTCTGTTGTTGGTGTTTAGGAATGCTTCTTATATTTGCATGTTGACTTTGTATCCTGAGACTTTGCTAAAGTTGCTTATCAGTTTAAAAAGCTTTTGAGGTGAAATGATGGGGCTTTCTAGATATAGGATTATGTCATCTGCAAACAAAGACAATTTGACTTCCTCTCTCGTATTTGAATGCATTTTATTTCTTACTTTCACCTAATTGCCCTGGCCAGAACTTCCAACACTATGTTGAATATGATTGGTGAGAGAGGGCAACCTTGTCTTCTGCCCGTTTTCAAGAGAAATGCTTACAGGTTTTTCCTAGTCGGTATGATATTGGCTATATGATATTTGTCATAAATGGCTCTGATTATTTTGAGATACATTCCTTCAATACCTAGTTTATTCAGAGTTTTTAACATGAAGGGATGTTGAATTTATATTGAAGGCCTTTTCTATGTCTATTGAGATAATCATGTTCTTTTTGTTTTTAATTCTGTTTATGTGATGAATTATATTTATTGATTTGTGTATGTTGAACCAGCTTTGCATCCTGGGGATGATGCCAAATTGATCATGGTGGATAAGTTTTTTGATGTACTGCTGGATTCGGTTTGCTAGTATTTTATTGATAATTTTTGCATCCACGTTCATCAGGAATATTGGCCTGAAGTTATTTTTTGTTATTGTTGTATCTCTAACAGGTTTTGGTATCAGGAAGATGCTGGCCTCATAAAATGAGTTAGGGAAAATCCCTCCTTTTCAAGTGTTTGGAATAGTTTAGGAGGTAATGATACCAGTTCCTTTGTACTTCTAGTAGAATTCAGCTGTAAATCCATCTGGACTTGGGCTATTTTTGGTTGGTAGACTATTTATTACTGCCTCAATTTCAGCACATGTTATTGGTTTATTCAGGGATTCAACTTCTTCCTGGATCAGGCTTGGGAGGGCCAGAAATTTATTCATTTCCTCCGGAATTTCTGTCTTATTTGCATAGAGTTGTTTATGGTATTATTTGATGGCAATTTGTGTTTCTCTGGCATCGGTGGTGGTCTCCCCCTTTTCATTTCTGATTGCGTTTATTTCAGTCTCCTCTCCTTTCTTCATTAGTCTATGTAGCCACCTATCTATTTTGTTACTTTTTGCAAAAAAACAAAAAACAAAAACAAAAAAAACAGAGCTCCTGGATTCATTAATTTTTTGAAGCATTTTTTATGTCTCTTTCTCCTTCAGTTTGGCTCTGAGCTTGACTATTTCATGTTTTCTGCTAGCTCTGTAGTTTGTTTGCTCTTGATTTTCTAGTTATTTTAACTGTAATGCTAGCATGTTGGTATTTTAGTTGTAATGCTGGCATGTTGGTATCAACAGCTTTTTGATGTGGGCGTGTAGTGCTATAAATTTCCACTTAAAACTGCTTTAGCTGCATCCCAGAGATTCTGACACATTGTCTCTTTGTTCTCATTGGTTTCTCATTGGTTCTCATTGGTTTCAACTTCTTGATTTCTGCCTTTATTTCACTATTTACCCAGGAGTCATTCAGGAGCAAATTGTTCAATTTCTATTTAGCTGTGTGGTTTTGAGTAAGCTTTATTATTATTATTATTATTATTATTATTTTACTGTAAGTTCTGGGATACATGTGCAGAACATGCAAGTTTGTTACATAGGTATACATGTGCCATGGTGGTTTGCTGCTGCAACCTATCATCTACATTAGGTATTTCTCCTAATGCTATCCCTCCCCTAGCCCTCAAACCCCTGACAGGCCCTGGTGTGTGATGTTCCCCTCCCTGTGTCCATGTGTTCTCATTGTTCAACTCCCAATTATGAGTGAGAACATGCAGTGTTTGCTTTTCTGTTACTGTGTTAGTTTGCTGAAAATGATGGTTTTCAAATACCTTCACAAGAGATAAGGAAAGCAAGTGTGAGGTCACAGCACCTGGGTATAGCCTAAAAATATAGACACATGAAATGGAGTAAGAAGGATAGTCAGACATTAGTCATGTTATCCCTCTCTCAACTCTGGCCAGCGCAGCATGAAAAGAGATACTTTCTGTGTGGAAAAAAAAAAAAAAGAAGAAGAAGAAAGTATGTGTAGGACCTTGCCTTGGGCCCCAACACTGGGCTTGCCACAATAAAATTCAGCACTGGGAAGCCTCCATGGTCTCTACATCCAGGATAATACCTAAGGACTGAGTCAGTAGACCCACCCCAGTACCAAATGGGCACCTATAACCTGTGTAAGAAAGATTGCTTTTTGGCCCACATCACCAACGATTGACTGCAATGGCCTTAAATTCTGAATAAACATCAGAAGCAAGCTAACTTTAAAAGCCAAGGGCTTTGGGTGTGTTCCAGAACTGCTTAAGATCCAGTGGCCATTGAATTTCAGTCCAAGCCTGCACCAACCTTGGTGGCCACATGACTCTAGCCCAGGCTGCACAAGCTGAAGCAATTCTAGGCTTAGGGTGCTTTCTGGTGCTACAAGGCTTCAGTGGCCACGGATTTAGATACCATATCAACTAGTTTGCACAGAATTTCTGGACAGATTTACTGATGAAGAGCAGTCCCACACAAAGTCAAACTACAAAGATTAAAGCATGAACATTGACACATGACCATAAGGATCAAGAAAAATCAGGAAAACATGTCACTAAATGGACAAAATAAGGCGCTAGTGACTAACCTTAAAAAGATGGAAATGTCTAAACCGCCTGACAAAAATTCAAAATAGATGTGTTAAATCTCAGTGAACAGGCCGGGCAAAAGGAGTGAGGGGTCTCTCTCCAACCTCTTTATAAGGACGCTCATCCTTTTCATGAGGGCTCTACCTTCATGGTCTTGTCTATTCCTAAAGGACCCACTTCTTAATATCATCAGCTTTGGAGATTGGGATTCCAACATGTACATTTTGTGGGGGAGACACAGACATTCAGACCATAGCAATATGACTATTCACAATATTTATAGAACTGTTAATTTTTTAAAATGATTTCCTTTGCAAAGGTATTTTTTAAGGGTAAGACCTCAAAGAAGGATTGTGTCAGGGATATCTGACAATATGCATAGAAAATGCTCAAAAATAAATTTGTTAGGAGGTGCTATTTCTAAAGAGGCAGATCAAAGAGGGTTTGCATTTTGCTTTTTCCCCTTCCTACCTCCAAAATTTAGTATATGCTACTTAGAGGAATAAACTTGATGAAGAAGGGAATAATATATCCAATAGTTGCTTTGTGTTTTCATTAAGTGTATTTACAGGTCCTGTGAGAGACTGCGCAATCCAAACAAAAGATGAAACTTAATTCCGGGGTTCTCATTTCACCCCAGAGAAAAGTAACTTGGGAAAGATAATGAACTTTCCTCATTTCCTCATTTTCTTTATGAAAACTTAACATTCAAAATCCCATGATATTTTCGTGCCAATGGGAAGTTTAGCCTAACTTCTAACATTAGGAAGAGAGAGTGAGAAGGAAAAATGTGTTGACTCCATCATAAAACTTTTTGTTTCAATTTGGTAAGATATTTATCTTTGTCTTATGAAGTGAGTATCAAGTGGGAAAATACTTGTCCTATATTTTCACGATTAAGATGAGTACTCAAGGAATATTACAGAACAATTATGTTGATCATCTTTGGGCTTACAAACAATAGAAAACAAAACTGTACCATAATACTTTTGATAGAGTTTACAGTATTAATTTTAATTGACTTAATAATGGCATCAGAAGACAATTGCAGACATGGTCAAATGCCAGAAATCAGGTAAAAATTCATTGATATTAATCTATGGGCTTCACACTATCTTTACTTCCTAATTTCCTGTTAATTATGTAGAGTTGATGGACATCTGCTGAAGCAGTTTATAGCAGTGTAATGCTCCCTGAAGAAAGAGTATATGTCAATTTTGATTATTGTTTTTAGCCTATCTGACTCACATTATGTGTCAAAGTTTTGAATTGTTAAACTAAGCAATTGTTCCTCCCAATATCGTTGCACATGTCATGAACACTAGCTGGTGTGAAGTAGAATGAGAAATACAATATTTGGAGTTACCTCCTTTTATAATACATGTAATCATATGTCCTGCACAGATTCCCAAATAATATCATCTAGGATATACACAAGAGAAATGTTCACCCATTTTAAAAAGATATGACTGACAAAGGTATATTTTTTCACTGAATAGAGCTAGCAAAGCTGGCAATCTGGAAATCACTCTTTACACCTGCTACCACTGTCTTACCATGTATCTTGGGTTTACTTTCTGGTTGCTGTCTATTTCCTCTTATGCAATTCTAGGTCTTGAAGCCATCCTCTTTTTATCAAAGTTATATAAAAGCCTCTAAACTGGTTTCTCTGTGTCTGTTAATGCTTTATTCAAAACATCATTCATGGTACAGTAACAATGTCTTATTAAATTTATTATTTATTCAAGTTATTATTATGCATAAAATCCTCCATTAACTTCCCACTCTAAGATATAGTACAAAATCCTTAATTTAATATGTAATCCTATGTCCTTATATGATGTATTTATATGATCTAGCTCCCATTCACCAGGCTTCTGCAGAATCAGTTTTCCTTCTTCTTTACGTACAAGCCAGATTCCAGATTCTGGAATCCCCACTAATTTTGATATTTATTTAAAATTCCACCTATGTATCATTTTTGTTATTTGTATCTCTTTATTTACTTTATTGCATATTATTAGAGTTCAAATTTCTCTCATTTAATATACTTATTAATACACCAGCTATATCAACTTTCATTTATTTCCTCTCAAATGTAACTTCTACTTTGCTTATTCAAATATCCTAGATTTCCTATATTTTAATACCAATTCTTAGGCAGAACTCAGTGTCCATCAAGTGTAATTCCAACTTACTGGGCCTCTCCCAGCCTCAAAACTATATGAACTGCAGTAAAGGGCTCAGCCCAGTGATGAAAGAAACATAAAAAGCAGCCTCCATTCTGGACTAAATCCCAGCATGTATGCATTTTTTTCACTTGCTACATAAGAAACAAACATTTTCCTTAAACAAATATTCAATGGCTAAGAGAAAATCAACTTAAAAATGCACTACAATGAATTTTACATTTTAGAAATGTTAAGTATGTATAAGCAATTTACTAAATTAGTCAACATCACTAGTCATTGCTGTGTATCTACTTTTTTCCAGAATAATGTACACCACTTCTTGAAGTCCTAATATATGCCAGCCATTTTCGTCAATGATTTAGATATATTGTTCCAGTTATTTTTCATAATAGTCAGATGTGATGTTATTTCCCCTATACTACAACTGAAGGGTAAGTAACTTAACAAAACACATAGTGAATACAGAACTCAATTCTAGTCTTAGGTGTTTTACTCCAAGACCTTTCTCTCTTCCCTCTTGGCTTAACTTTTTCCCTCTGTGGAAAACATTGCATTGTTGAAGACTAAGTTACTTACAGCTCTCTTGTTAAAGTCAGTGTCTCTGCAGCAGTTGCATGCTACCTTGTAATTCCCTTGCATCATACCATTCTCATTGTACCTAATGAGAGAGGTGCCCATCTCTGGCAACACTAAAAATAGTGAATCCCACAAACATTTTAATAAAACATGTATTCCTGTATGAGTGACAAGTTCCCAGCTGGAACCTTAATTTGCTTTTCTATAGACAAACAAAAGCTCACCAGAAGCTTGTTGCTTTAAAAAGAGTCCACTAGAGCTTTCCAAGAGAAGAAGCTTTGTCCTTAATTTTCTATTCTCCTTATAATAAAAGAGAATAAGGCATTCTTTAATATAGAAATAAGCCAAAAGAATAAAATCAAAGAATGAGGCCATGATAATCCTTCTATCTATTTTTTTCTGTTATTTTTCTTTCCATCCTTGTATATGCTTGTCTCTTCTAATCACCATTAGATAAGATTCTGGAATCCCTACTAATTTTGATATTTATTTAAAATTCCACCTATGTGTCATTTTTGTTATTTGTATATCTTTATTTCCTTTATTGCATATTATTAGAGTTCAAATTTCTCTCATTTAATATACATATTTGAGTAAAAACTATCAGAAACTGAATCATCAGAATAATAATAATAATAATAATTGTCTTATTCTTAAAAACATGCACTTAAAGGGCTGATCTTTGTATTCCCACTAATTGACTTCAGTAGGTAAATAATTTCTTTCTTGGTCTCTCTTTATGGACACAGTCAGGGTCTATTACTTGTATTCACTTGATTTAGTCAAAGTTTCTAATCTGAAATGGACTTTTTCATTATTTCTTATTAATTAAAGGTTTACTAATGGTGATGTTAATACTGGGTGTCAAGTTGATTGGGTTGAGGGATACAAAGTATTGATCCTGGGTGTGTCTGTGTGGGTGTTACCAAAAGAGATTTACATTTGAATCAGTGGACTGTGGAAGGCAGATCCACTCTTAATCTGGAGGGTACAATCTTATCAGCTGCCAGCCAATATAAAGCAGGCAGAAAAATGTGAAAAAGCAAGACAGGCCTGGCCTCCCAGCGTACATCTTTCTCCCATGCTGGATGCTTCCTGCCCTGGAACATAGGACCCCAAGTTCTTCAGCTTTGAGACTGAGACTGGCTCTCCTTGCTCTTTAGCTTGTAGGCAACCTATTGTGGGACCTTGTGATTGTGTAAGTTAATACTTAACAAACTCCCCTTTACGTACACACACACACACACACACACACACACACATCTATCCTATTTGTGCTGTCCCTCTAAGAGAATCCTGACTAATACATTTACATTTAATGATGATTGATTCTTAAAGGGTTTTTTTTTTTAACTACTTTCACAGATTATTGTTTAAGACATATTTTTCACTACTAATGTTTAAGATTCTCTTGGTACATTAATGCATTAATGACTCCTCCAAAAGGTAATAATAGCACACATCATCTGAGGTTGTCAAAAATACTTTTCATGCACCAGTCATATGTTGTCTTCATAGTTAACTTCTTAGAATTTTTTAAAATTGCATATTTCTATGCATGTAATTGTTCTGCTGGACCATGTAGGTGTTCAACAAATATTTATTGACTATCAATTAAATGTTCAAAATGAGAAGACTGGGAAAAAAATGAGACTAAAACGTTTAACATTGAAAAGTACTTAGTTTTGTTATTTTTCATTATGTAGAACTTTTTTATTTCATTAAAAATTAATTGGAAACATATATTCAACCCGAATTTCTCAGTGCCAAGGTGACCAAGCTGAAGTGTTTTCAAGTGATTAGAGTATAGTAACTTAACCACTACAATAGTTTACTATGTAATTACTGATATGAAAACAAAAAGACTAACTCAAGCTAAAATCAGATATCCTGGTGCCGTTCTGTAGGTGCATGAACATGCACAAATTATTTAATACCTTTCAGATTTAATTCCCTCATCTGAAAATGGGAACCTAATATATATGCTAATTCCATGATTGATAAAAAGATTCAATTTGAAGTCCTCATATAACTGGTTTATAAACAATGACATCAGCATGTAAGTATAAATATTGCAAAGTGTTCTTTAAATATGAATAGAATATCAAAATGTTTTAATATTCCCAAAAATAATTTGAACAGGATATGATTTTCTTTTTGAGAATTCTTTAAAGTATAACCCATTCCATATTCTCTGTATCTATTAACTTTCTTGTGGTGAATTCTAGACAATTCTTATCCACTATAATTGAGAATAATGATCCCATTATTGCAGTCATCCATTCATACCTTCATTCATCCATTTATTAAATAAACATCTGTTGAGCATCTTATGTGCTTCAAGCTTTTGGTATCTCTCTGGGTGTAGGAAAAAAAAAATAGTGACATGGTCCCTCGTCTTATAACACTGTAGGTGAGGATATGTATATAGTTGAAATACACATAAAATATGCTGAAATGGAGGTACACAGTATATTGTTTGTGAACATTGAGGGTTAAATAAATTATTCAAATCGAGAGATATTCTAGGGTTCTCAGTCAAGGCACTAATTTCCAATTTGCTTCACAAATTCTCTTTATAGCAAATTCAGCAAGAGCAACATTAACTGGTCTGAGGTTCAATCTCTCTCTCTGTCTTTAGTAACAATCCTAAAAATGTATGGAACTGTAAAGATTTAGAAAATAACAGGGAAAGGAGAAAAATTTAAAGGACCTGGATAACATAACAAGATAAGTAACAAACAACTCAGTTATTAATCTTAACTGGGAATAAAAAATTCATATTTTAACCAGATAAGAAAAGATTAAAATCAATAACATTGAACACCTATTACATCCTACATTTTAGGCACCACATTTACATATATTATCTTATTTTAAAACTTGCAAAAAATTAAATTAAAAATTATTGCACTTATTTTTTTTGTTTATTTCTTTGTTTTATTTTACTTTAATTTATGGGATACATGTGTAGAACGTGTAAGCTTTGTTACATAGGTATAGACGTGCCATGGTGGTTTGCTGCACCTATCAACCCACTATCTACATTAGGTATTTCCCCTAATGCTATCCCTCCCCAGACCCCCCATCCCCCAGCAGGCCCCAGTGTGTGATGTTCCCTCCCTGTGTCCATGTGTTCTCATTGTTCAACTCCCACTTATGAGTGAGAATATTAGGTGTTTGATTTTCTGTTCCTGTGTTAGTTTGCTGAGGATGATGGTTTCCAGCTTCATCCATATCCTGGCAAAGGACATGAACTCAACCTTTTCATGGCTGCATAGTATTCCATGGTGTATATGTGCCACATTTTCTTTATCCAGTCTTATCATTAGTGGGTATTTGGGTTGGTTCCAACTCTTTGCTATTGTGAATAGTGCTGCAATAAACATGTATGTGCATGTGTCTGTATAGTAGAAGGATTTATAATCCTTTGAGTATATACCCAGTAATGGGATTGCTGGGTCAAAGTTTTTTCTGGTTCTAGATCCTTGAGGAATCACCACACTGTCTTCCACAATGGCTGAACTAATTTACACTTCCACCAACAATGTCAAGCGTTCCTATTTCTCCACATCCTCTGCAACATCTGTTGTTTCCTGACTTTTTAATGATCGTCATTCTAACTGGTGTGAGATGGTATCTCATTGTAGTTTTGATTTGCATTTCTCTAATGACTAGTGATTATATATATTAAACCCATAGTATATATAATATATATTCTATGGTTTGAGCAGATGTGTATATATAATATATAATATATATTATATATGATGTATATATAACATATATTATATATGATGCATGTAATATAGAATATATTATATATTATATACAATATATACAATAGATGTATATATTATATATAATATATACATATAATATACATATATATTGCACTTGTTTTATTGTGGCATATCTGAAGCATTGAAAGATTAAGTCACCTAAACTAAAACAAACTAAAAACCATAGCTTTTAAAAATTCCAAATCCTATATATCTCCTCTAAAACACATAGCTAGTCTTAAAATAAAACCATATATACACCCACAGTTCCCTAACATATGAGTGTTTAGGTGTGTATGATGAAGCTTTTCAATCTTGTTCTTTAAACTTTAATCTCCTATTCTTTACACAATTTCTTGCATGTCAAACAATTGCAATTATAGTAAACAAAAGAGTTTATCTCCTATGGTGAAATATAATTTTCCATCCGAGTTGGTGGTTTAGTCCTGTTACATAGGAGGCATGTCATAGGCAAGAACAGAAGTTATTTGTTCATACACCGGGAAGAAAATGACTTTTGGCATTCTCACTTTCCTTGTTAAACAAATATTATCATTGTAGGTACTGAATATCTGCTATGTATTCAGAATTCACCTACCCTCTATGGTAGGACTTGTAAAGGTATCACATGCTGTATAGCATAAAGGTGACTAATGACAAGGAAAAAAAAAAACTTCTTCTAGAAACTGGGATTCCAATGTAAAAATGTCAGTACTATTTAAATAAGTAAAGGGAAAAATGTATGGAGGGTAGTCTCTGAAGACACAGACAGAATAAAGCAATAGAAACCAAAAGAAAATTGGCATTGTCACTGGAACAGTGATTCAAGACCCATAATAAGGCCATTCAACATACTATTTGCACAAATAAAATATGGATTTCTGCCAGGCTTCAATTTTCTGAAAAACATATTTAATCTTGTAACAGTTATTTTTTGCCACTTACACTACTGCATTTAATTAGAACAAATTTAGCATTTATTTTAACACATAATCATTTTATAAACATTAAAAAGAAAAAAGAAACACTCTACTTGAATTGACACAATGTTTTTTAAAAATTTTCATTAATGATGGAGCTTATCTAGATTTTTAGAGATGTTATAATACAAATAAAAGTTTTTCTCATAAATAATGAAACACAGAATCTGAACTGTAATATTTTAAGAGTCTTTGGTTAGTCTCATGATTCCTATTCAATAGTGTGCTTAAAAGTCCTAGCTAATGAAAACTTAAGACCAGCAAAAGAAATAAAAGTTATGCAAACTGGGAAAAAAATACAAATGTCTTTTCACAGATGACACAATTGTCTATATAGAAATCCCAAAGAATTAACAATAACAATAACAACCACAACAACAAAATTCCTGGAATAAGAAACTGCCAGGTTGCAGGATACATAGTATAAAAAAGTCAATTGCCTTTTTGTGTACTATCAGTAAAAAACTGGAATTTGAAATTAAAAACACAATACCATTTACATTAGCACCAAAAGAGAAACACTTGCTTAAATCTAACAAAATGTATGAAATATCTATATAAGAAAAATATGTCTGATAAAATAAACTAAACATATCTTTAAAAATTGGATGAGTATTCTACGTACATGAAAAGGAAGACTCAATATTGTCCATAAATTAGTTATCCTCAAATTGATCTATAGACTCAATGCAATCTCAATAAAAATCCCAAGAAAATTGTTTTCTGGATACAGACAAGCTGATTCTAAAGTTTATATGGAAATTCAAAAGATCCAGTATAACCAACTTAATATTCGAGGAGAACAAAGTTGGAAGATTGACACTACCTGACTTCAAGACTTAGCATGCAGCTATAATAAAGATAGCATGGAATTTATTTAAAAATAGACAGATAAACTGAATAAAATAGAGATCCCAAAAATAGATTTACATAAATATAGTTAGCTGATGTTTGACAAATGAGCAAAAGCAATTTAAGGACAGTCTTTTTAACAAATGGTTAATATCTAGAATATCTATACGTGCATCTATATACAAAAAAAACAAATATAGGCATAGACTTTAAAACTTTTACAAAAATTTACTCAAAGTGGATAATACCCCTAAACGTAAAATGCAAAAATGATAAAAATCCTAGAAAATTACACAGGAAAAAATCTAGATGACTTTGCACTTAGTGACAACTTTTTGTATAAACACCAAAACCATGAAGTATGAAATAAAATTGATAAGTGGACTTCATTAAAATTACAGTATGCAATAGAACTGCTAATACAATGAAAAAACAAGACACAAACTGAGAAAAATATTTGCAAAAGACACATCTGATAAAGGATTGTTAATGTATAGTATTCAAAGTAGTCTTTAAAGTCAACAATAAGGAGAAAAATAAAATTAAAAATGGGCAAAATAGGCCGGGCGCGGCAGCTCATGCCCATAATCCTAGCACTTTGGGAGACTAAGGTGGACAGATCACCTGAGGTTAGGAGTTCAAGACTAGCCTGGTCAACATGGTAAAACCCTGTCTCCACTAAAAGTACAAAAATTAACTGGGCACAGTGCTGCACGCCTGTAATCCCAGCTACTTGGGAGGCTGACGCAGGAGAATTGCTTGAACCCGGGAGGTTGCGGTAAGCTGAGATCGCGACATTGCAGTCCAGCCTGGGTGACAGAGTGAGACTGTCTCAAAAAACAAACAAACAAACAAACAAAAAATGAACAAAAGATCTAAATAGACACCTAACCAAAGAAGATATGCAAGGGGCAAATAAACATATGTGAAGATGTTCAAATCATATGTCATTAGAGAATTGCAAATTAAAACGACAATGAGTACCACTACACATGTATTATAATGTCTAAAATTTAGAGCACTGGCAACATCAACTGCTGGTGAGGATGTGGAACAACAGAAACTCTCTTGTATCACTGGTGCAGATGCAAAATGGTGCAGCCACTTTGGAAGATAGTTTGGCAGATTCTTACAAAACTAAATTCACTCTTGTTGTGTATTTCACTGATAAACTCCTTGTTATTTTCTGAAATAATTTGAAAATTTATATCCACACAAATGCTGTACTGGGATGTTAAAAGCAGCTTTATTTATAATTGTCAAAATTTGGAAGCCAAAAGATGTAATTCAATGGGTAAATATATATAAATAAAATGTACATATCCACAATGTAACATTATTTAACAACCGAAACTTAAGCTATGAACCCATGATAAGACATAGATGAACCTTAACAGTACCTTGCTAAGTAGGAAAACCCAAAACTATGGTGACTGTAAAATAATCAGTAGCTATTACTCAGGGATGGGGTACAGGGAAGGGAGGGATAAATAGGCAGATTACAGAGGAATTTTAGGGCATTAGGATTTAGGATTTCTATTCTGTATGATACTATGGTGGTGGATACATGCCATTACATATTTGCTCAAACCCATAGAATATACAATCAAGGATGAACTTAACGAATACTATGGATTTTGGGTGATAATTATGTGTCATTGCAGGCTCATTGGCAGTGTCAAATTTACATTCTAGTGCAGAATGTTGATAGTGGGGAAAGCCGTGTTTGTGTGCGGCAAGATGCCGGGAATGGGTTGGAAAGGAAGTATGTGGGAACTCTACATTCTACTCGAGTTTTTATGAACCTAAATTTTCTCTTAAAAATTTATTAATTTACAAAAATCAGTGAATGTGATGCAGCAATTTAAAGGCTGATTTTCATTGAATTTAGTGAGACTAAAGATGCTCTACAATAAGCTTATAGAGAGTTAAAAGTATGCCACCCCAAAATATGCCATTCTGCTATATTGGCTGTTTTGAGTTAACATACTTGGAAAACAGAACTTATAAGAAGATCACTCTGAACTTATTGCTATTTCATAAAAGCCAGAGATGAAAAATCTATGTGAAAAACTCTCCTCTTTATAGTAGGAGGAAAATAACATCGTTATCATCAAGAATGAGAAGTTGAGATGAGAGAGTTCTGTGAAGAATTTGTCGAAGAAACTTTTATCTCATATCCTCTCCACATAATTTATTTACATTTTCACAACTTACTACCTTTTGTCAAATTCAGTATGTGTGTTCAACTATATCTTCAGCTCTTCATTTCTTTATGAGGTGTTCTGTGTCACATAAAACTTATGTTAAATAAATTTGTATGCTTTTCTCCGTTGATCTGTCCTATGTCAATTTAATTATTGGTTCCAAAAAAACCCTAAGAGGGTAGTAGTTAAATTTTACCTCAACTACACTCATCATCTTTAATATCATGGGCACAGCAGTGACGTTGTCATTTGCAGCAAATGTAAATTGTTATTATCTCAATTTCAATCGATGTACACTTTGAACCTTATTCTGCGTGTCTAGTACTAGGACTTTGATATCAATAATATTTTGACTTTGATTTAACCTCAATTGATTAATCTTAACTTTTCACAATCTTTCACATTTCTCCTCCCCCTTTTCTCTTTCCTGCTAGTTTAAATGCTAAGTTCAATTATTTCAATTACTTCATTGCATACATTACAAATTTCTTGACCTTCTCTTTCTGTCTCATTTGGCCAAACCTTCACGTAGGTTATATCCAATTTTAAAGTTACTATATGTTCTTGTAAGTTCATTGGTGCTCCAATGAACTTACACGAAGAAGAAGAAGGAGAAGGAAGAGGAGAAGGAGGAAGGAGGAAGGAGAAAGGAAGAGGAGAATGATGAAGCTTATCTCACTTTAATGTTATGACTACAAAGCTTATAGGCCCTTAAATTTAACTAGAAATCACACTATAGTACCTAATTGAATAACGCTTCTGGGCCTCTGATGACTTTTCAAACTTTCTAATTTTCCTCAAAATTCCAGCATTGCTGCACCATTCTCTATTTAGTTGACATACTTGTTTCCTATTTTACTGGAAAACATGAAGTAATCATTTTTTTCTTTAAGTAATCATTTATTTTCCACCACAATCAACCCACTGAACAACATTTGTGACCATTTAACCTGACTTCTCTCTTGCTGTGTAAAACTTTTTATGCTCCTATTTAAGGCCACTTTCTTCCTAGATGTCATTCTTTCCTGCCTGCTTAATGATATTGCTTTAGAAAATTAAACACTTTTTTCCTTCATCATTAAATTTTTTTTCACTAATGGATTGCTTCTGTCAATGAAAGACATTGTTATTTGTGATTTTGATTTGCATTTCTCTAATGACTTGTGATGATGACCTTTTTTCCATGTTTGTTGGCCACATAAATATCTTCCTCTGAGAAGTGTCTGTTCATATCCTTCACCCACTTTTTGATGGGGTTGTTAATTTTTCTCATAAATTTATTTAAGTTCCTTGTAGATTCTGGAGGAATAGGAATGCTTTTATGCTGTTGGTGGGAATGCAAATTAGTTCAACCATTGTGGAAGACAGTGTAGCCATTCCTCAAGGATCTAAAACCAGAAATTCCATTTGACGCAGCAATCCCATTACTGATTAGATACCCAAAGGATTATAAATCATTCTACTAAAAAGACACATGCACAGGTATGTTTATTGCAGCACTATTCACAATAGCAAAGACTTGGAACCAATCCAAATGCCCATCAATGATAGACTGGATAAAGAAAATATGGCACATATATACCATGGAATACTATGCAGCCATAAAAAATAATGAGATCATGTCCTTTGCAGGGACATGGATGAAGCTGGAAACCATCATTCTCAGCAAACTAACGCAGGAACAGAAAACCAAACATTGCAGGTCTTCACTCATAAGTGGGAGTTGAATAATGAGAACACATGGACACAGCGAGGGGAACATCACACACCAGGGCCTGTCAGGGGGTCAGGGATGAGGGGAGGGAGAGCATTAGGACAAACATCTAATGCACGTTAAAAACTAGATGATGGGTTGATGGTTGCAGCAAACCACCATGGCTCATATATACCTATATAACAAACCTACACATTCTGCACATGTATTCCGGAACTTGAAGTACAATTTTACAAAAAAGATAGTGTTATTTGGTTCATCTTAAGAAAAACAAAACAAACCAAAATAAAATCAAATACACCAAAAACCTATTGATGTTTCCTTCTGTAACCACTGTTCTACTTCTCTGTTCTGATAATCTGCTCTTATTGTTCTCAAATTCTCTCCTATGTCCCTCCAAACTGTTTCAATCAGTTTTTGCTTCAATAATCTACCAAAACTGTTGTTTTAGTGGTCATCAACATCTTGATTTCAGAATCTGATGGTCAGTAATCAGTCTTAATCTAATTTTGCCACTAGTAGCATTTGACATTAGAGATTACTCTCTAACTTTTAAAGTCAGAAAAACCAGGATATGACAATCTCCTGATTTTGCTGCTACCTCATGAATTGATGTTTGTCTCCCTTTTTGGTTCCTTCTCATCTCTTGATCTTCTAATTTCAGTATGTACCAGAGATTCACTTTTGAAATTCTTTTACATTTATTTTTAATCTCACTAATTTTCTCCAGTCTCACTGTTTTAAATACTATCTAATGAATATTATCAAATTTATGTTCCCAACCATGACCTCTCTCCAAGTTTCAACCTCATATACTTTGCCTCCTATTAGTCATCTTCATGTGTCCCTCTAGTAAGAATTCCAACCTTTCCATTTCCAAAGCTGAAACTATGATCTACCTCTCTTCCTTCACTCCCCCAAATGTGTCTCTTTCTCAGTCTTCCTCATATCATATAATGATTCATCCTTTAGTCACTCAGGTCAAACACCTTGAGTTATTCATGTTTCTTAGTTTCTACTACATGTTTCTACTACAACACAATGCCGGAGATAGGATAATTTATTAATAATCAAAATTTATCTCTCATAGTTCTGGAGGCTGGGAAGCCCAAGCTCAACATGCCAACAGGTTCTCTTCAGTATCTGGTAAAAGCCTGTTTCCCATAGATTGGTGCTGTCTAGGTGTCCACATCCCTTCTAGGTGAAGGGATGAAGGGGCAAAGCTGAGGTCAAATGCTAGTTCCTCTAGTCCTTTTATAAGGCACGAATCCATTCATGAGAATGAAGTCCTCATGACTTAATCACTTCCCAAAAGGCCCCAACTCTTAATACAACCACAGAGGGAATTAAGTCTCAATCTGAATTATGGAAGTGATACAAATATTCAAACCCATAGCAACATAATCCATTTCTTTGACCCACAGTACAGACCTCAAAGATAAGTTCTATCTGTAAATGTATTCAAAATTACATCATTTCACACTACTTCCATCTTCTATGATAGTCAAACGTACAATAACTCTCAGTTAGAACACTTCAGTAGCTTCCCAACAAGTCTCAATGCTTCAGTGTTTGCTTTGCTAAAGTTTATTCTCAACAACCCAGAAGCCAGAGTCATCCATTAAAAACATAATTCAGCTCAGATCGCACCATTCTTCCAAATACCCCAGTGGCTTTCTCTAATAAAGATGCAGAGTAAAAGATTAAGTCAACGTGAAGATCTTTCAGGCTCTAGAAAATATGATCCTCATAATTCTCAAATTTTATCTCCTAGTAATCGTCTCCTCACTTACTTCCCTTTGACTTCCTCTACTTTTGCTTTTGCTAAAAATATTCAAGCATTCTCCAGCCTCAAGGCCTTTGCACTAAGACATTGCATATACTTAGTTAATAATATCAAAGGATTCATGAAGTCACCAAAATACATTAGACTAGCATGGTATGCAAAAATAGACACCTTAATACAGACACATAAAACAAAGGTGATAAAAAGGGGTTACGTTTCAGGATGAAAATGAAAATAGAGACAATCCTTCTAGACAATTCAAGTGGAAGTGTATACACTGCATCAGCAACTGTATTTTATATACAATTAATGACACCATTAGCAAACTATAGACAGTATATTCAGGATAAATATTTAATTACTGTCAATTAATTTACCGGTTGCATTAAACAGAAACTCCTGTAAAAACACCTTCAGAAATGTTTAGTTGAAGTAGAGTTTGACGAATTATTTTCTGAAGTAGTATTAGTCACCAGATAATCCTATGTCTTAAAACTTGGTGCTGTAATGATGAACAATGTAGTCTGGATACGTTAATTCATCACAATTTTTTTTACTTGCCTTTTCTTTCAATTATTTCTTCCAATTTTTTTCAAACTTGGGTTAACTTGAATACAACAAGATCAAGGATCAGTTGAAAACAATGAAACTATATCTAGAATATTTTAAATGAAAGCTACTCAGATGTGCTTTAGATACTCAAATGTGCTTGAAGATAGACTCTATACTCAAGAATTTGTTTTTTAAAATGTCTTTTAAAAGTTTTCAGAAAAAACTTGAAATTTATTTCTAAAGACAGTAAAATGAGTAACATTTATCCCAGTGACAGGGAGAGTAGTTTCCTGAAAATTTTCTGAACACTTTTCACCCTATCTTTTAAAGAATTTTGGTGATCTTCTTAACTAATGATAATGGTTTGTTGTTTTGTATAGCTTTACTATCTTCAGGTCGGAGAAATTCTTGGTGTTCTAAGCCTCAGAATTGCATTAGAAGATTCTTATGAAAGAACATAATTTAAAGACATCTCTTGGCTGGGTGCGGTGGCTCACACCTGTAATCCCAGCATTTTGGGAGGCCAAAGCGGGTAGACCACTTGAGGTCAGGAATTCGAGACCAGCCTGGCCAACATGCTGAAACCCCATCTCTACTAAAAATATAAAAAATTAGCCGAGCATGGTGGTGCATGTTTGTAATCCCAGCTACTTAGAGGCTAAGGCAGGAGAATTGCTTGAACCCTGGAAGCGGAGGTTGCAGTTACTCGAGAGTGTGCCACCGCACTCTAACCTGGGTGAAAAGTGTGACGCTCCGTCTAAAAAAAAAAAAAAAAAGAGACATCTCTTGATTATATGATTGAGAAAGTAGAAATCAGGAAAATATTAAACATAAATTATAACTTTTCAACAAAATTCTTCTGGGAATGAACAGATTGTATGCTCTATCATTTAGCAGAAGAGATTTATTATGTGGTATACATTTATATAGAATATGATACATAACACTTTATCATATACTATATAATGTTTTATACATATATAAATATTTAAGTATATAATATTTGATATATATGTATTTGGCAAGTAAATTAATTAACTTGGAGGAACAGTGTTGAGGTTTAAACAGAAATGTTTTGCTCTTGTACCAGAGAATCTCTTAGGAACATTTTTACATTTTAATAAATATTTAACATTAACTGAGCACATTCTGTTAGTAAATGATCTATTTTTTCACAAAGTAGATAAAATGTTTATTAGCTCATTTAAATAATAAAATATTAAACCCTAAAAATTTTGTGTTTAAGGATGACATGAACTTTGTGAAATAGTAAAAGCTCCATTCTATTTTCCTTCCAGTTGTAAATTTTTTCTGATACTGAAAAATCTGCTTCTTGGTTTCACTTATTGGTTCTACTGTTACATTTCAGAATAAAGTAAATCTTAGCTCTCATTTTTAAGATACAGCACAAAAGTATATGAGGTCAACTGTTGAACTAATTTTCAATAAGGACGCACAGAAGGCATGATAGAGAAATGATAGGCTCTCAAATAAATAGTCTTGGAAAAACTGGATTTCCACAAGCAAAAGAATGAAATTAGGTCCTTATCTTGCATTATATACAAGCAACTCAAATAATCAACAGAAATTGATTAAAGACCTAAATGTAAGTCCTGAAACCATAAAACCTTATAACAAAAAAGAAAAAAAAATCTTATTGATATTGGACCTAGCAATGTTTTCTTTAGATAGGATGACCAAAGCACAAGCAATACAAGACAAATTACAAATGAAATTATATCAAACTGAAAAGCTCTGTACGTTAAAGGAAACAAAATGAAAAGTCAGTCTGTGGTATGGGAGAAAATATTTGCAAACCATACATCTGATAAAGGGTTAATTTCCAAAATACATAAGGAACTCACACAACTCAATAGAAAACAAACACAAAACCCCAAATAATTTGATTTTTTAAAATTTTTCGTTTATTCTTATTTTTTATGGCTACATTAGTAGGTGCATATATTTATGGGTTACAGGAGATATTTTGATATCAGGCATGCAATGCATGATAATCACATCAGAGTAAACAGAGTATCTGTCCCCTAAAGCATTTATCTGTTTTGTTACAAATAATCCAATTATACTATTTTAGTTATATTTAAATGTACAATTAAATTGTTTTTGACTATAGTAAAACTGTTGTGCTAACAAATACTAGGTCCTATTCATTCTTTTTAATTAATTTTTGTATGCATTAGCCATCTCCACATCCCCCCATCCCCGCCACTATCCTTTGCAGACTCTCGTAACGATCCTTCTACTCTCTATTTTCAAGAGTTTAACTGTTTTATTTTTAAGCTCCCGCAAGTAGATGAGAAGGTGCAATGTTGACTTTCTGTGACTGGCTTTTTTCACTTAACATAATGACCTCAAGATTCATCCATGTTGTTGCAAATGATGGGATCTTATTATTTTTTACGTCTGCATAGTACTCCATTGTGTACATGTACCACATTTTCTTTTTACATTCATCCGATGATGGACACCCTGGTTTCTTCCAAATATTGGCTATTGTGAGTAGTGCTCCAATAAACATGAGGGTACAGATATATCTTGAATACACTCATTTACATTCTTTTGAATGTATACTCAACAGTGAGATTACTGAATTGTAGCTCTATTTTTAATTTTTTGAGGAACGTCTAAACTGTTCTCCATAGTGGTTGTACTAATTTATATTCCCACCAACAGTGTACAAAAGTTCTCTTTTCTCCCTCTCCTCATCAGCATTTGTTGTTGCCTGTCATTTGGATAAAAGCCATTTTAACTGGGGTAAGATCATATCTCATTGTAGTTTTGATTTGCATTTCTGTGATGATCATTCTCTGATGTCGAGCATATTTTTAGAACGAACAACCTAATTTAAAAACTACACAAAGGACCTGAACACACATTCCTTTTTTATAGCTGTCATCCATTTTATGTTGACAGGTATATAAAAATGCGTGCTTCCTCATTAGTCATCAGGAAGATACAAATCAAAACCACAATAAGGTATCACCTCATTTCTGTTAGGATGGCTATTATCAAGAAGACAAGAGCTAACAGTATCAGCAAGGCAGTGGAGAAAGCAGAACCCTTACACACTGCTGGTGGAAATGTAAACTGGTCCAATTATTGAGGAAAATGGTATGAAGATTTCTAAAGAAATTAAAAATTGAACTACCATATGATCTAGCAATCCCTCTTTTGCATATATACACAGAGAAAATTAAATCACCACTTTATAAAAACACTTCATTCCCATGTCACTACAGCATTATTCACAATAACCATAATATGGAAACAACTGAAGTGTCTGTCACAAGATGACTAGATTAAAAAAAACTATGGTCTATGTATATATAAATACACAATAGGATATTATTCTGCCTTAGAAAAGGAGATCTTGCCATTCATGACAACATGCAGGATGCTCACTTATTTCTTACTTGGGCCTTGATAATGTTGAAAACTAGAGTGCCCTCACTCTCCAATAATTTAACAAACCTTTAAAACCTTGAATCATTGAGGCCTTTCTAGCCTTCCTGAATTTTGGTGGTGGCAATTTTCTGTTGGAACCCATGTCGACAAACTAGTTAGCTATGCCCTCGGGCACATCATTTAAGTGGACTAACCCTCAGTTTTGTCAAATGTAGAAAGGTGGTGATAATCGTTCCTGGTTCTTAGGGTAATTATGAGAATTGGTAATATATTTAAATGCTTAATAAAGTATATGCAATATGCAAGGCACATATTAAGCAATAGGTCTTATAAGGTCTGATGGTCTAGTCTCATGTCATCTGGATCTGAAACTGGAATTGTGCAAGGGTTCAATAGCAAGAGTGACTTGGCAGTAAGGAAGTAGACAATGGATGGAAAATATGTGCATCACCTTTTTTTTGACCTAGGATTGGAAAGTTTCACACCTATTTTCAATCTTTGCCATAGATAGAAATTTTATAATTTATAATTTTATGATGTTTTTGTTTTTCACATTTGTTTTTCTATTTTCCTTGATTCTTTTGAGGATTAATTCCCCAAGAAAGTTTAAGTAAGAATGAATTGGATACAAAATGTATTATTTTATAAACCTTACACTCTACACTGATATTTGCAAATTGTGACCTGGTTACCTTTGGATGAAGGCATATGTACTTTATGTATTGTTTTTTAACTTAATAATGAATTTTTTTTAGACTCCACTTACTGTTTGGCATTAAAAATCACCTTCATATGAAACAGCTGGTACCATAAAATGAGTGCCAGTAATAACCACTTTTTCCTTGACTCCCTAAATATGATATAACCTGAATAAAAGTAGTAACTAAATCCCATATTTCTCCTTTTTCCAATCTCATTAATACCATTCTTTCTACAGGATTTTTTTTTTTTTTTAGTACAATAGCTTTCAGTAGATTCTGACATCAGTATTTGTAATAGTTTCACTCCTGGCTGGACTACAGATATATGTGATAGGGTGATATGGTTTGGATTTGTGTGCCAACCCAAATCTTTTGTTGGATTATAATCCCCAATATTAAAAGTGGGGCCTGGAGGAGGTGATTGGATAGATCATAGGAGTAGATTTTTCATGAATGATTTAATACCATCTCTTGGTGCTCTTCTTGTGATAGTGAGCTTTCATGAGATCTGGTTGTTTAAAAGTGTGTGGCACCTCCTTCCCTCTCTCTTGCTCATTCTCTGGCTACATGACTTCCCTGCTCCTCCATCACCTTCTGCAATGATTGTAAGTTTCCCGAGGCCTTTCCAGAAGCTGAGCAGATGTCAGCATCATGTTTCTAATATAGCCTCCAAAACTGTGAAAGCAATTAAACCTCTCTTCTCTATAAAGTACTCCATCTCAAGCATTTATTTACAGCAATACCAGAGCTGGTGAATAGAAAGGGGCTCTCAGCAGTGTTTTTGGTTAATTTTTTTATGAACTAGGACTGCAGGTACTTTGTAATTCAACCTGGTTTCATCCTTATTAGTGAATTCACAAGTATTTGAAATGGGTGACAAAGAGTGGATTCATGGATTCATATGACTAGAAAGTAAACTAGTTATAGACTTAAAATCTTCAGGAAAAAAAGGCTATAAAATACAAGAGAAACACATTCTTGGTCTATTGTACTTTAATTGTGAGAATTAAGAAAAGTGACTTTATCTCTGGACCTATGTATTTAATGTTTTAAAATTAAAAGAAGATATTTCTTCAATGATTAATTGAATTCAGCCCCTTCAATGACAACAACAGCTCATAATTACTGACCATTTCACCATGCTAAGTATCCATTTTTCATTTTCTCATTTAGACCTCATGAAGGAGGAACAGTATAAGTCACATAATTTGCCCAAAGTCACACAGTTAGTATATGCTAAAGCTTGAATCTGAAACTAAAACTACTTAACTCTAAAGCAACTGATAATGCTTATGGCACTAAACCAGGCTGAGGAGTTTGGAGTTTGAAATTCAGAGATGGGCCAAAAACTGTCTCGGATAACTCAGAATCCACAACTGAGTGAAGTTCTTGTTGCCACTAAAGTTTGTCATCTAGACAACTTATCTCTCACAATCAAGATGCGTTACTTAAAAATCAAGAAAAATAGAAGTAATTTAAAAAATTGCAAGCTAAACAGCAAAATAAGCTATCAATAGAGCAAACAGACAACCTACAGAATGGGAGAAAATATTCACAAACTATGCATCTGGCAAAGGTCTAATATCCAGAATCTATAAGGAACTCAAATAAATCACCAAGCAACAAGCTAACAACCCCATTAAGGAATGAGTAAAAAACATAAACAGACATTTCTCAGAAGAAAATATGCACATGGCCAATAAGCATATGAAAAATGCTCAGTATCACTGATTGTTAGAGAAATGCAAATCAAAACCATGATGAAATATCATCTCACACCAATCAGAATGGCTGGTAGCATTCTTTTTTATCAAAAAGTCAAAAAATAACAGTTGTTGACAAGGTTACACAGTAAAAGGAATGCTTATACACTGCTTGTGGGAATATAGTTCAGACACTGTGGAAAGCAGTTTGGAAATTTCTCAAATAACTTAAAATAGAAAACCATTCAACCCAGCTATCCTATTACTGGATATATACACAAAGGAATATACATCATTCTACCATAAAGACACATGCACATGTATGTTCATAGCAGCATTATTCACAATAGCAAAGGCATGGAATCAACCGAGATGCCCATCAACAGCGGACTGGATAAAGAAAATGTGGTACATATACACCATGGGGTACTATACAATCATAAAAAAGAATGAAATTGTGTCTTTTGCAGCAACATGAATGGAGCCGAAGACCATTATCCTAAGAAAGTTAATGCAGGAACAGAAAACCAAATACCGTATGTTCTCACTTACAAGTGGGAGCTAAACATTGAGTACATATGGGCACAAAGATGGGAACAGTGGACTCAGGACTCTACCTAAGGGTGTAGACTGGGAGAAGGGTGAGGATTCGAAAACTACCTATTGGATATTATGCTGATTACCTGGATGACAAAATTATCTGTACACCAAATCCCTGCAACATGCAATTTATCTATGTAACAAATCTGTGCATGTACTCCTTAAGCTAAAATAGAAGTTGGAAAGAAAAAATATGCAACTTAAAAAGAAAAAAAGGAGCTTTAGAGATTCTTTGTAAAAATCAAAATATTTTTGAAACTTTATAGAAACTTTGTAGTAATGAGCTAATCCATTCAACATTTTCTCTCCCGTAATTATAGCTTATAACCATTACCTCCTCTGAGATTTTTTCAAAATGTTTGTTCAGAACAATGATCCAGACAAAAGTTGATTATTTGAGGAAACATTCTGTCTCTAAGTTCTGTATGATAGTGTATTCAACGTACACATCTAACACCATTCAAGCCATTCAAGTACTGACTGAGCTCACTTAGTACTGTGAGCTCACAATTACCTTAGGGCCACAAAACTTAAATACTCTTAAACAAACCCCAATGTATAATTACTTAAATGTCTCCTACCAACTCTATTTAAAACTCAAAATAATTCAGACTCTTTCCTCATTACTTAGAGTTGTAGTTCTTTAGACTTCTGTACCATAGCCAATACTTCTGCTACAGAAACTTCAGTTATGAAAACAGAAGAACATTTCTAAAATAAAAATGTAAAAATATTATATATGATTTACTATTGCATCATATCTAATAACAAAACCACGACCACAACCACAACTACCATATCAACAAAAAGAACTAAAGATGTTGCTATGCAAGCACTGAAAATATAGAGCAATGTAGGAATAATTAAATAATTGGGATGCAACAACATAATGGGATGTTATGCAATCATTAAAAATAGTTTCAAAATTGTTTAAGGTTGCATCGTACAATAGAACCATCAGCAATAAAGAAATTTTCTATATATGCACTGTCTGTTACAGTTGCCAATAGTCACATGCAGTTATTGAGGCTTAGATATGTGACTAGTGTGACAGATTAATTTTATATAATTTTAATTACTTTAAATTTGAGTTTGAGTGTATATTAATTTTCAGTTTTTATACACAATCATGTAACATGCTTGTACTTACAAAGGAGAAAGTTTTAAAAATGGAGAAAACATGGGCAGTGAGTAGGAAAATTTAACAAACCTTTGTGCTTGTAGTAAAACAGATTGGAGTTATTAGCTCACACACATATACCAAAAGAGTGTTTAGACTCAGTTCTTTTTCAAGTAGGGTACTTGTTTGTATTTAAAATATTGAGCAAGCAAATGGAAGCTAGCTCATTTTTCATTAGTTTAGGAATAAAAATTCTCATTTGAAAATATATTTAAATAAAAATATTTAAATAATAATCTTTTAAGTTATTTTAAAAATTACATGTATGGGCCGGGCGCGGTGGCTCAAGCCTGTAATCCCAGCACTTTGGGAGGCCGAGATGGGCGGATCACGAGATCAGGAGATCGAGACCATCCTGGCTAATATGGTGAAACCCCGTCTCTACTAAAAAAATACAAAAAACTAGCCGGGCGAGGTGGCGGGCACCTGTAGTCCCAGCTACTCGGGAGGCTGAGGCAGGAGAATGGCGTGAACCGGGGAGGCGGAGCTTGCAATGAGCTGAGATCTGGCCATTGCACTCCAGCCTGGGCAGCAGAGCGAGATTCCGTCTCAAAAAAAAAAAAAAAAAAATTACATGTATGGTTCGTTTGTATAAATGATTATATTCATTCTTTTTTATTTATTTTGTTTCAAATGATAATGAAATTGATTCTTTGATTAGTGTTCATGTATATTTTATCTGACTTATTGGTTACCATATTATAATCTGTCAATCTTAATGTCTAGTGATAATGATGATGTATAAAGTGTTGTTTCCAGAAATATTTGGAAAATGTTACTGGACTTTCTCACACATCATGACAAGAAACCTACAAAGGTTTGACAAGAAATCAAGCTTTATTTTTGAAAACCAAAATCCATTTCAATTCTTATGATGAATTTATTTATCATTCTTTCTATTGTTTCTAATTCCCTATCCATGGTGAAAGTTTATTTCTTCTGAGAATAGTCATCTCGTAGCATTAACAATGAACCAATATAATGAAACATCGTAAAACAAATATTCAATTACAAAACATAATTGGAGCTTCCCCTATATTAAAATGTCCCTAGTTATTGCATAATATCAGATACTTGTTATGCTCAATGGTCTATGAATAATTTATAGCTTACTCTGTTATTTGACAACAACATTTTTATAAAAAAGATTCCTCAGCGTTTTACAATTCTGATTATAGTTTGGTATAGACTTTCATTAATGCACATATTTATGGAGTTATGAACAAACTTTAATAACATGCTGGGCTTTAAGGGGTTGTTGTGAGTTACTTTTGACATTGTTTATGGAAAGGCACCATTTTAAGCCCAAATCATTACTATGTTTTCCTGAAACACAGATCTATGAATCGGGATATTTCAGAAATGGAATATGAAATAATGCACACAGTTCTCTTCTCTTTTTGGAAAGAGCTAAGTACATAGAATTTCCCAGCCAAGTACATGCAGAATTTCCCAGCTAAATACACTCAGGATTTTCCAGAATTAAAAATAATATATAAATATATATGAATAATTCTGTACTTTCGTCAACTTTGTGTGTATATAAAGTAAATAATAATCACTAGCCAAAAGCATCATGCTTTAAAAACTGAGGCAAATAAATTATATTGCAAGTTATTTGAAGAAAAATAGTTTTACTATTAACCTAGCACATTTGCACATGCTGGTTATTTTGTGTATTTGGACTTCCTCAGGCCCAAGAAGCCAAATCCACCCACCCATCTTTAATATCCTCAGGACAAAGTAGGAAAAAAAAAAAAATGCAACAAACTGTTGAGATTCAAAATGGCAGTACTTTTTGGAATATGTCAATAGTTTTAGGAAAAAAAAAATACATTTCAAATCCTGAACATCATGTGCTAAAGTTCTGTCTTAATAATTATGTAGAGAAGAATATCTGATATGATCTTTTTGACCTTCCGCCTTCTTAAGCACAAACAACTGTAATTTAAAAATTCTAGTCCGGGGCCGGGCGCGGTGGCTCAAGCCTGTAATCCCAGCACTTTGGGAGGCCGAGTCGGGTGGATCACGAGGTCAGGAGATCGAGACCATCCTGGCTAACACGGTGAAACCCCGTCTCTACTAAAAAATACAAAAAAAAAACTAGCCGGGCGAGGTGGTGGGCGCCTGTAGTCCCAGCTGCTCGGGAGGCTGAGGCAGGAGAATGGCGTGAACCCGGGAGGCGGAGCTTGCAGTGAGCCGAGATCCGGCCACAGCACTCCAGCCTGGGCGACAGAGCGAGACTCCGTCTCAAAAAAAAAAAAAAAAAAAAAAAATTCTAGTCCGGGCACGGTGACTCACGCCTGTAATCCCAGCACTTTGGGAGGCCAAGGCGGGCAGATCACAAGGTCAGGAGATCGAGAGCATCCTGGCTAACACGGTGAAACCCCGTCTCTACTAAAAATACAAAAAATCAGTAGGGCGTGGTGCGGGCGCCTGTAGTCCCAGCTATTCAGGAGGCTGAGGCAGGAGAATGGGGTGAACCTGGAGGCGGAGCTTGCAGTGAGCCGAAATCGCGCCACTGCACTCCAGCTAGACCCCGTTTAAAAAAAAAAAAAAAAGAAAACAAAAAAAAAATCTAGAAGCTGACTGCCTGTGGTGACTCATACGCCTGTAATCTCAGCACTTTGAGAGGCCAAGCCCAGAGGACTATCTGAGGTCAGGAGTTTGAGACTAGCCTGGTTAACATGGTGAAACCCCGTGTCTACTAAAAATACAAGAAATTAGTCAGGAACGGTGGCATGCACCTGTAATTCTAGCTACTCGGGAGGCTGAGGCAGGAGAATCGCTTGAACCCAGGAAGAGGAGGAGCTGAGATCACGCTATTGCACTCCAGCTTGAGAAACAAGAGTGAAACTCTGTCTCAAACAAAAAACAAAACAAAACAAACAAAATCTATAAGCTAAGTGAAAATGAAAAATCAAATTAAAAAATATAAAAGAAAATAAAGCAACAAATTAGGACCCTGAGATGTGTCTCTGAAGAAAATGTTCAGCCTGTCCACTCCTTAGATTGTATTCCTGTCTTGGTGAGGAGATACAAAACGATTTCCAGGTAGGTTAGATAATCTGACAATGTCCAGCTACATGGACATTCAATGGGGAGATGTATAGAAGTGAGTTGTATGGGCCAGGTGTGGTGGCTCACGCCCAACCTTTTGGGAGGCAGAGGCGGGCGGATCACGAGGTCAGGAGTTCGAGACCAGCCTGACCAAGGTGGTGAAACCCTGTTTCTACTAAAAATACAAAAACTATCCGGGCATGGTGGCATGTGCCTGTAATCCCAGCTACTCAGGAGGCTGAGGCAGGAAGATTGCTTGAACCTGGAAGGCGGAGGTTGCAGTGACCCGAAATCATGACACTGCACTCCAGCCTGGGCAGCAAAGAGAGACTCTGACTCAAAAAAAAAAAAAAGGTGAGCTGTATATAAGATGAGGTTAACTGAGGCAGCCAATAAGGCTTCTCCAGTTTCTAGAATGACTGGAGAAGAGCAGCAGGATTTTCCTATGACCCTAACATATTTGCATTTGTTAGAAGAGACAAAATCCACTTGACATGAGCATATTATGAACATACTGTATTAGAATAGAAATGTAACAAGAGGGAGCTATGGAAATGAAGATGTCGGTATTTCAGAGGATATCAGTATGAAGGCTGGCAGTGGCAACATCCAGACTGAAGGATGTACATACCTCTGCACATCACAGCACTAACAGGCACCAACAAAGGACCCGACAATGCAGCTAAATTTATGACAATGTAGATGTCAACCAAGGAACAATGATGAAGAGGAAAAAAATCCCCTAGGAACTGCATTTAAACCTAACCTAAAATGTTTTACCTGGAATTAACCTACGTTAAATCAGGCAGAATAAGCCTAAAGTATTAAGTTCAATATATAAAAATTAGAAGTTGCTTCTTTTTGCATGCTTGAATTTGTAAATGAGTCCCTTGTCAACTGTGTTCTTACTAAAAGGGACCTTACAAATCATCAATGCAACCTTGATTTCTAACCAACATCAAGAGGCAGGGAGACGTTAATTGACTCAGAAATGTAAGTACCCAAGCAACGAGCAGCAAATCCAGAACCACAGTCCTTTTTCCTGCTTTCCAGTTCTTTCTGCTATATCTCTTTACCTCTTTTTAATCATTTATCATTATTAAAGAATCATTTATGAATTTACTGTATGCTTGACAGGTGAGAACTAACAATGTGTCATTCTTGCCTTCAAGAGATATTCAAAAATTGCTATGTGTTAGGAGTAACTTTTGCCTCTGGGTTTCTGGAAGCAAATGAAGGCCATTTTTGTTATTAACACAACTCAAAGGAAATTATTCCTTTAGAAACCACCTTTGAAGATTTTATTGCCTGTATATTATGTATTGAAATTAGGTGGAAAAATCACTGCCTTCAACTCAAATTTATGTGGAGTTCATTTGACTTTTAAGTCTTCTGTAGTATGACATTTTTTATAAAAGAAATATACTACAATTAGAAAGATTCTGCACAATACATATATTTTTCTTTATTTTCAATATAAATGCTTTAGAAAGCATCTACTTCAAAGCTCAACTTTCAAACCAATAGCTTCAGGCAAGAGGGAATAAAAGCCATTTTTTTCTTATGACTTGTGTTACAATTTTGTCTTCTTTGTTGTAAGAAGCAAAGACATGGAAATGTGCAAAATATCTTTTGAGCTCTGCTTTTTGTTTTCTCTTTGAACTTTATGTCATTCTAATTTTGATAATTTCTGAAGTCTTCCTTTTACAAAACTATATGTGTGTGTGTGTTTGTGTATATATATGTAGGTTCAGAGGCTAAATTAAAGCTATTTTTTTCTAGAAGTTTTACTGTATATAAAGACAGATTTAAAATTACGATGCAACAGCGTTATATAGCTTATGATAGAAATGTTTTAAATATCAAACTCTAATTAACTAAAAGTACAAAGATGCAGAAACATGTACATTGTTTTAGAAAAAGCTGATATGAATCCATAGAATCCACAAATTCCAAATATCAGCTCTCTACTATGGAATGCTGAAGCCAAGCTGGCACCTGAGACAGCAAAATACAAATTCAAATTTTAGCATAAGTAGAGTGAAAGGATTTCAGGGCTTCCAGTAGTGTGTATAGATAAATTTTTGTAGTTGTTAAATAAAATGTAATGTGAGTTTGAAGCATGTATATAAATTATTTAAATTAATTATTGATAGCTTTGAAATGGTTTTATGAATAAGGCTGGTGCAAATGTAGCTATATGAAAAAAAAAAACACATGAGAGATACATTTGTCTGTTTCTATGGCCACTATCTGAAAATTTAAATAATACAAGTTTTAATTCACATTAAAAGCATGTGCTAATGATTGTTTCCTTATATTAAAATGGACACCTGTAGTTCTATGACAATAGAATAACTTAAGGGTTTGTTTCGTAATGTTTTTAGGATAATGATACTTTAAAATACAATGTTTTTAAAATAAATTTAAAAAAACAACAACAAAAAAACAGGACAAAACAACAAAAGTGCCACAGAGAAAACTCCATGACAAGATGACTACTGGTGAATATTGTCAATCACTTAGGGAAGAAAGAATACATTAAAAAACAGAATAGAAAGAAAGAGGACACATCTAAACTTATTTTATGAGAACATTATCTTGATATTATAAACTGAACAAGCATATTACCAAAAAGGAAAATGACAAGCCAGTACTTTTTCTGAACATTGATGCAAATAAACATATAAGTTAAGCATAAGCAAATCACGACACAGTATACATAAAGAAAAATGTGAGTGCAGCCTTATTCTGGATTTTATTCCAGGAGTGTACAGTTGGTCTAACATTTAAAAATTATTCAACATAATTTACCACATTAATTGAATAAAAAATGCTAGCTAAATTTAATATATGGTATAGATGAAGTTAAGAAAATTAATTTTAGATAAATTTAATAAAATTCAAAGTCTTTCATGAAAAAATCTCAACAAACTAGTAACTGAAGTGAATATTGTATTGCATTTATTGTATATTCATAATAAAGAGTAGAGCTAAATTAATTCTTAATGGTGAAATAGTAAATACTTCCCCTTAAGTTACAGGAAAAAATATCCAATATTGTCACTTTTTAACATGGTCATAGAAATGCTAAAGCAGCAACATAAGATAAAGAAATAAAAATTATACATATTGTAGTTAAATGGTGAGATCTGCCATTATTTGCAGATAACATCATTACATACATAAACTGCATCAAATAATTTACAAATAATCTATTAGAATGAATGTCAATTTCACAATACTGCAGGATGCAAAGTCAACTTTAAAAAGTATATTTCATTCTGTTAGCCTCAATAAATCTTAAAATAAAATGTAAGAATCTATTTTTTAAAAAAAAACACAGAATGCATAAAAATAAATCTATCAAAAATTCAATAGTGCATATCAATTGCCAACATCCTGTTTCTTTGCCTGGATTTCAGCAATACATTTCTAAATGGTCTCTATTCCTCTTTTTTCTTTCTTTCTTTTTTTTTTTTTTTGAGACGGAGTCTCTCTCTGTCGCCCAGGCTGGAGTGCAGTGGCGTGATATTGGCTCACTGCAAGCTCCGCCTCCCGGGTTCACGCCATTCTCCTGCCTCAGCCTCCTGAGTAGCTGGGACTACAGGCGTCCGCCAAGGCGCCCAGCTAATTTTTTTTTTTTTTGTATTTTTAGTAGAGACGGAGTTTCACCGTGGTCTCGATCTCCTGACCTTGTGATCTGCCCGCCTCGGCCTCCCAAAGTGCTGGGATTACAGGCGTGAGCCACCGCGCCCAGCCATGGTCTCTATTCTTCCATCCTTTCTTGCAGATTTTTATGAAAAGAGAGGGCTATGTGGCTCTTTTAAAAATTATATTAGCTTTGTATACCTGTTGTGACTAATTACTGCATGTGGTTTAAATCACATGCCTTTATTCTCTTACTGTTCAGGTGATAAGAAGTCCCAAGTCAGTTTCAGTGATCCTCTGGAGGTTCTATCAAGGGAACAACATTTCTTTGCTTTTTCCAGCTTCTAGAGCTGCATCCCTTGGCTCGTAGTATTTTCCTTCGTTTTCAAAGTCAACCTCATAGCATCTGTTTGTGGTCTTGTTGCTTTCTTTTTCTGCATCAAGCTTATCTCCACCTCTCTTGCCATGACATTGCAGTTCTCTCTGCCTGGAAGAATTTTCTCATTTAATTCTCTCACTTTATTTTCAGGTCTTTGCTCAAATGTCACATCAATAAATAGGGCAGCCTGTCAAAGTGATCTACAATGACAGCATTTACCCCTTTCTATCACCTTATACTGCTTTATTTTCCTTCATAGAAATGATCAGTATGTGATGTTAAACTAGACACAACCTTCATCTGAAATTGTAACGGGATGCAGATTTTATACCTGGGATATTCAATAAGGTTTGTGACAGCAAGCTCTAATCAAACATATTGACATCTCAATAATGACATGTATGCATGGGCACACTAAGAATGATATATATGTAAAGTGGTTTGTATCAGTCTAGATTCAGTTTTACCAGATATTAAGTTAGAAAAATAGCTTTCAGTTTTCAAAGATTTTTGATTTTAGAAATTTAGAAAATAAATTTTAGAATTAGATCATGTGCCTATTTATTTGCTTATTACCCTCACTAAAATGTAAACCACATGAGGGAAGGAGCCTTTCTGTTTTGCTTACTGTTACATTGTCAGAGCCCATTATGTTGGCAGAAGCTGGCATAATATGTATTCAAATGTGTTGCATTAATTAATTCATGCATTGATGGTTGAAAAGGGAAATTCCCAAAATGAAACACCTTATCATTCCCAAATTGTGTAATTATAAAAATAAAACAAATAAAAAATCTGAGAACTATTCAAGTTCTTTACATGTAGTGATTTGTAAGTAGCTAATGTTTTTACCCATTCTCGACAGCATAGATGCCTTGAATAATCACAAATACCTATACAGGCATGATATGCTTAGGCTTTGTGTCCCCACCCAAATCTCATCTTGAATTGTAATCCCCATAATCTCCCTAATCTCCATGTGTCAAGAGAGAGACTAGGTGGAGGCAATTGAATCCTGGGGGAGGTTTCCTCCATGCTGTTCTCTTGAGAATGAGTGAGTTCTCAAGAGATCTGATGGTTTTTTGTTTTGTTTTGTTTTTGTTTTAGTTTTATAGTTCTAGGTTTTATTTCCAGCTATAAATCACATTATAAATTTTGATGAAGTTTATTTGTTTTTCTATGAGGGCTCTTCCTGTTTCGCTTAGCACTTCTCCATTGTGCTGCCTTGTGAAGAAGGTGTCTTACTTCCCCTTCACCTTCTGCCATGAGTGTAAATTTCCTGAGGCCTCAGTCATGCTGAACTGTGAGTCAATTAAATCTCTTTCCTTTATGAATTACCCAATCTTGGACAGTTCTTTATAGCAGTAGGAAATAGACTAAAGAAAAGACTAAGAAAAACCTGCAACTATTGAATGAGCATGAAGCCTGTAGAAATATGATTAATTAACTTACATTGCTTCACATAACAAGGAAATAAAATAATATTTTGTGAATATGACTTCTGTAAGACATATATATTTAAAATGTACTACCTCTTTTTAGAGAATGACAATTATTGAAAAGAAGACTATGACCTGTTTGCGTGAAAAAAAAAAGCATCTTAACAAGATAAGACTATGACTTGTTTTTTTAAAAAATAAAACACACAGATAAACCTAATTACACATTTACCTTCATAACTCATTTGACAGTAAAAAATAGAAAATATACAATGTAATTATGGCATAATTAAAAATAATTATAGCCCATTTAAAGATATTACTTAAAAGAGAAAGTCTCTTTTCCTGATACTGTAATCCTTGTGTTCAGTGTAGTCTTATTAAAATTGTCTATTTCTTTTAGGACTTATACCTAAATCATTCTGGAAAATAAAGCTATGTTGAAGATATTTTGTTAAATTATGGTAAAATTTACATACAATAACATTCACCATTATTAGGTGTACAGTTTGATAAATTTTCAAAAAATGTATATAGTCATAAATCAAGATTTGGCTGGGCACAGTGGCTCATGTCTGTAATCCTAGTACTTTGGGAGATGGAGTTAGGAGGGTCACTTGAAGCCAGAAGTCTGAGAACAGCCTGGGCAACATAGTGAGACCCTATCCATACAGAAAAATATTAATTTTTAATCAAGATTTATGTTTCAGCATACCTAGCAGTTTCCGTGCATTCGCTTGTAGTAAGTCTCTTCTTCTCCATAGACCCTTCCCTACATCGTCAGGTCCTAGTAAATGCTCATGTGTTTTTATATCTGTAATTTTGCTTTTTCAGAAATGCAAAGTACAGTGAGTTATTTATGGCTTCTTTCATTTACCGTAATGCTTTTGAGATGCATCTGTGTTGTTGCATTTATCAGTAGTCATCTTCTTCTTCTTGCTACACACTGTCCCACTGTATGAATGCACCACAAATGGGGGGCATTTACGTTTTTACCATTTTAATCATCACAAATGAAGGTCTTATCAATATTCATTAAAGGTCTTTGTGCTGATATATATTTTCATTTATTTTTGATAAATGCTTAAGAATGGAAGTGCTGGTCATAAGGTAAGTGTGTACAAAATTGTATTATTGAAAAACTGTCAGGTTATTTCTAAAGTAGCTGTATAATTTCACATTTCCACCATAAAAATGTTAACAGTTCAAATTTATTCATACGATCCCAATACATTGATATCGTCCTTTAAATTGTATCAATTCTTGAATACTTCTTAGCAGTAACAGGAATTGTTGTTACAATGCCAGAAAGTGGGCAGGTGAATCTCAAGCACTTTCTATACATTGAGTGAAAGAAGCCATTACAAAAACAATTGCATACTGTTTGATAGAACATATATTTATTTATCCCTGAAAATACAAACTGTAATGACAGAAAAACAGATTGTTAAAATTCATGAAACTGAACATGAAAAGAAAAAACAACATGATTATATGATAATTTAGATAGAAATTTAAAAATGAAACCTTTAAATTTTTTGAAATTTTAATAAGAATGTAGAAATTTTATCATGGATTTAATTTGCATTTCCCTGATGTTTAATAATGTTGAACATATTTTCATGTTCTTATTTGCCATTGCTTCATGTTTTTTAAGTGACTATTCAAATCTGTTGTCCAGTTTCTTTCATTGGGTATCTTTTTTTTTTTTTTTAATTAAGTGTTCTGTATATTTTCTAGACAGCAGTCTTTTATTAGATATTTGTTAGGTGAATATTTCTCTCAGTCTGTGACTTGTGTTTACATTCACTTAACAACATCTTACAAACAGCACTATTTCCTAATTTTGATATACCTCCGATGGTCATTGTTTCCCATTTGTAGTCCATACTATTTTGTCCTATTTAAAAAAAATCTTTAATCCAAGGCACCAAATACTGTCTTCTAACTATTCTTCTGCAAGTGTTGTTATTTTTAGTTTCTATATTTAGATCTATGACTTTGTATATGGTGTCAGATTTTATTTTTATAGAGTATTTAGTTTTTCCATTATCTTTGCTGACAAGACTATTTTGCCCATTTGATTATCTTGACACCAGTTTTGGAAAATCAATTGAACACACAAACACATTTTTCTCGTAACTATTCTAATCCATTGATTTAACATACATCTTAGGCTGATTCTACTCTCTTTTGATTATTGCCCCTTTATAGTAAGTCTTAAAACCAGCTATTTTAAGTTTGCCATCTGTATATGTTTAATTGAAAATGGTTTGATGAGTCTAGGTCCTTAGCTTCTCCACATGTATTAAACTATTAGTTTGTCAAGTATCTTTGAATCTATAAAGCAACTGTGAAGAATTATCACATTAACAATATTAAGTCTTCCATCCATGAAAATGTCACATCTCTAAATTGATTTAGATTTTTAAAATTTCTCTCAGTAATGTTTTAGATTTTTAAAAATCTTTGTGTATTTTCATGTCCCTAATGCTAAAGTAAATTGTATTGTTGCAGCTTTCTTGAGGTATGTATTCACAATAAATTTCACTTATTTTAAGTATAGAGTCTGATGATATTTGGTAAATATTTGCAGATGTGCAGCCATCAACATAACCAAATTTTAGAATATTTCCATACTCCAATAATATTCTTGTATGTCTCTTGGCAGTCAATTTCTGCCCCTACTCCTGGCCTTAGGCAACAACGTGTCTATTTTCTGTTGATCTAATTTTCTATTTGTTGTGTAAATAGGATATTTAATTATTTTATGTCTCATTTCTTTCACTTAGCATGCTGTTTTGAGATTAATTCATGTTGTTTCATGCAGCATTAGTGTCTTTCATTTTATTTCTGAGTAATATTCCATTACGTGAACAAACCATCTTTCCTATACAACTCTTGGTGAATAGATGTATTCTTTGTGGTATTGCCTATTATAAATTTTGCTGCTATGAATATTTGTGTACAAATCTAGGTAGGCATATGATTTCACTTATCCTGGTAGTAGAATAAATTAGTCATGTGTGCCAGATGCAGTGGCTTACATCTGTAATTCAGACCGAGGCAGGAGTTGAGCCCAGGAGTTTGAGACCAGCAGGGGCAACATAGCAAGAACCTATCTTTAAAAATGGCGATTCCTCAAGGATCTAGAACTAGATGTACCATATGACCCAGCCATCCACTACTGGGTATATACCAAAGGATTATAAATTACTCTACTACAAAGACACATGCACACGTATGTTTATTGCGGCACTATTCACAATAGCAAAGACTTGGAATCAACCCAAATGTCCATCTGTGACAGACTGGATTAAGAAAATGTGGCACATATACACCATGGAATACTATGCAGCCATCAAAAAGGATGAGTTTGCGTCCTTTGTAGGGACATGGATGCAGCTGGAATCCATCATCTTAGCAAACTATCACAAGAAGAGAAAACCAAACACCGCATGTTCTCACTCATAGGTGGGAACTGAACAATGAGATCACTTGGACTCGGGAAGGGGAACATCACACACTGGGGCCTATCATGGGGAGGGGGGAGGAGGGAGGGATTGCATTGGGGAGTTATACATGATATAAACGTCATGCACATGTACCTAGAACTTAAAGTATAATAAAAAAAAAAAAAAAAAAAAAAAAAAATTTTTTAAAGATAAAATAGCCAGGTGTGGTGGCATGTGCCTGTAGGTCTAGCTACTAGGGAAACTGAGGCAGGGGGATTACTTAAGCAAGGGAGTTTGCGGCTACAGTGAGCAATGATCACACAACTGCATTCCAGCCTTCACAACAGAGCTAGACCAGTCCCTAAAACAAATGAATGAATAAGTGAATACATAAATAAATAAGTTATGTATGAAGAAAATGTCAACTTTAATAAATATTTCCAAACACTTCTTTTCTTAAAAAAAAAGGGCTGTATCATTTTTGTTGTCTTTTTGAGAATAAAAAGAACGCCATTTCTTAGTTTTCAATCTCTTTCCATATCCTTGCCTATACTTCATATTTGCAGCATCATCTATTTTTTTGCTATTCTTGTGCATGTATATTGGTATATCATTTTGTTTTTAATTTGCTTTTACCTGATATCCAATGATGTTGAGCATTTATTGTGAGGTTACTTTTCAAATATTCCCTCACTTTTTGATATTAGATAATTTGTACTATTGAGTGCATCTTTTTATGTTGAGAAACCCACATCATGCTTCTACATAAATCTTTTAAAATATTTTATTTTAATCTGTGTCATGTCTTTTGGTTTTCTTAATAATGTATTACAACAAGCAGAAAATTATGTTTTATTGATTCTGAATTATCAAATATTTTCTTTTATAATAATGCTCCCTGTAGCCTAAAAATTCTCTGTCTCCTGCAAAGCCTCAAATGTTTCTTTCTATGTATTTTTTTCTAAAACTTTTATAGTTTTAAGTTTTACTTCCTGTCTGACAAATCAATTCACGATCATTTTGTGTAGGTTTGGAAGAAATTTTTGAAGTTTCTTTCCATATGAAAAGTTAGTTTTTCCAATATTATATGTTACTCCCTCAGACCTTGTCAAGTCCTTGACTATTCATAGCTCAAAGAGGACAGTCTCAGTTTTCTACTATAAATATTTCTTGTCAATACCTACCTAGCGAAGGTCCATGATAGAGTGATGGCAACAAGTGTGAAATTCTTATGTACCCAGTTTGAACAGAATTCTAAATGCAAGTCCATTCTTGGCCCTTAACAATTTGTTGTATTTCAGTCATTTTCTTTTCTTATCCACTTTTATAACTTCCAACTCTTTCTCCTGTGTCTGTCATGTATAAAATGGACTGTGTGTCCTACTCATGTGTTCCTTCTTCCCTTCAAGTGTGTTGTAGCCATTTGTAGTTCAGTCTACCTGCTTGCCTTGATCCCTCAGCTTTCAGATGAAAAGATTATAATTTTGTTTATTTTCTGCTTTTTTCTTGTTTTAAATGTGACAGTGACATTTTTTTTCAGCCTCTTATATCCTAAAAGGAATCAGTACCTGCACAAGTAAATTTTGCAAAGGAACATTAAATAAGTATGCTTTACAAAACTACTGTCAATCTGCTAATCTTCTTTGAACCTTATACTATGCCTATGAGTGTTCTACAGGCTTTTTCAAGTTCTAAAATGTAAACTTTGTCTGGATCCTGCAGCTCAAATATTGTTTCAGGAGAAATATAATGCAGTACAGGCATTTGAAGACAGAAAAGCATGGGGCATATTCTCATGTTAATAAGAATTTAGAGTGAAAACATCTTAATGTGGACTAGTAAGAGGAAGTTATTTCCTACAGGAGCTGGGAATTGATCAGGATCCTGAATATTGTGTACCAACTGGATAAGTAGAAGCTAAAGGGCAACAAATTTCCCAGTAAAGGCAGTAGCATGAATAAACCTCACAGTTGTACTGGGCAAGTGAGAGTACAGTAGCCTACCCTAAAAGCAACTCTTAATTTTATTTTGAGAGATGATGAAATATGAAAGTGAACTTATGTTAAACACTTACAAATTGTCATTATTTTTATCTTCTAATCTTTCAATTTCTTAGTACTATGTTTATTTGTGAACTAAGTATTTAGATGACATAATCTCTTTATGAAATATACTGATCTTGACCTCATTGAAAACTATGGGTAAGAGATCATGTTATTTAAATACTCAGTTTACAAATGACCTACATCTTGTTTCCATTGGATTCTCCCTAAATACACATAGTCAGAAATATGTTATTTTTGATTATTTTAATTAAATAATATAAAGTAATTTACCTGGAGCTTATCAATAATTACAAATTATTGTACCCAGATTTAAAGATAAAAGAGAGCTTTATGTTTGTGTTTATAAAATCATATATAAGCCTATGATTATATCTATAATTATATAAATATGTATATAGATATTTTTTCCCAAAAGTGGTACTGTGACACCAAACTCTTGAATAGGTATTTCCAAAATAAATGATAGATTCACTGGCCTTATAATTTTCTGGTGAATGCAGATGAGCATTTTCATCATCACTCATGGTTATGAAAAATCTCTTGGAGCAGTTAAGTAACATGGTTGGCTTATTCCAGATGCTGGATTCTTCTCATGGGCATACACAGCCACATCACCTTCTTCAAGCAGTCAGTATTGTGAGAGATGGTAAAGGACATTTAAGTGTACATTTCTCCCTAGAATTGTGCTTAAATGGACAAGAGTGTTTTCCAGAATTGTGGAAAATTTCAGAATGTGCTTTTTCTATGTTTTCCAATTTACCAACCATAAATCTAACATGAGTCCAGGCTGAAGGATTATCTCAGTGAAGCAAGTGTAAATCTTGCCTGGTTTAGCAAAAAATCCTACTCCTGAGCCTGTCAGCAGTCCATCAGACATCAGGCTGGGAGAAAAGAGTTAATGCTTCAGAATGAAAGCAATGCGCCTCTCTAGTCTTGATCGCTGCATCCAATGTATTTGGGTGAATTTGGTTGTTTTCAACTTTTTCTGCTATAATAAAAAGATCATTAAAAACTTAAGCATCCTCAGAGTAGCCCAAAAACTTAATTCTAGTAAAATAGCAAGTGTCATCATTAACAATAACAGATAGTATTGGGATCTATTATTACAGTCAGTCTTTTGAAGTTTTGTTATCATCCTTAATCCTGAATAGTTCATCAGAGAGACACAATGAGTAGCTGTTTCATTCAAATTACCACCGTCTGGGGCTCTATCATTCTGTAAAAATATGAGATATATGCTCTTTATTTGTGATAAGTAGATACATGTGGGATTTTCAAAAAGAGAACTTTTAGATTAGAGGATATCACATTTTGAACTTGGATGATGAGACAGCATATTAAGTAAGGTGACTGACCTAGTTTCTCCAGAGTAACTGACAACTGGTTATCAATGAATTGGGGGCAATATAGTGACATAAACTATATTTTCTCAATTTCCTCAGAATTCCTCAGCAATTATGAATTCTAGCTCTGGACACATGAATTACGTTTCAAACACTGCTTGTTGAAATATCTTCCAAAAGTTGATCTCAGAGAGGCAGTAAATTATTTAGAAAAATATAAGATTATTGAATCAGACATACCTAACTATAAAGTAAAATTGTCCACATGGATATTTCTTATCTTCTCTGATTCTGAGTTTCCCACATTAAGTACGTATGAAAATTCAATTGTGCAATATGTGTACAAGGATTAGAATTAATACAAGTATCATATCTGAAACATATCAGTGACTCCATAAATGTAGCTTTTTGCTACTATTTCTACTACCAAAAATTATTCTATGATTGTACTTCTACCATAAAAGATTGGAAAGTATTGTGAATATGGAGCCTTGACACCTGAGTTCTGTGAGGATTTGTGTGACTCTTTCTCTCAATCTCAAGTTGTTCATTTGTTAAATGAATAGGTACAGGTAATATCCCCACAGCTGTACTAATTACCCAAAAACTATCATTCTGTGATTAAATATGTAGAATGTCCATCTAAAAAATCAAAATGACAAGAATTCTAGGCCATTGGAATCTGTATCAAAGTATGGAAACACATATGAAACATGAGAAACAACAGAATCAGTAGGGACGTGGAGAATAATACAGTAGATAAATGAAGGAAAATAAAGATAAATGTATAGTTTGCGAATATGGTACAAAAGCAATTATTGAAGTTACAATGAGGCAAAGAACTTAGATGGCCCATGTAATTTTTAAATTAAAAAAAAATTCCAACAAGGAGTTTAACATTAGTTAGCGTACTTTGGTAGGAATTAGATTAGTTATTTTCCCCTGAAGATCTAGAGAATAGCATGAAAAAATTACATAGGGGTGTGGAATAAACGAGGTAGTGAAAGGTCCAATACTTAAGAAGAATTAGACTTTATCAAGCATGTTGGATAATTAGAAGTAATATAAAAAGCCTAAAATTTTGGAGTGTAGAATGGAAGCTTCTGAAAAGCAGGAAAAGAACTTAGAATGGCAGTGTGTCCTGTTCTGTGTTCAGGATCTCACGCACTACTTGGTGCTTGGAATATGCCATATGGGGAATAAGGAAAATAGCAGAAATAAACAAAGGTGGAGGCAAGACAATGGCAGTTATTTTTTATTAATGCCATAAAAATTTAAAGTAAAAATATTAAATTATAATTTACACATAGATAATTACATACTTAAAGCTAGCATTATATAACTTTAATTTTCCAAAGGTAGTTTTAGGAATTCTATGGTTTATTTGTAGGTTTTAAAAATAGTCTTCCCAAAGTATGGATGCCTGTTATGATTTTCTCCTTTGTAACACCACAATTTTCATCATTATAAGCACTCTAGAAGTGTAACAACTTTTACACATCATTCATCTTTATGAGGCATTATATTTTTAGAGCTGACTGAATATTTTTACCTGTGCAATGGAATTTCTCTATAAATAGGAGAAAGGTATTTAGAAAAAAATGTTATTTTGAAATTCTTGTAAAAAAGTATTTCTCTCTCATTAAAGTCTGGGCTTATTCTCCTGCTAAGGAAATATCACTGCAATAATTCTTCTAGAATGAAAGAGGCTGATGCTAGAGGCAGACAAAAAGCAAACAATTTCATGAACAATGTATCAAAATGCATATTTCTAATGAAGGTTAAATATTAGCATTATGCAATAAATATAATGCCCCATTTAAGATTTACTCTTTCAAGTTGTGTCCGTTTTTGGTATCTGATACTAAATTTTCCTGACCAAATGCATACTTTATTTGTAAATCAATTCTCAGTTATCATCCATATAAAAATCTTTCTATAACTTTTAATCTTCATTCACTGCTCAGGATATTATCACTATTGGAAGCTCAATTTCACTCTGAGGCAGAAGAGCAATTCATCATCTACATTCCATCTTTGGCTCTTCTATGCTCTGCCCTCTCTTTTGGATCACAATCTCAAGAATGTTTTAAACTCTGGCTTCCTATAGTGTTGTACCAATGTCCTAGCATGACTGCCCATGTGGACTATGTTCTTTACTACTGCTCGGTTTTAAAATGTCACATGTGCACTGCAAAACTAAGGTACCCTGAGAAACAGTTCAAATTATAACTAAATATTGGAGCGCTATAGTACATGTTAGCATATTAAAAACAGAAATCCTAGATCAAGGAAAGCTAATTAACTTTTTAAAATTAGAGTTTCCTAATCATAATTGAGCTTTTGGGTTTATAATATCTGTTCAATTCCTATATAATTTGCATTGTCTAAAACATATTTTTGATTATTGCTTTGCCCTTAAATTTACGTTCTATCAAAAATAGATGAAGTTTAATATGGTTATTTTATAAAGGGTTTGAAATTTATCAAAGCTTCCTAAAGAGGCTACTTTTTAATTTTTTTAATCGGTGTAAGCACACTACAGTTTCCAGGAAACAAAAAATTGTTCTATTGCCTATATTTGTAAATAAAGTTTACTGGAACACAGCCACATCCATTTATATTTACACATTCTGTATGGCTTCTTTAGTTCTAACAAAACTAAGATACATAGTTGTAATGAAGACCTTATTGCTCTTTTTCAAAAAAAAATTTGCCAACTCCTGCTATATGATAAAATTATAATGGTAATTTGAAAGGTTCTGGAGCAGGACCACAGATTTTCCTTTTAATACAGATTATTTTTTAGGAATACCCCTTAGACCACACCAAGGGACAAGATAAAATATTGCTGCTTTGGTCCAAGAGTCACTCTCAAATTTGCAAAAGTGAGATGCAGTTATTCAAATCAAAGTCAAAGATAAGCAATATTTGCAAACAGAGAAATATATAACCTATTTGTATTGACTTTACTTTTGGAATCACATGACCAACACACTCTTCATTTAAATTTATTTATTAAATCTATAGTACAAGACTTCTGACAACTTGTAGGAAATTGATTAAACTTTTAAGAGAAGGAAATGTGATGCTAAGGGGTAAGTTTTAGTCTCCTCCTTCTACTTATCAGGAAGCATTGCAACATATCATATTTAGCTAACCCCAAATAAGCCTGCTCACTCTACGTACCATTCATCAGAAGGAGAACTGAGAAAATCACAGGGATGGATTAGTGCAGACACATCAGTACTCATGAGTCTAGATGAGTAACATAATTATCACGCATGAAAGAGCACATTTATGCAGAGACAGCTAAATTATTAAGGTTCAATTCTACATGTTTCAAAACAGTAGAATTGTTTTAAAAATAATTTAAAAAAGAATTGCTGTCATTACCATAGTAGTCTTTCAGAATAATGACAAGACTGTTGATTTATATTCTCACTTTTAAAATTCCATCAGCCATTTCCCCAAAGTAAAAAGATTTCACTGACTTAATTCTCCAAAGATATACATCACATTTACATTCTATAGTAGTTGAATATTTTTTCACTGAATTAACTTTTTGATAAACAAAGTACAAATTTGAGTTTATGTTAATAAATTTAGTGATGAATTACTCTTTGTCTGATTTGGAATTTTGTATTGGCAAAAGTGACTACTAGGAATCTAAGATATCACCATATTCTAATTTGATATATATTTTCCATATACTGTTATTAGTACTTACGATAAAAAGTAGAGTATTTTTTCATAAAATTTTGAGGTTACAGGTATGTAAATTTACACAGGAAAATATTTTCAACACTAAATATTAGCTGAGCATTAAGTTTTTCAAATTTATCACTTAAGCAAAGTACTACAAGGTTTTTTATAATACCATAAGATGGCTACTATTTGCAGTATTTATATGTGTATTTTTTGTGCACCATTATAAGATTCAACAAGGCTATTTGAAACACAGATTCCAGGAACTTTAACCTTTCAGCTGATTTTTTTTTTTTTTTCAATAAGCACACCAGTAGTGTCATCAGGTAAAATACAAGAGATTCAACTAAATTTAAATTACAAATAAACAACCTGTAAATATTTAGTATGAATATGCCCCAAATATTATGTGACATATTTACACTGAAAACAAAACAAAACAAAACAAAAAACCCGTTGATAAAAAATTCAATTTTATTTTGGCTTAAAACAAAAGGAATTTATCTTATTGCTTGCTGGTTAGAAGTTTGTAGTTTAAAATCAAGGTGTCAGCAAAGCTATGTTCCTCTCTGGAGGCTCTAGGAAATTATTTATTGTCTTGAGGTTTCCACCTTCTAAAAGTCATCCATAGGCCTTGCTTATGGCCTTCTTTTTGAATTTTAAAACCAGACAAGATGCATCTCTTCAACCTCTTGTATTCAACTCTTCCTCTGACTACAGCCACAAAAGGCTCTTTGTTTTTAAGGACCCAGTGAGTTTAGCTTGAGCCTACCCATGTAATCCAGAATAACTCTCTTATCCCTAGGTACTTAATTGATTCACATATGCAAAGTCCCTTTTTGATGTAAGTTACCTTGTTCACATTTGGATTTGAACATCTTTGGGGGATCAACATTCTGCTTCCCACCATGGTTTGCAAAAGATCCAGGCTAAACCTGAAGCTAGAAAACACAACTCTAGACAATTTGTTTATCTTAGCCATGGATACACACTAGAATCCTCTGGGAAGCGTCAAACAAAAACACCATCCTAGACCAAATGAATCAGTATCAGAGGGTGCAAGGTCCAGTATCTGCAGGTTTTTAAGTCTCCCAAGTTGATCCCAACTAGTGTAGGGCAAGGGTTGGCAGTGTATGGTCTACAGACTACATTTGGCTAGCATACTGTTTGTATGGTTTTGTTTAACTTTTTATTATAAATTTGTATTGTTATAAATTTGTACACCATGAGATTTACTCTCAAACTGTTTAATTTACTGGTGTTTTATAATATTTTGAATTTGTGCCAGTGTCTCCACTATTTATTCCAAAAAGAAACTTTGTACCGACTAGCAGTCACTACCCATGCCTTCTTTACCATCACTCCTTGGCAACTACTTATTAGCTGTCTGTCTTTACAGATTTGCCCATTCTTGATATTTTATGTAAATAGGATCATGCAATGTGTGACCTATGTACTGGCTTCTTTTGCTTAGGATAAGTTTCACCTATTTTGTATCATGAATCAGAATTTTACTCCTTTTTGTGATTGAATGAAATTCAAGTTTAACTGGGCTTCTTGTATTTATTAAATCTAGTAACTTTACACACTAGTGTAATTTTAGTATAAAAATAGGCAGGCTTGATCTTTGCTAAAGCAATAATTATCTAAGTGCTTCCTAATTTTACCTCTGCATTCTTTTTAACATTCCAGTATCTCAAGGTCCATAATTGACCATGAGATTGTGAGGCTGTTTACCACACCATTTATAGCAGTATATCAAATATCTGATTTGTCTCTAGACATCTAATTTTCCCTTCATTCTTCCTTGGAAAATCCCCAATTTTTATTTGTAAACATAGCCATATAGGATTTAAAACTTCATGCCAAAGGCTTCTAATCAAACACTGTGGCATTGTGACTCAGTTCTGGTCAAAGGGATACAAGCAGAGGCATCTTGTTTTGCTTTGGAAACTATCTTTAATGCGACAGGATATGTGTCTTCGTTTTTCCTTCATTTTTAATGCTAACTCAAATGTGGTGTCATGGCTAAAATTTGAGCAGCCACCTTGGGTCATAAGGCAAAAACTCATGAGAAAATATTTGAGGAACACTTATTCCCAATGGTAACAGTGACTACATACAGTCCTGGACTGCTTACTTCCAGATTCTATTTTGTCAAGGAAAAAACTTCTTCTGTCTTATTTAGTTTTTATTATTTGAGTTTTCAATTACTTAAAGACGAACATAATCTTTACTATTATGGAAGATAACTTGCACACGCGCGTGCACACACACACACGCCATACACAAACAAGTAGCTTTTAATCGTTAAAATCTTACTTTGATGTATGAACACCATGAGTTACTGAAATTCATTTCTGTACACAAATCTATAAATGATATATATTCACTTACATGTTTTTATTTTTTTATTTTTTATTTTTATTATTATTTTTTTTTACTTTAGAATGCATTAAACTTCTTCTTTTTTTTAAATAAGTAATCATTTATTTTCTCAAGCCTATTGCCAAAATTTCCTGAAGGATAGATGTAAAGTTATGAACCTCAAAGAAGCATAATTAACACAATTAGAAATATAATTAGCTAAACACAAAAATACTTATTTTGGAAATAATTCATAGAAAGGATTAACATCTTATCTATTATTCAGTATTATTTTTTAAATCTGGTTAAATTTCAGACAGACAAGTTCCAAGAATCTCATAAGTAATTACAGAATATTGACAGTACTCAAATATAACATTTTTCTATAGTACAGTTTTTCTATAAGTACATTTCAGTCTTACGTCTTTGTGTCTCTTTTTCTTAGTACTTTCGTGCATATTTCTTTAAAACAAGCAAGAAAAAAACCTTTATCTCAAATTCTCAAAATAAGATTTTGAAAATAAGAAAATTAACATTAATAAAACACTATTTCCTAATTTATATATTTTATTCAGATATGATCTGTCCCAATAATATTATGACAAAATAAAATCTTGCAAAGGCATTATATTCATATGCCATGTCTTTATTCTTTTTTAAATATAGAATGTTGCTGCAATTTTTTTTCTTTCAAGATGTTGATGCTTTGGAAGAGTCTAGGCCAGTTTTTTTTTTTTTTTTTTCTTGTGTGTGTGTGTGTGTGTGTGTGTGTGTAAATAGCAGGTTTCTAAGAGTACATTTGGCCTGTTCCAAGTCTGGGACAATTTCAATATCAAAATAATTATAGTAAAGGATTAAGACCCATGAAATAAAATAGGAATCCCAGAGCCCACATTGATGTAGATGGTAAATAAATAAGAACGCTGGTTTTAAACTCTAATTCTTCACAATGAAGAAAATGGTAAAAATTTTAAATCATGTGTGAGAGAGACTATTTTCTGAGCTCTATCTGATGTGATATCTCTTCTTCTTTGCTTGTGTTAAGTTATTCTGATTGTTTTAGTAGCTCACACTCTCCCTGGTCCATTACAATCAGCAGTGAAAATATTTTTTTTTTAATGAAAGGACTATATGAATTAGAGTTTCTATCTGTTTCTCAAAACTCAGATATTAAACACATATTCCAGAACCACTAAGTTTATTTCAGGGTCCTAATCCTCCAGTAGGATTCCGAAATGTCTGTCACTAAGTGTACATTTGAGAATGATTTCTTGCTCCATGTTAATAAGCTTTCTGCTAACTGCTGTCTTTAATACACCTATTGCTATTTCTGAAAGCAGCCTGACCTCTGGTTGCATGCTATAAAAGTGAGAAAAAAGTGTTTAAAGAGTAGGGAAAAGTGACTGATATATTGATTCAAAGGGTAAACAATTCCTTCCTGGGAAGAATATGAATGGTATTCGATTTTCTCTACAAGGGGAAAAAGTATTCCTCCTGCTATATTGTTTATCTATTATACACACACTCTCATGTGAGCTACATAATTTTTTACTGAGTAACATGTGATCTTCTCCTAGAACTCAAAATTAATCACCAATTGTGTTAGATTCTTATTGCTGCTGAAAAATAAATTACCAAAAATTCCATATTTTAAAACAGCACAAATTTATTTTCTTATTGCTTTGGAGCTCAAAAGTGGGAAATGAATATTATAGGGCTAAAATCACGGTGCTGGCAAGGCTGCTTTCCTTCTAGAGGCTCTAGGAGAGAAATCCTTTCTTTCCTTTTCCATCTTCTAGAATCTGCCCACATTCCTTGGTTCATAGCTCACGTCCCGTAATCTTATCACTCCAACTGATCACTTCTTTTGTAGTCACACCTTTGACCCCTCTGCCTCCCTCGTTCCTTTGTAAGGACCCTTGTTATCACATTGGGTCTACCGAGTTAATTCAGGAATACTTTCCCTTTTCAAGGTCTATAACATAATCACATCTGCAAACCTCTTTTGCCATATAGGTAACATATTCATCAGTTCCAGGGAGTCAAGATTTGAAAGCTATTATTCTCCCTATGTATCAAGCAAACCCAAATTGAAAGATTCTTCTGGCAGTGGACTATAATAAAATACAAAAATGTGAATGGATGGATATTATGTACATCATTATATGACAGATTCTCCCAAGTTATCATTTATTTTTTATTCAGTGCTTTCACTTTTGTAAATGCTGAATTTTGTGATGATGATGATGAAGTAGAAGCAGAAACAGCAAAAAAAATTAAGTATGTGATCTACAGATAAACAGTCATAAGTAAACCTTTTATTTTTATCGTGGAATGATTTTGAAGTTAACCTGTACATGTTACTCTTTTCTGTTACATTACACAAGTCATTATATTAATATGTCAATAAAGGATCTGAAATGGATTTACTAATACTATAACCTATTTGATCCAATTAAAATATATTTCTTCTAAATTTTTAAAATTCAAACTATGTAAATTTCAGCCACTCTCTGACCTTTAGCAAAATGTTTTATACTCACAGCATCTTTCTCAGCTGGTAAGAAGCTGATGCATTTCACCATTGGAGAAACTGAAACACATTTAAAGAGAAAAATAGCTTATTTTGGTTGCTGACAGAGTCAGAAATACACCAGTGTGACATTTTATTGAATTTACTGAAGTACATGTTACCTACAACATGCAGATGGTAGGTTCAAAATATTCTCATCTAAAGTGACAGGAATAGAGTTAAGAAATGCAAAAGTAAACTCTCAAAATATATCACAGTATTGAGGCAGGCTGACCCAGAAGACACCTTTTCCTCTGTTCTTGTCTAAGATCAGATGATCTGGAGTTCACTAGCTATATTTTTTTCACTCTCTCATATATCAAGTTAATAAGTTTAGTATTGTATCATTTTTCTTTCCCTTAACTGAAGTCATTCTTTTCCAACATAAATAAGACAGGATAGGAATGGAGTTCAGAATCTGAGATGTCACTAACATCCTGACCACAAGGCCACCTGCCTCAATATTTTGTGCTCAACTGCCCGAAATAAAAATAAAGATATACTATTGATGTTGGAAGATAATTCAGAGTAGTACACAGACCAATATAGGAGATATTGGTTATTTTCTCTTCTTGTTAAGATCAAGAAACAATTTTATTTGACTTGCATGCTGTGGAAGATTTTAGGTTTTCCAAGTGCCTTTTTAAACTTCAACTATTCTTCTGTGTTTTACCTTTCTTTCTTGGCTGTCTGTACTTAGACATTAAAAATCTGAGACTTTACTACTTTCTAATTACTTGATTAGATGAGTAAGTCAAACTTACCACTCTGTGGCATTTCTCATATGATTTACATTAAATACAAAACCAAACTTAAATTTGTGTTTCTTTTTCCTATGTTAGTTATTAGTTTATAGCAATAACTATATATCAATAATTTTTAAACTGCTTTATTGAGGTATGATTGAAATACAAAATGATGTAGGTATTTAGTGTATACAACTTGATGTGTTTGGCAATAAATATACATTTGTTAAGCCATCATCACATTCAATGCTATAAAAGTATCCATCACTTCTAAAAGGTTCTCTCCAACTCCTTTGGTTTTGCTTATCTGTTTGTTTTGTTTTTACTTTTGCAGTGTAAATCCTTAACATAAAATTTACTCCCACAGGAAATTATCAAGTAAGCAATACAGAATTTTCAATTATAGGTCCTCTGTCATACAATAAATCACTAGAATTTATTTATCTTGCATACCTAATTTACAATTTATTTACTAAGTTTATTGCTCCAAATAACAAAGTCTCCTATTTTTAGGAATTCATTCAATTCAATTTAAAGACTATTGGTTTGAATGGTAGCATGCACAAGACATTATTCCTTTAACTTAGGTATTACCATTAGTGTAACTTAACTGAATCCTTCCTATCTGTTCTTAAATATGCAGAATATAGGTGAAAAATTAAATATAATCTTTGACTTAAAATACCTATAGCCATTGTGAATTAATAATATATTCACATTTGAAACTCAAAGTCTCTGTAAGGGTTTTGGACATCTAAAATCTATAAAATTGGGGGCATTCCATGTATTTCTAATCATATTTCAAGAAACAGGGAGGATCCTGGCTGGTACCTGAGTTTTTATAATAATTATTAATATTTAGCATTTGCTTTGAGCTGATCTCTATATACTCATATGTTTGCCAATAGCTAATTTATTTCTGGAATGAAAATTTATATTCTGGTGGCTTTGTCTCTGCTTTTGGCCACCTGCATTCTTCTATGTCCATTCTTCTTCACAAATCGAAAAAGACTAAAGTCAGGTGTGATTCTAAAATCCAAACAGTTAGAATGAAAATGAGTATATTTGATAAGAAGGGCTGGAACAGATATTGAAAGTGTCATAAGTGGTTGTGTGACACACTACATTTTAAATGGGAAAGAAGTTCACAATCATGCCTCCTTTAGCAACAGGGATGCATTGTGAGAAATATGTTAATAGATGGTATCATTGTTGTGCCTTCACCATAGAGTTTATTTTCACAAATCTAGATGATGTAGACCAGGGGTCCCCAATCCTCAGGCTGCTGACGTCCCTGACTTCTTATGAAGTTGGCTGCACAGCAGGAGGAGAGCCACTTGCAAGAGAGCATTTCCACCCGAGATCCGCCTCCTGTCAGATCAGTGGAAGCATTAGATTCTCATAGAAGTTGGAACTCCATTGTGAACTGTGCATGCGATGGGTTTAGGGTGCACGCTCCTTATGAGAATCCGAATAACGCCTGATGATCTGAGGTGAAGCAGTTTCATCCCAAAACCATCCCCCACACCTCCCATCCATGGAAAATTGTCTTCTGGAAAACTGTTCCCTGGTGTCTAAAAGGTTGAGGACTGCTGATATAGGTTACTACACTCTCAGGCTTTATGGTATGCCTTCAAGGCTAATAATGTGTATAGTGCATTTCTATATTGAATACTGTAGGCAATTATAACATAACAATAGTTGTGCATCTAAACACATCTACCAATAGAAAAAGTAGGGTAAAAATATGGTATTATAATCTTATGGAACCACTATCATATATTCAGTGTGTCATTGACTGAAATGTGATTATGCACGGCATGACTGTAGTTCTCAAGAAACACACCGGAAAGACACTTTTCTCTCACAGTTTTGAAGTTTCACAACCATCTCTTGTGAATACACTTATGTTTAGGAATACTGAAATAGTCATTTCTCTCAATTCTAAAATTCCAACATATATTTATATCCAACTTGATGGGCAATCAAATATATCAGTCAAACAAACCATGGTCATAAAACTTTTAATTCCTTCGCCTAAAATAATTATCTTACCCAACCTAGAGAGCTTCCTCTTTAAAAGACTCTTTGTATACGTGTTTGCATGTATGTATGTTTATGTAAAATAAATTATAAGTTACACTATTCCCTTCTGTGACAAATACAAGTGTCCGATATCCCAGATTCGGCACTTACTGAGATTTCCTTCTACTGAATTAATCAAAACAAGATCTCATGAGTTTTCAAATCGTTTGCACTTGTGCTTTGTTACATGCGATTTTATGTTTATTTGGGGAACAAGAAGATCTAATCAGAGGGAACTGAGAAGCCCATAAAACTGGCCAATTCAGACAAGACAGAGAAACAGTATAGAGGGAAAATTATTTAAGAAAAATCTATAGTTTACATATTTGTATCATTAGAACTAGAAGAGAGTATTAGTAAATTTATCTTATTATTCAGTATCGTGTCACATGGATTGCCACTGTCCCCTCAGATGAAATGTATTAAGAAAGATGAGGCCAGGCACTGTGGCTCATGCTTGTAATCCCAGCACTTTGCGAGGTTAAGGTGGGCGGAGCACGAGGTCAGGAGACAGAGACTATCCTGGCTAATAGGGTGAAACCCTGTATCTACTAAAAATATAAAAAATTAGCTGGGCATGGTGGCATGCACCTGTAGTCCCAGCTAATCAGGAGGCTGAGGCAGGAGAATTGTTTGAACCTGGGAGACGGAGGTTTCAGTGAGCCGGGATCGTGCCACTGCACTCCAGCCTGGGCAACAGAGCGAGACTCCGTCTCAAAAAAAAAAAAAAAAAGAAAAGAAAGATGAATGTCCTGTCTTATTTTCTAGAAAACATTTTTTCTGAGAGTCTCTGTAATGTATCAGTCTAGTCTGAATCATAACTTAACCAGTAAGTCAAATACAGTAAAGAAAAGATAGCCAGGTGAGACTTTTGTATACTAAGCACTTTGCACACAAGCCTAGAACACAGTAAGTGCTTTATGTCTGTTCAAAGTGTGAATGATAAGGACTGAAAGAGGCAATTTCTGGAGAAATCCAATGCTACAAATACTATTAAAGATAGATATATGATATATCAAATATTGCTTATAAACATAAAAAGTAGTAAAGAATAGAAATATAATTACTAATGATAGTTTATTAAATACTCCTATTGAGAGGTGACAACATGCTAGCAGCCCTCACTCTCAGCAGCTCCTCAGCATCAGTGTCCACTCTGGCAGTGCTTGAGGAGCCCTTCAGCCCGCCATTGCACTCTGGGAGCCCCTCTCTGGGCTGGCCGGCCAGAGACACCTGCTTCTGCTTGCAGGGAGGTGTGGAGGGAAAGGCACGAGGGGGTGGGGCTGCATGGGGCTCTCAGAGGCCAGCGCGAGTTCCCGGTGGGTGCAGGCTCGGCGGCCCGCACTCAGAGCAGCTGGCCGGCACCGCAGGCCCCAGCCAGTGAGGGGTTTAGCACCCGGGCCAGCAGCTACAGAGGGTGTGCCAGGTACCCCAGCAGTGCTGGCCTGCCCACGCGCTCGAATTCTCGCCAGGCCTTAGCCACTTCCCTGCCGGGCAGGGCTCCAGACCCGCAGCCTGCCATGCCTGAGCCTCCCCGCCCTGGCCCGAACCCCATGGGCTCCTGCACAGCTCCAGCTTTCCCAACTGGCGACGCCCCTTGCTCCACCGGGCACCCTGTCCCATCAGCTGCCCAAGGGCTGAGGAGTGCAGGCGCATGACACTGGACTGATGGACAGCTTGGCCTGAGGCCCTGGCGCATGATCCACTAGGGGAAGTCAGCTGGGCTCCTGAGTTGGGTAGGGACTTGGAGAACTTTTATGTGTAGCTGGAGGATTGTATATGCCCCAATCAGCACTCTGTGTCTAGTTCAAGGATTGTAAAAGCACCAATCAGCATCCTGTGTCTAGCTCAAGGTTTGTAAATGCACTAATCAGTGCTCCCTGTCTAGCTAATCTAGTGAGGACTTGGAGAACTTTTGTGTCTAGCTAAAGGATTGTAGATGCACCAATCAGCACTCTGTGTCTAGCTCAAGGTTTGTAAATGCACCAATCAGCTCTCTGTAAAACGGACCAATCAGTTCTCTGTAAAATGGACCAATCATCAGGATGTGAGTGGGCCAGATAATGGAATAAAAGCAGGCTGCCCAGCCAGGAGCAGGAACCCTCTGGGGTCCCCTTCCAGGCTGTGGAAGGTTTGTTCTTTCACTCTTCTCAATAAATCTTGCTCCTGCTTACTCTTTTGAGTCCATGCTGCCTTTATGAGCTGTAATGAGCTGTAACTCACCGTGAAGATCTCCAGCTTCACTCCTGAAGTCAGCAAGACCATGAACTCACCAGAAGGAAAGAACAATTCCAGATGCACCGCCTTTAGGAGCTGTAACACTCACCGTGAAGGTCTGCAGCTTCACTCCTGAAGCCAGCGAGACCACGAACCCACCAGGAGGGATGAATAACTCCAGCCAGAAGGAACTAACAACTCCAGACGCACCACCTTTAAGAGCTGTAACACTCACTGCGAAGGTTTGCAGCTTCACTCCTGAAGCCAGAGAGACCATGAACCCACCAGAAGGAACTCCAGACACGTCTGAACATCTGAAGGAACAAACTCTGGACACACCATCTTTAAGAACTGTAACACTCACCATGAGGGTCCACAGCTTCATTCTTGAAGTCAGCGAGACCAGGAACCCACCAATTCCCGACACACAATCCAGCAATGGTGTGTTACTTAATGATTTCATTAATTCCTCCCTACTACCCCATGAGCATATTCTTTCATCTCCATTTGAGAGATGAGAAAACTGAACCATAACACAGTTACAAATTTGCCAAATCTCACTCAGCTTCCCAGGACACATGTTGTAATCACTGTGGTATGGCAAAGCAGAATAGCAGCAAAAGCAAATGCAAATTACAAGGTGGGCTGAAATTCACGAAGACCTTGCCATTTTCATAGTGAGTTATAGTTTATGTAGATAACTAAGAATATTGCCTGATATGTACTACTGAAGTTATATAAACTTGACCAACCTTCTTCCGAATTAAGCTATAATCCTGGGATAATAAAATAGGAAAACAAGAAATAAATATTTAATATAGGTTTTTCTCTGCATTGGTTGAAACAGAAATAACTTCCCTTCTAATATATGTTCAAAGTATCCAAATAGAATAATAGTAATACAGAGCACCATCACTTTAATAAGGATTAGTGTACCTTCCATGACATAATTTAATATTTTTCTGGGAGCATAAGGCTTACTCAGCAAGTAGTAATTGCCTGATTTAGTGACAAGTACTGTCTTGTATTTGTAATCTATTATGTATTGTTATAACATTTCACATAAATATTTCAATCCATGATATGCCCACAAAGTAACTGTAGTAGTGTGGTTAATATTACTGCTCTATAGGGTTTTAATATTTTCTTCACATAGTGTTATAACCTAAAACTCCCTGGACCTCAGGTTTTACAAAGTGAAGATAATATTAGTGTAAATTTCATAGGTTGTTTGAGATAATTATATGGATTTCAATAGTCAAAGTTCATATAAAAGCATCTAGCATATAATAAGCACCAATCAAGTATTAACTATTGTATCATTTGTGTCCCAAATTCAAGTAAAAGTAAACTATAGCATAGCACACTATGATGGAGGTCTCTTCCATCATACCAACGCTAACAGTAAGGATTTAAAATAGTTGGGGATTGGTATATTCACAAAACACTTTCTCAGTAAAGAAATGTTAATATACTTTTTCTTCAATTTTTCAACCACTAAAGATGGAGGAGAAAAATCATAATTTACAAATTGGTCTTAATAAGTAATTTTAGAAATTTAGAACATAATCTGTATTTCATGTTCTTTTTTTCAACTTATTTGATGTATGAAGATTTAATTTTTGCTTTTTACTTTGAACCAACTCCAATCTTTTGTATGAATAGGAGAGGTATATTTTAAGTATTTTATATTAAAATGTGGTATATTTTGATCAAATTTATCAAATTCAGAATATACTTACCCTGTAATTCCACTTCATAGAGTGTCCAAATGTTTTGTAAAGCATGTCTCCATCTGATAAATTGGGAACATGACAACACATTTTAGCAACCAAATTATACTGACTGGCTTGCGAAAACATCCTAGTGAAGTCCTGCCAGTGAGTCAAATCAGAGATTTTGTAGATATATAAGTAGGTAGATGGATAAGAAGACAGACAGATAGATAGATTAGTGTATATGGACAGATCGATACATATATTAATACATGTATGTACTTTCTATTATTGAACTGGTTGGTGGTGTATGTAAGTGACTTTTTTTTTTTTAAGTTATTGAGTACATGTGCAGGATGTTCAGGTTTGTTGCATAGGTAAACCTGTTGCATGGTGGTTTGCTGCACCTGTCAACCCATCACCTAGGTATTAAGCCTGGCATGCATTAGCTATTATTCTTGATGCTCTCTCTTATCCCACCCTCCCCCAACAGGACCCAGTGTATGATTTTCCCCTTTCTGTGTCCAGTTGTTCTCATTGTTCAGCTCCCACTTATACATGAGAACATGTGGTGCTTGGTTTTCTAATCCTGCATGAGGATGCTGAGGATAATGGCTTCCAGCTTAATCCATGTCCTGGCAAAGGACATGAACTCATTTCTTTTTATGGCTGCATAATATTCTATGGTGTACATGTGTCATATTTTTTAATCCAGTCTATTATTAATGGGCATTTGGGTTGATTCCATGTCTTTGCCATTGTGAATAGTGCTGCAATGAACATATGTGTGCATATGTCTTTATAATAGAATGATTTATATTCCTTTGATTATATACCCAGTAATGGGATTGCTGGGTCAAATGATATTTCCAGTAATAAATCTTTGAGGAACCACCACACTGTCCTCCACAATGGTTGAACTAATTTACTTATATTCCCACCAACAGTGTAAAAGTGTTTCTATTTCTCCGCAACCTCGCCAGCATCTGTTGCTTTTTAACTTCTTAATAGTAGCCATTCTGACTGATGTGAGATGGTATCTCATTGTGGCTTTCATTTGCCTTTCTCTAATGATTAGTGATGTTGAGCTTTTTTTATGTTTGTTGGCTACATGTATGCCTTCTTTTGAGTAGTGTCTGTTTATGTCCTTTGTCCACGTTTTAATGTGGTTGAGTTTTTTTGTAAATTTGCTTAAGTTCATTACACATTCTGGAATTAAACCTTTACTATCTATTACTGTCTCCATTTCAGAACTTGTTATTGGTCTATTCAGGGATTCAACCTCTTCCTGGTTCAATTTTGGGAGGGTGTATATGTCCAGGAATTTATCCATTTCTTTCTAGATTTTCTAGTTTATTTGCATAAAGATGTTTATAATATTCTCTGATGGTCATTTGTATTTTTGCAGGGTCAGTGATAGTATCCTCGTTATCATTTCTGAAAATGTTTATTTGAATCTTCTCTCTTTTCTTCTTTATTAGTCTAACTAGTGGTCTATGTAAGTGACAGTTTAAAAAACTTTTGTTTTTATTGTTATTTATTGTTATTTATTTTTAAGCAAGCCTTTTGTTATGTTTTTTCATGAATTTTAATTAAGCTGTCTTTGGTCATTTCACTTTGGATGTGTTGTGAAGACATCACATTTATCATTTGGCTTTTTTTAGGAGCACTACAGTCCCAAATTTTCAAATGCATATGTTTTTCCCAAAGTCTTTTTTTTTCCTTTTCCTTTTTTTGACAAATAGCAAACATGTTCCCTTTAGATACAGAACAGGAGACCCACCTGAAATTCCACACACACACACACGAAATTTCTAGTTAAATAACAATTAGTTAAATAACAATTAGTTAAAACAATTAAATGCCCACTAAATAACCATTAAGAATATACGTATGTGAGCTTATGATAATGGTAAAACCATAAGTCAATAATATTTTACAAGGAATGTAACAGTACTTGTCCATTCATACATGAAAATACCACAGCATCACATTTCTAGCTATGAGTGTACCATTTTCTAAGCCTCCCTCCCATTTTGTAGCTCAATACAGCTCTCATGTAAGGCTCTCTTTCTCCATGCAATGCTATTTTGAATGTTTCTCAAAGGTCATGCTCAAACAGAATTGAAATCTCAAATTAAGTGCTTGTTTAAACACCTTTTTATTTAACTTTTCAGAAATGGTAAAGGCCTTGCTCTTGTTTGGAGCATTTTAATTTCCTGTTAATTATCTTGAAAAGCTTTCATTTCAAGCAAAGTTTCATTTGCTTTAGAATTTTTTTTCTATTGATTGATAGCATGAGTATTTATTTTACGCAGTGCATTGTTAACTCCAAAGCTCTTTTCATTGTCTGCTGTTCTGGATTCATTTGCAATCTTCCCAGGGATTGAAAATGTTTCTATTGTATGATGTGCAGATTCAATCTAAATTTGTTTAAAGTCACCTCTGTTTGCCTCTCAATACTCTTACCCGCCTCTGCCACTGTTCCACCGACTTTCTCCTCATTCCCTCTCTGCACACTTATTCTGGTAACAAGATTTGCCAAACGTTTTTGTTTAAGGAAGGAAGAGAAGATGTTCTTTTGAGTGATTTTGAGCGAGGGTCTGAGAATGACTTGTCTTGAGTCTTACATTTTTAGTAAGATAACAACAAAGGATAGTGAAAAATAAAAAAAGGAGCAGCAACTATCTTGTACCTTAAACACAAATACTTTATCAAAGTCAGTAGAGAATTACATTTTCATGCATATCTATGTATTATAAAACATAGGTATTTTAAATCTTTTGGATGCTTTTAGCTTTATTTCATATTTTCCTTTTTTAAAAAATTTGTTTTGATTTCTTAAAATAATTCTACATACTTTTAAAATATACCTCTATATTTTCTCGTGTTTTAAACATGTCCTGATTTATGCAGAAGTGTGCGTGTGTGTGTATGTGTGACAAATGACCTGAATTTGCCAATGGCTTTTTTTCACTTACTTATGAGATAGGCAAATATTTAATTGATTTCCCCTCTTATTACATTCACGCTTCCATTTATCAGTCATCTTCCAGCATCTGTCTTAGTTGCCCACTCTGAACCTACTTCTTTTAAAATAACAGCAGCGACAGCAACTACCACTTATTTACATCTTGCTTTAGGCTAACCACTGTTCTAAGTCCTTAAGTACCACCATATAAAATCCATACTGTTATTGTTTTTATTTTTACAGGTGGTACAATGAGGTAAATAGATTTAGTATCTTGTGTAAAGTCATACACCTCATAGTTAGAAAAACTGATACTGAAATCAACAAGGCCTGCTTCCAGAGTTCATGTGTTATAACTTGTATAAACATCTGCAACTTTATCATTCATTTTAGCTACTGATCCAGCAGTTATCAATTTCGTTTAGGCTCTTTATTTTCGTTAAGATTGTTCTTCTGTCCAATCTAAAGTCTATTCTCTCAGAAATTATTTTCCTCAGTCAACTAACAAAATTTATGAAGTACAAACTTTAATATCATGATTTTTTTCTGAATTATTTTATTCTTGAAATTAATATATGGCTTTTTCCTGTCACATGAGAAGTTTATCCCATTTTAAATTGGTATGAGAGCTTTTTTAATATGATACTGTTCTTAGATGCAACTTGTATAACACAAATACATCGTGTTTAATGCTTTGTGTGTTTATAGTTTTCCTGACATTTGTCTTTTTCATTAAGTAGATAATTGGAAAAATATTTGTAAAATAACACCAAAAAATTCATAATCTTCCTGACATGAAATTTATTAAGATATTAAGTGCCCAAGGATACATAGACCATGGATCTAATTCATGTCACTTTTATATATTAGCTTCGATTTTTTTTCTTCCTGAGGCACAGGCGAAGAAGAGATTTAAAATATTGTTCTTTCTGTTAAGTCGCAACAATATATGCCTTTAGATAATCTCTCAGGAAGCCATTTCTTGTATAGTTTGTGCCTAGTGGCACTGCAATAACTTTACAAGTGTTAAGTAGCGAAAATGGGCTTTTTATCCATTGCCACCAAACACTCACTTTTTTACTATACCATTTTCACATCAGTGTTCTTACTAAGGCTAACAGCAGAGAAAATTTTGTCCGTAGTTTTTGCATTATATTTTAAGTTTTTAAGTTCTTGTTGCTTTCTTTTCTGTTAATGCCATTGACTCACCTCAATAAGATTCCAAGAAAACTTGTAGGGAGTAATGATTAACTATTGTCTAAGAGCTGTCATACTGTCTTATGAACACTACTAAGACTGAGAGGAATCAAGTGGATACAGACAATCTGCAGATGAACATAAACTTAAAGCATCTTCATCACCTGTAGTTGCAGCTATAGTGCTGTGGAGAGGGATATTCCTTGGATGAATGGAAGAAAATCCATGAAACATCTCTATTAAAAATTGTGAAAGCGAGATCAGACAAGTAAACATATAAGAAATCATCTGAACTTCATTCATCGATCACTTAATACAGGCTTTTAAGAAAGTTTCAGGACTTTCAATACCTATTTTCCAGATCAAAGTACAGATTATCTACCTTATAGGATGGTGAGTATCCTTTGCCTTCATTCTTTGGTCTCTAGTAGGTATCCAATAAATGTTTATAAAATGAATAGATGTAAAGAACTTGCATAAATACTGAGAAAACCTCATCCAGATACCCTGTATCATTATTCAAAGAAAAGATTTATGGTAATATCAAAGGAGAGGGAGCTGTATTCATGAACACTTTTGGGAAATTTTGGTCTTTTTTTTTCTCTCTCAGTGAGTGAAGTTATATCCATAGAGCCGTTTTTGCCTTTTTGGAAGATAGTGAAGCTATCTATAAAAGGTCATATTATCTTTACCTGTATATTCTCTATTTTTTTGCCACTTCTTTTTACTTTTGTTTTCCTTTCTCTCAACTAAGAATTCTTGTAGTGATTTTAAGCAGTAATGACTATAAGAGTCAGTAGAAAACTTATCTTAATGCCTTCTCTTCATTATAAAGAGAACCCAATTTCCAAATAATTATTTGCAAATATATCCAGACTCTACAAGAATCTGACCCTTAAGTCAGAACAATTTTTAAAAAGTAAAGGTCTTAAGCTCTCCAAATTATCTCAGGCAGTGGACATGTGCACTTATTATGGAGTATTAAAGATGTGATGACATTTGACACTTACCGACTCTGACAAACATTGCCTTTGCTTTATCTCTCTGATAAAGTCAATATCCTCAAGCCATAATGAGTTTTGAAGGAAAACAAATACCAAATGAAGGTCTTGCTGAAGATCCTTTCCTGAAAATCCTAAAATTTGAGTTGAAAATTAAAGCAATAAATCATACTACGACAGAAAACTGAAACGTGCAGGTTTAGACTCTTAGTAAAGAATTGAGCACTTGGAAATATATCTTTCCCTTTTGTGCAGAAATTTACCAAAATGATCCTGGAGCTGATCTATTGGTAAAACAAAAATCTGAAATTATTTTTATGTTGATACCTTGATTGATGTAGTTTATTTTTTTCCCAAAGTCATGATCCTTGCCCAATTAATTGACCATGTATTCTAATTTTAATTATGTTAAATATGTAAATCATATTCTATCACAGAGATATGTCACAAAACTCCTCTTTGGGAAACTGCCTGTCTCATTTCTCTATGATTTCTTCTGAGATATTTTAATTTCATATGCAAAAACCACCATTCGTAGCTCCACATGGCTGGGGAGGCTTCACAATCATGGTGGAAGGCAAGGAGGAGCAAGTCACATCTTACATGGATGGCTGCAGGTAAAAAAAGAGAGCTTGTGCAGAGAAACTCTTGCTGTTTTTTAAAAAATTATACTTTAAGTTCTAGGGTACATGTGCACAACGTGCAGGTTTGTTACATATGTATACATATGCCATGTTCGTGTGCTACACCCATTAACTCGTCATTTACATTAGGTATATCTCCTAATGCTATCCTTCCCTCCACCCCTCCCCCCGCCACAATAGGACCTGGTGTGTGATGATCCCCTTTCTGTGTCCAGGTGGTCTCATTGTTCAATTCCCACCAATGAGTGAGAACATGAGGAATTTGGTTTTCTGTTCTTGCGATAGTTTGCTAAGAATGATGGTTTCCAGCTGCATCCATGTCCCTACAAAGGACATGAACTCATCCTTTTTTATGGCTGCATAGTATTCCATGCTGTATATGTGCCACATTTTCTTAATCCAGTCTGTCACTGATGGACATTTGGGTTGATTCCATGTCTTTGCTGTTGTGAATAGTGCCACAATAAACATACGTGTGCATGTGTCTTTATAGCAGCATGATTTATAATCCTTTGGGTATATCCCCAGTAGTGGGATGGCTGGGTCAAATGATATTTCTAGTTCTAGATCCTTGAGGAATCGCCACACTGTTTTACACAATGGTTGAATTAGTTTACAGTCCCGTGAGATCTTGTGAGACTCATTCACTATCATGAGAACAGTACAAGAAAGACCCACTCCCATAATTCAATCATCTCCCGCCAGGTTCCTCTCACACCATGTGGGAATTGTGGGAGTTACAATTCAAAATAAGATTTGGGTGGGAACACAGGCAAGCCATATCATTTAGCCTTGGCCCCTCCCAAATCTCATGTCCTGACATTTCAAAACCAATCATGCCTTCCCAACAGTCTCCCAAAGTCTTAACTCATTTCAGCATTAATTCAAAAGTCCACAATCCAACATCACCTGAGACAAAGCAAGTCCCTTCTGCCTATAAACCTGTAAAATCAAAAACAAGTTAGTTATTTCCTAGATACAACAGGGTTGTAAGCACTGGGTAAATACAGCTGTACAAAATGGGAGAAATTGGTCAAAATAAAGGGGCTACAGGCCCCATGCAAGTTTGAAATCCAGTGGGGCAGTCAAACCTTAATGCTGCAAAAGTATCTCCCTAGACTCTATGTCTCACATCCAGGTCACCCTGATGCAAGAGGGGGTTTCCCACGGTCTTGGGCAACTCCACCCCTGTGGCTTTGCAGGGTATAGCCTCCCTCCCAGCTGCTTTAATGGGCTAACATCGAGTGTCTGTGGCTTTTCCACAGACACTCTTGTGCACCACATGGTACAAGCTCTCAGTTGGTCTACCATTCTGGCATCTGGTGGCTCCCTTGTCACACCTCCACTAGGCAGTGCCCCAGTAGGGACTCTCTTTGGGGACCCCACATTTCCCTTCTACACTGCCCTAGCAGAGGTTATCCATGAGAGCCCTGCCCCTGCAGCATATTTCTGCCTGGACATACAGACATTTCCATACATCCTCTGAAATCTAGGCAGAGGTTCCCAAACCCCAGTTTTTGACCTCTGTGCACTTGCAGGCTCAACACCACATGGAAACTGCCAAGGCTTGAGGCTTGCACCCTCTGAAGCCACAGCCCAATCTCTATGTTGGCCCCTTTCACCCGTGGGTGGAGCTGCTGTGATGCAGGGCACCAAGTCTCTATGCTGCACACAGCAGAGGGATCCTGGGACCGGCCTACAAAACCACTTTTTCCTCCTAGGCCTTGGGCCTGTGATGGAAGGAGCTGCTGTGAAGACTTCTGACATGACCTGGAGATACTCTGCCCACTGTCTTGGGGATTAACATTTGTCTCCTTGTTACTTATGCAAATTTCTTCAGTGGGCTTGAATTTCTTCTCAGAAAATGGGATTTTCTTTTCTGTCACATTGCCAGGCTGCAAATTTTCCAAACTTATATGCTCTGCTTCCCTTATAAAACTGAATGACTTTAATAGTACCCAAGTCACCTCTTGAATGCTTTGCTGCTTAGAAATTTCTTTTGCTAGATACCCTAAATTATCTCCCCCAAGTTCGAAGTTCCACAAATCTCTAGGGCAGGGGCAAAATGCTGCCAGTCTCTTTGCTAAAAAACATAACAAGAGTCACCTTTGCTCCAGTTTCCAACAAGTTCTCATTTCCATCTGAGACCACCTCAGCCTGGACTTTCTTTTTCCATGTCACTATCAGCATTTTGGGCAAAGCCATTCTCAAGAAAGTTCTAAATGTTTCCACATTTTCCTGTCTTCTTTTGAGTCCTCCAAACTGTTCCAACATCTGCTTGTTATTCAGTTCCAAAGTCGCTTCCACATTTTTGAGTATCTTTTCAGCGATGCGCCACTCTACTGGAACCAATTTACTGTATTAGTCCATTTTCATGCAACTGACAAAGACAAACATGAGATTGGCAATATGCAAAAGAGAGAGGTTTAATTGGAATCACAGTTCTTTGTCACTGAGGAGGTCTCAAAATCACGGTGGAAGGCAAGAAGGAGCAAATCACGTATTACACAGATGGCAGCAGGCAAAAAGAGAGAGCTTGTGCAGAGAAACTCCTGTTTTTAATACCATCAGAACTTGTGAGACTCATTCATTATTACAAGAACAGTGTAGGAAAGACATGCCCCCATAATTCCATCACCTCCCACTAGGTTCCTCTCACAACATGTGGGAATTGTGGGAGTTACAATTCAAGATGAGATTTGGGTGGTGACACAGCCAAACCATATCAGCATCAATAAAGAATATGATAGCTACTCACATAAGAACAAACCATGCAATCCTTCCCTTCTTCTGTCTTTCCTTCCATTCCTCTTTCCTTTTTTCTTTCCTTCCTTTACTTGCTTCATTCCCTGCTTTACCCTTATTTTGTTTTCCCCCATTCCTTCCTTTTGTGTAAGACAACATGAAGTATTATATATATGTTTGGACTTTTAAAAAATATACATTTTCATATGTAGGCTTTGATATTTTCTAGCTATGAAAACTTGAGCACATTACCCAATTCAAGCCTCAATTATCTCGCCTATAAAATAGAGCTAATAATGCTTACCAAAGATTAATATGATGAAATTAGAAAATAAAAATAAAATATATAACATATATAAGGCACTCAATAAATGTAAAGTCTTATTTTTAAATGCTAGATTTTGTTTGTTTGTTTTTGCATTCTATGCTATTTCCATCCTTCTTTACTCACTGACTTAAATACAGCTTGCTAGGCACTTGCTAATTTCTACCATGACACAGTGAAAGAAATCTCATTTTTTTTCACTAAAATAGCTTATCATCTATTAGAAAAGACAAAACAGACAAACCAAAAACATAAATAGATGAGGCCTAAATAAAAATAGCCAGTACTTTAAAAGCGTTTTAGTATTTGTTGCAGACAAAGGCTTATGCAGCCTTATACATTTTAGAAAAAACAAAGTGTATTATTGTACAAGGACTATCTCCATATCTGTTCTCTTCTTTAGCACCAGTGATTACTAACATTTTCTATGTACACAGTCAGTATTATACCTATGTGGAACTGCTTCATGGGCAAAGTAATTTGGTTAAAATATATATTTGGAATTGCTTGTGTTTCAAACGTTCTTTATGTAACTCCTTTACAGTGTGAAAACAAAATTTCAATTTCTCAGGCATTCTGGATAAATTGGATGAGCTTTTTATTGACTCCAGTTAAGTCTAATTCAAAAAAGTTGATCACTGGCATTGTAGAAATGAAGGGCGGTATAATGCTCCTAGAGGCAACCTTAAACCACAGTGGAGTAAAAGTTAATGGACAAATGTCCCAGCCTTCCAGTTATGGGTGGGTGTGGGTGGCAATTTTGAGATATATTCTACTTTGATTCCCAGAGGATCCCAAGTAGGACTGAGCATAGAGTGATAAATACTCATTAACACAGGTTATTGGCCTTTTTCCAATCTCCATATTACTTTATTTTATCTAACACCTGTGCTTCCTTGATCATCTCCCCCCAAAAATATTTGTACTTTCTTATCTGAGAGTGTGGTTATAAGAAAATTCAACATCAGACATATTCCAACTGTATGTATCACTAATAAATGATGCACACTGAAGTTCAGTTAGCATAGCACAATAGTTAATAAATAATGTCATATCACTCCTCATAATAGTGATGAATTATTTAATACTTACTATGTGATAGTCACAGTTCCTAAGACTTTAAGGTATTAACTCATTTAATCTTCACCATTATCATATAAAGAACAGCCTCAACTATTCACTTTCATTAGAGTAGTAGAAAGGGGATATAACTGAGTCTACTTTAATCAAAGAGAAAGCAGAAGAACCAAGGCAGAAAGAAACAGACCAGGGCATTGCTAGAGATTAGAGACCACGACATAAATGAAAATGAAAGAGAGGCTTTTCCCCAAAATTAAGGTAGCCTATGGCCTGGTTACCTTAACAATCCCAATTTCCACCAGTTTTCTTTCTGTAATGATTATTAATAATTCTCTCTTTAACTCACAAAAGTATCCCGGTGTGGATAATAAATTTTGTGATCAATTTGCCACATAAACATATCCCATTCTTCCATGTTGCCATGGAAGGATGAATGCTTGGTGATAAAACAAATATTACAAGATAGGAGATGAGATATTTTTTATATTGAGGCTTTGGGTTCTTTGATAGTTGCAGCAATGTGAGCTACTCTTTAACTGGCATTTCATTGAGTTTGTCCAGTTAAAAACCGAAAAGCAGGCCGGATGTGGTGACTCACGCCTGTAATCCCAGCACTTTGGGAGGCCGAGATGGGCGGATCACGAGGTCAGGAGATGGAGACCATCCTGGTTAACACAGTGAAACCCCGTCTCTACTAAAATATAAAAAATTAGCTGGGTGTGGTGGCAGGCGCCAGTAGTCCCAGCTTCTCGGGAACCTGAGGCAGGAGAATGGCTTGAACCCGGGAGGCAGAGCTTGCAGTGAGCCGAGATAGCGCCACTGCACTCCAGCTGGCGACAGAGACTCCATCTAAATAATAATAACTATAATAATAAATACAAAACTGAAAAGCATAGATAAGTGATTAAATGTCTTCCCAACAGCTTTGCTGCCATTATAAGTAAGGACAACCATTCAGTTCAAAATACTTTTCTCTTTCAAGGGAAAAAATTATAATGCCCTGAGAGAGTGACATAACACAGATTTACAGATTTAAATAGATTGAACAAAAAATATTGCCTGGAATCAATTCACAGAAGCCACAGAGACAAAGAATCTGAAATCAGTTTACTTCTACTAAATAATTACAACTGATTAAGAACATAATCTGAGAATAATCGGTAGTTCATTTAAAAATATCCAATTAAATGTAAATATATTTAGAGTCCCATGGCAAAACTGTGACTAGGGTTCATGACTAGGACCCAGCATTTTGGTTAAAAATCCTTTGTAATTGATTCAGAATATCAAAATTCTTCTCAATCTTGAATAACATTATGAACATAACCTGACAATTTTTTTTTTTTTTTTTTTTTTTGCTGGATAATGACAATAATTCTTAGGCCTGGGAATTATGAAAGGAAATGTATTTATTTATTGGTGTTGATATACTGTTTCTTTCTAAATAATAATGAGCTGACTATTAAAATAATTAAATTTTAAAGTGTCATTTTAATTTAAAATAACATTATCCTGTTTCAGCTTTCTACTTATGGCTAGCCAATTTTCCCAGCACCATTTATTAAATAGGGAATCCTTTCCCCATTTCTTGTTTCTCTCAGATTTGTCAAAGATCAGATGGCTGTAGATGTGTGGTATTATTTCTGAGGACTCTGTTCTGTTCCATTGGTCTATATCTCTGTTTTGGTACCAGTACCATGCTGTTTTGGTTACTGTAGCCTTGTAGTATAATTTGAAGTCAGGTAGCTTGATGCCTCCAGCTTTGTCCTTCTGACTTAGGATTGTCTTGGCAATGCAGGCTCTTTTTGGTTCCATATGAACTTTAAAGTAGTTGTTTCCAATTCTGTGAAGAAACTCATTGGTAGTTTGATGGGGATGGCACTGAATCTATAAATAACCTTGGGTAGTATGGCCATTTTCACGATATTGATTCTTCCTATCCATGAGCATGGTATGTTCTTCCATTTGTTTGTGTCCTTTTTTATTTCACTGAGCAGTGGTTTGTAGTTCTCCTTGAAGAGGTCCTTTACATCCCTTGTAAGTTGGATTCCTAGGTATTTTATTCTCTTTGAAGCAATTGTGAATGGAAGTTCATTCCTGATTTGGCTCTCTGTTTGTCTGTTACTGGTGTATAAGAAAGCTTGTGATTTTTGCACATTAATTTTGTATCCTGAGACTTTGCTGAAGTTGCTTATCAGCTTCAGGAGATTTTGGGCTGAGACAATGGGGCTTTCTAAATATACAATCATGTCATCTGCAAACAGGGACAATTTGACTTCTTCTTTTCCTAACTGAATATCCTTGATTTCTTTCTCTTGCCTGATTGCCCTAGCCAGAACTTCCAACACTATGTTGAATAGGAGTGGTGAGAGAGGGCATCCCTGTCTTGCGCCAGTTTTCAAAGGGAATTTTTCCAGTTTTTGCCCATTCAGTATGATATTAGCTGTGGGTTTTTCATAAATAGCTCTTATTATTTTGAGGTACGTTCCATCAATACCGAATTTATTGAGCGTTTTGGCATGAAGGGCTGTTGAATTTTGTCAAAAGCCTTTTCTGCATCTATTGAGATAATCATGTGGTTCTTGTCTTTGGTTCTGTTTATATGCTGGATTACGTTTATTGATTTGCGAATGTTGAACCAGCCTTGCATCCCAGGGATGAAGCCCACTTGATCATGGTGGATAAGCTTTTTGATGTGCTGCTGAATCCAGTTTGCCAATATTTTATTGAGGATTTTTACATCGATGTTCATCAGGGATATTGGTCTAAAATTCTCTTTTTTTGTTGTGTCTCTGCCAGGCTTTGGTATCAGGATGATGTTGACCTCATCAAATGAGTTAGGGAGGATTCCCTCTTTTTCTATTGATTGGAATAGTTTCAGAAGGAATGGTTCCCTGCCCCTCCTTGTACCTCTGGTAGAATTCAGCTGTGAATCCATCTGGTCCTGGACTTTTTTTGGTTGGTAAGCTATTAATTATTGCCTCAATTTCAGAGCCTGCTATTGGTCTATTCAGGGATTCAACTTCTTCCTGGTTTAGTCTTAGAAGAGTGTAAGTGTCCAGGAAATTATCCATTTCTTCTAGATTTTCTAGTTGATTTGCGTAGAGGTGTTTATAGTATTCCCTGATGGTAGTTTGTATTTCTGTGGGGTCTGTGGTGATATCCCCTTTATCATTTTTTATTGTGTCTATTTGATTCCTCTCTTTTCTTCTTTATTAGTCTTGCTAGTGGTCTGCCAATTTTGTTGATCTTTTCAAAAAACCAACTCCTGGATTCATTGATTTTTTGGAGGGTTTTTTGTGTCTCTATCTCCTTCAGTTCTGCTCTGATCTTAGTTATTTCTTGCCTTCTGCTAGCTTTTGAATGTGTTTGCTCTTGCTTCTCTAGTTCTTTTAATTGTGATGTTAGAGTGTCAATTTTATCCTTATATGAAGATTAATTCAAGATGGATTAGAGACTGAAATGTTAGACCTAACACCATAAAAACCCTAAAAGAAAACCTAGGTAGTACCATTCAGGACATAGGCATGGGCAAGGACTTCATGTCTAAAACACCAAAAGCAACGGCAGCAAAAGCCAAAATTGGCAAATGGGATCTAATTAAACTAAAGAGCTTCTGCACAGCAAAAGAAACTACCATCAGAGTGAACAGGCAACCTACAGAATGGGAGAAAATTTTTGCAATCTACTCATCTGACAAAGGGCTAATATCCAGAATCTACAAAGAAGTCAAACAAATTTACAAGAAAAAAACAAACAACCCCATCAAAAAGTGGGGAAAGGATATGAACAGACATTTCTCAAAAGAAGACATTCATACAGCCAACAGACACATGAAAAAATGCTCATCATCACTCGTCATCAGAGAAATGCAAATCAAAACCACAATGAGATGCCATCTCACACCAGTTAGAATGGCAATCATTAAAAAGTCAGGAAACAACAGGTGTTGGAGAGGATGTGGAGAAATAGAAACACTTTTACACTGTTGGTGGGATTGTAAACTAGTTCAACCATTATAGAAAAGAGTATGGCAATTCCTCAAGGATCTAGAACTAGATGTACCATATGACCCAGCCATCCCACTACTGGGTATATACCCAAAGGATTATAAATCATGCTGCTATAAAGACACATGCACACGTATGTTTATTGCAGCACTATTCACAATAGCAAAGACTTGGGATCAACCCAAATGTCCATCAGTGACAGACTGGATTAAGAAAATGTGGCACATATACACCATGGAATACTATGCAGCCATAAAAAAGGATGAGTTTGCGTCCTTTGTAGGGACATGGATGCAGCTGGAAACCATCATTCTTAGCAAACTATCACAAGAAGAGAAAACCAAACACCGCATGTTCTCACTCATAGGTGGGAACTGAACAATGAGATCACTTGGACTCAGGAAGGGGAACATCACACATCGGGGCCTATCATGGGGAGGGTGGAGGGGGGAGGGATTGCATTGGGAGTTATACCTGATATAAATGATGAATTGATGGCTGCTGAGGAGTTGATGGGTGCAGCACACCAACATGGCACAAGTATACATATGTAACAAACCTGCAAGTTATGCACATGTACCCTAGAACTTACAGTATAATAAAAAAAAATTAAAAAAAAATAACATTATCCTTTTAATAATGATTTGAGTATCTTAGTATAATGAATGTAATTTAGTACCTTAAATCCCAATTCCTTTACCATACGACAAATCAAAGCATATTTTCACACAATTCATTGTACTTATATTTTCACACTTTTTTTTTTTTTTAATGTCCTCAGGGGAGGTTTGAGCAAAAGAAGAAAGGAGACTGGGAATAGGGAGAATGGTAGGAAGAAAAGCAAGCTTTCAGGAACTGGACATAGAATAAGAGAGCATAAATGGGAATGAGCTGGAAGAACTGTTTGTTTTTTTCTTTTTTTGAATATTAAGGTTTGATGTATTTTAAAATTGCACATGCATGCTAGAATATGTACCAGAAAGAATTGCAATTGCTCCAAAGTTACTGGCAGTGCACTCCAGACAGTCCTTGCTGTTTACAAAAGCCAGTTTACAAAATTCCCATTTGGCAATGATAGTTCCCATTTTCATATCCACTCTATGAAAGCGTTAGCTCAGGATCTCTTTGCACAGCTGACTCCCCTAGTGCACTTCAAATATATTTTGACCTTTCAGAGAAAGGGAATAAAACAAGGTAGGCCTCCTGTTAACTTGGTTTCTACAATTCAGTTTGGAAAATGATTCATGTTTTCTAATATTCTCTGGGTGAAGCTCCTTATTGGTCAACATCAGACCAAATCACCTTGGAAAGGCTATCACAGAATTCCTTGGGTGTTCTTTCTCCTTCCTTATAGCAGAAAACAAAATGTAATGAGTATGAGTAAAACATTATTTGATACTCAGAAGCTTACAGTCCAGAGGTGAAATCACAGATCTGGAAAGAAGCAACCCTCTTCCCTTTCAAATGGCCACCTATATGCAGGACAAGATAGAGAGGCTCCCTTTTGGGTCAAATAAAAGGATTTTGATCTATTCAAAAGAGAAGATTTAATAAAAATAATCATCTCAATAAGCTTAAAAAACATAGATTAGACAGAGAAAACACACTGATCTCATAAATAGAAACTATTATGTTTAAAGGGATTTAATATCCCCGTATTTGAATCTAGGGCAAATAACTCACTTTAATGTCAGTAATTTTAAAACTATTAATCTGCCGGGCGCGGTGGCTCCAGCCTGTAATCCCAGCACTTTGGGAGGCCGAGACGGGCGGATCATGAGGTCAGGAGATCGAGACCATCCTGGCTAATACGGTGAAACCCCGTCTCTACTAAAAAATACGAAAAACTAGCCGGGTGAGGTGGCAGGCGCCTGTAGTCCCAGCTACTCGGGAGGCTGAGGCAGGAGAATGGCGTAAACCCGGGAGGCGGAGCTTGCAGTGAGCTGAGATCTGGCCACTGCACTCCAGCCTGGGCGACAGAGCGAGACTCCGTCTCAAAAAAAAAAAAAAACTATTAATCTGTTATTATAATACCTCTGTAACTTAAAAGACAAACTTGCCCTATGTTTCTGGATAATCCTATTCTTTACAAAGCCTTTAACAGTGCCTGTGGAATAATTACAGAATAATTTTTGAGGTAAAGATATTTAGAGGTAATTTTGGAAGTTATTTTATGGTCACCACAACCCCAAGTCGACTGTTTGCAGGCAAAATGTCTTCACATTCACAATGGTGAATGAGAGAGTGTCAGCCAAATACTTAAATAACCACGATTAATGAGATATATTGCTTATTTTTCCAATCTTGAGTACAACTGTGAATAATTAATCATTTTCCCTAGATATTATCACTAGATTATTATTTAAATTTCCTCTTAATCACACAAAGGAAAAGCAATGGTTTATTGTTATTTATAACCATTTGGCCTATTTTCTTGCATCAATTTCAATTTACTTGAACTGGGAGACTGAAGGTACATTACAGATAACATTAGAAAAAAATGCCATTTAAAAAAATTATCTGAGTGAAAAAAATCTATCTATAACATATGGGGGAAAGGCAAGCATACACATTGAAAGGAGTAAATATTACCAACCATAATCTGGGATATTGACAGTAAATGTCAAGTACAGTAGAGCCTGGAACAACATGGATTTGGACTTGACAGGTCCACCTGTGCACAGATTTTCTTTTGCCTCTACCACATCTAAGACAGTAGGACCAAGACGTTCTCTTTCTCTCCCTTCTCAGCCTACTCAACGTGAAGATTATAAGGATGAAGACTTTTAAGATAATCCACTTTCATTTAATCAATAGTAAATATATTTTTTATGATTTCCTTACTAATATTTTTTCTCTAGCTTACTTATTGGAAGAATAAAGTATATGATACATATAAAATACATAATATATATTAATCAACTCTTTATATTACTGGTAAGGCTTCTGGTCAACCACAGACTATTAATAGTTAAGTTTTATAGAAGTCAAACTGCATGGGTTGTCAGTACCCTTAACACCCACATTGTTCAAGGGTCAACTGTAAGTGTTGCAGACAAAAAATGCAATGGACTATGAAAGGGAAAACAGAATAGTCTTCCCATCTGATGTGACAAGATTAGGAAGACATCTAAGACATGTGAGATTAGTTTTGGACAGTGAAGAATATGTAGGCTTCCTAGAGGCTGAGAAATGGGGAGGCAGAAACTCCAGATTGTACATGAGTCTTGAATATAGATGTTGTAAAAGATAAGGTAAATACTGTTAACTGCTATAACAAACAAACCCAAGATTATTAATGGCTTAATGTATAAACTTAGTTGTCATTCACGTAAAGTTTAAATGCAGGTTAAACATCCCTTCTCCATATGTGGTTATGCCGTCTGAAACACATTTCTTTCCATGTTCATCACACTGGGAAAGAGAGAGATGGAGGAGGCACACGAGCTTTTAATTGCCGTACTCCATAAGTTATATGCATGCCATTTTGTTCATAGCCAGCAGGCCAGAGCTAGTCATATATTTTCAACCCAAATGTGAGTGAGGCTGGGAAACATTCTATAGACATCTCAGAAGCAATACCCTTCTCTGTAATCTATAGGTATATGTAGGATAAGTTTTGTATTCTTGCAGTCCTAAAATAGAGTAATAGTCCTAAGACTGAACATATTTTTGAGGGGGAAATTGTAAGGATTTTGAAAATCAAAATGAGACTTGAATTTCTCTTTTAAAAAAACTGAAAGACATTAATGAATCTGAGCCCAAAGTTCCATAATCCAAAAAATTTTTTAACAAAGTGTGTGTGTGTGTGTGTGTACGTGTGGCTGCATGGCATTGAGAGGTATGAGGATAACACATCAAGTATAGTATGGGCTGCTTATTCGATAAGCTAAGCTAAACTAAGCTAAGATGGGATTTTCTGGTCTCTGATTTTTTACTCAGAGTAAAAAAATCAAATGAATTGGTTGCCTACTGTTGCCATTCAGTGTTTGGGTAGGTTCTAAAACAGCTGAATCTTCAAATTGATCCTGCTCTGTGGAGCCAGTAATGATTGTGTATCTATGTTCTACTAGTCAGCTAGGTTTCCCATAACAAAATACCATAACCTGGGTAGCTTAAACAACAGAAATTTATTTTCTCACAACTTTGCAAGACAGAAGTCTGAGTTCAAGGTGCCGGCTTTGTTGAGGTCTGTTGAAGACTCTTCCTGACTTGTTTTCTCACTATATCCTCACATGGTGACAAGAGGAAGAGGGTAAGCTCTTTGGTATCTTTTACAGGGATACTAATCTCATCATGAGGGACTCACCCTCATGACATCATCTAAAGTTAATTATTTCCCAAAGAGTGAAACTCCAAATACTATCACATTGGTGGTTGGGACTTCAACATATGAATTTGGCAGTGGAGGGCACAATTCAAAGAATAGCATAAGTTAGTTACATCATTACATTCCTAACCCCTAACTGCTTCTCACTTTTGTCCTGTGTGCGAGAACATTTCATTTTCCACTTTTCCTCCATTTGCCAAATTATTAATTATCCCTCAAAACTCACATAAGACTCCTGCTTCTAAGTTAATTCTTCTTTAATTGCCAGAGTTTACAATTGATTTCACCTATCTATGAAAATTTTTGTTGTTGTTGTAATTAGAATTAATGTTACACATAATTATCCTCTAATTGACTTATTTACAAGGGTTGTAAATGGATTTATATTTACAGGAATAATTACTGATGCATTTTATATAGTATAATTATTTTCTTGTTAATATTACATTGTATAACACATGTGCAGGATAAAAAGTAAATCAGCTGCAACAATGTGCCTTCTTAACATTGGCAGCACCTAAACTGAGAATTATTTATAGTGTAATCTCCTTAAAGTAGTAAAATTGTAAACTATCTATTAATAGTAGAATATCCTCTAAAAGGATGGGTAAAGTGGGTGAAATGATATAATTTGTCATACATTTTGTGATAATTGCTCTCAAATGTGATAATGACAGGTGTGTCATTGTCAGAATGTATTTTTTAAATAGCATAAGTTATAGTTTATTTACTTGCTTGTATAGAATCCCTGGCTTCTGGCAACCTGTATTCCTGATTTTAGAGTTTCTCTCTTTACTTAGAAGAAAAAGTTTTCAGTTGAAAATTTAGCAACTCTATACAAATACCAACTTTTCCTAGGAGGAGAAAAAGGAATAGGAAAAACTGAATATTTTCAATCTTGGAAAATGATGGAGAAAAAAGTGTTCTTGAGAAGGAAACTTTGCTCTCAATTAAAAAAATACAAAGTGGACTAATGTAAGGAAATTGTTAGGTTGAGAGATAAGTGGATCAGCTCACCCTGGCAGTTCATAGAGCTGGATGAAATGGGGGTAAGGATACCAGTGTTTGTTTACTGGTTGATTTGGGGTTAGGAATATAATGATGTAACTAACTTTCTTTTGTTTTTCCTTTAATTGGTCTATAAAAAGATCACTAAATATGTATATCTATACAACTTTGTAGTGGATCCAGCATAGCACATGGGAAGGTTACCACCAATGTTAGTAACAGCAATCATATTTTGAGAAAAGTGACTATATCTTCCTCTTTTATATAATATAAATAAAAAAGTGAGTGCTAATTAATAAACACTTGTAGATACATCTCCTCTTCAGGATTAGGTTGTTTTCTGAGATTAAGAGAAAACATGCATAGCTACATGTGGACCAATAGAGAAATTTTCTTTGTGCACCTTGTTCTCATTCACAGAGAAAAGCATTCAAAAATCTTCAGAGCTGTCAGGGGAAGATAGGGCCCAACTTGCACTTGACATTATATATTAGACTTACTGTCTTTCATTAGACACAAAAGGGGAATAACCGAGTATGTTTGAGGATCAACAAATCCCCCAGATAAAACATGCAGTATAATACATATAGAAAAAAAGATAATACTCACTGGGGCATAGATTACACCATGTGAGCTGTCTGTCTGTCTTTGCACCAGCTTCATCTCAGCTTTCCGCAGTTCTCTCTGTTTCAATTCTTGGTAGTTTGACAGTTTATCAGTCATCTTCATAATAAGGGAGATGACTAAATTCAAGTCTCCCGTTTCTTGCCTTAAATGTAACTGATTGTGAGACTTGCTTCTGGAAAAGATGGAGCAACCAAGACTAAATTTACCTTCCCAAGTAAAACAACCAAATAAAAACCACCACATAAAAACAAAATAAATAAATGAAAGAATGTTTTTTAAATACTAACCATCAGGCAATGGATCACAAAAATTCCTGAGAACCGAGGTAAGTGAGAAGAGCATATGATTTCCCTCACTTACTTATGAGAGAATTTCCAGGCTGCACAGAGATGGGAAACTGAGGAAGGGCATTCATTAGTTAACTTTTTAATACTATTCCAGGCATCATAACACTAGTGGTAATGAGGTACAATGATCGACAAGATAAATTTCCTGCCATTAAGAGGCAAACAAAATAATAAGGCAGATTGGCAATAAACTCTTACCATCATTTTAACTAGATAAAAAGTGAAGTGTCTAAATAAAGATGTATATATTTGGCACGTTTGAGTTCACAAGAGGAAGAACATATTTCTAGCCAGGAAAACCACGAAAGGATTCCAAACAGAGATTAAACTTGCCCTTTGAGGATAGGTAAGATATCATTTGCAAGGATTAGGTAATATATTCTAAGAAGAGAAAATATCAATAGGAAAATAATACAAGGAGAAAAATACAGAACAATCCAAAATGTGGCCCGCTAAGCGGGTGTGTAATGTGGAAAAAGTAAAAGCAGGTTAAGCAAGTGAAAGTGTGAGGTCAATGAAGAAAGAGGCTGCATCTGTCTCATTAGTAACTTATCTAAAGAAACAAGCAAATTTTCCTGAGAGATCCCAGGTAGTCAATAAGTAAATATAACTCTAAGAACTAATAAGTAAAATAAAAAAAAATGTTAAAATATGTGAAAAAGTTCTGCAACCTATTAAGTACTCTATAAAGGCAACTTAGAGCTGAGACACACGTTTTTTAAGTTTACTGCAATGTAGCCTACTGGAAACGTTTCTTAATGATCGATTCAGGAGGAAGATAAGGGAACCTGCCTAGGGCCTTGTCTGGGCGTGCCCACAATGGACTGGGGGCCGCCTGTGAACTGGGAGAATGGTGTGGAGCCACCAGGGATTCCTGGCCTTATGCAGAGGGGAGGAGCTGGGCCTCTTCAGCTCCTGTGTGGTGGCCTGGTATTCAGTCTGTGAGGTGAGAGCCTGTTCGCAGGACCCCTTTTTATTCCCCAAGAGCTTTCCTTTAATAAATACCGCTCTTCTCGCCTTTCAATGTGCCCACGTGCCTAATTATTCCTGGTTCTGTGACAAGGACCCAGATTTTAGCTGAACTAAGAAGGAAAAAATCCTACATCACTAATAGAAACCTCATGTGAAGAAGTTTTACTTAGTTAACTTCAATGATTCTGCATGAATAAGTGGCTTAAGTGCTTTATGTTCTCAGACTTTACACTCAAGTCAGTCCAATAAACCTATAAGTCCAAAACTAGAATTGTTTTTCCTTAAATATTCCAATGTTACAGGGAGGAGATAATGCTTTTTGCAGATTACTCTGTTAAAGGCTATTAGGGGATACCCCTTCTTAGGAACAGCTAAAGTCTAACCACGGACACAGGAGGAGCCTCAAATTTGTTTATTAGATCCATAGCTTTCCTCGTGTTTCTTGTCACTTCTCCTGTCTTTTTAGTGAAGCCCACTGAAGGTAGAAAAAGCTGCATCTTCATCTTCACTGTGGCCTAATTTTTCTTATGCTCTATGCAACAGTGAGTTCAAAATCAAGCTACAATGATCTGCCTGGAAACAGTTCTCAGTAAAATCCAGGGTAAAATCATGAAAAACAGAAACTTATAACCTAATACAAGTGAGAGCTAGGATATTCTCTTGAACCAAAGCAAAGGAAGCAGAAAGAGTTAAAAGATGTTAAATCCTATATTTAAAATAGAATGGAAGGAATTTACTAATTAAATGAATATGAAGTGTAAGAAATAGAGGAGCTAAACGTGTTATTAATACATAAGATTTTTGCTTGAGCTACTGAAAAACTAGAGGTTCCATTTATTGGATGGTGTAAGTTCTAACATGAACAAATTTGGGAGTGGGAATCAATAACCCTATTTTGATTGTGTTCAATTAGAGAGCCTATTTAAATATCCAAGAGGCAACCTTAACTAGTTCATGATATCTGTGAATCTAGAATTCGGTAGACATACCAGATCTGAAGATATTAATTTGGAAGTTTTATAAATTATTATATATTGCATTTTGATTATGTAATGATTGTATTTTGATTATATTATTGTAATTTTACAAATGACTTTCAAATCCAAGATACAAATAATATTACCTAGGCAATGAGTTTAGATAAAGGCAAGAAGTGATTTAAGAATCTAAACCCAGCATCAATTCAATACAAACTCCAAAATTTAGAAGCTAGGAAGAAATAAATAAAATAATCTGAAATGGAACACCAAATGAGGTAGAAGAAAAACTAAAGAAAGAAGAGTTGGAGGAGCCAAACAAAAAAGTCATATAATGAAATATATTCTATATCTAATTTAGAAAACCAAAAGACTTATGATATAACACTATGTAAAAAACTGGGTATTAAACAGACATAATATTAAATCAACAGCACATTTCCATAAATGTTTTCATGTACATCAAAAAATTCTAGAAAACTTTGTAGGAATTAATGAATGCCTTTAGAAAGTAGCAGAGAAGAGAATGGGGCAGTTGGAAAGTAATTTTTTAAAAGCTCTTGTTTAGATTAACAAAATGTAAGTATCATTTTTATAATAAACATTGTGGAAATCTCAATATGGATAGATATAATACATAAAATTATTTGAAAAATACACTGACAACTATTTCATATTTATACAAGTTTTTTTATGTTATAGTTCTTAATTTTAAAAACATGATTAAAAAGTCATGAAATTTTTACATGTTTATAAACTCTTACTTTTATTTATAAAGAAAATTCCCTAATTTGCCCAAAGCAAATAATAATGAAACTGATTTCTAATACATCTGATACAAATAACAACAAGCCAGTCTCACTCAATATTCCTAATAATTAAAAAGGAAAGCAGCATTTTACACCAGGAGAAAAACACAACTAAAAGGCAGAGATTTTAGGATGGTGGTGTCAACTCTATCACTTGTGTAATGTCAGGTAAGTCACATAATTTCTCTTTGTTCAAATTTCTTAGTCCAGATAAATGAGATGATAATTATGCCAACACATTTATCTTGGTTTCACAAAGTAATGATTAGTTGCGGTAATATAAGTTAAATTGATTTGGAAAACAGAAAACTTATTAGACCCCATAAAGTGCTGTCAGTATTTAAATCATTGTCTTGCATATAAATTAAGTCTCTGACTGCTTCTCAAATATTTACTACAGAAATTATGATCCCGCAGGTATATTTTATAACTTAATATTTATTGACTTTTTACCTTCAAAATATTTGGAGAGAAAATTTTATATTACATATGATTTACTTACTCTAAGATTGCTGAAGAGCTCAAAGCTGTTCCCTATACAGAATCCTTTAAAAGTCCCCTTCCCTTTCACTGCCCCCAGTGGTAAGAATTTAATCAATTCATATAAAAATGAAGTCTAACTTGCATAAGCAGCTCTTATCACTCAGACATTATTTTCATCAGAGTCAACATGTGTTTTGCTCTTTATTCATTTTGTCCAATATGCTTTTAGTTCTTTTTCCATGTAGCTATTATAGTATGGATTATATCTCAAAATAAATCACTTTTCTAATAGGAAGTTCCTCATACCTACAAAAACACAGAGTATTTTATTGAAGTATGGTTAACACCCAACTCTTGGAATTATATTTGGCCACATTAAAATTATTGTCCATAAGATATACCTAACATGTGAACTGTGGTTAATGTGAACACAAGAGAATACCTCTTTTTCATCTATTCTGGCCTACTGATGTATTAATATTTAGTAACAATTGGAATATAAAATATTAAGGAGTTAAGACAAAAGCATTTGCCATAATAAATGATTCTCCTCTCCTATATGGATTTGGAGTGGGGAAAACATGGCTGTGTTATGACTGCTAGACTTCTTTAAGGCAGTTACCATTGTCACATAGAACCCTGGATGAGGCCGGGCGCGGTGGCTCAAGCCTGTAATCCCAGCACTTTGGGAGGCCGAGACGGGTGGATCACGAGGTCAGGAGATCGAGGCCATCCTGACGAACACGGTGAAACCCCGTCTCTACTAAAAAATACAAAAAACTGCCGGGCGAGGTGGTGGGCGCCTGTAGTCCCAGCTGCTCAGAGGGCTGAGGCAGGAGAATGGCGTAAACCCGGGAGGCGGAGCTTGCAGTGAGCTGAGATCTGGCCACTGCACTCCAGCCTGGGCAACAGAGCGAGACTCCGTCTCAAAAAAAAAAAAAAAAAAAAAAAAAAAAAAAAAAAGAATCCTGGATGAACAGTCATTTCAAGAACTATAATGAATTCATCAACTCTGCTACAGAAAAGATGGCTCCCATGATAGCTCATTGTCCCCAGACTTCTTACCCAGACAACTTCAGTGAAAAAAAGATCATGAGCCATTTCTATGGTGGAGAAACAATGCTATGAATGTTATTTTTTGAAAACATAGATGTTGGGGAAAGATACTAGGAGGGATATTGAAAAAAAATTCTTAGAACCTACTTCTATGATTCCAGCATCAGAGATGGAATTCAGAACTGTTACAAACTGTTTCAGTTCCTACAATTTTGGTTTCTCGATGTGAGGAGGCAAGTTACCAGAAAAATGGTTCTTTTCACTTCACCAGTCCTTCCATTTCAATCTTTTATTTTTCAGTGTTCTAGTTTACAACTTGCTATAAGAGCTAATAATAAGTGTAAGTGGTTAAGGAATTATTCCTGCAGAGGCACTGATTTAGGTTCATTTTTTTCCTGGTATATTCTCCTCAGAATTTGCTATTTTTGAGTTATTATAAAGATTTGACCATTAAAAGTTGTATGCATGTATCAAAATATCACATGTACCCCATACATATGTATAATTGTTATTTATTCATAAAAATTAGAAAAGAGAAAAAAATCTTACACTGCAGATTGGAATTCTAATTTTAAAATTAGATAGAAATTCGTGACTATTGAGGAACTTCATTTATTTTTTTCTCTAGAAGATTTTGCTCTTTAAATATATTTGAGTAGTCATTTATTCCTTTTGAAAGCTTTAATCAGTATCTAATGCCATGAGGTCCTAGCAGTATCTATTATTAAGACTGCTATATACCAGTAAAACCTCTGGCAATTGAGAAGTTCATTTAGCTTCTTACTACTATTTTCCTTAAATTAAGTTCATTAATTTCTGACATGAGAGGTATGAGAATTAAATGAGTGCAGAAGCAGTGGACTCGTTGCAAAATACTTGAAGCAGAGTTTTAACTTATTAAGTCTCGATTGTTTGCTTTTTTTTAACCACTCTTCCACATCTAAATATGTCTAGCTATATGGAGATCTATTATATTGCTAGCTTAATCTTTAGCTATGTGTAACCTATCTAGTCATCCTCTGTCATTATCCTGCAGTATAAATATTAACAGCTTTTTCCTTAAACATTTTATGTGGTCTTAATTTTTATGAACAAATGCATAAATTTAACTACTTAATTAAAATACCTAAGTAAACATATAAATATTAGCATTCTTTCTATAAGAAAAATTATTTTAATACAGGTTGAGTATTCCTTATCCAAAATCAGAAATGTTTTGAATTTCCATTCTTTTTTCAGATTTTGGAATATATATAATGAGCTATATTGGGCATGTCACCCAATTCTAAACAAAAAATTTATTTATGTTTTATATATAGCTTATACACATAGCCTGAAGGTAATTTCTGGCAACATTGTGCATAAAACTCAGTTTGTATTAAGTACTTACATGTGGAATTTTCAACTTGTGGTGTCATGTCGGCATTCGAAAAGTGACAGAGTTTGGACCATTTCAGATTTCAGATTTTGAATTAGGAATGCTCAACCTGTAACATACAAAATAAAAATAGATTAAAAACAAATGATTAAATAAGACATGACATATATTAAAATCTTTTTCAGGACACATTTTTATTCTCAGGTGTCAAAGTATCATTATTAAGACTGCTTTCTGCTATCTCATTAAAAATTTTCAGATCAAATAATATTTAACAGACTGATACAATCAGAATTTTCAGTATTCAAATGTGGAAAATTTCTATTCCCTTCAGAATACCATAAGTAAAGAACTAATAGAATTGGAAGAAACCTTGATTCAGTCAGATTCACTTCTTTATGTAGTTGGAACACAGAAAGATATTTTTCAAAGTAATTCTGATGTTTGTTTAGATCCTTGAAAATTTTCTAAAAGATAGGAATATATTGTTAATGTACAGAAATTCATATTCTCAGGATCTCTACAACTCTTAATATTCTCTATCTAAATGATAGTGAAAGACCAAAAACCCTGTTCTTTGATTTTATCTTCAAAACAAATTTTTTCTAAATTGTAGTACTGCTACATTTAACATCTCTCTATTCTACCATTCCTTCATTTTCTGTTCACCCTTTATTTAAAATTACATTGTTTTTAATCAACAAATCCCACACTGTCACTTCTCCAATTTTATTATGTTTTTGTTAAAGCAGTTTTACTTTTAATTTGAAATAATCGGACACAGAAACACTAAAAGTAGAATACAAAGAATTTTTCCCCCATAAAACCATTTTAGTGTAAGTTGCCGGCATTATGTCACGTTAATCAATTTAAAATGTCCATGAATTTGGTTTTGTCTGATGTTTGTTGATGAGCACATTCAGGTTGTGCATGTTTTGTAGGAATGTCATGGAAGAGATACTGTGTTATTCACCTTGCATCCTAGCAGCACCCAATTTTAACTTGTCCCATAACTGATAATATTTACTTTGGTAAGATAGACTGTCTACTTTTCTCCACTGTAAATACATATTTCATTTAAAAAATTGCTTAAAACTGTAGAACTACATTGTAACTCACCAATTTTTCAATTCATTTATTTATTAATTAGAGCTTGGGCTCATGGTGTCATATTTTATTCAACATTACTTAGGTGTTTTTGCATTCATGCCTGTGCCAGTGCGAATTCCTTCAAGCTTGATTTCATGTTCACCTTCTAATCATTCTTTGAGAACTTACTCATTTTCTAGCTAAAAAAAAAAAAAACAGTTTAAGCTTATCTAATAATTTATGTGTCACAACCCTGGAATAAGCCATTTTTCCTAGAGCACGAGTTCCTTTTAGTGGAGATTGGTATTTAGAAACCAAGATAGATGTGTCCATTTATTTTAAGCTGTCAAACTGTCACTGTCCTTGGGCCTTCTAGAGGACTGATGTGGGAAAAATATAATACAATATATAATATATAATAATATAGGATATTCTATCATCTATATTGCAATGTCATGAACACACACTCATCTATTGAAAATCATAAGCATGTAGAGACACCTTAAATTTCAATATTAAAAACAGTCGATTTCATTATGGTTTTCTTCCTGTCCAATTAATTATGCATAATCCTTCTCTGACAGTGAAACCCTGGTTTCCATGATCCTTAATATATTCACTTATTTGATCAAACATTCTGTATTTAACCTCACATGGTCACTGCTACAGTCTTCTTTATGGAGGTGTCTCCTTCACAGTGGGCTGGGCAGCTAACACTGCTCTTACCTCATACATGGTTATCCCCTCAGGCTGCACATGCTATGAAACTCTGATCTAGGTCACTCTCACTCCAGTATTGGCACCCTCCTTGTTCCACAGAAAGCCCTCCTACATAATATCTGATTGTCTCTATGTGAGCTTTATTACACCAGTCCTGGCTCTGTTCCTGTGTGGACTCCATCCTTATCATTTCAGCTCTTCCTCTTTTCTCTGATCCCTGTGCAATTATCTGTCTTGTTTGGCCCCACAGAATAAATTAATAGAAATTATTCAGGAAAAGGAACTACTAAATGGACACGGAAAAAGAAAGAGAAAGAAAACACTAAAGAGGAGGAGAAGAAAGAGTTTTCTCTTTTTACCTATGGTGCCAAACATGTACATTCTCCAAGTTAGAATTATTTGCATATAGGGGGAAAAGGGAGTTTAGCAGGCAATGAATAAATTACATTTAGCTAATAGGGAAGAAAGAAGGCTAAGAATACTTCCGCATTAAGAGCTTATCTCTCTTCCATCCTAGCTACTATTCAAACACAGTGGGGCCCTCCTCACATTCTGGGATGTATTTAATGCATGTGATTCAGGTGAACTACCTTCTGCATGTGGCTCATTCACCACTTCTCTGTTCAAGTTGATTAAAACTTCTTTAAGTTTCTTTGGGTGTACTGCAACATGTAGGAACCCTTCCACCAGGGCTTTTATTAAAATTATTTTCTAATCTGTTTTCTCCATTTCCAAGCCTTGTAAACATGACTATTCCCCAACTAGGAATTTCCCAGATAAAAGGCAACTATTTTCCAGTGTAAACACAATTTTTCTTAGTAAAATCACCACAGAGAACCTCCATTCACCAATACTACTATTAATAAAATAACATACAGTAATGTGCCACATGTTTCAGTCAACACTGAACAACATATACAATGGTGGTACCAGAAGATTATAATGGAGCTGAAAAATTACTATTGTCTAAATGACTATGTTACCAATTTATTTATTTACTATACTATATATTTCATTATTATTTTAGAGTGCCCTCCTACTACTTATTTATTTAAACAAAGTTAACTGTAAAACAGCCTTGGGCAGATCCTTCAAAAGGTATTTCAGAAGAAGACATTGTTATAGAAGATGACAATTCCATGTATGACACTGTCCTTGAAGACCTTCCAGTAGGACAAGATGGAGAGGTGGAAAACAGTGATATTGATGATCTTGACCCTTTGTAGGCCTAGACTAATGTGTGTGCTGTGTCTTAGTTTTTATAGAAAAACATTAAAATTTTAAAATAGAAAAAGACATATAAAATAAAAATACAAAATATTTTGCACAGCTGTACAGTGTGTTTGTATTTTAAACTAAGTATTATGATAATAATCAAAAGTTTAAAAATGAAACTTTTACAAAGTAAAAAAGTTACAGTAAGCTAATATTAATTTATCAAAGAAAAAAATTTAAATAAATTTAGTGTAGCCTAAGTGTACAGTGTTTAAAGTCTACAGCAGTGTGCAGTGATGTCCTAAGATTTCACATTCACTCACCACTCACTTGGTGACTCACCAGAGCAACTTCAGTTCTGGAACCTCCATTCATTGTAAGTGTTCTAAAGAGTTGTACCATTATTTATCTTTTATTCTTTATTTGTACTGTACTTTATCTATGTTTTGATACCCAAATAACTCCCATTTTGTTACAGTTGCCTGTAGTATTCAGTACAGTACCATGCTGTACAGGTGTGTAGCTGAGGAGCAACAGACTACAGTATATAGCCTAGTTGTGTATTGAGCTATACCATCTAGGTTTGTACTTCACTACAATATTCACACAGTGAAGAAAAAGTCATCTAACAATACATTTCTCAAAATATATCCTCATCATTAAGCAACACATGACTTTAAATGAGGATTCATAGTAACATGGATTTTCACAGAAAACTAGTATTTAAGTAGACAGCCCATCCACTATGACTACTTTAATTATTACAGGCATGAAAATAAAATAGCTATCATTGTCAATATACACAGTATCAGCATTTTTGACATTAATATTATATGTTTTTCTGTGATATTTTAGTAATCATAAAAGGTTTATTTGCTTAACAAAGTGTATAGCCTTTCACAGAATATAAAGTTTGGAGAGAACAGAATATAAATTTCACAGAATATAACAGAATTATATTTCACAGAATATAAAGTTTGGAGAAGTGTAATCTATACTAATTCTTACTGATATGTATTTCTTAGGGATGCTACTACATTTTGTGTCTTAGATTAGATAAAAATATATTAACACCCATCAAACTGAGTTGATTTGAACAATTACTTAGCCACCTACTTCTGATGCTACATTTAAAATAATCGCTTCACCTTTCTGTGATCTGTTCATGTATAAACTGAGGATTATAATATCCTTCTCACAGCATTTTTGTCAATCCCTGTAAATGCCTTTGCAAAGTGCTTGGCATATAGTAATTTTCCATTAATTTTTATTTTTGATTGTTATTTTAATTTTAGTCTTGAATTCCAGTGGGACTCAATTAATACTCTTCCTGCCTCACCCAAATCAGCCTTTGCACCTTGAGGATGATTGTTGATGGGGCTCAGAACCAGAGTACAGAGTATCAGTGAGCAGAATTTTGTGTGTAATGGCTTTGTCTTTGAGACTTGCCTTTTTAAAGTCCTTGTCCTGTGATTAAGACAATAGGCACTAGTACTAACTGGCTGAGTTTGAACCTAGATTTCTCCATTTATTCGCGGTACTTAATTATGGTTATGGCAAGGGAGTACAGGAAGTCCTGTGAGTTTATGGTTTCTTTATCAATCACTAAAGAAAACTTCCCAATTTTATACTGATACCATGGGGGTTTCTATAGCAAGAGATTCACACTGACCTAAGAGCAGGGATGCTGATAGGATGTGCTTTTCTTTTGCAAAACTGAAGAAGAGCTCTTGGTAATTCAAACATATTCTCAGGCAAATCATGTTTTTAAAGAGTATATTTGGAAGCTTAAAGAGTTGAAAATTAATTTCCTTAAATCTGTCCATGCTTGAATACTCTTTAAATAGTCTTCACATACCAACACATACAAAGCCACTGGGTTAAATCACAGATAAATCTATTGTAGTAAGAAAACTACAAAAAAGGCAATGAGTAATAAAACTCGGAATTTCTTCTACCTTCTTTTCTGCTATCCCCCAATGTTCCTTGCCTGCATTGCTGTAGTGGAATCATACCCACAATTTTTGCTGTCTGGACTGTGGGACAATATAGAGAAAGTAGAGCACAAGTTAGTACTCATTAGGATGTCGTCCAGAAGTTGTTCATACTCTTGCCCTCACAGTGACAAAACAGACCTTAGTCAGAAACCACATGAAAGCTAAGAAAAGAGGTTTCCAGCTATTTGGTGAGTTCCTCTTCTACAACCAAACTTTTTACTAAAAAAGCAGACTAGTAAAATGGATTTGAGGGATAATTAGCAGAGTGTAATACTTTTAATAACTCTCAGTCAATTGTTTTTAATGGGTGCCTATAATTCCAGCTACTCAGGAGGCTGAGGCAAGAAAATTGCTTGAACCTGGGAGGCAGAGGTTTCACTGAGCCAAGATCATGCCACTGCACTCCAGCCTGGGCAACAGAGCGAGACTCTGTCTCGAAAATAAAATAAATAAATAATATGAAAAATAACATGCATGTGTTTGAAACATCATCCTGAGACTCCTTAGTGATAACCAAATTAATCATTTCTGAATTTATGAAAAAAAAAGAAATAAAGGACTATCTAAAAATACATTTTTCTATGATTACATTATCTGTGAGATAAAATATCCTTACTAATAAACTCATACAGTAGCCTCCCTTCCTGGAAACACATACACTGGCTTCCCCTCTTTGAACAACAAAATATGAGCACTAACATGTATAATTCTCTTCCTTTCAGTTTCTCTGGAGGGTGACTACATATTCCTTCTTTACTTTCTGGGAGATAAAACTGATTTTCAGGTAAGAAAGCCCATTTCAGTATCATGAGACTTGAATTGTTAGAAAGTGTTTTTAGTCTAATATTCACTAATACTTACTGTTCACCAATATCAAGTTAGCACTGTAATATGAATTTTTGAGAATAATGTATAATTTTGTTTAGCAGTGAATTCTGAATTTTGTGGCCTGTTTAGAATACTTCTTACTTCTTTTGAGATAATTCTGAATTATTCTGTCTTTTTGTACATGGAAAAAATAATTGGTCCATAGTTTTATTTTATGTCTTTAGTGGTTAAAAGGCATTCACTTTCTGTAATAGTTTCCTGGATCCTGGTATTTACATAATGTAGTAATGTAAATAATATATAATTTGCATTTTATGTGTAAACAAAACCTTCCATTTACATTACAAATTTTTGAGTAAAATAATTACTGAACTGAAAGTGAGTATACAATTTTCTTCCTTCATGAAACCCCACATTTAACATTTTGGGTCACTAGGGGATCATTTGGAAAGTGCATATTTGTTCAATTTCTCTTCATGATACCCCAGAGGATTAAACATGGCTTTCAAGTTGCTTAATTTGCAACCACTATGCAATCTAACCACTCAATGAGCTCTTAATGCATTTGAGGTTCTTTGTAAACGCCTTATGATTGCACCGAATTTGAAAGTTGCTTAAATAATTTAAAAGAGAGAAAACTTCCTGTGCAGTCCTTCTCTTGAAATATCATGCTTTCCCCTTTCCAAACATATCAAATGATATTTCAAATAGAAAACAATCTGCAGAATATATATAATCTGTTTAATTTAGCATACTTTTTGGGAACAAAAATTAAATGCAGTCTATTTTTGTTTTAAGTTATACATTTTACCATCAAATTGCTTTAAGAATTCTATAATTCATGCAATATAAGGCCTACAATAATATTAAAGCCTCTAGAAAAATGCCTCAATATGATTTTTTAAAATTTACCTTTAATAATAAGTACACATTTGGTAATACTTGCAAAAGTTGATGTTATGACACATGTAAATTGCCTTGAAATTTAAAAGGAATACAAGAGAATTTAGAAAAGATACACGTAGTAAAATAATTAGTAGAAAGTAAAAGTTAACTAAGAAACTACAACATTATTTCTTCCTATCTCACATTACACACAGTTTATTAATTATGTCTTAGAAAATTGAAACCAAATATATAGCAGTACCAGGCACACAACAGATTCTAAGTTAACAATCAAGAATAAAAGACCTATTCACTGATGGAATTTTAAAGCCTGATTTATATTAATTTATGCTTCAGAAAAATAATTCATAAATATAAGAAAGAGTAAATTAAATCTTGAAATTGTGACTTTTTGCAATTTTGCCCCCTATATTTTTGTTATATTAATTGTTATCACTGTATTAACCTATTCACACCCTGCTAGAAAAAAAACTATCTGAGACTGCGTAATTTATAAAGAAAGAGGTTTCATTGACTCACAGTTCCACAGGCTGTACAGGAGGCATTGCTGGGGAAGCCTCAGGAAACCTACAATCATGGCATATGGCAAAGGGGAAGCAAGCACATCTTCACATGGCCAGAAGGAGACACAGCAGAGTGGGGAGTGTTACACACTTCTAAACACCAAGATCTCATGATAACTTACTCACTATCATGAGAACAACAAATAATAAATCTGCCCCCATGATTCAATCACCTCCCCCAGGTTCCTCCCCAAACACTGGGGATTGCAATTCGACATGAGATCTGGATGGGGACACAAAGCCAAGTCATATCATTCTGCCTTTGGCCCCTTCCAAACCTCATGGCTTCTCACCGTTCAAAATCAATCATGCCTTCCCAATAATCCCCCAAAGTCTTAACTTATTCTGGCATTAACTCAAAAAGTCCAAGTCCTAAGTCTCATTTGAGACAAGATAAGTACCTTCCACATACAAGCCTGTAAAATCAAAGGCAAGTTAGTTACTTTCAAGGTACAATGGGGGAAAGACATTGGGTAAATGCTCCCATTCCAAAAGGGATGAATTTGTCAAAACAAAGGGACTACAGTCCCCATGCAACTCTGAAAGCCAACAAGGCAGTCATGAAATCTTAAAGCTTGAAAATAATCTGCCTTGACTCCTTGTCTCACGTCCAGGTCAGACTGATGCAAGAGGTGGGCTCCCAAGGCCTTGGGCATCCCCACCCCTGTGGCTCTGTGGGATACAGCCTGCATGGCTGCTCTTGCAGGCTGGTGTTGAGTGCCTGCAGCTTTTCCAGGCACACAGTGCAATCAGTCAGTGGGTCTACCATTCTGGGGTCTGGAGAATGGTGGCCCTCTTCTCATAGCTCCACTAGGCAGTGACCTGGTGGGGACTCTGTGTGGGGTCTTTACTGCCACATTTACCCTTTGCACAGCCCTAGTAGGAAGTTTTACATGAGGGCTCTACCCCTGCAACAAACTCCTGCCTAGACATCCAGGCATTTTTACATCTTTTGAAATCTAGCCAGAGGCACCCAAGCCTCAACTCTTGCCTTCTGCATACCCATAGGCCCAAAACCATGTGGAAGCTGTCAAGGCTTGGGGTTTGTTCCCTCTGAAGAAATAGCTCAAACTGTACCTTGGCCTCTTTTAGCCACCACTGGAGCTGGAGTGGCTGGGATGCAGGGCACCATGTCCCAAGGCTGCACAGAGCAGCAAGGCCCTGGGCTTGGCCTATGAAGCAAATTTTATCTTCTAGGTCTCCAGGTCTGTCATGGGAAGGGCTAAAACAAAGGTATCTGAAATGCCTGGAGGTATTTTCCCCGTTGTCTGGGCTACTAATATCTGGCCCCTCTTTACATATGCAAATTTCTGCAGCCTCGAATTCCTCCCGAGAAAATGAGTTTTTATTTTCCACCACATGATCAGGCTGCACATTTTCCAAGCTTTTATGCCCTGTTTCCCTTTTATATGTAAGTTTCAATTTTAGACCATCTCTTTGCAATTGCATATGAGTATAAGCTGTTAGAAGTAGCAAGGCTAATTGCTGAATGCTTTGCTGCTCAGAAATTTCTTCTGCCGGATACCCTATATCATCTCTCTCAAGTTCAAAGTTCTACAAATCCCTAGAAGAGGACCACAGTGCCACCAGTCTCTTTGCAAAAGCATAGCAAGAGTGAATTTTACTCCAGTTCCCAATAGGTTCCTCATATCCAACTGAAGCCTCATCAGCCTGGACTTCACTGTCCTTATCACTATCAGCATTTTGGTCATAAACATACAAATTTCTAGGAAGTTCTACTAAATCTTCCTTCATCTTTGTGTCTACTAAGCCCTACAAAATGTTCCAGCTCTGCCTATTACCTGGTTCTAAAGTTGCTTCCATATTTTCAGGTGTCTTTATAGTAATGCCACACTTTTTTGGTACCAATTTTTTGTATTAGTCCATTCTCACCCCGCTATAAAGAACTACTGGAGACTGGGTAATTTATAAATAAAAAAGGTTTAATTGACTCATGGTTCCACAGGCTGTACAGGAGGCATGGGTAGGGAGGGCTCAGGAAATTTGCAATCATGATATGAGGTGAAGGGGAAGCAAGCACATCTTCACATGGCCGGAAAGAGACAGAGAAAAGGAGAAAGTGCTACACAGTTTTAAAAAATCAGATCCTGTGAGAACTCACTCACTATTATGAGAACAGCAAGGGGGAAATCCATCCCCATGTTCCAATCACCTACCACCAGGTCTCTCCCCCAATAATGGGGATTAAAGTCAACATGATATTTGGGTGAAGACACAGAACCAAACCATATAAATCACAAAACAATTAGATATATATTTTTTCATACAGTTACTGTATTTTCAGATTTACCTACCTGGTTTACAGTTTAATTTGCTAGATTGGGCTATATTTTCTATCATCCTTTATAAGATACACCTAATTAGGATCGTTTCTCTTCTCTTCCTTACAGTGTTACTGTTTAGGGGTCTGTGTTAATCTAATCCCTAATCAAAAGATATCTTTTCCTCTGACTTCTTTTAAAAATGTTCTCTTTGTCTTAAGTGATATGAAATTTACTGTGATATATCTAGATATGGTTCCCACCATTTAAAAATAAATTTTTACATCCCTCTTTCTATCTAACAATGTTAAAACAATGAGACTATCGTGTTTTATATACTCTAAAATTATCTTGGCATATATAAGATGATATATATTTTTATAATATTTACATATAATATGTAGTATATAGAAATGATGTCTATAAATGAGATTTTCAAATATATATATTTGAAGGTTTTTTTAAAAATAAAAGGCATATATTGGTTATAAGGGAAGACACTTTTTTTAAAGTTCATAATAAAATAATTGGAAGTTTTGTTTTAAAACCTTCTCAAATGTACAAAATAGATTGCAAATATAGCACTATTCTATTTATGAATCATTTGAAAGTATGTTGTATACCTAATACTCTATCAGTAAAAATCCTTTTCTATATATTTTATACAAAATGCTATATTCTACTAGTCAACCTTAATACAACCATCAAGTTAGGCAATATATATTGACATGTTACTATCTAAGATTCAAAATTCATTCCAAATTTTTCAATGTCTTTTAAAGCCAGATAATTTAATTCAGAATCATGTGCTCCATTTAGTTTCAAGTTTCTTTAGTCACTTCCAACTTCAAACAATTCTTCAGTATTCCTTAACTTCTATGATCCAATGAATCTGAACTTCACAGGCTAATTGTTTTATTAAATGTTCCTCAACTTAGATCTGTCCAATATTTCTTCATATGATTCAGGTTTTCCCTCTTTAGCAAGAATATCACAGGATTTATGCTATATTCTCTTTGAATCCTATTTGGTTGTGTGCTATTTAGATTTGTCCCAGTAGTAGTGATCATTTCAATCACTAGGTTAAGGTGTTATTTGCCAAACTACCACTCAAAAGTCACAAGTTTTTCCTTTGTAATTAATAAATATTTTATGAGGAGTTCACGTGAAACTATGTAAATATCTTGTCTTTATAAAATTTCCAATTTATTCATTTATTAATTTATATTACTCTAGATTTATTTTCCTGTTTTATTTGATGTGTTATAATCCCTTAGTAGCATGATGCCTTTGATGATTAAATTTCCTCAGATTTGACTCACAGAAATATCTTCAGCATCTGTGTGTTTCGACATGTTTGCATCTTTTTTTGAGCAGTTTCTTGTATCAGACACAAGAAGTTGTTCCAAGATCATTGTACAGTTTTGTATAACAGTCTCTGTCTCAGCATCAGAGTCTAGAGAGATTCTCAGAATCTGACAGTGTACAAACACTTTTTGTGACCAACTTTTTGGGATTCTCTATGTTTTTCAGAGCTGCAAAGTAATGGCCAGATTTGAGATTTGAACCCAAAATTTAATCTCATAAACATGCTACTTTTATCATGCAGATTTAACAAGGGAAGAAAATGATTTTTAACATTTAAGTAATACTTTCTAGAGTCACACACAAGTAACCAATAGAGCCAGCACACAAATCAAGTTATACATTTAATGTTTTAATAGCACAGATAGAAATAAGAGCCACAAGATCACCTGCTCTGAAAATTGCAGAATAATAGATGTTCTTTGACCATCTAGCCAATAGCAGAAAGAGGACGAGCCTATTGGCTTTCAGATTCCACTATTTGGAGACACCAAGCTCTTCTGGGAACACCATGCCTTCTTGGTTTAGGTATTAAATACTTCGAGTGGAGGTCACTGATAAAGAAACAAATACTTGATTTATTATATTTCACAGACCATTGTTTTGATGCAAAATCTTGGACCATTTGGAAATATTCTAAGGTTTATGCCTCAGACTTTAAAAGGCTTTATATCTACTCACAGCCATGGAATTCACATATAAATGGCCAGAAACTACAGCCAACACAGATCCTAGTATGACAGCTCCTACATGTATAGAAATAGCCTAAATTATACTTCAGCCAATAATGTATATAGAATTGCATTAAATCTTTTTTTAGTTTCTCTTGTTATGAACAAGATAAACTAATGTTCATTCTAATAAGCTAATACACTTAAAATGTTAATTTTTTTATTTCTAAAATAAGTGTGTGTGGTGTTTAGATATCAAAAGCTAACATTCTAGGATTATGGAAATTGGATTATTCCTTTATGAAAGAACAGAGACCTCAGAACTGCTATATTCCCCCTAATATCATTTTTCAGTTTTCCTCTGGATGACATAAATGAGCTGAATATGCTGAGCCAGTATTTTTTTAACTTCATATTAGTGAGTTCATTTCATGAAACTAATCTTTGGATTCAGTAAAATGTAAAGGAATTATTTAAATTAGCTTCTAAAGCTGTAGATATACTTTGAAAATACATGTCTGGTAGTGCAAAACTAATACATTTGTTAACAGAGGTGAAAATCAGATCTGAATATTTATCAATAATTTGATGTTAAATAAATTATAATCTGAAATCAAATTACAATCAAAATTATAATCTGAAATTCAAAACTAACTTTTTAAAGGACTGTTTACAAAATATTACCTTTGCTCTTCAAGAATTATGAAAATATAAGTCCATTACAAAGTAGAATTCATTTTATAAAGCATGTCTTTCTTACTCTTAATGGCTATTCTGGAGCAAGATATCAGGAAAGAGTGAACATTAAATGTGCTTCTGTGTTCATGCCATGTAATTATTTGTTCAATAATATTTTATGACTTTTCAAAGCAAAATGAAGAGAGTCTACTCCAAAGGGACTCTTCATAACTTTAGATGAAATTTTCTTCAAGGAGAACAGCTTTAGATATAATTCCTTATATTATACAAATCTAGTCATAATTACCTTCAGTTAGAGAAGGTGATATGAAAAATAAATGCTGATATTTAGGCCCAAACTTGTGATGAATAAACTCTGGCCCTCCAGTATCCATTTCACATATTTTGGCTTCAATTCTGTGGAAACAAAATGTATCATTATAGTGGAAGGCAACATCTCTCTTAAGTTTCTGAATAATACTGAATAATGATGAAAGTAAACTGAAGCAAACTTGCTAAAACATTGAGAATAGTGACTCAATTGTATTAGTTTCCTAAATTACTGCCATATAATCTTATATAGTAATAAATCTTTATTTGTTACTGCCAAATTTGACTGCCAAATTCTCCCATCTCAATACACTCCACTCAAAAATAATTTACCGAATAACTGCTCTATGTATCAGGTATTATGCTAGGATTATAAAAGAATCCAAAACAGTGTGGGCCCTAATTACTTCTCTCAAGATTCTGACTCACAATTTGAAAAGTAAGACAAATTTTTAAAAAGGCAACTAATAAAGGACAAAATATAATTGTCAAATTAGTGGCAGACAGAAATGCTCTAAAAATCTAGAAAACAAAAATACCAGTGGGATAAAATATTATACCAAGTATTGATTTTATTCAACCATTCCCAGGCTTATGGTAATTTGTGAATAACCTAGTAATGAACCAGAAAACAAAAACCACAAGTCCTTGATAATTAAATTCATAGTCTTCTGGTATAAATGTAAGACAGAAAGATTTGGATGCCTATGTTAAAAAATGACACATGGTGAGAAATGAGAAGAAGAAATACCACACAGGCAGGAGATCATGAGGACCAGAAACATGCATTTTCAAGTGAAGAAGCACCATCCCTGGGCCATCTTTTCGGAGTCCTCTGAAGAGATAGGATGCTCTGGAGACAAAGCGAGTCAACCCTAACCAAGATGAGGCTAAAAAGACTCAAGGCTGAGGTCACCCAGGAGCCTGAACAATAATGATATACTTGCGGTACTTGGGTCTTAATATATAATGTAGAAAAAAAGTAGTTTGGGAAGACTTCATTAAAATCATAAAACTTGAACAGAGTCCTGAAAGAGTCAAACATAGTTCTAGAAGGACTAACATTCAGAGTAACAATGGGATTGTTAGTTGAGAAGAGTTAGGATTAGAATTTATTTAAATATGAAAAGCTTTACTTATGTCACAAGTTCAAAGAAGCAAATTTAGATTTTAGAATAAATGTAAAAGACTCATTGCTAAAACATAGGTCAATTCTAAGAAAACACTCAAGGTTAAGAATCTGTATCATCCATAGAAAGATAACAGGAACAGAATGAATGAAAACATTTTGAAAGTATATTAATATTCTTTGGCTGCTATACCACAATATCATAGTCTGAGTTAAGTAGAAGAAAATTTTATTTATTATAGTTTTAGAGGTTGAGAAGTCCAAGATCAAGGTGCCAGCCTATAGAGTTCCTGGTGAGGGCTCTCTTCCTGCATTGCAGATGGCTACCTCTTCACTGTTTCCTCACTTGGGAAGAGAGGAAACAACCTCTCTGATATGTCTTATTGTAAAGGCAGTAATCCCATCATAAAGGCCTCACTCTCATGATCTCATCTAACCCTAATTATCTTCCAAAGACCTCATCTCAAAATACCATGAAATTAATGGTTAGGGCTTTAACATTTGAATTGGATGGGGGTATAAACATTTATTGCATAATAGTGAGTTTTAATGCAGGGATCTGGGCATGGGTTAGGACTTAGAATTTGTTCCTGGTATGTACTTCCTGCTTAGAGTACCTAACATGTAGGAGTTAACAGCACTTTGATGTGGATAAAAAGGTCTCACGGTCAATTTTGCCTTGATTAAATAGGGGAATAAGATGTGGATACTAACTCGTATAATTTCCTTAAGAAAAGTGGGCAGAGATAGTGACATAGTTACATAGTCGTCCGGGTAGCTCAATCATTCTCTGGGCCATTGAGCACTGAATTTATGCCTTAATCTTCTCAGTTCTGTGAATCTGTAGTAACTTTTTAGGAGACTTTCAAGAAACAAAAATACTTGTTTAAAATAGTAGTAGGAAAGTCAATTCTTAATAACCAGGATAAGTGGGATTTTCTAAGAAAAGTAATATTTGAATGGATGATTGTGGTGGATACTTTTTAAACATTAAATATGTGTGTTTGCATGTAGGCCTGTGTGGTGGGTGTGTGTATATATGTGTATACATACATAAAATATTAGAGTGAGGGATGAATAAAATATACATTCTATATCTTAATTTGTTTCAATTAAAACTAGTTGCATATATGTATACACACTCACATGTGTGTGTGTGTGTGTGTAGCAGGACGAGCAGCAGACAAAACTCCTCAGACACCGAGTTACAGAAGGAAGGGGTTTATTTGGCCGGGGGCATCGGCAAGACTTCAGTATCAAGAGCCAAGATCCACAAGTAACCAATTTCTGTTCCTTTTAAGGGCTCACAACTCTAAGGGGGTGCACGTGAGAGGGTCGTGATTAATTGAGCAAGTGACTGGGGGCTGTGTGAGCCAGTAATTAGATCAGAACAAAACAAGATAGGGATTCTCACAGTGCATTTCTATACAACGTCTATAATCTATAAGATAACAGAACCAATTAGGTCAGGGGTCGATCTTTAACTACCAGGCCCAGAGTGCGGTGCTGGGCTGTCTGCCTGTGGATTTCATTTCTGCCTTTTAGTTTTTACTTCTTCTTTCTTTGGAGGCAGAAACTGGGCATAAGACAATATGAGGGGTGGGCTCCTCCCTTATGTGTATATATTTATATAATTTTTTCTACTGTTACACTGATATGTGATGGCTCATTATCCTGACAAAAAGCCCTGGCTAGTAAATAAGTACTTTTTGTGCATATTGCCACAGAATGTTTCCTGCATCTATCTTACTCAACAAACTACTTAGCTTAGTACCTCTGTCAAGATTCACTGCAATAATATTCGTTTTATATATCTGTGTGCTACAATATTGGGTGCATATATATTTAAAGTTGCTGTATCCTCTTGGTGGATTGAATCCTTTATCATTATGCAGTGACCTTCTTTTCCTCTTCTTATAGTTTGTCTTCAAAACTATTTTGTGTAATATAAGTACAGCTACTCCTTATCTTTTTTGGCTTCTATTGCTATGGAATACCTTTTTGATCCTATTACTTTCAGTTTATATGTGTCTTTATAAGTGAAGTGTGTTTCTCATAGGCAAGAGACCAATAAGTCTTATTTTTTAAATCCATTCAGCCACTCTGTGTCAGTTGATTGGACAGTTTAGTCCATTTCCATTCAATATTACTATGACAAGTCAGGACTAAGGACTGACATTTTGTTATTTGTTTCCTGGCTGTTTTGTGGTCTTCTCTTTTTCTTCCTTTTTTCCTTCCTATCTTATTGAAGGTGATTTTCTTTAGTGATATAATTAGATTTATCATCTTTATTTTTTTGTGTATCCATTTTATGTGTTTTTTTGTTTGAGGTTACCATGAGGCTTGAAAATACTATCTTATAACCCACTATTTTAAGCTAGGAACAACTTAACTCTATTTGCATAACATACAAGCAAAATTAAAACTAATAAATACTCTATGCCTTAACTTTATGCCCCGGCTTTTTAACTTTTTATTCTTTCCATTTGTATCTGATTGTATTGTCTATGTCTTGAAAAGTTAGTATTTTTTATTGTTTCCTCCTTTAGTCTTTCTCCTTACGATAAGAGAAGCTTACACACCACAGTTACAGTGCTATAATATTCTGTGGGGATTTTTGGACTTAACCATTACCAGTGGATTCTGTGCCTTCTGGTGATTGCTTATTACTCATCATATCCTTTTCTTTCTGATTGAAGTACTTCCTTTAGCACTTCTTATATGACAGGTCTTGTATTGGTGAAATTCCTTAGCTTTTGTTTATTTGGGAAAGTCTTTATTTCTCCTTCATGTTTGAAGTAGATTTTTACTGGAAATACTATTGCAGGGTAAACGGGTTTTGTTGTTGTTGTTTTTGTTTTTGTTTGTTTATTTGTTTTTCCTTCAGTTCTTTAAATATTTCATGACACTTTCTCCTGGCCTGTAAGGTTTCCACCTAAAGTCTGCTGTCAGACATGTTGGAGTTTTATTGTATTTGATTTTTTTTCTTATATCTTGCTGCTTTGAGGATCTTGGCTTTATCCTTCATATGTAAGAGTTTATTAGATGCTTTGTGGCAGTCTTCTTTGGGTTTAATCTGTTTGGTGTTCTATAACCTTCTTGTATTTGGATAATACTATCTTTCTTTAGGTTTGGGAAGATCTCTACTATTATCCTTTTGAACACACTTTCTACCCTATCTCTTTCTCTATCTCTTCTATAAAGCCAATAAATTTTAGATTTGCCCTTTTGAAGTTATTTTCTAAATCTGTAGGCATTCTTCATAGTTTTTCATTCTTTTTTATTTTGTCTCTCCTGACTGTGTATTTTCAAATGGCCTATCATCAAGCTCACTAATTCTTCCTTCTGCTTCATCAATTCTTCTACTAAAACACCCTTATGTATTATTTAATAAGTCAATTGCATTTTTTAGTTTCAGAATTTCTGCTTCTTTTTTATTTCAATCTCTTCATTAAATTTATCTGACAGAATTCTGAATTTCTTCTCCATGTTATCTTGAATTTCTCTGAGTTTCCTGAAAATATCTATTTTAAATTCTTTTTGAAAGGTTAGATATATCTGTTTCTCCAGGATAGGACCTCATGTCTTATTTAGTTCATTTGGTGAGGTCATGTTTTTTGGATTGTCTTAATACTTATAGTTGTTTGTCTGTGTCTTGACACTGGGCATTGAAGTGTGAGGTATTTATTTCAGTCATCTCAGTCTGGAATAATTTGTACTCATCTTTCTTGGAAAGGATTTTCAGAAATGCAAAAGGTCTTGGGTTTGGTAATCTAAGGTATGTCTGCTTTAGGGCGCATCCCAAAACCAGGAATGCTGTGCTTCTTGCAGACTGGTAGAGGTACTGACTTGATGGTCTTGAACAAGATCCTGGAGAATTCTTTGGATTACTAGTCAGAGACTCTTGTTCTCTTACCTTATTTTCTTTTAAACAAACAGAGCCTCTCTCTGTTATGAGTCACTACTTGGAAGTGGAATGACATATGCACCCTATGTCCACCACCACTATAATTACACTGTGCCAGACCTGAAGCCAACACAGCACTGGGTCTTGACCAAGACTTACTGTAACCACTTCCTGGCTACTGCCTCTGTTAGCTGAAAGCCCTGGTGCTGTATGATCAGGAGGTGGCAAAGATCAGCCGGATCTATGTCCTTCCCTTCAGGGTGACAAGTTCCCCCATGCCCCATGTGGTTCCAGAGGTGACATCTGGGAGCCAGAAACTAGAGTAAAAAACCTTACAGTCTAGCTGGTGTTCTATTACACTGTGGCTGAGCTGGCACTCAAACAACATGATTCAATTCTTCTCATTCTTCCCTCCTCTTTCCAAAATCAGAGAAGCCTCACCCCATGGCCATTGCCACCATAGGCCTATGAGGACTGCCAGAATACTGTTAACTTTTAAGGCATGAGGGCTCTTCATTCAGCCTGTGGTGAATTTCCCTGGCCTGGGACATACTCTTCAGGGAAATGGGCTCTCCTTTGGTACAAGGCAGGTCCAGAAATGCTATTCAAGAGCCAAGTCCTAGAATCAGGGATCCCAACAGTCAAGTTGGTGCTCTACCCTCCTGTAGTCAAACTAGTACCTAAGATGCAAGACAAAGTTCCCTTTACTTTTCCCTCTGCTTTTCTCAAGCAGAAGTGGTCTCATACCAAAACCACTACAGATGGAAATGTGCTGAGTTTCACCTGAAGCCAGCAAGAGTCTCAGGGTCTCACCTAAGGCCCTCAATGTAGTACCTGGGTATTGCTGTTAGTTATTCAGTGTCCAAGATCTCTTCAGTTAACAGGCAATGAATCTTGCCAAAACTGGCTCCTTCCCTTCAAGGCAGCAGACCCTTCTGGCCCAGGGTGTGTCTAGAAATATCCAGGAGCTAGGGCCTAGAACGAGGACCTTACAACTCTGACCCATGCTTTGACTGAGCTAGTATCCAGCATGCAAGACAAAGTCCTCTCCTCTCCTCAAGTGGCATCATTAATTCAAGAATGTTTTTTCTAACTCTTCAGTGTCTCTTTCAGCAATATGTAGTTAAAACCAAGTACTGTGAGGACTCACCTGATTTTTGGTTCCTATGAAGGTGCTTTTATTGTGTCGATAGTTGTTAAATTGATGTCCTTGCAGTGGAGTGAGGAGAACAATCAATAGAGCCTTCTATTCTACTATCTTGCTCTGCTTTTTCTATTCACAAAATCTTAAGTATGGAAGAAATATAACATTTATTCAGCATTTTTCAAAAGTTGAGCATGAAAGCTATAGCCCAAGAAAACTCACCACAGCAAAAATTGTACAGGCTACATTGCTAATCACAATTAAATACATCTGGAGACTTATAGTAAAAATTTAAGAAAAAAGTCAGTTCAAAGTGTTAATGTATCCCCAATAATTGTTTTTTTCTAGGAAATTTTCACAAAGCTACAGTCACATAGTATTTACAAAATTACAAACTGCAAATAACTTCTGTCAAAATGTAAGGGAACTTACTAAAACTGTAATTAAAGGCATAGCCTTAAATGCCATTTTCATTAAAAGCAAGTATTTTAACAAAAAACAGGCACTTGACTTAGGATAATAACAAAGTGATAAAACCTCAGAAAAGTATGGGAAAATAATTATACAAGTAAAAATAGAAAATAATTAAAAATAAAATTATGTAACTTTTACTTTTGCACATTTTATTTTTGATTATTATGTGTACATAAGACATATATATATTTCTGTGGTCTATATGATATTTTGATACCGGTATACAATGTGTAATGATGAAGTTAAGGTAACTGGGGGTATCCACCACCTCAAGCTCTTTAAATTTCTTTGTGTTGGGAACATTCCAGTCCCACTCTTTTCCTTAGTGTAAAATATACAATAACTATTGTTAACTATTGTCACCATATTGAGCTACCAAATACTTTATCTTATTCATTCTATCTGATTCTATTTTTGTGCCTATTAGCCACCCCCATTTTTCCCCAACCATCTCTGCTACCCTTCCTAGCCTTTGACAATCATCATACCACTCTATATCTCCATGAGTTCAACTTTTTTTGACCTCCAAATATCAGCAAAGATATGCAATATTTGCTGTTCTGTGCCTGATTTATTTCATTTAATATAATGTCTTAGTTTCCTCGGTGTTTTTGCAAATAGCAGGATTTCATCCTTGTATGCCTTAATATTCCATTGTATGTTTGTACCATATTTTCTTTAACCATTCATCTGTTGATGGACAGTTAAATTGCTTCCATATCTTGGCTATTGTGAATAGTGCTGCAATAAACATGAGATTGCAGATATCTCTTCAATATACTGATTTTATTTCTTTTGGATCTATGCCCAGCAGTGGAATTACTAGATCATATGATAATTATATTTCTCATTTTTTGAGGAATCGCCATTCTATTCTCCATAGCGACTGTACTAATTTACATTTCTATCAACAGTGTACAATGGCCATCCTCACTGGTATTCCTTATTGCCTGTCTTTTGGAAAAAAGACATTTTAACAAGGGTGAAGTGACATGTCATTGTAGTTTTGATGCACAATTCTCTGATGATTAGTGATACTGGACATTTATATGTCTTCTTTTCAGAAATGTCTATTCAAATCTTGACCCATTTTTAAATTGGATTACTTATTTTTTCCCTATTGTTTGAACTTCTTACATAATGTGGTTATTAATCCCTTTTCAGATGGGTACTTTGCAAAAGGGTAAACTATGTATTTTCTTTTTTCTTTTTTTTATTATACTTTAAGTTCTAGGGTACATGTGCATGACGTTTATATCATGTATAACTCCCCAATGCAATCCCTCCCTCCTCCCCCCTCCCCATGATAGGCCTCAGTGTGTGATGTTCCCCTTCCCGAGTCCAAGTGATCTCATTGTTCAGTTCCCACCTATGAGTGAGAACATGCGGTGTTTGGTTTTCTCTTCTTGTGATAGTTTGCTAAGAATGATGGTTTCCAGCTGCATCCATGTCCCTACAAAGGACGCAAACTCATCCTTTTTGATGGCTGCATAGTATTCCATGGTGTATATGTGCCACATTTTCTTAATCCAGTCTGTCACAGATGGACATTTGGGTTGATCCCAAGTCTTTGCTATTGTGAATAGTGCTGCAATAAACATAAGTGTGCATGTGTCTTTATAGCAGCATGATTTATAATCCTTTGGGTATATACCCAGTAGTGGGAAGGCTGGGTCATATGGTACATCTAGTTCTAGATCCTTGAGGAATTGCCATACTCTTTTCTATAATGGTTGAACTAGTTTACAATCCCACCAACAGTGTAAAAGTGTTTCTATTTCTCCACATCCTCTCCAACACCTGTTGTTTCCTGTCTTTTTAATGATTGCCATTCTAACTGGTGTGAGATGACATCTCATTGTGGTTTTGATTTGCATTTCTCTGATGACGAGTGATGATGAGCACTGTTGAATGAGGGCTGTTGAATTTTGTCAAAAGCCTTTCTGCATCTATTGAGATAATTATGTGGTTCTTGTCTTTGGTTCTGTTTATATGCTGGATTACATTTATTGATTTGCGAATGTTGAACCAGCCTTGCATCCCAGGGATGAAGCCCACTTGATCATGGTGGATAAGCTTTTTGATGTGCTGCTGAATCCGGTTTGCCAGTATTTTATTGAGGATTTTTGCATCGATGTTCATCAGGGATATTGGTCTAAAATTCTCTTTTTTTGTTGTGTCTCTGCCAGGCTTTGGTATCAGGATGATGTTGGCCTCATAAAAAGAGTTAGGGAGGATTCCCTCTTTTTCTATGGATTGAAATAGTTTCAGAAGGAATGGTACCAGCTCCTCCTTGTACCTCTGGTAGAATTCAGCTGTGAATCCATCTGGTCCTGGACTTTTTTTGGTGGGTAGGCTATTAATTGTTGCCTCAATTTCAGAGCCTGCTATTGGTCTATTCAGGGATTCAACTTCTTCCTAGTTTAGTCTTGGGAGAGTGTAAGTGTCCAGGAAATTATCCATTTCTTCTAGATTTTCTAGTTGATTTGCATAGAGGCATTTATAGTATTCTCTGATGGTTGTTTGTATTTCTGTGGGGTCGGTGGTGATATCCCCTTTGTCATTTTTTATTGCATCTATTTGATTCCTCTCTCTTTTCTTCTTTATTAGTCTAGCTAGCGGTCTGTCAATTTTGTTGATCTTTTCAAAAAACCAACTCCTGGATTCATTGATTTTTTGGAGGGTTTTTTGTGTCTCTATCTCCTTCAGTTCTGCTTTGATCTTAGTTATTCTTGCCTTCTGCTAGCTTTGGAATGTGTTTGCTCTTGCCTCTCTAGTTCTTTTAATTGTGATGTTAGAGTGTCAATTTTAGATCTCTCCTGCTTTCTCTTGTGGGCATTTAGTGCTATAAATTTCCCTCTACACACTGCTTTAAATGTGTCCCAGAGATTCTGGTATGTTGTATCTTTGTTCTCATTGGTTTCAAAGAACATCTTTATTTCTGCTTTCATTTCGTTATGTACCCAGTAGTCATTCAGGAGCAGGTTGTTCAGTTTCCATGTAGTTGAGCGGTTTTGATTGAGTTTCTTAGTCCTGAGTTCTAGTTTGATTGCACTGTGGTCTGAGAGACAGTTTGTTATAATTTCTGTTCTTGTACATTTGCTGAGGAGTGCTTTACTTCCAATTATGTGGTCAATTTTGGAATAAGTGTGATGTGGTGCTGAGAAGAATGTATATTCTGTTGATTTGGGGTGGAGAGTTCTATAGATGTCTATTAGGTCTGCTTGGTGCAGAGATGAGTTCAATTCCTGGATATCCTTGTTAACTTTCTGTCTCGTTGATCTGTCTAATGTTGACAGTGGAGTGTTGAAGTCTCCCATTATGATTGTATGGGAGTCTAAGTCTCTTTGTAGGTCTCTAAGGACTTGCTTTATGAATCTGGGTGCTCCTGTATTGGGTGCATATATATTTAGGAGAGTTAGCTCTTCCTGTTGAATTGATCCCTTTACCATTATGTAATGGCCTTCTTTGTCTCTTTTGATCTTTGATGGTTTAAAGTCTGTTTTATCAGAGACTAGGATTGCAACCCCTGCTTTTTTTTGTTCTCCATTTGCTTGGTAGATCTTCCTCCATCCCTTTATTTTGAGCCTATGTATGTCTCTGCATGTGAGATGGGTCTCCTGAATACAGCAGACTGATGGGTCTTGACTCTTTATCCAGTTTGCCAGTCTGTGTCTTTTAATTGGAGCATTTAGTCCATTAACATTTAAGGTTAATATTGTTATGTGTGAACTTGATCCTGTCATTATGATATTAACTGGTTATTTTGCTCGTCAGTTGATGCAGTTTCTTCCTAGCCTCGATGGTCTTTACATTTTGGCATGTTTTTGCAATGGCTGGTACCGGTTGTTCCTTTCCATGTTTAGGGCTTCCTTCAGGGTCTCTTGTAAGGCAGGCCTGGTGGTGACAAAATCTCTAAGCATTTGCTTATCTGTAAAGGATTTTATTTCTCCTTCACTGATGAAGCTTAGTTTGGCTGGATATGAAATTCTGGGTTGAAAATTCTTTTCTTTAAGAAGGTTGAATATTGGCCCCCACTCTCTTCTGGCTTGTAGAGTTTCTGCCGAGAGGTCTGCTGTTATTCTGATGGGCTTCCCTTTGTGGGTAACCCGACCTTTCTCTCTGGCTGCCCTTAAGATTTTTTCCTTCATTTCAACTTTGGTGAATCTGGCAATTATGTGTCTTGGAGTTGCTCTTCTGGAGGAGTATCTTTGTGGCGTTCTCTGTATTTCCTGAATTTGAATGTTGGCCTGCCCTACTAGGTTGGGGAAGTTCTCCTGGATGATATCCTGAAGAGTGTTTTCCAACTTGGTTCCATTTTCCCCCTCACTTTCAGGCACCCCAATCAGACGTAGATTTGGTCTTTTTACATAATCCCATACTTCTTGCAGGCTTTGTTCATTTCTTTTTCTTCTTTTTTCTTTTGGTTTCTCTTCTCGCTTCATTTCATTCATTTGATCCTCAATCGCTGATACTCTTTCTTCCAGTTGATCGAGTCGGTTACTGAAGCTTGTGCATTTGTCACGTATTTCTCGTGTCTTGGTTTTCATCTCTGTCATTTCGTTTATGATCTTCTCTGCATTAATTAGTCTAGCTGTCAATTCTTCCACTTTTTTTTCAAGATTTTTAGTTTCTTTGCGCTGGGTACGTAATTCCTCCTTTAGCTCTGAGAGGTTTGATGGACTGAAGCCTTCTTCTCTCATCTCGTCAAAGTCATTCTCTGACCAGCTTTGATCCGTTGCTGGCGATGGGCTGCGCTCCTTTGCAGGGGGAGATGCGCTCTTATTTTTTGAATTTCCAGCTTTTCTGCCCTGCTTCTTCCCCATCTTTGTGGTTTTATCTGTCTCTGGACTTTGATGATGGTGACGTACTGATGGGGTTTTGGTATAGGTGTCCTTCCTGTTTGATAGTTTTCCGTCTGACAGTCAGGACTGTCTGTTGGTCTGTTGGAGATTGCTTGAGGTCCACTCCAGACCCTGTTTGCCTGGGTATCAGCAGCAGAGGTTGCCGAAGATAGAATATTGCTGAACAGCGAGTGTACCTGTCTGATTCTTTCTTTGGAAGTTTCCTCTCAGGGGTGATGCCACCCTGTGAGGTGTGGGGTGTCAGACTGCCCCTAGTGGGGGATGTCTGCCAGCTAGGCTACTCAGGGGTCAGGGACCCACCTGAGCAGGCAGTCTGTCCGTTCTCAGATCTCAACCTCCATGTTAGGAGATCCACGGCTCTCCCCAAAGCTGTCAGACAGAGTCGTTCGCGTCTGCACCGGCCCCCGCTCTTTCCCCTAATGGACTGCAGCTGTGCGCTGTCTGCAGAGGTAGAGTCTACAGAGACAGGCAGGCTTCCTTGAGCTGCTGTGAGCTCCACCCAGTTCGAGCTTCCCAGCGGCTTTGTTTACCTACTTAAGCCTCAGCAATGGCGGGCGCCCCTCCCCCAGCCTCGCTGCTGCCTTGCGGATAGATCGCCGCAGACAGCTGTGTTAGCAGTGAGGGAGGCTCCGTGGGCGTGGGACCCTCCCGGCCAGGTATGGGATATATTCTCCTGGTGTGCCTGTTTCCTTAAAGCGCAGTATTGGGGTGGGAGTTACCCGATTTTCCAAGTGTTGTGTGTCTCAGTTTCCCTGGCTAGGAAAAGGGATTCCCTTCCCCCTTGGGCTTCCAGGTGAGGCGATGCCTCGTCCTGGTTCAGCTCACGCTGGTCAGGCTGCAGCAGCTGACCAGCACCGATTGTCCGGCACTCCCTAGAGAGATGACCCCAGTACCTCAGTTGAAAATGCAGAAATCACCGGTCTTCTGTGTCGCTCGAGCTGGGAGTTGGAGACTGGAGCTGTTCCTATTCGGCCATCTTGCTCCGCCCCCCTGAGTCTGTATTTTCATGTATATGTGCTTTGCATGAGGTTTTCTTCTGCTTCAGATATTTTCCTCATGTTAGCATCTGACAAATTTATACTTTTTTTCTATGAATCAACTGTTTTAGCACATTCACTCTGAAGCCTGCCCTGAATCCTCTTTCTGCTCTTATAGTGGGTTTTATGTTCCTTATTAGAGATATTGACACATTGAATCTTTTGAGTAAGTAACTTTCTATGATATTGCTACACATTTCAAAGGAAAAGGGAAAAAAATGTTATAGTGTATTGAGCTAGCATATAATTTTATTGAAAATTTGCACATTTTTATTGTGAATTGGAATTTTAAAACTTGCCTTTAGTGACTGGTTATTGCTGGTATAATGAAATATTGTGTCAAACTATCTTTTTAAATATTAATGGGTTTTGTGAAATCTCACATTTTCTAGTTGTACAATCATATTCAAAGAGGCATCTCAATCTGCAGATATTAATAACTTCATTTTTACTAACAAATTCTTGATTTTCAAGACAAATCAAAAGGAAATCTCTGAATATATCCAGGACTTAGAAGCATCCACATTCCTATTATTCTGTATGGGTATAAATCCTGATTCTGCAACTTGTCTGGTATGTTACCTGGGAGAGTCATGTAATTGCTTTCTGCCTCATTTTCTTTACAGTGATTTTGTTAAGGTTGGTATGAGTTTTAAATGAATTAAAACATGTGCTTGGAATAGTATCTAGTATTATTGAGTTGTTATGTAAATAAAATACAGAAACATTTCAAGTATATCTAAGAATTTTATGTATTTTTAAATATATTCAACAAATATTGTTTAGTTATTATTTCCACTACCGTTTAATTTATGAAAACTGTATTTTCTATATCTTGTTCTAGCTATAGGACAGGTTTACTTGTTATATGTTGACTTTGGGGTTTTTATCTGTAGACTATGGATGTTAATGATACTTTCCTTATGGATTTGTGTATAAAAAATAAGATAATGGTGGTAAAACACTTAGGAAGATTTTGAAATATTGTACATACCCACTAGATGGTACATAATGCTGTCAACATAAATCAGTAATTGAATATATAATAAAGATGATGTTTCATATAAAACTCACAGATTAACTACTAAGTGGCATTTGGGTAACTGACCAGTCATTCATTAAAGATAAATAAATAAATGTGGTTTTCTGTCTTACATATTATATCAAAATATTTTATCTCTAAAAGAGAAGTCATTTTAATACATTAAAAAATATCGGTGATCTTTATATAATTTTACAAAGGCATAAACTGTCAAAGCAATGAATGTCTACTTGGTCCTAGTGGAATAATCAAAACTGATATAACATCACATTAAAAGTTATATTATTAGAGCAAGCGTGTTCTTGAGTTCAGACTTCAGAAAATCATGGGAAACAGATAGCACATTTTGTGTTCTAAAGTATTATGATATTTGCTCAAATATGTTCAACAAAATACCCTATTAAAATGTATAAAACACATGAGTTAAATCACACATGATCTGTAGTTCAAATCAGGTTATATCCAACTTTAAAGACAATTATATAAAAAAGAGTGGTACAGTTGAGTGGTATAAATTTTATTTTAGTCACATTTTCTCCAGCTCAGACTTTTAAAAACATGAAGAATTAAAATCCTAATGTTCTTCAAGAAAAGAAAAAACAAAACATTCTCAATGAGTTGAATTATTCATGTAAAAATTAATTTTAATTTTTGTTGTTAACTTTTATTTCTTAGAGACACAGATTTATAAATGTGCTCTCTAAATTTTCCTTGTCAAATATATTGAAATTACAAAGTTCCATCATGAATCTATCAGTTTTTTCTTTTAAAATTCTATAATGAGATACTTTAATTTGGATGAGGGTATTATGCTCTGCTTTAGCAAATTTAATAACGTACTATTTTCTAAAAATGTAAGCCTAATTTATCCCCCAATTTGCATTTTTCATTATTGGAAATATAAACTATGCCTTCCAGTAATAGTTTTCTACTGAATAGCAAACTTTTACAATCATTATGTATGTGTGTGTATGTGTGTGTGTGTGTGTGTTGTTCTGAATAAAACTAATGCAGTTATTTAGTCACTACATTTTAGATTTTATCTATTTTAGTCTTAATTTGAGAATCTAGAATTTCATTTAGAGTCACAGAGGAAGCTGCATGGTATTTATTTGAGATAATGTAATACTCTTTTTTTTTTTGAGACAGAGTTTTACTCTTGTTGTCCTGGCTGGAGTGCAATGGCACAATCTCAGCTCACTGCAACCTCTGCCTCCCAGGTTCAAGCGATTGTCCTGTCTCAGCCTCCCAAGTAGCTGGGATTACAGGCTCCTGCCACCATGCCTGAGTAATTTTTGTACTTTTAGAAGAGACGGGATATCATCATGTTGGTCAGGCTGGTCTCAATCTCCTGACCTCAGGTGATCCACCTGCCTCAACCTCCCAAAATGCTGGGACTACGGTTGTGAGCCACCATGCAAACAATTCTCCCTTCTGGTCTTGCTGTGGAAGGTGTGATTTGGTGGTCTCTCTAATTGCCAAGAAGAGATTTATGTTCCCACCCAAAGGGACACGAGGAACTTAGTTTCCTTCAAATGTGGTTACTATGTTCTAGCCACACTGGCCTTCTTCCTATTCCTTTGAATCATTCACCTCACGCCTGCCATAATACCTTTGACCTTGCTATTTTCTTTGAAAAATTTCACCTAGAATCTTCCTATAGCTGAGTCTTTTGTATTATTCACACCTCAGAACAAATATTTTACGTACTATGAGTAGCTTTCACAGATATAAAACAGCATTCCTTCCCCATTCCAAACATACATACTTACAACACTTACACCTCCATCAATTACTACAATAGAATTCTATTTCCTTTTATTTATTATTTAATGCAATTATTCTGTTTAGTTGTTCATTTATTTTTCTAATAGTCTCTCCTACTGTAATGTAAGATTCATGAGAGTAGGGACAGGTGTCTTTTCTTGCTCTTTGCTGTGTCTCCAGCTTGTAGGACAGGACCTACTGTAATTGCTGAGTGTATGCCCTTATGTGCAAGAAAATAGAAAAAAAAAAAAAAAGAGGAAAAATAGAAGAAAGAGTGAGAGAAGGAGTCAGGAGTCAGAAAGACTACCGAATCACATCTTCCACAGCAAGACCAAAAGAAAATTGTACAGCCAATTTAACTGATTAATGAAAATGTCAGAGTATTACATAAGCTCGAATAAATTCCATGGAGCTTCCTTTGTGACTCTAGATGAAACTCTAGATTCCCAATTAAGAAGAAAAATAAGTAGGTGAGAAAGAGGACACATAGCAGCCTAGGTTTTAGGCCAACGGCTTTTAGATTTAGTAGAGGAGACCTCTCAAGTGCCTTTTATTACGCTATTGACTCCTGCAGTATAAAAACCCACTTGATGCCGGGCATGGTAGCTCACACCTGTAATCCCAGAACTTTGGGAGGCCAAGGAGGGTGGATCATGAGGTCAGGTATTCAAGACTATCCTGGCTAACATGGTGAAACCCCACCTTTACAAAAAATATAAAAATTAGCTGGGTGTGGTGGCGGGTGCCTGCAATCCCAGCTACTCAGGAGGCTGAGGCAGGAGACTCGCTTGAACCCAGGAGGCAGAGGTTGCAGTGAGCCAAGATCGCGCCACTGCACTGCAGCCTGGGCGACAGAGTGAGAGTCCATCTCAAAAAAAAAAAGGAAAGACAAAAAAAAAAAAAAAAAACACTTGAGGTTTCAAATTTAAGGGTATTTTGCTTGAGAAAAACTACCATGCTGTGCAAATCAAGATCAACAACACATCAGTGCTACTATTTTCGTTATCTAATGTTCGCATGACACTCATAATTTTATATTTTACTTTCCCTCACTCAGTTGAAAAATTTCACATGTTGAGTCATCTTGGCATGGAGACCAAAACTTTTATTTACATAAACCTTACATATATTTTTAATTATTTAAGCCAAAAATCTTTACAATATATTTATGTTTCAATATTTTTATGATCAATTATATTGTGTGTGCTACTTCTCATGAGTTCTTCTTAGAATTGATTATAATAGTATAGATTTAATTCTGGTGTCACTGATACATGTAGCAGAAAACAAAACTAAGTAAAATAGATGCCTAATATTAGTGCTAATGATTATGTAAGTCTTAAATAATGGCACATCACTTGAATAAATTATTATAATTGAAAATAATATATAAAATATAAGTAGTTTATCAATATAAAATTGTAAGACAAAATTATGTCCACATAATAAAAATTATATAATTATTAAATGTGAATTTAATAGGCAAGAACTAGAACAATTACAAAAGCAAAAAGGAAAGAGTTCATGTACTAAAGAAAATGGGAAACTTTCCTTTCTTTAATCGTAGTCATACAATAATTTATAGTTAATAATGTGGTAGGAGGAGGAGGAAGAAGAGTTAAAAACAAGTACATACGTCATTTCATTACCAGTTGACATACAATGAATCTCTGTAAACAGACAGTTCGGGAAGCAATGATGGGTAACAGAAGGCTTCAGAATTAAGTAAGAAAGACATGCTTTATAGAGGGAAAGGCCTTAAAACCGATTCTTTAGCTATGAAAATAATCTCACCATCTAATGTTGGGAAATTTCCAATTATATGAGTGCAATTTTATCCTGATTTCAACAGTTTTTGTTTTATTACTTACTAAAGCAATTGCTTAGATTAAATTAATTTTTTCTTACCAGGAGGGCAAATTTTGCAGTCTAGTGGTAAAACTTTTTTCCAACTATATACATATATATATATATACACACATACATATAGTTGAAAAAAATAACATATATAATATATATGTTAAAAGTCAACTTTTGGAGATTTGCTCTACATATACATATATATAAGTGTTTGCGTGTATATATATGTGTGTGTGTGTGTGCGCGCGCACGTGTGCATACATATCTATTCGGCAGCTTTTCCTAAAGTATATTCTGTGGGATTTAGTACCATGTGTTACCCATCAAACAATAATTTTGGGGAACACTACATATGTGCATCCCTTTCTTGCTAGAGATTCACTATGCTCACTACCAATTAAATGTAATGAGATTTGCATTATCATCTCACTAATACTGAATTTACATCAATGTTTTCAATCTTATTTCACCCCAAAATATTTCAGTTAACAGGCATCATGTGTTAACATTCCAAGTATCATGTTTGAGCAGCAATATAGTGTAGTGCTGAAAATAAAGGGCTCAGGGTTTGTGCTTGAAGTCTTCTATCTTGAAATCAGGGAAATTTTGTCATCAAAATGAGGTGGTAATAGAAATAGATACTTACATGCACATTGTGTGCATGTAGGTATATTTAAAAAAATAGATACACTATATATACACACACAATACATCTATATATACACACATATACATATCTAGTGTGTGTGTATATATATCACATTCTTTAGCTGTGTGTGTATACACACACATATGTGTGTGTATATATATAGTGTATCTATTTTTATATATATAGTGTGTATGTGTGTATATATACATATACACACACACACACGCACACATAATTTGGCTGTGTCTCCACCCAAATCTCATCTTGAATAATAGCTTCCATAATTCCCACGTGTTGTGGGAGGGACATGACGGGAGATATTTGAATCATGAGGGTGTTTACCCCCATACTATTCTCATAATAGCACGTCTCATGAGATCTGATGGTTGTATACAGGGTTTCTCCTTTCACTTGGCTCTCATTTTCCTCTTATCTGCTGGCATGTAAGATGTGCCTTCTGCCATGATTGTGAGGCCTCCCCAGCAATGTGGAACTGTGAGTCTATTAAACCTATTTTCCTTTATAAATCACCCAGTCTTGGGTATGTCTTTATCAGCAGCATGAAAATGGACTAATACAACATGTATATCATATATACATATATATATGTGTGTGTAGATATACATATATGTATATATAGTATGTGTATACATACCTCTTAGCTATAGCTAACTATCTGTATTAGTCCACTTTCATGCTGCTGATAGAGACATACCCAAGACTGGGCAATTTACAAAGGAAAGAGGTTTAATAGACTTACAGTTCCACTTGGTTAGAGTGGCCTCAAAATCATGGCAGAAGGCAAGGAGGAGAAAGTCACAACTTATGTGGATGGTAGCAGGCAAAAAAGAGAGCTTGTGCAGGGAAACTCTGCCTTATAAAGCCATAAGATTCATGAGACTTATTCACATGGGAAAGACCTGCCCCTATGATTCAACTACCTTCAACTGGGTTCCTCCCACAAGACATAGGAATTCAAGATTAGATTTGGGTGGGGACACAGACAAACCATATCACTATCTATCTATCTATCTGTCTATCTATCTATCTATCTATCCATCTATCTACAGATATAGTGTGTGTGCATGTATGTGTGTGTGTATGTGTGTGTGTTTGCTCACATGCACACACTTTAATCAATACCTGACACTTGGTACGTGATATAAAAGTGTTGTCATTATTAGAGTAGCCTTTTCTAGAACCATAATGGGACATTTCTGACATTACAGCAAAAATAATGCATTCACTGGTGTGAAACTCCAAGGAGCTGCTTTATTAGTGACTCTGGCAAGAAGCTTGGTGTTTCTCCTGCACACATTGGGTTCCAGCAGAGGACCTCAGGAAGGAGAGTGAAATGAAAAGACATGTGATACGTTTGAGATGTCAGTTGCAAGTCATGGTGACATATCCACTGGCCTGTAGGCTACATTTTTTAGGTTTTTGTTCTGGAACAAAACAGGCCTTAAAAATATGTTTTGGCCATTTCTTCTCTTGGTCATATCCTCTGTGGTCTAGTAGCTTTAGGAAGTGGACAGTACTTTTCCCTTTTTGTTCCTCCTCCTAAAGACTGTGTAAAGTCTTAATGTGGCATTTCCATTTATGGACTTCCGATTTTATGCACTTCACCTATATGTTGGTATACTCCAAATTAGGATTCCATAGGATAATCTATGTCCCTTCTCCTTATTATTTATTTTGTCCTCAGTCACCTGCTAGTCATATCATACTACTATCTGTAAGACTGGTTCACCAGATTAGAAATTCCCCCATACCAAAGGCATAATTTGAAGCATAAGAATATTGAAAAATATGTTCCCAGTTATCTGATACAGTTCATAACTGAGAATCCCTGTTGTACAGTAAGGGTCCAGCAATTAATGTATGATTATTAAATGTGAGATTATAGTTAAAATTTTATACCATACATCCTCTGGGACAATTTTTATAGTACATAGCACCTATTTGTTTTTAGCTGTCTCAGTTAATGTGAACTACTATAACTGAGTTTTTCCTTATTAAACATCATTAAAGGGAAGATTGAGATATAGCTTTCTAAAAACCTGTAACTTTGATCTAAATATTATCTCTTTTATATTCACAGAACTTTATAATATTTCACCAAATAAACCTCAATTTTATCATCTGCAAAATGGGGATAAAGATACAGTGCTTTATGCTCACAGAGTTTGTATAAAGATTATATAGGGCATAAGAATGCAAAAATAACTTGATGACATTCTACATATGCAAAGTAGAATTTCCTTTACTATAATTATTAACTTTATTTTTGTTAACAATAGTAGTATTTAAGCTTTTAGGTTTATTGTTTGATTAACATCTTTGTTGATGCAAAGTAAGTGAACTGAAAAGATCCCAAAAAACAGAAATATCCTGTCTTCAAAATACTTTATCAGTGGCCATGAAATTGATAATGAAAGGCACGCTCCAAAAAATTGATTAAAAATAGTTTTTGCTTTAACTATGATTGATTAAAAATAGTTTTTGCCTTAACTATGACTATAAAACAAATAATCAAAACATCAATTGTGTTTATTTTTACTAATTTTCTCAAATATTGTCACCATATTATTTGTATGATGCACATATCAGTTATCACATTGGCCATACTTATACAACATAGCTAGGACACAATAATTTAAGCTCCCTGTTCATTTGCAAGATGAGATTCAAATTTTGACAGAACTTCCCTTGGGTTAGCTTTTCTAATATAGCAGAGAGCTGCCAAAACAACGCTTGGAAGAACAAACAGTATTTCTGTGATTTTTCAGCTGGGTAACTCCTGACAGTCCTTTAGAAGCATGAAGAAAGTCTACTTTTGGAGATTTGCAGTATAAACTGAAGCATATCATCACCCCAAGAGATAAGAAACTTTACACAGCTGAAATGGAATCAAGTCACTGGCAATATCAGCAAGAAGCATTCTGTCATTTTTTTGTTGTTGTTGTAATTCTATATAACAACCTCTAAGGATATTCAGTAGATGTCATATTTCAAGATTGAAAATAATTTGTTAACCTTTAATCAAAAAAGTCGAACAGTGTTTCTTCTATCCAATACATTATTCCATTAAAAAAAAAAAAAGTCATTCCTTAAAGCTTTGTTTGGAAATAAATTAGTCATTCTGAAATAACATTGAAATTTATAGCATAATAAGAGTATTCCCTATAGATGTTTTCCCATCATAATACTGACATGGAAACATTACTGGTGACAGAGTGGAAATAAGTAATTCACTAGCAAGTTACAATATCTTTTTCCTAATTTAGTTCCTGAGCTTCTGTTGAAAAGAGACAGTACATATTATTATGTGAAAGTCACCCTTAGTACAAATGCTAAATTTCATGAAAGCAAATATTAAGAATTTCAAAACAAAGACAGTTAAAATTGAAAATGTTTTTAAAAAGTACAGTTACTAACTCAAGGCATAATCGTAAAGCAAATTTTGCCTGCGTTACATCATTATCACTATGTGACAAGCATCTTTTTGAATCCATTCTGTGACCTTCTGAGTATTTACCACCTTCATATTGTCCTTTGCCTATTATCAGATTCCCTATGTGACCCTTGGGCTTGCCCAACTCTATAACATCAAATGTTCCAAAATTACAGGTTTTTCTTTTTCACAAACTCACCATTCCTCACTTGGATTTAAATTAAGTTGTTAGGAAATCAAAGAATTTACGATGTGATACCTTCTCCTCCTACACAATGTTTTAGCCCTCCCAAAGTCCTTTTAATCCTAATTATAAAAATATATAATTAAATTGTTATACAGGTTTTTAAAACAGTGGTTTTCAGACTATTTTTTTCTCAAAAAGTTTTTATTTAAAAAGAAATTTACACCAAAACCCAGTATGCAAATTACATAAACGCAGAGCTGATTGCTGAATTGAGGGTGGAGACATTTAAGAAAACTTCTCAGAAACCTCGGGTCTTGTTACTCAGACCACAACTTCATCTGTCAAAATAATAGCTAACATCAGCCTTGTCACTGGAAGAAGAGAAAATAGGCAGGGTTTTAATTATTCCCTTCCATCACGGAAAATTTGCTAAGATCTACACAGTTAACCTATTCTTACGCATAATAAATGTCTTTAGTGTCCACCAATGTTCTCTTAGAAGAAGGAATCAGGAAGACACAACTACTAATCCCCTTTCCATCTACTACCAACTTTTTCTGAATTTTGATGCTTAGAGAGTTGCTATGTAATTTTTGACTTGTCACGTAAATCTAGTGAGACAGTAAACAAGGGCACTCCTCTATATGAAATCTGTTCAGAATCCAGCTATATAAAGAATTGTCAAAAAGTTGATTAAATGTCGGGATTAACCACTTAGATTAAAAATGGATATAAGAAATGTGTTTGAAAGTTTTCTTTTAAATTTACCTTCAAAAAGTATTTTCTTTTAGGATATAATGGCTTCAACTGAGAGGTGACAAGGTACCAGCAGCTCTGGCTCGCTTTTGGCTCCTCCTCGGCCTCGGGGGTTGCTGTGGCCACGTTTGAGGAGCCCTTTAGCCTGCCCCTGCGCTGTGGGGGCCCCTCTCTGGGATTGGCCGAGGCTGAAGCCGGCTCCCTCTGCTGGCAAGGAGGTGTGGAGGGAGAGGCACAGGTGGGAACCAGGGCTGCCCAGCGCTGGCTGGTGAGGATTCTGGGTGGGAACAGGCCCCGCGGGCTCGCACTCTGCACAGCTGTTGGCCTGCTGGGCTTGATCAGGGGAGGAGCTCCCTCTGTGCTGCAGGGTGCCCAGGCTAGGTGCCACAGAGTCTGGCGGCTAGCACAGGTAAGAGGTGAAGCCAGCTGGGTTGCTGGGAGGGGTGGGGACTTGGAGAACTTTTCTGCCTAGCTAAAGGTTTGTAAACACACCAATCAGCACTCTGTGTCTAGCTAAAGGTTTGTAAATGCACCAATCAGCAACCTGTCAAAACGGACCAATCAGCTCTCTGTACAATGGACCAATCAGCAGGATGTGGGTGGGACCAGATAAGCGAATACAAGTAAGCTGCTGGAGCTAGCAGAGGCAATCTCCTCCCCTCCACTTTCGTGTTGTGGGAGGTGTTTTTTTTTTTTTTTTTTGCTGTTTAGAATAGATCTTGCTTATGCTCAATCTTTGGGTCCACTTCGCCTTTATGAGCTGTAACACTGGGAAGGTCTGCAGCCTCACTCCTGAAGCCAGCAAGACCATGAACCTACCAGAAGGAAGAAACTCCAGACATATCTGAACATCAGAAGGAACAAACTCTGGACACACCATCCTTAAGAACTGTTTAACACTCACTGTGAGGGTTGGCGGCTTCATTCTTGAAGTCATCGAGACCAAGAACCCATCAATTCTTGACACACAATAATGTCAAATAGCTTTTATTTATTTTAAGTTGGGGAATAGACAACAGTCATACATAATTTAACCTAATAAAGCAAATGCAGTAATATTGGTACATTTTTAACCACACACACACAAAAATTGGTAGATGGCAAATTATATTCTCTGGTTTCCAAGCTATGCAAGATATAATATTTTTAGAGTACAGTTGAGATAACTGAAGACAAAAGTAACTTCAAGTTGGATACTAATCCACCATGTTGATTTCTGATTAGCCCCCATCCCTTGAATGACTCCTGATTCCTACTTTATTTACTGTTAGTATAAGAATATGGTCAACCTTGATGTCACAGAAGTTACAGGCTGTGAGGGGGATAGCATTCTTGCCTATTCTGAACAGTTGCCTTTAATTGTATTGCACGGAGCACTTAGATGCTCTCCCTATAGGATATTATTCCTGAGTCTGGTGTGAAGATCCACCTTTCTTGCAGCCGCCCAAGAACATGGTTCTGTCTATAAGTTACCCAATAAGACCACCTTTACACACAAACTAGATTTGTATGCCTCATTCTTTGTTTACTTGGATCCTTTGGTATTTGGGGACCACTTTGCATACATTGCCCTTTCACAGAAAACTAATAAATAATATCAAAGTGTTTTGGATGTGTACCATTTTAATCTGTGTGTTTTCATAAATTATTTCTTATGATTCTCACTAAAATCTTGTGTGATAATATTTTCAATTACATATGTGTAAATTGGTAAACAAAGAGGCCTGGTAACTTGCTCTGGTTGCCTCCCAGGTTACTACCATTTATTTAGACTCTGTGTAGGTACTTCCCACATTGATTCTGAGCTCATGTTGTGACTCACTTTAACCAATATAAAACAGCAATAGACACTGAGATTGTCCAAGCTTAGTACTCGAGAAGGCATGATGGTTTCTACTTTTGCATTTTGGGGAGCCCTGGTCCACCACGTAAGTCATTTATCTATGATACTGGAGATACTACATGGAAAGAATATGGTAAGACCATTTTGATTTGCTTGTTTAAGTTCTGAGATACATGTGCAGAATGTGCAGGTTTGCTCTGTAGATATACACATGCCATGGTGGTTTGCTGCACCTGTCAAACCATCCTCTAGATTTTAAGCACTGCATGCATTAGGTATTGGTCCTAATGCTCTCCCTTCCATTGACCCCCAGCCCCCAACAGGCCCCCGTGTGTGAGATGCTCCCCTCACTCTGTCCTTGTGTTCTCATTGTTCAACTCCCACTCATGAGTGAGAACATGCAGGATTTGGTTTTCTGTTCCTGTTCCTGTGCTAGTTTGCTGAGAATGATGGTTTCCAGCTTCATCCATGTCCCTGCAAAGGACATGAACTCATTCTTTTTTATGGCTGCATAGAATTCCATGGTATATATGTGCCACATTTTCTTTATTCAGTCTATCATTGATAGGTATTTGGGTTGGTCCCATTTCTTTGCTATTGTAAACAGTGCCACAATAAACATATGTGTGCATGTGGGAAAGACCATCATGAGAGACAGACACCCCCAGCTGGCCTCAAGAACAAGTTGAGCTAAGATTTTAAGCCACCCCAACAAGGTACCAAATGAAAGTGAAGCCATCTTTAATTTTCTTCCCCGCTTACCATCTTACTAAACCTACGTGAGACACTGAAAACATAACCAGGAAAAAAACCATATATATGAGCTGCAGTCAACATACTGAGTCTGGGAAATAATAAAATGCTTGTTGTTTTAAGCCAGTAAGATTTGGAGGCTGGTCATGGTGGCTCACATCTATAATCCTAGCATTTTGGGATGTCAAAGTGACTCATTGCTTGAGCCCAGACTTCAAGACCCACCTGAACTAGTGGCAACATAGTGAAACATTATCTCTATGAAAAATAAAAATTAGCTGGGGGAAAAAATGAAAAAGATACGGGGCAGCTAATTACACCAAATATATCACCAAAAACATGTATTTATGATTACATAGCTTAGTGAACAGGGATTTGAACATGGCAACATGGCTCAAGGTCCTATGCTTTTAATTAGTAGAATGCCCGTATCATGACAAGAACATTCTGATGCAAATAGACTTATATAGCACTGAAGCTCTGAATTAAGATGCAACATGTTTATCATAGTGGGGTGTCAAAATTATCCCCATCCACTGAATTTTGTCCATCAGATGATTTTTAACATCATAATATTAAAATGTTGAATAGTCCAATACTTTATACTACTTCTAATCTCTAATTGTGTATCTAATACCACAATTGATACTCAAAATTCTAATTCATTTTATTGCCACCTTAAAAGTCTACTTTTTTGTCTTCTTTATCTTAGTAACAATGCCCATTTCTGAAGAGGATAATTTGTAGTTATTCTTGAATTATCTCTTTATTTCATACAAATAATTTAATCTGTTGATAAATATTATTGGTTTGCCCTTTGAAATATTTTTCTAGGATTATCTGCACTTCTATATCACTGATTCAAATCACCAAACTCTCTTGCCTATGCTAGCTCAATACTATTCTAACTTCCTTTTAATCTGTTTCTTTGTCAGTGCAATATCAATATAGCAGCCACAGTAATGCTTTTAAGCTTATACTCAGCGTGAGAGTATAAGCTCCCTATTAACCAACATTCCATCAGATAGCAACTAAAATTTCTGGGTATACCTGGGTATTCTGCAGAGTAAGGAAAAGCAAGTATATTCAGGAGTGAAGTCAAAATGTGGAAAAGTGATTAGGCTGAGAATAATTCCCCACTACCACATTTTCTTTTCTTTTGAATATTTGTCCAAAAGTCAGGCTGAACCCACTCCCACCATTTTTTTTAAATCTTTGCAAGAAGGCAGGCTGAAGTCATGTAGGGTATGATACAGGTAATTTTTTTGTTGCTGTTGTTGCTGTTGTTTTCTGGCTACATAAACCAGAGAACGGAGCCCAGACAATGACAGCTAGTTGACAGGGAGTATAGGGTAATGAGAGGCTAAAGAAGTAAATCCCCCAACTCTGTATGATTACTTCTAAAGTTTCTGGTTAATCCCTGAGCCACACATTTTTTAGAAAAACTTAAGGGGATGCAGCAAAGACTTAGAACATTAAACTGAGGTTTCAAATAAATTCACAGCAGCAGGGAAGAGTATAGCCAACTGCTTGCTAAAACAAAAAATCAACATTTTTCAGAGGAATATGACAAAATACAGAATCTTCACAACATAATACCCACAATATTTAGGTTATAATTCAAAGTAATCTGACACACAAAGGAAATGTGTGTCATTTTCAAGGAAAAAAAGGCAATCAACAATTATCAACCAGATGACACAGATGTTGAAATTAACAGACAAGACCTTTAAAATAGATATTGTAACTATGAGAACTATGTTTAATAAGGCAAAGAACAAAATGGATTCAAAATAAATAAAAGCTACAAAACTTCTTAAAATAAAATCATAAAAAGCCTAGAAAGATAATTATTGATAAAAATTATCAGATGGGCGAATAACAAATGGAAGTGACAGGTGAAAGTCATTGAACTTGAAGATAGATCCACAGAAGTTATAAGGAAGAGTAATTTAAAAGATTTTAAAATAATTAACAGAGCATTAGAAATCTGTGAGTTAATATTAAAAAGTTTAATTCCTGGATAATTACAGAAGAAGTCTCTCTTTTTCTCTGCAGTAACATTGCCTTTATTACCACTGATTGAATACTTCATGCTTGCTTAAAGTCTTTTTTGGTCCTTGCTGTTGTTTCTTCTGCCTCAAACTTATTTAAGCTTGATATCAAATACCTTGTTTTCTTACCTCTTTCCTCTTTCTTTCTTTCTTTCTTTCTTTCTTTCTTTCTTTCTTTCTTTCTTTCTTTCTTTCTTTCTTTCTTTCTTTCTTTCTTTCTTTCTTTCTTTCTTTCTTTCTTCTTTCTTTCTTTTTGAGACAGAGTTTCGCTCTTGTTGCCCAGGCTGGAGTGCAGTGGCATGGTCTCAGGTCACTGCAACCTCCCAACCTTCGCCTACCGGATTCAATTGGTTCTCCTTCCTCAGCCTCCTGAGTAGCTGAGACTACAGGCAACCTCCATCACGCCCAGCTATTTTTTTAAATATTTTTTGTAGAGACGGGGTTTCACCATGTTGTCAAACTCCTCACCTCAGGTGATCCGCCCGCCTCAGCCTCCCAAAGAGCTGGGATTACAGGCATGAGCTAACAAACCCAACCTTCTTACCGCTTTCAAGTCTCTTCTCTACTCATTCTGTTTGTAATGTACTTGTCTCACCTATTCATTCTTTCCCCTTATGCTGCTTTCATTTTTTTCTACAACATTTATAATCTCAACTACTATAGATTTGTCTCAGGTTTTGTTTCATTTTTCCTTAGTAGATTGTACTTAAATGATGCCTAGAATTCATTTCTGTTTTATTACCTACTATAGTCTCAAAAGGTAAACTCAATAATTATTGGTTAAACCAACATGAATGAATGAGTAAATGAATGAATGGATATAACATGTGGAGACAACTAGGTCTACCTCTAGATGTTCCAGTTTTTCTGGAACACAAGAGTATTTTTTGTAGCCTGGGCTAGAGAATTGAGAAAACTGAGTGTCCCATATCTCCACAGAATAACTTCTCTGCTTAACTGCCTGTTCCCTCTAGCTGACAAAGAAATGATTTATAATTTCACCCTCTACAGTCTCTCTTCTTCAGTAGGCAACTTTGGTATTCGTTTGATTAATTTGGGACTCGTTGGATGCCCACAGTACACAGAATTCTGCTTCGTTAGACTATACCCAAGGTGATAATCAATTTCCTATAAAAAGGAGTTATCTAGTTTCATCTCTCCCAAAGGAAAGCTATATTTGACCTTTGGGAATTATAGTAGGATGAAATTACCTGAAATATCAAGAGGTGTATAAATTTTCTTTTTCTATTCCAAACTTTTTCACTCTGAATACCTATATACTATAAGATCGAATAATTACTGTGCTAGCACTTAGCCATGTGTCTATAGATCAATGGTTGAGTGTGTTGATAATCACCACCTTCTCTCCTTTCTGTTAAAGGAAGGCTCTGACACAAAAGAATAAAGTAGAATAGAGAGTTTGTCCTTAGGGCCCAATAAAAATGATATTAAAGTTGAATCTATTTTGTTTATGATTATTCTGGCCCATGGAAGAATGGGAAACAATCTGTCAGTCAGGACACAATGTTGTCAAAGACAAAAAAAACATTCCTTATTAAGGGTGAAAGTTTTGTCACTATGAGCTAACACTGCACTGTCTTAAAAATTGATTTTTTAACATAAGAAACGTTATTTAAGCAGGGTATTTTAATGCCTTAATAGTAAAAGATTAGCGAGTCTATTGCTTCACTGGTGGGATTATTAATGTGGATACCTTTGAAAATGAGTACTTGAATTGAAAGAAATGTATATTTTTGGCTCATGGAATGGGCATAGGAATCCATTTTTCCTAACCCATTCCCAATTCCCCGTCACTTCTATATATGAAACTTAGAATATACATCGTCAGTCAGTGGCCATTTCTTGAGATTATAATCCAAACTTGGGCCATTGAAGAGATCCTGGAAGGATCTTCCCAGAAGCAGTTGTCTTATTATGAGAAGGAATTGAAGTTTCCGATCAAAGGGCTTAAAGAAAAGGCTGCTTAATAAGCATATTCCAAACTGAAAGCAAATCAGTCAGGTTAAGAGTGAGGGAAAATTTTCTTGAGCACTCCGTCTGAGATCAAAGGAAGACTATGTTAACCAAAACCTTAATATTTAACTTTCTACAGTGTACTTCCTTTCAGAAATTGTTCCAATCCCTCAGCAGAGAAATGCATATATTAAAAGTGCTGGAATCATATTTTGGCCAAACACGTGATGGACAAGAGTTAAAATCTATATTCAGCCAAAGCCAAGCCTGAAGTAAACTCTCACATTTCAGACATGGAAATGAATTTAAAATTTATCCAGACAGTGTAGGGTAGTATTACAATTTTATTCCTTAAACTTTTTGTGGTGACATGTTAAGTTTGATATTAAAGGCAGAAGGAAAAATACTTAAGCATTATTGTTTGCTAATTCCTTACATGGATGCTGTACCAAAGGCTAACTTTGCACTGATGCCAGTGGAAGTACAAGCTAAGATTTGGATGCTGCAACCTCTATAGGTTCCTTGATTATGGTCATGTTGCCATCAAGTTCTATGCTTTCTTTCTCCTGTAATGCAGCTGACCAAGATGAAGCTCAATATACAGTGATCTCTTTAACACTCTTGATTTACTTAATAATGATGTTGCAATTTCACCAAGGTCATTTCATATACTTTAGAAGACGCCTTCTGCATATTTTCAGAAATGAAATTGTCCTCACTATTTTATATTTTTCATATTTTGCATGCACTTGCTGTTTCACACAGTCACTTGAGAAAATTGTGTTCTTAAACCTTGGATTAAAAAAAAGTGACTTTAGAAGTATCTGATTATATAAATAAATATTTATAGAATATAAATAAAAGTATTCCAATTGCATCTCAGTTTTTCTTGCATGAATACTAACTTTAACAGTTTCCACAAACAGAATAAAGGCATCATGAGAGAGATACCTTCACTATTAAAATCGTCAGTTTGGCTATACTTCATCAGGTTTCAGTAAATGAACTATATTCTCTAAAGCAGTCAGTGCTTGTTAGTGTCGTATTGGTATTATGTCTTTTGGAATATCTACATTGGTTTTTCTATCTGTAAAGTATGGAAATAAAGTTTTCTTGATTTTTGAACATCTTATATAAGCATATGAAGAGGAAGTTCCAAACTTTCTAGCACATGATGCAGTTTGCCTATGGCTAAGGAATAACGATAAAAGATGCACTGCTATCTCGTATCTCTGCTATGCCTAGTAATCATGTAACACATTCTATCCTGTGACTGCTTTCTGAATACACAGCTGAATATATGTGAATAAAATAAGGTGAGACTCCTCTATCATTCATACCCTCATCATATCTGTTAACTGTCAATTATATTTGTAAGATATTGAAGTAGGTATACAATTTTTCAGCTTTCCAAAGGCCAAGGCATGTGGCAATGCTAAGTAGTAGGGGTTTGTTTTGTTTTGTGTATAGTATGTTTTCCTAGTATATACCTGTACAGATTAGGATTTTCATTTTGTGGAAACAAATAGAGTCGAAGTGCAAAGGAGTGGAGAACTGGTCTATTCCACCGCCTGAGTTATAGTAAAATGTGGTCATTTACCTAATGAATATAGGGTGGCTCAGATTTCTAAGCAGCGGTCATTCCTATGACAGGGTGTACTGTGGCTATACCTACAACATCAGGCACAATGTTGAGAGATAATTGCAGCATCTCTACCCATTTGTGCTATCCTTTTGAAGATGTTTTTACAACAAACAGCCATAGAAGTTGGAGGTCGTATTCTATTTGCATCAGAGATTAGATTTATTTTCTGACTAGAATGATAGAAATAGTGTCTTCTTCAGGGACAAACATTAGGAAGATTTGCCAGAAGCTCATTATAAGACTGGGAGTTTCCAAACTTGCTGATTGTGAGCTATATAACACAGATCCAATGTGTTCTTAGCATTCATCAGATCTGTCCCCATATCTCCTGCACGGGACTTGGGGGACAAGGAGAGCTGGCATAAAGTTCACAATAGCTGCTGTGCTGGTGAATAATAACTTGTGTCACTGTTTCTTTCTCAATGGCATGTGAAACTGTGTGATGAGTAAACATACAAATTACGCTGTGATTTAGGGATTGCTTGAGCACTTGACATGCAGGATGGACATTCTAGGGGATACGTGGGCAACAAAGAATTCGTGAACATGCTTTTTGGTTTTAGCCACAGGCTGGAGGAGGCCATTTCCCTTAGTGAGGACAGAAAAGGAAAGGCCAACAAACTGGGTTTACTTTACTAAACTTTGGTTATAAGTTACCTGAAAATATTTGATATATATAATGTTTGTGGGAAAAAAAATCACTACTTGGCAATTAAATAAAAACAGAATATAGACACCAAGGCCAATGAATTTTTATTATACTTTTTATATTGATATAGGAAAAATAGCTAGACCATGTTAATTCTAAACCAAGGCTTGAAAAAGCTATTTTGTAGAGTTATTAAAAATGTACAACAATAAAATATTCAACAATAAATGTGTGCTCCCTTGTTTTGCTTGGTGTCAATAACAAATAAGCAGACATTCAAGCTCTGGACATATAAATAATGGGTGACTAAAATATTTAAGCCATTTAGACAAAAAATATTGGCTTATATTTTAAATGCAACACTTGTTCAGACATGTTGCTTTAATGCTTTGGGAAAGTAAGATATTTATGTGCTGTTATGGGCTTTGTGATATAACTATGTTACTATGTTATAGTATTCATTTACACTGATAATAATACAGATCTTATATCAATAAGGTAGCTTTAGAAGTCACATCTGCTGTTTTTTTCTTAAATTTTTGCAAATTCATTTAAGATACCACAAGCATGTCTGTATACTTTTTTTTTTTTTCTTTTGAGACGGAGTCTTACTCTGTTGCCCAGGCTGGAGTGCAGCGATACAATCTCGGCTCACTGCAAGCTCCACCTCCCGAGTTCACGCCATTCTCCTGCCTTAGCCTCCGGAGTAGTTGGGACTATGGGCGCCTGCCACCACGCCGAGGTAATTTTTTTTTTTTTGTAATTTTAGTAGAGACGAGGTTTCACCCTGTTAGCCAGGATGATCTCGATCTCCTGACCTCGTGATCCACACGTCTAGGCCTCCCAAAGTGCTGGGATTACAGGCTTAAGACACCGCGCCCGGCCTAAATTTCATGTTTTTTAAATTTAACAATATATTTCTATTATATTTCTATTGCATTAATTTTGAAAATCACTTAATGGTTATATAAATATGCTTTAATGTTATTAACCATGGAATTATATATAAATGTAACATAATGATGAATTAATCATAAAAGGTGTAATAATTACCCAGATAAAGTGCATCTGTAATCTATTTGATCATTTTCTTCCTTATTACTAATACGTTTTCTTTTTCAGTGGTAGAAACATCTAGGTATTCACCAAAATCATTTCTCTCTTTCTTCCTGAACTCACAGAAGCAAATTTAAGTGACAGTAGCATGTACCACTTATTTTTTCCTGTCATCCGCAATCTGGAACCCAAATAACGCAGCAATTAAGCACTGAATACACAAATGAACAAAACTTCATTAGGTAGACCAACACCTTACAAATAAATCAATTTTTCTGAATAACTCAATGGAACAGAATTCTACAACAGACTCACACCATCACTTCAGGACTGTCACAAAAGACAGAAATACATTTCTTTGTTCTGTATGTTATATTATGTGGGCTTTTGTTGTTAGGGCAGCATTACTCTAACCACTACCTTACCCTAACCAGTATATCTCCCATTTATATAATAATGCATTTTTCACATCAATAATTAAAACTACTGCATAGTTGTCTTCCCTGTCAATCAAGAACCTTTTGTCACAATCATCTAACTTTGGTTCACAATAACAATCTGAAAATTTATAAGTAAATTTTTCTCATTTTTCAACAGCATAATCGTCTTTCTAGAGTAGTCAGAAAATTTATCCCACGTCACACCGGATTAAAGCTTCAATATCATGACTCCTAGTAAGGTATGTTCTCCATTGACCCAATATGTAAGAGCGAAAAAGAGGAAGAAATTAACTGCCAGCCACTGTGGATCTAGCATTGATAGTGGTCTCTGAATTTTACTACTTTTCAAAATTATCTTTGGTCTTTGACTTTTACAAATTTGAAAGTCCTTGACTTTTATGTAATTATTTTAATTACAGTGTGTTTCAGTGTAGAGTTATCTTTTGTAGAATTCACCAGGAATGCTATCTGTTCCTGGGCTTCTCTTCGTTGGGAGCCTTTTGTTTATTGTTGAATTTTCTTACTCGTTACTACTTTGTTCATATTTTAAATTTCTTCATGATTCAGTCTTGGTAAGTTGTATGTTTTGAGGAGTGTGTCCATTTCTTCTAACTTATCCAATATTTTGGTTCATAATTATTCTTAGTAGTCCCTTGTGATCCATTTTATTTCTGTGGCATCACGTGTAAAGTCTTTTTCATTTCTGATTTTATTCATTTGTGCTTTCTCTCTTTTTTTCTTAAGTCTAGCTAAAGTTTTGTCAGTTGTATCTTTTCAGAAAACTCTTAGTTTCATTCATTTTTTTCAATTTTTTATTGTTTATTTTGTTTATTTCTGCACTAACCTTTATCATTGTTTTCTGGTGCGAAATGTAGGCTGAGTTTCTTTTTTCAGTTCCTTAAGGTATAAATGTGATTGTTTATTTGATATTGATGCAGGATTTTTTTTGCTCCTTCGTTCAGCTAAAATGAGGTTTCTTGTGTTACGGCCAGGAAAAATTAGGCATGTGGACACATTGAAAGGTGATGAGAGTGGAATTTATTAAAAGAAAGCTCTCAGGGAAACAACGGGGTCTTACCAACAGGCTCCCACCCCACAGAGTGAATATCAGGCCACCACACAGGAACTGAAGAGGCCAGGCTCCTCCCCACTGCATAAGTTGCAAATTCCCAGTGGCTCCACCCCATTCTCCCAGTGCACAGGCGGGCCGTGCCAAGTTGATTTATTTCCCTTATTGTGCATGTGTTAAGAGAGAACTTTTCACCATGGGCATGTTTAGGCAAGTCCCCTGTGCACAATGATCTGGAAAGCGTTTGGCTGTCTCTATCGATATCTTCTTTTATAAATGAAGACATTTATTATCACACACTCCCTCTTAGTATTACTTTTGCTGCATGATATAAATTTAGACATAGTGTGGTTTTGTGGGTTTTTTGTCTTAAGATATTTTCTAATTTTTCTGTTTATTTCTTCTTTAACTGGTTATTCAAGAGTGTTTTGTTTGATTTCTACATATTTGTTATTTTTCCAATTTTCCTTCTGCTATTGATTTCCAGTTTCGTTCCATTGTGGTCAAAAGAGATACTTGGTATTATTTCAATTTTATTAAACACTTTAAGACATTTTTATGACTAAATAAGTGATCTATACTAGAGAATGTTCCATGAGCATTTGAGAAGAATGTGTATTTTTTTGTTGTTGGGTTGAATGTTCTGAATATGCCTACTGGGTCCATTTAGTATGCAATGATATTCAAGTACATTATCACCTTATTATTTTTTTTGTCTGGTTGTTCCTTCCATAATTGAAAGTGAATTAGTGAAGTCTCTATTATGGTGTTGTTATTGTGTTATTGCTCTTCAGTTATGTTGATATTTGCTTTGTATATTAGATGCTCTGAGATCCCAGAATCTGAACATGCACTTAAAAAAAAAACCATGCAATAAAGGCAAGCCATAAACTTTCAGCTGTAGAAATTAGCCCATAGTAAGCTTTTCAGTTCATTTTAAATTCATGTGTGGTTAAGATTGTGAGATTTAACAAATAAAAATCTAGGAAGTCCAGGAAAATTTGAATTTCAGTTAAAAAGTAAATATGTTTATTATAGTTATAATTTGGGCAGTATTTGGGACATTATTATTTATCTGTCTCTTTAATATTAAGATAATATTGAATTAAGATAATAATTAATATTCAAAAATTCATTGTTTATATGAAATGAAGTTTAACTGGGCATCCTGGATTTTATCTGGCAACTTATGGGGGTTGTTATGCTCAGCCAGATAATTATGCCTCTGCTTGTTTCAATGTCTATCTTTTCCCTCAACTGTCTACTTTCTGCCCATTCTGGTCAGAGTGCCTGCTTATATTCCTATTCTTAACAAAACGGTTCGTCTGTTTACGTTGTATACTTTGTCGACTCTTTATTTCTTGACTTGACTCTTAAGTTTCAGAGCCTGATTCAAATTTGGTCATTTGACTAGCCATTTCAGCCACTTTATCTGATGCATGTATTAATCTCAGAACAAGCTTATATTAAGCCGTGTATTCTTTTCCGGAGCAGTCTTGTAATTATGGCCTTCCCATGATGGCCCTGCTTCCTTTCTGCATTTTAACAAGGATTTAGGTGATGCCTAGGTATGAGGATAACACTTCTAACATAAGACTATAATGAGTTGTTAGAGAACAATGATGAGGTGTTACAATAATGAGTTGTTACCAGACCAAAATTTTATGTTCAATTTAAGCCGTAAATACACTTATGTGGGGAAAAGAAAGATCAGACTACTACTGTGTCTATATAGAAAGAAGTAGACATAAGAGACTCCATTTTGTTCTGTATTTGAGATGCTGTTAATCTGTGACCCTACCCCCAATCTTGTCCTTGCAAGAGACATGTGCTGTGGTGACTCAAGGTTTAACAGATTTTGGGCTGTGCAGGGTGTGCTTTGTTAAACAAGTGCCTGAAGGCAGTATGGTTGGGAAAAGTCATCACCATTCTCTTAATCTCAAGGACCCAGGGACACGTATACTGCCAAAGGTCACAGGGACCTCTGCCTAGGAAAGCTAGGTAGTATCCAAGGTTTCTCCCCATGTGATAGTCTGAAATATGGCCTCATGGGAAGGGAAAGACCTGATAGTCCCCCAGCCTGACACCTGTGAAGGGTCTGTGCTGAGGAGGACTAGTAAAGAGGAAAGAAGGCCTCTTGGCAGTTGAGATAGAGAAAAGCATCTTTCTCCTGCCCATCCTCGGGCAATGGAACATCTCGGTGTAAAACCCAATTGTGTGTTCTGTTTACTGAGAAAGGAGAAAACTGCCTTAGGGCGAAAGATAGGACTTGCTAGCACAATACTGCTCTTTATGCACTAAAAAGGTTTATAGAGATGTTTGCATATGCATATCAAGGCACAGCACTTTTCCTTAAACTTACATCACAGAGATCTTTATTCATATGTCTTACTGCTGACCTCCCTACGATGATCCTATTATCCTGCCACTTCCCTTTTTCTAAGATGGTAAAGATAATAATGATCAATAAATACTGAGGGAACTCAGAGACCGGTGCTGGTGCGGGTCCTCTGTATGCTGAGCGCCAGTCCCCTGGGCCCACTTTTTCTTTCCCTATATTTTGTCTCTGTGTCTCATTTCTTTTCTCAAGTCTCTCGTTCCACCTAATGAGAAACGCCCACAGGTGTGGAGGGGCAGGCCACCCCTTCACTTTATTATACGGTAGAATCGTACTTTCCTGTTTCCTTTGAAGTTAGATATGGCAATGTGACTTTTTTATTTTCCTCTATAATGTTAGCAGAAATAGTCAATTGTGGACTGTTGGCTTAAAGAGTCAGAAAAAGAATTACCTTCTTTCCTCTGCTGACATGACATGTTTAGAATCATGTGCTAAAATATGAAGTGTTTGAGTGACAAATTAGCAGAACCTCCTTTGTAACCCATTTTGAACATACAGTGAGCAAGATGTAAAACTATGCTGAGAAATTAGGGTTGTTACTCTATGGCATAAACCTCCCTCATGGTGATAAAATAGCCACTACAGATAATCTGAATGAGAGAATTATCCAGCCCTTTATTTCTGAGAGAAACACTAATTAGTCAGTAATTGGTGAGTCCTCCATTATGATGAAGTAAACCAAAACCTAAAGTCACTGCCCATTTAATTTTAAATAGAAATTAGAGGGCAATGTTTTACTCATTTCAACTGGAAAAAAAAGGTTAAGTCTTATACTCTACATGTTTATCTTCTCTTCTAAAATAATGGCATGGAAATCAAGGTCAGCTATTTATTCCATGCAACCCTAAAAAGACATAACTAATATTAGAAGCATCACTCAAATTACTAATACTAATGTGTCCATACTTAACACATTACTTATTAACTATGCATAAGTAAATTTATGTTAATGTATAATTCATAATCAGCATAATTAAAGTGTACTTTATTGAACTTAAGTACCCGATCTCTATAACACAACTAATATGATGTTCTAAATTACCTTAGTTGTTGTAAATAACATGTTAATGCTTTTATTTTTCTTACTTTATATAAAAATAATAAATTAATACTTTTTGTTCAGACCACCTAATATTCAAGCTCTTTAAGCAATATACATTATCTTTTACTGACATAATGACTATCAAATAGATTTAGTCTAAATATGTATGATTTTTTAAGGATTAATAGAAACTAGGTGTAGGAAAGAAAATAGAAATAGGAAAATATCCATATAATATAAAAATATATATTTGAGCAGATGGAATGAGAGGTACTCACAGTATGAGAAACACATGCAAATCTTTCGCTATACTCATAGCTGTAATTCAGTTTTCCTGTATGATATTATACTTTGATCATAATTTTTGATGAATATGTATATAATACCTCAGTTGAAATAGTCCTACAGTCTTTTTATGGTTCTCATTCCTTTTTGACTCTGTTTTATTCCATATTAGGTGATAGAGAATTTCATCTGATTTTCATAGTTGAATGTGAAACACATCATTGTCTAATGTAACACTAGTACCTATTGTAGTTTCTATGCGTTGCTACTCAGACATTTTGAATTTTTTTTATTTTAATATTTGATTGAAGGAAGTGAATTTTCAGAAGTACATAGTATCCTTACATATGCATTTCTGCCTTATGCAAGTTAAAATTAAGTAACATATGTTTAACTTTACAAGTGGTAATTCTACTATTACTCAAAATGTACAATCACTAACAAATGCATATAGCTGTTATATACACAATCACTATCTACCTGTCGCCTCTCAAGTTCAACGACTGTGATTTTCATGTGATCACTGTATGTACACATGTATTTTTTACATATAAAATTACTTGTATTTATCGATATTGTCCTCCAAAATCTGTGAAGTTTTCAAAGAAAAGGGAAATCACATGCTTATTGCTGCATTCCTTGTACTAGCAACAAGTTGGGAAAATATAGAGGTTTGTTAAGTGTGTTTTGAATTAATGATGCTTGCTCCAATACCTTTTATTGTACTTCGGTGTAATCAAACACAACTCTTTATTTCTTTATTATTGGTCATATGCTTTATTTCTTTATTATTGGTGATATGCTTCATTTTGTTAAAAATATGTTTATTTTCATGAGTTCTTCCATGTTACACAAACTTATTAATTTAGTCCTTCTATCTGGCTTGTATGTTGGGGCAGAGTAGATGTTCCTTCAAGATGGCTCAGGTTTACCCACTCAAGACTTTGCATCATCCTGCATATGAAAACAATAATTTGAAGAAGATGCAGAGCATGAGCTCATGTAGCAGAAAGTCTATTTCCCCGCTTATGGGAACTTTCTAGTTCTTATGCAATTTTAAAAGCAGTTCATGAACTATTTGTCTATATTTCTAAATATCTAGAATGTGTGGATGGGGGTCCATATTCACTTATTTAGTCAGTTGGGCAAATACAAATTGAGTATTTACAACACATTTCTAGAATGAGTAAGGCATGGACCTTGCAAGGAACTACCTCATAATTTAGAAAGGAAAATAAGACTAGTGAATACATGAATAAAATAATATTAGATGTTTTTTAAAAGATACTAAAAGCACAAAGATAGAAGAAAGGAAGAAAGCATAAAATTCATTAGAGGAGGAACAATTAGGAAATAAAAGACATGGTGTTTGAAAAAGGATCTGAAGGTGGGTATAAGTTTCATGGTTAGGAGATGAGTGAAAGGATAAGAGAATTATATTCCAGTGAGAAAATAATAAACTCAAAGAAGCAGAATATTTTTAGTGGATGCTCTAAAATACGAGGAGAAATGTAGATACTGAGTCTAGAAAATATTATATATCGATTAAGATTTTCTGAAATTTTTGTAAGGCACTTCAAGGGATTTGATCAGGAGAGTTATATAACCAAAGCAGTGTTTTATTATTTAAAGTCTGACAATGACAACTGAAGGATTGAGGAAAGAGAAAGAGAGAGAGATCGAGTTTTCAAGTGATTGTGCAATTACAATATTCTAGGTGATCAGTAACAAAGACTAAATATAAAATGGGGTCATTTTATTACAAAGTTTTTAATGGATCTCATTATATCAGGATTTGTCTCCATTATTGTTCAGTGGCCCAACTCTGTCTTTTTGACAAAACAATTCTTAAGTTACTCGTTTAAATGTTTGATTAGATTGTTTTAATAAAAAATCTTGACCCAGGCCACTGTTCTGACTTCATATTCCACAATTCTATCTTCTTGCCCTCTTTACAACAGACTCAGTATGCATCACACTCCCAAGATAATCCTCTTATAATTCATTGCATCAATGCATGCTATTCTCTTGTTCTTCTCCACATGACAAGTTCCTTACTTCAGTACATCAGTTTATATGTTTTAATTTGTAAACAACAGAAAACAATTTTAAACTAGTTTAAACATTAATGGAAATTTATTGAATCTTATAGCTGAAAAATGTAGATTTTTATGGCTGAGTTAATTTGCTACCTCTGTGTTGACATTGAAGAGTGTTTTTAAATTTTCTTTTTGTCCCTTTGAGCTTTTATTACCCTTGAGATATAGCTATCAAAATTATTCCAAGTCCATCTCAAAACACACTTCTGCCTTCTGAAAATTCTTCTTTTATTATCTATCAGTATCTCCACTGTTTCACAAACTTTCTTATTTTCAACATGTCACCACTTTACACAATAATTTCAATAATACATGCCTTAGAATAATATTAACTCATAAAATATTTATGTTAATTAGAGTGATGTCTAATATCTCAGAAAATATTTGAATCTTCTAATGTTCCTTTTCTTCCAAGTCCTCTACAAATAAATAACTGTGAATAAAAAAATAAATGTTTGAGTTGAGTAACTTTTTTTTTCATTTGTTCCCTTTGTTGCCCTGACAAATTGCTTTAAATTGTCCTGATGAATTGTCAAATCTCAAGTAGCCCTACTGATAATTTTAAGTCCTGTTATTTCCAAAGCAAAATGCTTTGATGAAAATGTGAATCTTTAAATATCTCAGTGTGAGGCAATGTTTCTGGACAATTTAGGATCAGAAACTCCTTCTCCCCTTATTATTAGTTATTTGCACTGCCGTAATGATGAAAGTATACTGCAAGGAGACTGAGGAAAATACTTTCATATTTAACTTTGTTAAAATGTATTTTTAATCAGATTTGAACTGATTAGATTCCTTGGTATGGGTAACATCATTTCCCGGAATAATTTTTAAGATTCAACCAGCTTCATTGTGAAGTTTACTCTGAAATTCCAAAGTCCATAGATATTAAAAAGGAGCTATCCAGGGAAGGTACTGGTAGTCAAATCACTGCTTGGACTGTTAAGGGATACTATTTTTTGAGATAGTGGGAACATAATTTGTACTCATTGTATTTTTTCTTCATATACTACTCAGAGGTAGAAATTGTCATTCTCTTCACTTTTTTGGTGACAAAACTAAATTTTAGTGATGCTGAGCAATTAGCCCGATGCCATGTAGGCAGTAAAATAGAAAGCTAGAGATTTAAATCTGATCTCTCTTATGCCAAAGCATTATTTTTTTCATTCATTCACCTATTCAATATTTATGAAGTATTTACTGTGTAATTGACTTTCTAGAAGCTGTGGATTATGTGATGAACAGGAGAGACATGAATCTGATTCCAAGGATTATACCTGAAAAGCACACTATAAAGAAGTGATTATATACATAAAATAAGTAAAACATCATACACCAATAATTTCTGTGCAGAATAACATAGGACGATGTGAAAAGAGAAAATAAGAACTCCACACGCAGATGAGTCAGGGAAGTTCTTTCTGTGAAATGGGCATTTAAAGCAGAGTTGAGAATGACAAAAAGCCCACAATCTCAAAACCAGAGGGAAGAATTTCAGTATAAAGTATGACCTTGATCTGAACGAAAGCCATATACTTGAGTAGAGAGGGAGAAGAAAGCAGAAGCCAAAGTAAGAAGTTTACATTTAATTCCAAATGCAGTGACAAATCTTTGGTGCTTTTAAGTAATAAAGTAAAACTTTGGCTACTATGTTGAAAATAACTTACAGAAAGAAAAGGATAAAGGTAGAGCCCATGGAAAGCAATTACATTGGTCTAGGGGAGATGTAATAGCAACTGGAAGAAGGCATTATAGAGAGACTGGAATAAAGTAGGCAGATACTGAATATGTTAGTAGAGTCAGAAAGACTTATTTTACTAGTTCCTTATTGAATTAATATTCTACACATTACTACAGGATACCAATAAATGCATGTCATTCATGAAACATAATCTAGTGAGTTTGCAAATATCTGTTATACTATCATACTTATGTTTCAGATTGTATAAATTCCTAAGGGTCTTACTTATATGGGGGTGTCTGAAGATTCAACCTAAAAGGAATATAAATAAACTATTTTTAAATGAATACAATTAATGAGGTCCTATAGAATCAAATTCATCATTAGACCACTAGAATCATTATAACGCTTGCTGAGATCATTGATGATGTCATTGGTATAATGAAAGAGAAATAAAACTTTAAAATTATTACAACAGGAGAAAAATAATTCTTAAATTTCATAAAAAGATATTCATCCTATTGATATGCTTTTATAATGCCTGCCAACCTTGTGTTGTATTATTTTAAATTTAAGTATAGGATTAAAAAGTCAAGCTATTCTTTAAATGCATACAGAAGTGCATTTTGAATTTGTGTACTAATATATGAGTGCTCTGTAAATTCCATTGCATAATACAAGCAAAGAACTATCACAAAACATTTGTTTCTTGTCCCTGAATGTTTAAAGATCTTGTTTTCCCTTATATCCTCTCAAAGACACTTAAATAAATTGATTCCCAAAGTGATATGTTTTCAGTACTATCAATCATTTAAATTGGGGAATCAAATGGTTTTATAAATCTTGTAAAAATGCATCTCAAGTTCTGGGATTTAATTTTGTTTTACTTAGAAGGTAATAAACTAGCTTACTACTAGTTCATAGATACTGGCAAAAGACATGAAACTTTTGAGTCAGAGATGAAGGCTTTTATTGCTCACAGCACAGCAAGAAACACAATGTTTGTATTAGTTCTCATTGATCCTTAAGTTCCATAAGGGTGAGTAGTGGAGCCCAGGTGGATGCTGTGCCTACAGTTTGTTTTTAGTTTTAGCACCTACAGTGTGTGTATTATAGTTCATTCTTTTTTTATTGCTGAGTACTATTCATTGCATGGATGTACTGAACCTTGGAAACAGTGAGATTGGGGACTCATCGCTTTTATAGTAAGTATAAAGAATGTCTTCTCTTTCTGTTGGAGGAAGGCATTACTTCATACCTCAAGATTGCTTGATGCAAGCACAATCCTGAGAAATAATCTCAGTAAAAAGTGGTCAGGGCCTTTGATTCTTGCTAGAGTCAGCATGAACGTGTCTTAGGGCCTACAGTGAATTGGTTTTATCAAATGTGCAGACATAATTTAAGTTCTGAAGATTCAACTTAATAGAAATATAAATAAATTATTTTTAAATGGAGATAATTGGTAGAGTCCTACATACTTCAATTTAAGTTGTGAGAATTCTAAACTGTTTTCATTACTACCAGGATTAAGAAAATAGTGACAATTATTTTTCTCATCATAGCTTATTTTTCCTCAAAGTTTCTGCCTTCTTGTTCTTAAATTTACTTTCATTGAAAGGTCCTTCAAACTTTTTCATTTATTCTTCTTACCTTGTGATGTCTGTAGTAATTAATCTTACAGAATATCTCTGTTATAGTGTTCCCACTTTCATCCCTGGATTACAAATGCATGAAAATATGCTTGACCTTATTGTCTAGGTCTTCAGTTGATAAAGACATAGTTCAATACAGTTTTGGTTTTTATTTACATTTCTATTCATCTCATTTGTTCTGAAAATATATGCTATTTAAGGGTATGGCAATAGCATTTGAGAAATTCAAACTACAGGATATTTTAATATTTATTTTTCTTTGGTTTTAGTTTTACTATTTCATCTAGTTGAGGGAAATCAAATTGTGAAATGAAGCAAATGATTTACAGAAAATAGAACTCTAGGGATTTGGTACTAATCAGTAGGGAGAATATACAAGAAGATTGTTAACTTAAACCTTACCCCTTAAAATACAGCTATAGTTCATTTTGCTACAAATGAAAAGAGATACACAGCCCTGACTCAGAGCCAGGTGAGCTCAGCCTATGTAGGTATATAGGAAATAATTTTTCTTATATTTCCTTTTAACTTCCTCAACACATCTGTGCTAAGATCTGTAAATTCTAATCTTTCTAATACTTTATTTCTTTTCTTTTCTTTTCTTTCTTTTTTTTTTTTTTTTTTTTTTGAAGGAGTCTCACTCTGTCGCTCAGACTGGAGTGCAGTGGCGTGATTCCAGCTCACTGCAAACTCTGCCTACTGGGTTCAAGTGGTTCTCCTGCCTCAGCCTCCCGATTAGCTGGGAATATAGGAATACACAGGCCTGCCACCACACCCAGCTAATTTTTTTTTTTTCCTGTATTTTTAGTAGAGACAGAGTTTCACCATGTTTCCCAGGCTGATCTCAAACTCCTGACCTCAAGTGATCAACCTGCCTCAGCCTCCCAAAGTGGTGGGATTACAGGTGTGAGCCACTGTGCGCCACCTCTATCACTTTATTTCTTATCTTGGCTAACATAGGAGCACCTCAGTCATTTAAAAGACTAAAATTTCCCTTGTGTAACATTTTATCTCTTTCATGGTTTCCTTCCATTCTATCATTCAGAATTACTCACTCAGCCTTACTTAAGCACTTCCAATGAAAGATCACTGTTATACATTAGGCTGACATTTGTTTTCTACATAATTAAATTTGGCCAAAAATTAAGACCAATCTTCCTATTTAAAATTTTATTAATTATCATTAAACATTTAAAAAATAATTACATATTTGCATGCAGTTGTAAGAAATAATAGAGATACTATGTACCCTATACTCAGTTTCCACCTGTGGTAACATCTTGCAAAACTGTCTCACGATATGACTACCAGAATGTTGACACTGGTAAAGACCACATACTAGGTATAATCTTCACACAAGTTTCGCTCAGATTTCCCTTTTATAACCACACTCACTTCCCACATGCAGTCATCCCCTATTACCCCTGGGTTCCAATTACCTGATTTCCACTTTTTTAATTTAATCATTTCAAGAATGTAAATAAATGGAAGCATGTAGTATGCAACGTTTTGGGATTGGATTTACTCATTTAGCACAAATCTCTGGAGATTCACTCAGACAGTTGTATATTTCACAGTTTGCTCCCTTTTATTATCGGGTACTATTGCATAGCATGAATGTACCAGGTCTATTTATGTAGTCATCCACCCATTGGAGAACTTCTGAGTTGCTTCCAAATTGGGGGCTATTACAAAAAATGCTGCCATGGGCCTTTCCTGTGGAGGATTTTTGATGAACATACATTTTCATGTCACTGGGATAAATGCCCTAGTGTGCAATTGCTGGGTTATATGGTATTTACATGTTTTCCAGAGTGGTTGTACCATTTGATATTCTTAACAGCAACGTATGAGTGATCTAGTTTCTCTACATTCTTATCAGCATTTTGTATTGTATTGTATTTGGTATTGTCACTAGACTTTTTGTCATCATAATAAGACAAAGGGGAACTACTGTATTATTGTTATATCTCAGAAATGCAGACAGTTCTCAAACCTGATGCTTTTTTAAGAGGCAATAGATACCCTCTCTTTATTCAATAAAAACTTTTTACAGTTTTTATTGCCATGTGTGAGAAACACAATTGCAAAATGCTAAGCAAAATGCATATGTTCTATATAATGATCTCAATAACACTGCAAAGCAGGTTGTCCTCATTTTACCTTTTTTTATTCAAATTGAAGTTCAAAAAACTTAAGTGATCTTCCCACCATCACAGCATAGGAGACTAAGTTTAGATTTGGAATCTGGGTCTATTTAGCAAATACCATGCAATGGCCATTCAACCCAAAAGATATATTGTTGATCACACTTGGTGTCAGACGTTGTACTAGAAATAATGAGAGAGAAGCAGTCTCTGCTTACAAGGAGAGCATTTTCAGTAGAGCAGAGAAAATACAAACATTTTTAATATATAAATATCGTGCTGAAGGCATAAAGGCAGTACAATGGAACTTCAAGGAACAAGCACAGAATGGAGAATCCAGACAAGGCCTACATCTCACAGTGTTCTTTATTCTCAGGTACTAGCTCACCACCAAGACGAAGCGAAGAAAAACAAATGTGTCTATAATTCCTCACACCCCCTGCTCCAGTCTCTCATCCTCCTGCTAAGGAAAAGTACAAAACCAGTGAGTGATTACAGCAACACTGAATAAGCTTGCAGCCTCTTCATCCTACACTCCACCCATTTATAGAATATTTGTGTTTCAGAGACAGGCATTCGTTCAGGAATTTGAAACATGTTTCCTAGATATGAGAAGCAGCTTCATGTGTCAAAAAGATTCTATAAAAAGCCAAAGTATAAAAAAAGAATAAGGCAATTTTAAATGAAAGTGGCTTCCTATCCCAATAACATAAATATGTATGTATGATGAGAATGTGAGGAGATAGGTTTTATGGAGTAGTTTGACATGAAGAAGAATCAACATATGCCGCACATGATGTTGGCCTTAGGGATCTTGCTAAATGATCAGTATATTTTGATGGATATAGCTTTGGTTTATACTGATTTTTGGAAACCTTAGCGCCAAAAAGGTTTTATTTTCATTCAGCTTGTTCCTGTGCTAATCTAAGATGTTACAAAAAGGCTAGAGGCATGAAATCAATCACTTGACAGTTATGTTCCCGATGTATTTGAAAAAAAGAAAAAAAAAGCAGTATTTGCTTTTGACTGCCATCTTGACATGGATAAACTGTTGGTCACATACATGAAGACTGAACACTTTACACAGGCGAGAGAGCTCAGTGCATTGCAGCCCAAAGTTGCCTGGAACTTGCTTTCATGTGTGAAGTATCACATCACCAAGGGGAGGAAAGATGCTACTATTTGTCATGTTTAGTTTTACAATACAAAAAAGGAAAATAAAAAAATAAGGCACTTTGATATATATGCATCATTGTATTTTGACTTCGAATATTGTTGTGCATATAGTATGGCTTCTTGCCTAAGGTCTAACAGGGCTTTATGACTACCCACAGCTAAAACTTTGGCTTCTCACAATAACAACCCCCTTTTTTCCCTAGTTTCTTTATCCACACAATTGCTTCTACCTGGAAGTTGCTTATTACCTGGACGTTTCTTCACATGCACTCTACTCTCCTTACTTTGCTGATTCCTATCCATCCTTTATTTCCTGGTTTAGATGCTGCTTTCACTAGGAATTCTTCCCTGATCTGCCCAATATCAACTCAGTGGCCTCCCTTATCCTCTCTTATGAAGCTATGACACCTTTCACCAAATCCATGCAACATATCAGGAGATCTATGAGCCCAGAGTTAAGAACCTTTGCATTACAGAGTTACATCCAGCAATGCGTTGTGAATTCCCAGTGCCTACCCATGTTTTTCTGAGATGAGACACTAAGGAGTTTGACCACATACCTCTCACAATTCGTCCTGCTGGTCTACCAACACAAATTTTGCCACAGAACTTTGAGATTTACCTGAAAATATTCACTTCCTTTGTCTCAGTCAAACCTTTATTTGGTATTTGTTTCTATTCTCAGTTTTAAAATGTTTCTTCCTATTTGAGAAGAAAAAAAATTATTAGTGTAAAAACCTATCGATTTTAAGTTTTCTTTGTTGGAAATAATTCTTTAGATTTTGTTTTGACTTTCAATTTCTCCTCTCTATAAATTAAGATGAAAACATATTCTTTGTCTCATCACAAGCCAGTTGTGCAAATCAAATGAGATCATGCATGTAATTATTATCATTAAAAACCGTTATTTATTGGTCCCATACTATATACCAAACCCTTTGTAAGGAGCATGTCTACATAAATTTATTTAATCTTCACATAAACTTAATGACAAGGTAAAAGCACCAGTAAGGCACTGTAGGGTCCAACCCTACGGGACTTTGCGGGTGTTCTCCCTGTGTGTGAAATGAGGAGATCGTAAGAAATAAAGACACAAGACAAAGAGATAAAGAGAAAACAGCTGGATCCAGGGGACCACTACCACCAATAAGCGAAGACCAGTGTTGGCCCTGAATGGCTGGATATGCTGCTATTTATTGTATACAAGACAAGGAGGCAGGGTAAGGAGGGTGAGTTGTCCAAGTGATTGATAAGATCCAGCAAGTCACATGATCATAGGACAGGCCCTTTCCCTTTTAGGTAGCCAAAGCAGAGAGGGAAGGCAGCTTATATCAGCGTTTTCTTCTATGCACTTATCAGAAAGATCAAAGACTTTAGACTTTCACTATTTCTTCTACCGCTATCTTCTAAGAACTTCCAAGAGGAACCAGGAGTATGGGAGGAACATGAAAGTGGACAAGACACGTGACCACTGAAGCACAGCACCACAGGGAGGGGTTTAGGCTACCGGATGACTGTGGGCAGGCCTGGATAGTATCCAACCTCCTACAAGAAGCTGGTGAAGTAGACTGTTCCCTGACTCCTCCAAGCAAAGGGAGACTCCTTTTAGCAGTCTGCTAAGTAACAGGTGCCTTCCCAGGCACTGGCGTTACCGCTTGACCAAGGAGCCCTCAAGCGGCCCTTATGCGGGCATGACAGAGGGCTCACCTCTTGCCTTCTTGGTCACTTCTCACAATGTCCCTTCAGCACCTGACCCCATACCTGCTGGTTATTCCTTGGTTATATTAGTAATACAACAAAGAGTAAAATTTAAAAGCTAATGATTAATAATATCTATACTAATGATTGATAATGTCCATGATCATCTTTATATCTAATTTGTATTGTAACTATTCTTATTCTATTTTTTTTTTTTTTTATTATACTGAAACAGTTTGTGCCTTCAGTTTCTTGCCTGGCACCTGGGTAATCATCCACTCACAAAGCAGTCAGCCAAGATACAAACTAAGGCAGTATGATGACAGTAAAGACTCAAGTGCTACAGTAAACTGCTTCCATTACGAGCCACTCTTGAAAGTCCTTGTAAATAATAGCTAAGAAGTTATCCCTCTGTACACTCTTAGGAGATATCTGTGGTCCACATAGGAGGGTAAAGGCTGATAGATTTCTTGAAATGTCCCCACATAGGTCTGTGCTTTCTGTGGTTATGGTGGGAGGAAAGGTAATGAATGTGACAGATCTGTTTCACATGGTCTGCATTTCTCTGTAGCCATGATAATGACTCTTGATCAGACCCTGTGAAGTAAACTGTTGCAATGTTTTCACAGATCTTGAGTATTGATGTTGTTCTATATGCCTGAAACAGTATGTAAATATGAGCCAAGTCATCAGCATGTTTAAAGTAAACTAAAGATTAATGAAGGGCACATTGCTGCATGGTTTGGAGTCTGTACCAGGGCTAAGCACAAGGTAGACAGCTTCTGTTAAGAAAGCTGGACTCCAAGATTCAAGCAGGGTCTCCTGGGCAATAACATCCCATATATAACCCTGCAGTTCATAGCTAGCGGGAAAAATATCTCCTTTTGTTCCTACAGAAAGAAGACAAGAAACATTATGGTCAACTTCTCTGGCCTTTACCAATGTATTTTTCTTTCCTGCTATTACTGCATTATATCCATTATACTAATAAATGTTAGCTATATATGTAGCTTTATGTGGAGCCATGTGAGTTTTTCCAATGAACTACTAAAGTAATAGGTGATTATGGTGAAACGGGCAAGGTTCCCTTGTCCCCCTTACAGAGCAAGCGATGGGAAAGTGGCTTATTTCTTCAGTGCCCTGCAGTTCACATCTCTACAGGAGCATATAGACGGGCAGGCTATGGGGTTCCAATCCCACAGCAGTGTATAGGGGCAAATGTTTACATCTGAAGCCCCAGTGGGCATGTGCAGGGTGCTCTTTTAATTTACTGTCTATAGGCATCTTGTGGTAACCAGCTCAATTAGACCCTCTACCTTGTAGAAAGGACAGAGGGCTTTCGGTATCCTGGGTTCTTGCCTCAATGTACTGGAAGAATAAGATTACACACGGGCTTGGAGAATGAGTGCAAGGTTTCATTGAGTGGGAGTAGCTGTCTGCCAGCTGGGGAGCCAGAAGGGGGATAGTTTTTCCCTAGAGTTGGGCCACTTGGCGGCCCTGGCTCTCCTCTGACTGCCCCAGCCAAACTCCACCTCATCCCCTCACCGTCAATGGCCTGCCCACGTGCTGGTGTTTTTCAGTGTGCTCTTCCACTGGTGTGCTCCTTTAATGTCTTCTCATTTTACAGCTGCTTATGTCTTCTGCTGATGTGCTCCTCTCAATGTCTGGCTGCCTGCATATCTGCACATAAAAACCTGCGGGTCTTGGGTTTTTATAGCCCAGGATGGGGGTGTGGTGGACTAGGGTGGTCTTGGAAAAGGCAACATTTGGGTGTGAAAGCAGACTTGCTTGTCCTCACCTAGGTCCGTGGGGGTGGAGGCCTAGGCAGGGACCCACCTTTCTCTGCCCAGCACTTCCCTGCCCCTCTTCCCTATCATTTAAAGGGACAATGTTCTTCCCTTCCCAGCACTCCCATATCAATGGGACTGCCAATGCATGGGTTAACAAGTAAATACCAGAAATGGTTTTAAGCTTCTTTCATTAATCCATGGTAGTTCTACAACAATGATACATATAAAGACCAAACATTTTAAGCCTGACTGACCAATGGCAACTAGCTTAAGTAAACACAGCCTGGCACTTTGGAAGTTAGTCGATGTGGTGTGGACTCCCTTCAGTGATCATTCTTCATTTTTAATTTTTTTTTAATTGCCATAGGTTATTGGGGAACAGGTGGTATTGGTTAAACGAGTAAGGTCTTTAGTGGTGATTTGTGAGATTTTGGTGCACCCATCACCTGAGCAGTATACATTGCACCTTATTTGTAGTCTTTTATCCCTCACTCCCTTCCCCTCCATTCCCCCTGATTCCCTAAAGTCCATTGTGTCATTCTTATGCCTTTACATCCTCGTAGCTTAGATCTCACTTATGAGTGAGAACATATGATGTTTGGTTGTCCATTCCTGAATTACTTCACTTAGAATAATAGTCTCCAATCTCATCCAGGTAGCTATGAATGCCATTGATTCATTCCTTTTTTGTGGCTGAGTAGTATTTCATCATATATATATATATCACAGTTTCTTTATCCACTCATTAATTGATGGGCATTTGGGTTGGTTACACGTTTTTGCAACTGCAAATTGTGCTCCTATAAACATGCATGTGCTAGTATCTTTACCATATAGTGACTTCTTTTCCTCTGGGTAGATACCCAGTAGTGGAACTGCTGGATAAAATGTTAGTTCTACTTTTAGTTCTTTAAGGAATCTCCACACTGTTTTCCATAGTGGTTGTACTAGTTTACATTCTAGTGTAAAGTAGCAGAATACTTATACCAGCACTGTAGAAGTATTCTCTGTTCACCTCATCCATGCAAACATCTACTCTTTTATTATTTTTTGATTATGGCCATTCTTGCAGGAGTAAGGTGGTATCACATTGTGGTTTTGATTTGCATTTCCCTGATCATTAGTGACGTTGACCATTTTTTCATATGTTTGTTGGTCATTTGTATATATTGGCTTAGGCAAGAATTTCATGAACAAGAACCAAAACCAATGCAATAAAAACAAAGATAAATTGCTGGGATTTAATTAAACTAAAGAGCTTTTGCACAGCAAAAGGAACAGTCAGCAGAGTAAACAGACAACCCACAGAGTGGGAGAAAATCTTCACAATCTACATATCTGACAAATGACTGATATTCAGAATCTACAGTAAACTCAAACAAAGCAACAAGAAAAAAATCCCATTGAAAAGTGGGCTAAAGACATTAATAAACAAATTACAGTGCTCATACTTCTCAGGATAATGTGAAACCACTTTAACTTCTGTAATCAATATAAAAAATATTTCTACAACTAGTGTTCCTGCCCTTCTGCCTGTCTCACCAACACGATCACCAAATCAACTCTTTCTAAAGCTTATCCCAACAGCATAACTCACCCTTACTTACATAATCCATGCGTTCAGCTTTTTGGTTTCATATATTAAGTGGTTATGTCATCTTTAAATGAGATCATATTTTCTTTCTAGGAGAAAGTATACAATGTTATGATGCATCAGACAATGGTTTGCATTTCAGTTCTGCCATTTACCATTTAAATACTTTACCGTTTAAATAAATGAATCAAAGACACATACATGTCTTTAAGTCATATCTTTAACTCATAAAACTTGAGTCAGTTTCTTCAGTTGAAAATGTAAATAATAATATCTATCTTTCAGAGCTATGTAAGACTGAAAAAATCTCTATTAGTTTTCTAGAAGTTGGGTAATCTCTATGGGTTAATTTATTTTATACCAGTAAATCCAATACTGTTTAGGCAAATATTACTTCTTTAGTTTTTCTATCTATGTAAAATATAGAAATATATACATATATAATATGAGTAATGCCAATGAAGAATTGGACATATGAACACTATTTTATTTCTTTGAAAATACACTACTTGAATTTTAGTTATTTCATTGTGTTTCATCTTCTTAAGAACAATCTGAAATAAGCAGAAAATGAATATCTGTATTAATGAATAAATGTTTAACTAACACACCCTTCATACTATATCCGGAATAACTGTTTCCTTTAGAAATAACACTTACTGCACATTTTGATCAGTTTTAAAAAACTGCTTGCAAAATTAGCTTCTTTTTTCAATTTAAACTGCAATGTATGCTAAATTATTTTTAATATCAGGGAATTTATTTTTTAAAAAAATCACAAAACACCCTTATTAATGTCTAGAAAAGAAGAATCAAAGCCTGCAAATAATGTAGACTCTTGGACTAGCCGTTCTATGGGCACACCGTCTGTAAAGAGGGAGAGCTACCCATTATGCTAGGGATGATCGGAACCCATAAGTTATTCTACCTCTGAATTTAGGAAAGCAATTACTTAAACTGCCTCCATCTAGTGTAAAAATAACCTTTCTTCACAAATGATACTGTATGTTATACGGATAGTCTACATTTCAGCCAGTTCTCACACTTAAATCTGGAACTGGCCAAAGTGCCTTCAACAAAGTCTGAGGTGATTGTCTACAGAAAGAAAGTGCTTTGCTCAAAGTGTTCACCAAGCGCTAGAGATTCACTTATGTTTAAATAAAAGTGGGTTAAAAAAATCTCTTGACAGTATTGGAGTAAGAGGGTATAACTCATAATTAATGGTAAAAAAAAAATACTCTCTTCTCTTCCTCTATTACCCTTTCCAGATTTTAGGTCTTGAAAGAGTACAGAATTGTGTTGCTGATTTATATACCATTTTTATTTTTCTCTTTCTTGTTTTTTAGAGTTCCTTCATCTTGTTGACAAAAGTCCTCAGAATGAGTCTAACTCTGATAATGTAACTAAAACCTTGGGTTTCAGAACCTCAGATTTCTTGTTAGCAAAAATATAATAAATACAAAAAAATGCCTAGGTGCACAGTGGCTTGCACACAATAGGTACTTAATAAATGCTTATTACTACTGTTACCAATAATGTTGCTGTGATGATTAAATAAAGTAATATCTTTCAAATTATCTAGCAATGCTTACCAAACTGAACAAAAAATAGCTTACTTCTGGTTTGCTAAATTAAGAAAGGTTAAAGGAACTATCTCTTAGAGCAGTGCAATGATCAATTTACCTGCCTAAAATCAAAAAGCAACCTCTTCAACAAAAAATGGGAAACAAATACGTGGTGCTTAAGTGAGATCTCATAAACTGATTTTACATTTGACAACCTTACTGTGGAATTTGTGTGGAATGAATCAACATATGTAGTTTCCATATAAACAAAAACAAAGCTATTTTAATGTGAAAACTGGGATTCATAAATATACATACAGTGTGTGTATTCATAGCATACACAATGAGATGAATGAAATAAAATAAAATATATATTTTATTTGTAGTTGAAAGGAAATGTTATCTTTTTGCCTTCCCAGGCATAGAATTTTATAAACTATTATTTTATCATCCTGGTCAATGGAGAAATAATCTGATACTAATTTTGGTGAAGTCATCCGATGTAGAGTATATGTTCCCTTAAAATAGTTGTGGAAGATTCTTACATGCATATAAGAAACTCTATTAAAATTTTTTATTCTAATAAGCGAAAAAATGAGTAAAGATTTGCAGAAAAAAAATTATTTCTCTATAGACTCTCTTGGTCTTTTAAAAATCTTGAGGGACCATAATTAATTTGAGAAGAAGGAGTGTCCTACTACTATTTTGGGTCGCTATAAGGAATACCTAAAGGTGGGTGATTTATAAAGAAAGAATGTTTATTTGGCTCAGATTCTGATAACTGAAAAGTTCAATATTGAGCATCTGATTCTGGTAAGAACCTCAATCTGCTTCTACTCATGGCAGATGACCAAAAGGAACTGGCTTGAGCAGAGATCATCATGCCAAGGGAGAAAAGGAAAGAGAGAAAGGGAAGGTGCCAGACTCTTTTGAATACCAGCTCTCTGGGAACTGGTAGAATGAGAACTCATTCACCCCTTAGGGAGGGCATTAACTTATTCATAAGGGATCATCCCCCATGACCTAACACCTCCCTTTAGGCTCCACCACCCCACACTGCCAAACTGGGGATCACATTTCGACATGAGATTTGATGGAGATGAACAAATCACATCCAAACCATAGTACAGAGAAATTCAGATGATCACATGGCAGGAAAATAATTGTTCCATTGTGGTCCAAATCAGTCACTCTGGCTGTTGGTCAGCAGAGTCTTCTGTTCCATTATGTTGTTAGGTGGTTTCCTTAACCTTCATGCAAGCAATCTGCGCTGATTACTCAAGGAATGAGGATGCTTGTCTTCCTTTTTCTTATTTATTAACCAAGTGGACAGTTTTTAGCTGTTAATTAGAATGTGAGAAGTCTGTAGAAATGTGTTTTAGGCATTTCAGAGCAATTGAGACAACCATAAGCAATATGTGGTATAATTATACAATATTATTCTTCTCAGCAATGGAAAGGAACTAAGAACTAGTATACACAATGAAATGAATGAATCTCAAAGATTCATAAGCCAGATACAAAAGACTGCATTGTGTATAATATCCTTTCTATGAAGTTTCTAGAATAGGAAAAGCTAATCTATGCTGAAAGAAATACAAGTTTTCCTGGAGAAACTAAGGGGTAGTAGCTGGGAAATGACTGGGAAAGGACACAAGGAGTCTTCTGTGGTAACTGAATGTTCTGCGTTTTAACAGGGTTTTGGGTGTTACATGACTGCATGCATTTGTCAAAACTCATCAGTCCATACCACTGAAAATCTGTTCATTCATTAATTTGTAAATTGTGCTCCTAGAATAAATTTTGGGAAAAATGTTTTACATTTCTGCACTTGTGCATCTGTCTACTATAATTTCTTCTCTTGTGCTTCTCTTCTAAGTCCTGTATGACTACATAATATTTTAAAACTTAAAATATCTAAATCCTAGCTGAAAAAGAAGTGTGTAACGTGTGGTCACAGGCATGGAAGGAAAAGGAAAGTATATCAGGTGCTAACGGACAGCTCACAGCAGTGTATCCACTCACCATTATGGATGAGGCAGGTTCACAAAATCAAATGCTTCCACAGTTGATGCTTTATAAATAAAAAAAAATAGATTGCCTGAGGGAATATAAGATCATCTAAATGGACCAGTCAATTGCTGACATCTAGAAATTTAAGTACAGGGTGGCCAGATTTCTAGATTTTTCAAGTGAAACTAGAAATATATATTTTACAGAAATTAAATCTCTATTTTAAAATATGAATTCAAATATTTTTCATCAATTTCAAGTCAAACAAAGTCTGTTGATAACCAGGATACGTGGATCATAACATTGTAAGCAATGTAATACACGGAGGTCACCTAATCTTTCTGGGTTATCTGTGAACTTCTGTGTTCTGCTAAAGCAAATCAACAAATATTTTTTGAAGGAACAAAAGCCTTTGAGTCTTGTTCATATTAACTCACTGCCCTTTAAAGTTTTCTTTTTTATTTCTATTTGTACTAAATTTCTAAATTAAAACTTCCCATATTTAAAGTTTTGCTAGCAAAGCACATTAGCTCTAGAAGTTGGTATTACAAGTGTTCGAAAGTGCATAATAATACATAGAGAATAACAGAGAACTAAAAGTTTAAATTTGGCATTCTGCCCACTTATTATCTACTCTTCTGCAAACTTTTGCAGTATTTGTACTTTCTCTGATCATGTCTTTTCAGCTTCTGAGAGTGCAATGAATCTCCTTAACTATCACCAAGTCTAAGGTGAAAACCACAGGACATGCACATGGCCCACTTCCTTGTTCCCTCAGGTTTCCATTACAGTGCAGGAATTTTTAAAAGATATTCAACAGCTAATTCCCACCCCCAACAGCAGCTAATTTTACATATTATTATTTCAGAAGAGGATCAGATGCAAGCTAAAATGCTCTCCTTTTTTTCTGTCTATGCCATATTAATGGAGATATTTCCTTCAAGGCATCCAGTTGGAATATAAGCTCTCCAAAGGTAAGACTAAGCCTGTGTTGTTCACTGCTGCATCCTCAGCCTCAGCCCCTGATATAGTGTGTCTGACACTTAGCAGACTCTCAAAAATATTTCTTAAATATTTCCATTAAAAAAAAAGGTTGACCGGGCACGGTGGCTCACACCTGTAATCCCAGCACTTTGGGAGACCGAGGTGGGCGGATCACTTGAGGTCAAGAGTTGGAGACCAGCCTGGCCAACATGTGAAACCCCGTTTCTACTAAAAATACAAAAATATTAGCCAGGTGTGGTGGCGCAGGCCTGTAATCCCAGCTACTCGGGAGGCTGAGGCAGGAGAATCACTTGAACCCAGGAGGCGGAGTTTCCAGTGAGTCGAGATCACACTGTTGCACTCAGTCGGGGGGATAGAGTGAGATTCTGTCTCAAAACAACAACAACAGCAGCAACAACAGCAACAAAGTTTTGAGAATGAAAAGTAAAAAGTTGATTAAATTATAGTACTCCATAATAAACAATATAATGACTACAGGGATGTCCATTGATACCAAGAACCTAAGCAAGCAAGAAATTTAAATGCCGAAAATAATCCTATATTTGGAACTAAATCAGCATTTTTATACATGTGCATGTGTTTGTGTTAACATATGAACTTGTTTTGAATACAATTTTTGTGTCATCAAGAATGTGATGGAAAGATACCCATCAAATTGTTAACATTTGCCATTTCAGAGTTGGTGGAGTAGAAATGGTGTAGAGTACAATTATTATTTGTTTCAGCATTTTTAGACTTTATTATTAAAACAAGCTTGCATTATTTTTTAAATTAAGACTAAACCTTATAAATAAAAGCATAAATAAATCTTTTACTAGTATCTCATGAGTTATGAACCACCAATTTGGCGAAAAACTGTAATTGACACAGTGAGAAATGAAATAATACTTAGCAAGATGAACAAATACACAACTTTGGAGGCAAAAAATGAAATAATTAATAACTATACAAAAGCTGGAATTTGGCAAATGCTGGCACAATTTAGCCTAAATAAAAGTAGCATGAAAAAAGTAACTATTCCTAGGAGAGCAAGGGAATTGTCACCTTTTACATTCTTGTTTGTTGAGGGTCCACTATTTGTCAGGCTCTGTGTTAATCTCTATAAAGTCGTTAGCTCACAACATCAAACAAAGTAGGATAAATTCTCTAAAGTTTAAAAGTATTACATATAATATGCTCCACATCACTTGGATCATAGTGAGCCAGAATTTTTTTTTTTTTTTCTTTTGTGATAGAGTCTAACCCTGTCACCCAGGCTGGAGTACAGTGGAGTGATCTCGGCTCACTGAATCCTCTGACACCTGGGTTCAAGCAATTCTCCTGTCTCAGCCTCCTGAGTAGCTGGGATTATAGGCACGTGCCACCATGCCTTTCAAATTTTTTTTTTAGTAGAGACGGGGTTTCACCGCGTTAGCCAGGATGGTCTCAATCTCCTGACCTGGTGATCCGCCCGCCTCAGCCTCCCAAAGTGCTGGGATTACGAGCGTTTGAGTCACCGCGCCCAGACAATGAGCCAGAGTTCTAAACTGTGTGCCCAGCTCCAAAGCATATGCTTAGCACTGTTATCTTTATGTTAAATTAAACCCAATTTCCTTTAGTTAATGATATCTTTGGGATGGGGAGCATATTTTCCCCAGCTCTGTAACCTAGCTGTATTTCATTTTATATGTAATGTTTTCACTCACTTCATTCACTGGGTTGTTCTTAATTCTGTCTCGCCTTTCTTGAGTAACTGTCACTCCAGACCATCCCCCAGTTTATCACCCAAGCAATAAACCTAGGAAGTTTCATTAACTCATCCTTATGACTCACACCTCATCAACTCCTGTGTAATCTATCTCCATGATGAATCTGAAAATTACTACACCTGTAAGGCACTGCTTCTGAAGTAGCCCTTAATTCTGTCTCGGATACTTTGAAAAAACAATTTTTGCTCTTTTTAAATTTAGTCCCTTTTTCCTTCTATTAATTCGCCACGCTGCCATAGATAACATGCTCTAAAATGCAGATATTACAATTAATGGAGATACTTTTAAAACTTTCCATAGATTCCCACTGCCAAAAAAAAATGTCATATCCCTTAACAGTAAAATGCCTTTCCCAAACTGTGCCCAGCCTTTGTTTATAGCCTCATTCTAGCCACTCCCTACTCTTCACACCATCTACTCTGGCAACACTGAAATTTTTGGTTAAATGAGTGCTCCAAACTCTTCTATGCATTCTTTTTTCACTGGATATGTTTTACTAACTACAATGTCTTCTTCTTCTCTGTTGACACTTCCACCTGTGGCTTATTGTTTAAATTCTACTTGCAAAACTTAGAATAAATACAGCTTCTTTGTATTTCTCTGATGTCAATACTACAGTCAGAATCATATGCTCTAACTAGTACCCTTACACTTTCAAGTAATTTCATTAAAGATTCTACCACATAACATTATAAACTCCCCAACTACACTGTGATGATTTTTTTTTCTTTTTTTTTTTTTATTATGCTTTAAGTTCTAGGGTACATGTGCATAACGTGCAGGTTTGTTACATATGTATACTTATGCCATGTTGGTGTGCTGCACCCATCAACTCGTCAGCACCCATCAATTCATCATTTATATCATGTATAACTCCCCAATGCAATCCCTCCCTCCTCCCCCCTCCCCATGATAGGCCCCAGTGTGTGATGTTCCCCTTCCCAAGTCCAAGTGATCTCATTGTTCAGTTCCCACCTATGAGTGAGAACATGCGGTGTTTGGTTTTCTCTTCTTGTGATAGTTTGCTAAGAATGGTGGTTTCCAGCTGCATCCATGTCCCTACAAAGGACGCAAACTCATCCTTTTTGATGGCTGCATAGTATTCCATGGTGTATATATGCCACATTTTCTTAATCCAGTCTGTCACAGATGGACATTTGGGTTGATTCCAAGTCTTTGCTATTGTGAATAGTGCCGCAATAAACATACGTGTGTATGTGTCTTTGTAGTAGAGTAATTTATAATCCTTTGGGTATATACCCAGTAATGGGATGGCTGGGTCATATGGTACATCTAGTTCTAGATCCTTGAGGAATCGCCATACTGTTTTCCATAATGGTTGAACTAGTTTACAATCCCACCAACAGTGTAAAAGTGTTCCTATTTCTCCATATCCTCTCCAACACCTGTTGTTTCCTGACTTCTTAATGATTGCCATTCTAACTGGTGTGAGATGGTATCTCATTGTGGTTTTGATTTGCATTTCTCTGATGGCGAGTGATGATGAGCATTTTTTCATGTGTCTGTTGGCTGTATGAATGTCTTCTTTTGAGAAATGTCTGTTGATATCCTTTCCCCACTTTTTGATGGGGTTGTTTGTTTTTTTCTTGTATATTTGTTTGAGTTCTTTGTAGATTCTGGATATTAGCCCTTTGTCTGATGAGTAGGTTGCAAAAATTTTCTCCCATTCTGTAGGTTGCCTGTTCACTCTGATGATTTTAAAGATGGAACTAATGAGTAGAATAGTGTTTGGTACTGGAGAGAATTAATCACTGTTAATATAATGAGCTAGAGTCTCCAAGCTCTGGAATAACATGAAAAGTTGTATAAAATGTAATTTTCAAGAAACTTTAAAGGCTTTCATACAAGTAAAAAGTAAACAAGAAAAATATTTTGTTTATCAATGAGGGAACAAGTAACATGTTAAAATCAGTTAAATGAATATTTAAGGAGCTAGGTAGTTGTAGGCAATTTAATAAAGAAATGTTAAGGTAAGATTGCTGTGTTAGTTGAAAAGCAGGCTGATTTGTTTTACTGGACAGGTAAGATTTGCATTCTACTGAACAAAATTCTACAAGCTAATATGTAAGTTTGCTATGGCTGAGAACCTTTAATCAATTGTCATAACAGTGGATGGTTTTTATTTTCATTAATGATTGCCTATTATGTGTGCTATTTTGGTATTATCTAAGTTATGCCAGAAAGCTTAGACTCCATGATTCTGATCCTTATGAAATCTTGCAAAATTACCCATAGCATTGTTAGGTTGTTATAAAAAATATGGAAAACCTCCTCACTTTTGACCGTTTTATCTTATCTCTCCTTTAAGTGTCATTAAATCTTCCTATCAATAAATGATCACTATATGTCTATAGGTTGTAAAACAGTATATTAAGCATCCATAGTGGCACATTTAAGAATCAACATTGAATGACTCTTCAACTGCTAAGCAGACCATCAAATCAGGCCAGTTGCTGCCTAAGTTAGTACCAATCATTTTGTTCTGATTTATTGGTGACTTAACAGTACATTCAGGTCACAGCTCAGACCCAATTCAAAAACAAACTAGAAAATGAGGTTGGTTCCGGCAAACCAGCCATGTCCAGGGTGAGCATGTGCGAAAAGATTAATATCATTTTCAACTCAGTAAGTCCATTAGTCCATACCACCAAATAGACACATACCATTAGGTCAGCCAGAAATAAATCTTTCTTACCTGCTTCAGATCTAATATAGGAGAATTTGGTGAGAAGAAATAAAAATGGCAAGAAACTAAGGTTTTTACCCTAAGCATTCAAATAATTAAGTCCAGCAATAAGTTAGTACCAAGTGTTAATCTCTGATTTGAATACAACTAGATTTAAACACCTAGGGATTTTTCTCATCATAGAAAAAAAAAAGTAGTTTGCAAATTTCAAGAATTTGAAAGCCTTCCTTACCCACTGAGATTAAAATTTCTTACTAAATATCACCATTTAAGAAAAAGCAGCAAATAACCAAGGGTCAAATGAGAAAATACCAAGCTCAAATATTTCACTGTATAATAAAAACATATATTTAAATATCTAATTTAACATACAATATTAATTTGCAAATAAAGATTTGGCAAACAAGTTTTGCCAAAAAAAATTTGCCATAGGTTATCCCTTTATTGTTTGATTTTGATAGTCTTGTTGTTATGAAGCAACTTTACTTAAATTCACTGAATTTAATTGTATAATCCTGTAAGTTCTGGTAAATATATTCAGTCATGTAACTATCATCACTATCTTAATTTCAATCACATCAAAATTTTCCCTGCCTGGGAGCGGTGCCTTACACCTGTAATCCCAGCACTTTGGGAGGCTGAGGTGGGTGGATCACTTGAAGTCAAGGGTTTGAAACCAGCCTGTACAACATGGTGAAATCACATTTCTACTAAAAGTATTTTTTAGAAAATAGCCGGGGGTGGTAGCAGTCACCCGTAATCGCAGCTACTGGGTAGGCGGAGGCAGAAGAATTGCTTGACTTGGGAGGTGGAGGTTGCAGTGAGCTGAGTTCATGCCACTCCACTCCAGCCTGGGCGACAGAGCAAGACTCCGTATTAAAAAAAAAAAAAAGTTTCCCTTGCTCCTCTGGAATCAATCCTCTCCCCACTTTATTCTGGCCTATGGCAACCATTAACCAGTTTTTGGTCACTATAGGGTTGGTTCCTATAGATTCCTTTGTTTTTGGAATGGTACTAAATGTAGCCTTTTGTTTCTTGCTTATTTTACTTGGCTTGGTGTCTTTTGGCTTGCATAGTTTCTGATGGGAAATGAGCAATTTTTCTTATTCTGTATTAAATATATTGTTCTGGCACTTTTAATATTTTCTCTTTATCACTAGTTTCTGCACTAGTATGCAGAAACTTGATTATGATGTGACTTAAAATTATTTTTGTATCTTAATTTTAGCTTGTTGACCCTCTTGCATTTGACCCTTTTTGCATTTAAAGTTTTCATCAGATTTGAAAATTAGGGGGCTATTGTTTGTGTAAAGATGGAGGTCTCGCTATGTTACCCAGGCTGGTCTCAAACTCCTGAGCTCAAACGATTCTCCCACCTTGCCTTCCCAAAGTGCTAGGATTACAGGCATGAGCCACTGTGGCTGGCCTGGGTATTTTTCCTTCAGATATTTTTCCTGCAACTTTATTTTTCTTCCTCTCTGACTCCACTTACATGAAAAATTGACTGCTTAAAATGGTCCCACAGATTATCTATGGTCTTTTTTTTTTTTTTTAATTCAGTCTTTTTCTGTCTGTGCCTCATTTTGGATAATTTCTATTACTATGTCTTTCAGTTCACTGATCTTTTCTTTTGCAGTGCAGTGTCTAATCTGATGCTTGTCTCTTCCAGATTTATTTCCCTTTATTCAAAATATATCTAGATATTCTATTTATGTCTCTTTATATTTATTTTTCCTTCTCATCAATTTAAACTTTCCCCCTGTCTTCTCAAACATAGGGAACATCTTTATAATAGCTTTGTTTTTTTCTTTTTCCTCCAATGACATGGAAGTATAATTGCTGTTTTTATATCTGTGTCTGCTAATTTCAAAATCCTGGTCACTTCTGGGTCTATTTCTACTGATAAATTATCCTCCTTATCATGAGCTAAATATTCCTGCTTCTTAGAGTGTTGGAAATTTTTATGAGATGTATGACATTGTGAATTATGTGGTTATATGCTGGATTTTGATGTCTTTATGTAAATACTATTGGCCTTTATTCTGACACACATTAATTTTTTGAAATTGGTTGAATACTTTTGAAATTTATTTTTATGCTTTGTTAGGACAGATTCAGAATAGCCTTGTATTAATAGTTGTTAATACAGTCATACTATTAAGACAATATATTTCTGAGGACTCTAGCTGATGCTATGTGTACTTCTACTGTGGCTAGTTAATGTACAAACTTTCCAACCCTGCATGAACTTCAGGAATTTCTTAGCCAATTGTTTTTGGCTGTTTGTCTCCTCAATCAGGAGCAATTTCTTCTCATGCTTGTTTAGAGAGCTCAAGGAGACTCCTACAGACCTCCAGAGCACTCTCTGTCTCTCTCTCTCTCTCTCTCTGAAGCCCTTTCTCCTATTGTACTCTTCCTCACAAATATTAGTCATTCTGGCCTCCCCATATTCAATGTTTCTCTTCACTATAACAATTTTACAAGGCTCTGCTTGATTTTTCTCTTCTCTGTGTTGTGTCCTAAAAATTGTCTTTAGGCCTTTAACTAAGGCAATCATAAATTTCAGCTAATTTTGTCTCATTTCAATCAAAAATCACAGTCCTGGCCGGGCGCGGTGGCTCAAGCCTGTAATCCCAGCACTTTGGGAGGCCGAGACGGGCGGATCACAAGGTCAGGAGATCGAGACCATCCTGGCTAACACGGTGAAACCCCGTCTCTACTAAAAATACAAAAACTAGCCGGGCGAGATGGCGGGCGCCTGTAGTCCCAGCTACTCGGGAGGCTGAGGCAGGAGAATGGCGTAAACCCGGGAGGCGGAGCTTGCAGTGAGCTGAGATCCGGCCACTGCACTCCAGTCCCGGGGACAGAGCGAGACTCCGCCTCAAAAAAAAAAAAAAAAAAAAAAAAAAAATCACAGTCCTGAACTTCCCATTGTTCAATGTCTGAAAATCAGTGCTTTATATTTTTTCTCTGTTTTCTGTTTGTCTAAAATGGCACCATCTACCTGGCCCCTGGGCTTCAATATGGGCAAAAGATTAGAAAACAAAATTGCATAGACAGAAATTTGCATTTTTGCAAGCTTTAAGCATTTTCCCGGATATTTCTTCACATAAATGTCATGAACATGGGCAATTTAAATGAAAGAGATCAAAGTTTCCCATTAAATTTTCTTTTGAATCTTCAGTACACCATTCTTTGCAGTCTCTGCTTTAAAAGAGTATTTCTTCATAATAGAACACCAGGCTTCTAACCTAGTATCTGATGTTCTTATTTCTGCAATCCTAATTAGTGTTTTCTAAAGAGTCTCACTCTTCCTGTATACTGCCACCTTCCACTTTGTGAGTGTTAATCACAATTGCCCTCTTGGCAACCTGTGAGACAGTTATTACAAGTTTAATTTTAATTTACCCCCATGCCCTTTTCTCTACCATGACACTCACACTGACAGTTTTACCAAAACAATTTTTATAAAAATTTGTTTCTACTTGGAATAAAGACTCTATCAGTAGTCCTCAAATAAAATTTTATTGTATTGTCAGGTAATAAAACACAAATCTTTCCCTCTGGCAGTTTATTTAAGTGAAAAATAAATCAGAGGCTTGACTTTTCAAGATCTGCAGTTCTTTAGCATTCGGTTTTGTTCAGGAAAGTTGACTTTATCTTTTATAGAGATGAGCAGACGTTTACCTCTTCATTCCTGTCTCTTCTATTTAAAAGAGAGTATGTAAACTGTGCTCTTGTATCTACTCATTAAATAGTCCTTTTCCAGCAGAGTTGTAGAAAAGACATTATTATTGTGTGAACATATGTCATAAATACATATTACTTTCCTCACATGGTAATTTTTTAGAATTTATTTTCTTCCAAGGTATTTGTACCAGAAGTGGGGATGAATTATAAGACTATTACTATTTAAACCCATTCTTATTGTTCAGTAGAGAAGCCCAAATATTATGACCTTCATCTCTTCATACATATTTTGGTAGGAGTTATGACCAATCTCACTTTTAAAGGCAAGGCTATGATTATAGAAAAGGGTATGATTATAGAAAAATGATGGAAGAGGACTTAACACATCAGAAACACTGAGCTCCTTGAAGGCAAAAACTGTTTTATCAATTCTGTTTATCCAGTGCGTGGAACACAGTTGGCTTTCAGTGAAAGTCTATGGAATTGTTTTTGTTAAATAATGCTCTAAACCACAGTTTCACACACTGGTGCTATTCATGAGTGGTACCAGATAATTTATTGCTGTAAAAGACTGTCCTGTGCATTGTAGAATGTTGAGTAGCATCCTTGTCTTCTAAATAGTGTCTTACCCCATCTCCAATCTTGACAATAAAAAATGTCTCCAGATATTACCAAATGTCTCTCATTGGGTAAAAATGGAACTCAGTTGAGAATTGCTATTCTAAATACCTGATTGACTTATACTGTTACATCCTCCTCACTTCATAATGTTCTAATATATAGTTATCAATATTTAAAGTCAGTAGGGCATTTAGAAGTTGATTTTATAAACAATATGATTATAGAATCATAGATTTTTACAGCTGTTACCAAAAGATGCATGGGAAAAAGAAAGAGACTATGTAAACTGCCTCTCTATAATACAGACAAAAAAAACAATGAAGGAAAAAGGAACAGGAATGCAAGGAAACAAAATTATATAGGCAGAAAACAACAACAACAACATCTTACTTTCACCTTAAATAAGTGATTTGTTAGCTGTTTGTTACTCAGTAATTTTTAGGTGCAGAGAAAGGTTTAGAATCTAGGTCTGCTGATTCACATTCTGTACCACTCCTACCACCACAACACACAGCTTCACACACTCCTTGTCCTGTATGATTTTTACCAACAAGAATAACAACAAAGATTATTATTTATCAACTCTTACTATATTCCTGGAAACTTGTTATGCAACCTGCACATATTTTCACATTTACTCTCCACAGCAACTGTGGGAAAATATACAATTATCATCTTCATTTTATAAATTAAGAGATTAAATAAATTGGCCAATGTCACCAATCTAAGAAATGTACTTAACTAATATTTAGATGTTTCTAGAGGAACTTCCTGCACTTACATCTGTTGCTTAATCATTGCCATATTTTCCCCCATACACGTACTTATTACCTGATAGATCTTATTGTTGAATATACAACATGTCTACTATCAGAGCATATCCTTATTTATTTCAGAAGAGTTCTGTTTCTACAACTAAGTAACACAATGTTCGGCCCATTCCAGTTCCTTTAAGACCCTCCCAAATGTAAATAACAGAGAATTAAAATTAATTAAAACTTTAAGACCTTTAATGAACCCATTGATCTACATTCCCAGGCACAGAAATTCCCTTCAGTGTCATTCAAGATGTTTGTGACTCTAACAAACAGACATGATCTGTTTCATAAAGCAGTGATTCACATTTCATTTTTACTGTGAGACAAAAATGTGTACTGCAAAAGCCATAATAATGAATATAGCCAACATGCAGTAATGCTGGATTCATTTTCTTGGGAATGTCATTTCACACTCATTTAAGACTCAAATAAAACAGGCCATAGTAAGGTCATATTAGGGAGGATGAAATAACTTCTCTGTTAGTGGGGGGTGTGCAACCAAATCACAGCTGTAATGCTGGAAGTAATTCACAAAGAATTACTCCTCTGAATATTAAAAAAAATGCCTTAATACAAAAATCAGAAAAGAGGTGTCCTGATCCTTGCTGTTGGTATTGACTCCCTTCCCTTAATAAAGCTGTTTATCATGTTCTACCTGGTAATCTAATGAATAATTCAATTATACACCACCTTTTCATTTATCAAGCCATGGACACATTGGTTGCCTTTGAAGTTTATATTTTCACAAAAGCTTAAAGGGTGTACTAAAAGTTTTAGAATTTCACTTGAAATTTAATTTACCTAAGCTACATTAAAACTGCTATTATGACTTTAGTAATGGTCATAATACAGTGTAATTAGGAAAGGGGCTGGAGATTTGAGCCTTAGAGTCAGTTACCTCCCCAGGGCCAGGATGCCTTGTACGTAATTTCTTTTTGAATATTTCCAAGCACTTGAAAACTTCCAGCTTATTTAATTCTTGAAAGACTCTAGTGGTTAGAATGATCTTCCTTAACATTTTTTTTTCTTTTGATGAGAATCAGACTTTGATCTTAAATAGCATACACAGTGTGGCAGACTGCAATCATGCAAGTAGGGAGAACATGGGTACTTGCAAATCTCCTCCAGAACACTTATTTGTTCAAAAATCACATAGGCTCTATTTTTACGTTTCTGTTTGTTTTTCTTTTTTGTAAAAGAATAGGGAGCAATTTACATTTCTGTAACCTAAATGGACTAGATCTTAGAGTCTTTTGCAACTCTTAGATTGTATGAATCTCTGAATTTATCTATTTTCTTCCAAAGCATGAAAAAGATTTTCATGACTGGAACTGCAACCATCCTATAGATATAAAGAAAGTGAAGCCTGAAAAGATCATGGCATGTTGCCAAATCATTACACATAACAACTGTAGAGTTAGGAAAATAACTCCAACTGAGGCAAGAAAGAGATCATGCTCAAGGAAGGCAAAAAAAAAAAAAAAAAAAGCTCTGTTTTCTGTTTTTTTGTGTGTGTTTTTGTTGTTGTTGTTTGTTTGTTTTAATCCTGTAAATGCCAACTGAAGGAAAAGTTTCTGCCTCTTCTGTACTGAATTGTGTCAGAAAGAGTTTGCACATACTGTCCAAATGCAATGACAAATATTGTAATTATTTTCAATGGTAAAAGGAAAAAAAGGATAAAACTTAAGTTTTTATCTTGATGTTCCTCTTGTTATTACAAGAGACTCCCATTTCTTTGCACATTTTGAGTAGCAAATAACTCTTGCTGTAATGTTTCAAGAGGAATGAGTCAATTCTTTTCTCTTGTCATCTTCACAGTGCTAAACAAGGCACTGATTTTCATTCACCAGGGATGCAATCTGACTTCTTTTTATTTAGAAACCAGGGCAGCATTAAACTCAACATTTACTTTCTAGATATTAATGACAACTGCATGAAATTGCTTGCGCAAAAATTAAACTTTCTCTCCCTTGCTGCCATTACAGATATGACAAAAAAGTGTTAGTTTAATGAGTAAGTGATTTCTGTACTTTACACAAAGAAAAGCATTTCCAAAAAACAAATGGTTTATTTTTTGTCTAAAAAAGATACCCTGATACCTAAGTGGCCTCCCATCACTCAAAGCTACAGAGATGATTAGATACTTGGCACTTTGGGGCTCCCTTGTTACCAAGAGAAGATACTTTTAAAAACTAGAATCTTTTTTCTTTATTGGAAAACACATCACACTTAAATTTAATACAACATTTTAATATGTCCAAACTATAAAAATCAACTCTGACAAGTTCACTTCCTAATCTAAATTTTGTAATAGTAAGAGGACAGCTAAGGAATATTAAGTAATACAGCCCAGAAAATATTGCTTAGGAGCTGTGAATATTCCTCAAAACTAAAGATGTCTTGGATGTAAGGTGTGTTTCAAAATGACACATTAGGCTAATATTCATTTAAAGATAAACTTTTTTTTTTCTTTTTTTTTTCATTTTTTTTACTTTGAGGGGAAAGTACATTTTACTCTAAGGTGAAAACTATAGTTTTTCTTGTTTAAAAAGCAAAACAAAAAACCTCACTTTTTTTAGAGTATCAATGGAAAAGACCACGTTTTAAATGTAATTCTCCATTGATTTGTACAAGACTTGTCAGTTCTTTTTCCTTAGGATCTCTGAATTCATTTCCCCTTATCCATCTCACTATAGTTGCCTTAGTTCGGGAGCTCATCATCTCTTTCTTGCTTTCTTTTTTTTTTTTTGAGACGGAGTCTGGCTCTGTCGTCCAGGCTGGAGTGCAGTGGCACGATCTTGGCTCACTGCAAGAAGCTCTGCCTCTCAGGTTCCCACCATTCTCCTGCCTCAGCCCCCTGAGTAGCTGGGACTACAGGTGCCCGCCACCACGCCAAGCTAATTTTTTTGTATTTTTTGTAGAGACAAGGTTTCACCGTGTTAGCCAGGATGGTCTCGATCTCCTGACCTCGTGATCCTCCCACCTTGGCCTCCCAAAGTGCTGGGATTACAGGCTTGAGCCACCGCACCCGGCCCAGAATAATCTTTCCAAAGTACATAACTGCTTAAACCTTCTGATGTTTCTCCTATTTACAATACTCATCCTATAGCATAAGGGCCTCTGTGGGCTGGCCCAGCCTGCCTCCCAGGCATGTTTTGCCACTCTCTTCTGGCTGTTTTTCCCCTCAAGAAACCAATCTATTTTCAGTTCTTACAAAGCATCATGATCTATCATGGCACTGTGTTCTGCCTGGGTAGTTCTCTATCCCTATTTCTCCCATGACACAGCTCACTCAGGTCAACATTTGCAGAGTGATCACTCTCTCTCTCTATCTTATATATGTATGTACTATTTTTATCACCTATAATATATTAATGAGATAATAAATGGAATTATGAGATTATGGATATGAAATATAGAAGAAAAAAGATTCCGTATGCCGAGTGTCTTCTGTAGTGGACCTTAGGTTTAGATTCTTAGTTTATTAAGAGGCCTGAGACTGAGGCTTCCAGTTTGTCACTCTTCTGGAAGAGCCATCTCAAACTACTCTCAGGATTATTTCAAACAGCCACATGTATGTGTATGGCATTGTGATGAGCTGAAGTCCTGCCCCTGTACAGGATAATGTCTCCCTTGGAAGCAAAGAAAAGAGTAGTGTCCTCAGGAGCCCCACCTAGATTCTCTCTGACTTACCTGAGACCCAGGACAGTTTTTGGAGAGTCCCACAGTAGTAGTGCCTACTGTGTGGCAGTAGGCCATGTGGCAGGGGTTACTTAGGCAAACTACTGAAACTCTCTCAGCCAGAGTGTTTGCGTCTGTAAGATCGATGGGGCACGGGAGTATATATTCCCCACCCTATTGTTGTGAGGTATAAAAAATAATACCGGATGGGATGCCTTTATTACAGTCACCGAGTCAGTCATCAATCATAGGTAACTACTCTGATGATTAAAATGAACTCATATTTGTTGAGATAGGAAAGGATATCATATGAGAAAGAGAGAAGAAGGACTGGAGGGAAAGAAAGAACCACCTCATTATTGTTCCATAACTAAAAATGCTGCCAGTACAAAGTTGAGGCCTGGTTAAGAGGAAAATGAGTTACTTGGATTGACAGCTACTTCCACGGACAGAAAAGCATAACACGTAAAAAGAAAAGCACAAAAACCTCCAGAGATGATTGAAGCAGGGTGAACAGGAAATCACTGACCTCTGGACTGATGCTTCTTTATTCAAAACCATGCCTTTCTCATTAATCAGGGTCAGATTTGCCCCAAAACTCAATACTGAATCTGGAAAATAGCTCCAAATTGTACAAGGGGAAGGATGAGGGCATTCATTTCAAGATGGTTTCAATTCTGTCCTTAGCCTCTCTGGGAGAAAATAAGATGATGACATTTTCTCATAGTGTACAAATCTTTATCAGAGTATTTTACAAAGCAACATTAAAACATTTTAATTAAGTCCAATGTATCAGTATCTTCTTTGAAGGATCATGCTTTTTGTGTCATGCCTAGGAATGCTTTGAGTAACTATCGATCCTGAAGAATTTCTCCTATTTTTAATACAAGTTTTATAGTTTTATGTTTTATATTTAACTGTGATTTTTTTGGACATAATGTTTGTATGAGATGCAAAACTTCAAGTGAGTTTTTTTTTTTTTTTTTTTTTTTGCCTAGGGTTATCTAATTATTCATTTAGCTCCTTTACTTTTTCAAAAGTAAATCAGTTGACCATACTTATGAGGGTCTGCTTGAGGGGATTCTGTTCTGTTCAACTGATTTATGTGTCTGTCCCGATCCCAGTACCACACAGGGTTAATTACTGTAGCTACAAAGTGTTGAAATCAAGTAGACTCATGCTTCCCACTTTATTCTTCACTTCAAAATCATTTAACGTATCCTAGTTCCTTTACCTTTCCAAATAAATTTTAAGATATTCTTGATCTATATATACCAAAACCTTGCAGGAATTTTGAAAGAAATAATGCTAAACTTGTGTATCAACTTGGAAATAATTAATATCTTCACTGTATCGAATCTTCCAAACTTTGTAAGCCATATAACTATCTATTTATCTACATCTTCTTTGATTTCTTTCATTAGCATTTTGAAGAAATCTTCTGCATACAAATCAGGTACATATAAGGTTAAATGTACACTTCAGGTTTTGTTTTTTTCAGTGATTATATATGGTATTGCATTTTTAATTTTAGCATTTACAGTTTATTGCTAATATACAGAAACAAATTGATTTTTATATGTTTATCTTGGCCCCTGTGACCATGTTAATCTCATGTATTACTTCTAGGAAGTTGTCTCCTTTTCTTTCTTTTTTTCAGATTCCTTAGGATTATGTAGATAGACACTAATGCCATCCATACACACAGTTTTACTTCTTCCTTCCCAATATAAATACTTTTATTTTTATCTTATTTTACTAATTAAAATATCCAGTACGACGCTGAAATGAAATAGTGACAGAAGATCTTCTTGATTTGCTTTAATGCGACCCCCAGAGCAAATGCCAGCGAAAAGGCAAGTAGGCAAGGCAAAAAAAACCTTTATTTACAAGCCAATGTGAGGGAGGGGCGAGGTTCACCGGCCCCCTGTGGTGGAGGCCGACGAAGTCACTCCGGCGTTCTCGGTCGAGGTTCCTGGGTCCCGCGTACGAGGACGGGCCGAGGAAGTTCGCTCCGGCGCTCTCAGACGAGGTTCCTGGGTCCCGCGAACGAGGAGGGGCCGAGGAAGTTCGCTCGGGCGCTCTCGGGCGAGGTTCCTGCATCCCGCGCAGGAGGAGGGGCCGAGGAAGTTCGCTCCGGCGCTCTGGGACGAGGTTCCTGGGTCCAACCTACGAGGAGGGCAGTGGGCGGGACATAGGCGGGTCGGGGGCGGGGCGGTAGGCGTGGCTAGGCGAGTTCCGGTTTCTCTCCGCGGAGGTCGGGATGCACCTGCGCAGTCAACCCGTGTCTTTCCCAGGCGCGGGAAAGTTGACAATGAAGAACCCGGAACTGCGCCATCTTGCCTCCGTTGGTCCAAACACTTCTCATTTTGCTCTCAATCTTAATGGGAAAGCATCTAGTTTCTCGCAATGAAGTATAATGTTAGCTATAGGTTTTTGTAGATGCTCTTAGTCATGTTGAGGAAGTTACTCCCTATTTCTAGTTTGAGGACAGGCTTTATAATGAATGGATTTGGATTTGTCGAATTATTTTTCTGAATCAGTTGGTATGATCATACAATTTTCCTTTAGCTCATTGATGTGGTGAATTGCAATGATTAATTTTTGAATGTTGAGAAAGTCTCACATACCTGAAGTCAATCTCACTTGATCATGATGTGTGATTATTTTCATATATTATTAGATTTGATTTACTAATATTTTGTTGAATATTTTTGCATCTATAAAAGATATTGGTCTGTAGTATTCCTTTCTTTTCATGCCTTTTTTTGGTTTTGGTATTAGGGCAATACTGGCCTCATAAGATAAATTAGGGAGAATTCTCTCAGCTCCTATTTTACTGAAGAGATCATGAAAAAATGGTATAATTTTTCCTTTAACTGTTTGGTGAAAGTTACCATTGATATCATCCTAATCTGATGCTTATGTTTTATAAGATTATGAATTACTGATTAAAGTTTTTTTAATAGTTATAGTTCTGTAAAGATTATCTGTTTCTTCTTTTGTGAGCTTTTTGATCAGAGGTCCCTTCTTTTCTTTGAGATATTCCTCATTAATGAGCATTTTCCTTATTGCCGTAGCCTAAAAAAAATCATATCCTTAATTGTCCAGTGCATTTTATCTTTCTTAGTACACACAGAAGTTCACAGTGGCTTAAACACATCAGGTATACTTATAATACTATGCCTGGACATAGGCAGCTACTCACTTTGTTTTGGAGGACAGTAATATTAGGGCTCTGGTCAGTTGTCAGTTGTTTACATGGCCCTCTAAATTCCTTTAATCTACATCTTCAGACACTGATAGAAACAGTTTTACTATTTGTAGACATTAGTCTCCTTTTGTTATTCTGGTTTCCTTTAATCACCTTTTTCATAGCGTCTATGCACTGCATTAAGGGGAGAAATGAGAATAGGGTTAGAAAATCCAGTTTGTCTAAATGTTTTCTGTTTTACTTGGGGTGAAGTAGAAGTAAAAGCCCTGTGACTAGGAATTAGTTGTACCAATTATCTGCATTCATGTCTGTAAGTCATTTAGTTAACTACCAAGTAGGCCGACTCAGACCTGCTATTAGTAAGAAAAGAGCTATAATGGCAAGTTAGAGATGGAAACAATAACTGCTTGTTTTGTAGACAGATTTATTAAACTGGACTAAGACCCTCTTGTGCAAAAGGCATCATTCCAGGTCAGAAGAGCCTCCAGGAGTCCTTTGATAAAAGACTACAATAGGCCTCTTTTTCACATGTCATTCCTGTTACTTCTTCTGTGGCAAGAGTGAATTTCTTAGGACATCCCCTGTATAGTTTGTTATTGAATTGGTTTGAAGCTTCTACACATTAATATGCCCAAAGCAATCTTATTAACTGCTCTCAGGCAAGAATATTACTGTTATAAAATGTTGCCTCTAATCAAATTACATTGTTTTCTCCTGATAATTAATAGCTTTGGGCACCAGAAACAACCAACATTAGTTACATAAGTCTCTTAGATTGAAGCAGCTCTTTCAATTATCTACTGGGCAGGCAAGGCTTGAGGTTGGCCCTGATTTGGAATTGACATGTAACTATGAACAAACTAAGCCCAGCGGGGAAAATCCCAAATAAGAGACTGCTTCCAAGACCAACTTGTTGTAACAGAATATATAATAAAATAAGAAAGTATGCACAATTCACAATTCCAGCAGTAAAGACTCAGAAGTGAATGATCAGATGGCCTAGAGGCCATCATTTCCAACAACATTCTTTCTAATGTGATCTTGGAATAAATAATTAAATAAAGATTAGCTAGATGTACATATTATAATAGGATCATTTGGCATGAACACAAATAATATTAATAGCGACTCATGATACAGAATAGAAATAAAGATAGTGATTTGCAAACCATGTAATTTGTTTTATTAAAAAATGTGTAATTGTGTACATCATTGCCAAACTATAAGATAATTATGACATACTCTGCTAAGAATTTTAAAATTGAATTTAAAAACCACACTGAAACTGCCTACTTTTACATAATTTTTTACTCCAAGGCACTACAATCTTTTCTTAGAACAGAAAGACCTAATAATTTGGCCTGCCTCTGGTAACACTAAGTCTATCATCTACAACTGATAAATAAATAAATACAAATGAAAATCATTTTCTTTCTGAGAAAAAACAAACAAACAAAAAGAAACAATAAAAAATAGCAATTAAAAAAAGTCAACAATAACAACAGATATAGGGTCACTCTAACTATTTTCGGTTCCAAAGTCACAAAACATTAAATATGTCCCTTAAGCCTGAATCCCATAGCAATAATCACTGAAGCTCTGATTTTGGCTTTACTGATGTCTGAAGATCTTTGTTATCAAAAAAAAAAAAAAAAAAAAAAATCTGATTTCAGAAGTACTGGATAATTAATTAATTTCCCAGAGAAAAATTATTGACTGCAAATGCTGTGCTGTAGAACCTAGTCTATTAACAAGGTTCTTATTGAAACATCTCTTCAATTTTCTTGCTACTGTAACAAGGTCAGTAATTGCTGACCCCTGAATCTTATTTTGATATTTTCCGTAACTCCAAGCCATACAATGCATTAGGAGAGACATTCTATGAGAATAGTTGATAAGTAGTAGCTGCATATTAGCAATTGGTGATCCCATGGGTGTCAAGCAAAGAGTAGTAGGAGATGGGACCACTTCTTACCTCATCACCACCTTATTATTCTTTTGTGTAAATTCTTGCTTTTGTGGGAGCCATGGCTATAGGCCCATGCTAAAAAATCACTGGCATGAGGCAGATTAATAGGAGAAAAGGCAAACAAATTTATTTACTTGTATACATGGCAGCCTTGAGAATAAAGACCCGACTTCCCAGTGAGATACAGAAACTGGTATAACATTATGAAGTTACAAAAAGAATGGAGACTTGGATTCTGGTAAAACAGATTATGGAAAAGAGGCAAAAAGGAATTCTACTGAGGGGCAATAAATGATTGCTAGGGAGAATGATTGGATAGGGAACAGAGTTTGATTTGTGAATAATTTTATTTGTGACTTAATCTTTGGAGACAGTCATTATTATCATAAAAGGTCTGCTCAGGTGTGATCACATCTTGGCCTTCTTTTCTGCAGTAGATGATGAGATAATAAGGAGGGGAAGAAAAAGCAATTGTTCTCCTTGGTGGGTATGAATCTCAGGCAGATAAAGAAACTTCAGGTTTTTTTGGAAGAAACATGAAGGAGGGGTCTAGACTAAGAGAAGGTTAGAGAGACCCTGAGGCTTCCTTAGTTCAGTATATCAAAATGACACATTTTGGGATATTGGTTTCTGAGCCCCAGCATTTCCCTGTCTTAAGCTTTCCTAGATCTTTTATGCAATAAAAGCTGAGTTGGTGGCTGTGAAAGAGAAATAAATATGAGTTAAAAGCTGAGTGGCAATGGATTCCATTTAACTAGTTTGGGGACAAACCATTTCCATTAAGCAATTGTATCTCATTTTAGAAGATGGTATCACAGCCTGTCTTTCAAACAGAAGAAAAATATAGGTTAATGTTGGAAACAATCCATAAACTAGTTTCCTTTTCCTTCAATTTTGGAAGTCAGTCAGATGAAGTGTCTAGATTTCAGAATCAAAACTTCTCTGATTAAATAGAAAGAAGGTTGTGGCAATCTGACAAGTTTCTCTTGGCTGTGTTACAAGTATGAGCTTCAGCTTGCAGGGTCTAAGGAAAAAGGTAGTAGCAATTTCATTTATTCCAAGTCAGAAAATGTAAGAAAAAACTTAAAATGTTAGTTTGGAGGCTTAGAACCAGAAGACAATTCAAGATTCAGTCCAAATTTTAGAAAACAATAAAAACTCATTAATAATGGACAAGACAATAATCTAATAATGAGTGTAGTATAATTTCCTTTTTCTCTCTTCAGTCATACCTTTCTACCAGATACAAATCAAAACAGGCCCAATTAATTTGCAAAATAAGTCTCTGTTTTACTATATTTGGTCTGATTATTTGCATAAAGTACAGCACAAATAATTATTTGCCGTAAAGGCTGTTTTAAATTGGCTTTATATTGGAACTTTATTTTTGTAATATATAAGAAATCTCAGATTTGACCTTTTAAAAGCCTCTTAAGCGCAGCCAAGGGTTTATCTGTGTCTGCAGATACCTATATAAGTTGGGTGAATTCCTCTCTTCTTGAGGTTCCAGAATAACTTGAGGTTTCTGGGCCTGTCAAAAAGTTACATTCTTTGCTTACCACAGGTTAGAAACCCTGTAAAGTAACTAAATAGATAAGTAAAAAGGCTAATTTTTCCAAGAGAATTTATTGGCTCTGTAAGTCCACATCAATTCCTCAAAACAGTATGCTCATTTCTGAAAATATGCCATTCTAGTCAAAGGCTTGATAAAATAACTAGTGTCTCTAATTATGCCCTGTTACAACAGAAAACAGATTCTTATTAAACTTATGCAAATAACTATATTGTCATAAGTTAGAAATACATATAATTGCCAAATTCTGGAGAAAATAGGTAGAGAGGAAGAAATGTGCTTTCAATTTCTCTCAGAAGATTATACTTTACTTAAATGTTAAAAGCTGTAAACACAAGTTCAAAAGGAAAAACAAAGTTTTTTTGACTCTGAAAATCAAGACAAAATGTAATGTTTCAAATAGAAAAGTTACTTAAAATTATTTTAGTCTTCTAGTAGTTCAGTTCCAATTACTTAATTCATTTCACAGTTTCTTAATTAGAGTTTTGGAAGATTTATATTTCTTTTCTTTCCCTAGTCCAATGGCACAATCTCCAGAGTCATCAGAAATCTGCATTCAAGAGGACCCATCAGAGTCCTTTCCATGAATTTCCCTAAAGAATAAGTAAAGTTTGAACTGTATCTGATTATAAACCTTTATTGTGAAAAGAATAAAAGTAAAAAATAATAGTCTTATAAACCTCATTGTTAAGGATATTTATTTATTTGTTGTACATAATAGGATTGCCATCAAGTTTGATATATTAAATTGACTTTATCAAATTGTAATGTCAAATAAATGATTACTTCCAGGCTTAAGCAAAATGATTAAAATTTAATAAGATATATATATATATATAGAGAGAGAGAGAGAGAGAGAGAGGAAATAACAGTATCCATAGAATATTAAGTTTAAAGAGGCCAAAGGAACATTTAATCAAACTCAATTACTTTATATATACACACAAAATGAAGATACTAGATATATTGAAGCCTTTTCCATTAAATCTGCATTTTAAAAATTTTCTCGTGTAAGTAATATACTATAAAATATTTTAAAACTGCTACTATAGCACCATTTTCCTGTTTTCTAGAAAATATTAAATCTTACTTGCAATAAAGATTTGCCCTTGAAGTACAAATATTTTTTAATGCAATAACAGGCAGTTAGGTACCTGAGTTAGCTTATTCATAAGTAAGTCATTATTATAAATCACTGTCCACATGTTTAGATGCAACAACTTTTTAATTTCTCTAATAGTACAGAAATAGTGAAAGCAAATAAGAAAACAAAAATACACTTCCTATATACATGTACAAAATTTACAGACCTCCTGAAATACCTCTCTCAGATCATATTAGAATGACTGGTTGTGCATGTAAAAAATAACTAAATGATATTAAAGGGACTCTAAATACTTTGGAATAATTTTGCAAATAATTTTTCCCCAATGCAAAAGAATCACAAAGATATATTAGCAAAGAATAGAAAAGTTAGTGGCCGAAGAGAGGAAAGGTGTACTATGGTTTAGTGAACTACTTAATTTCTGGAATCCTACAGAATGCAATTAAAATGCAAATGCAATTGTGAATGACATGCTTTACTAATGAGTTTACAGTAAATTATTATTCCTAATACTCCTAATATATTCATTGAAAGTGAAACCTTAAATCTGAAAGATTTGTTTTGGCTATCAATTTATTATTATTACAACCTTTCTTTGCTTGGGTAAAATATATATGCTATTATTCATTAAATGAAAATGTCTTTGAAAATAAACATTTATAATATAATTACTAGAACAATTATGGTAAACGACTCATAAGGAACTCGTATCCCTCTTATATTACTATCAGCAAAATTGTTTCTTGGGAAATTGCTAAGGGAATTAATTTTATATTTATTCCAAGATGTAATAAAATTACATTATAATACAAAATACCCATAATAATAAAAGCTTATTATAAAATATCTGCCTCATCAACCTCAGGCCTGATATAACAAGTTATTTGTTATGGTCACTAAATGTATAAAAGTAAATTAGGCAAAATTAGATTATCTTTATTAATTTTTGTCAATAAACTCAATTTTTAAAGCCTAATCTCTGTTCAGTTAGAAACAATTTTATACTGATAATTCACTCATTTGCAAGTGGAAACATTACTATTTGGCTGATTAAAATAGATGATTTTAAAAACTTTTAGCAAAACTGATAATTACTGTGATTTATTGCAATTTATTAAAAGACTATAATGATTCAAAACTTTTTACTTGGGAAAGTTACTTCTTATAGAATGACTCTTGTTCTCACTCTCAATCTTGCTTACTCTGTTAAAAGGAAGGGAAAGAGAAAAAAAAATTAAAAGTTTATTATTACACAGTTTTCCTGCTAAAGTTTTATAGCAAAGAGAGCTCTGTTCCATTAAATTATCCACTGATATCTCACAAGTGTGCCATTAGTGAATACATGAATGCATACTAACCCTCTCAAGGCAGATGTTGCTTATTGGTTGGCATTTTACTGTAAGGAGATTTCCTTTCTCTGAAATTTGTATACTATTTTATTACATACACAATGAATTCGTGTCTTACTATTTTATTCAATGTGTTGCATTGTGATACTGCCATCATTTATTTTGATGCTCAGGTAGTACTAGATTTGGCCAATGTGAGCCATTTCAAACTGGCTTCTCTATACCTTTCTGATATGTCTCCATCAATTTTGGAGTATGTTCTTAATTTCTACCACACAGTTTTCCAGGTTATATCTTGTACTTTCTCTGTCCCAGGCCTGAAATCAGTCATTTCTCCAAGGAGACCCAGTTCCATTTAATAGAGAGTGGTATTTGAAGACCAAGACCTGGAAACTCATTTTGCATCTGACTTTTGAACTACAAAATGAATTGCCATACCTGCTCCGCTTGATTCCTTATTAACTACTGAAACATCCTCCCGTTGTTTTCCTGCTTCCCTTCTCTCTTGCATTCTATACCAACCAAATTATTCATAAGACGGCCAGATGTATCTTTTTAAAATGTGTATCAGACCACCTCTTTAACCTTCTTACACTCTCTAAGGACTTCATTTTGCAAATTAAATTTTAGAAAGAAAAAAGAAGGAAGGAAAGAAAGAAGAAAAGAAGGAAGGAAGAAAAAAGGAGAGGAGGAAAAAGATAAAGATCCGGAGATGTATTGTTTAGTATAAGACCTATTATTAAAAATAATACATACTTAAACATTTTCTAAGAGGATAGATCTTATCATAAGTACTCTGAACAGAAAACAGAACACAAAAACAAACAAAAAACAGCCGTGCCAGGAGAAAGCCTTAGGAAGTTACAGATAAGTTGATGGCATTCACAGTGATAATGGTTTCATGGGTATATAGTTCTCTTCATACACATAAAATTGCATATATTCAATGTTTACAGCTTTTTGTACGTCAATAATACCCTAATAATGTGGAAGGAAAAAGAAAAAGAAAGAAGAAAGGAAGAAAGAAACAAGAAAGAAAGAAAGAAAGAAAGAGAGAGAGAGAGAGAGAGAAAGAAAGAAAGAAAGAAAGAAAGAAAGAAAGAGAAAGAAAGGAGGGAGGGAGGGAGGGAAGGAGGAAGGGAAGGAAAGAACGAAGGAAAAAGAAGGAAATTTACCACAGACTCTAGATGATCTGCTGCATTCCAGATGGAAGGAAGGAACTTTACCACAGACTCTAGACGATCTGCTCCATTCCAGACTCTGGCTCCCATCCTATACCATCCCCCATCAGTCACTGGGCTCCAGCCACCCTGACATTCCTTCTTTCCTTCAAACATTCCCAACTCATTACTGCTCCCCCAGTCTTTGCCCTTGCTGTTCCTTCTGTCTAGAATTATCTTCCCCAGATTTCCTCAAGGTTAGCCGTTTCTGGTCATTCATAATTTATAGCCAATGAACTCTTAGCCGCAAAAAAATAAGACATTTTAAAAATACACTGAATTGGAATTAAGCTTCTGAGACCTTATTACGTTTTCCCAAATGTGAAAGCCTTTAGTGAGACACTCCTCAGCTGTAACCACAGGCTTCAAGAGGCTGACTCCTTGCCACCCAGCAGCTCTAGTTCTTGCATCTCCACAACCGCTCCACTGTAGTAGGCCTGAGGAGAAATCTCTATATAATAATAATAATAAAGTTTAGAGTTTTGACTATAACACAGGCATCAACATTTTATTTACCAACTGTAGAATCTTGTCTTATTTTTAAGTGACCAGAATTTAGTGGAGCAGAGGAAGAAATAGCCCAACAGAGAGAAATTTTCGTCTCTAGTAGGAGATAAAAATAAATTGCTTTGTAAATATACCTCTTGATGTGTCATGCCTGTCCAAAGCAGTTATAAATTTGCTAAAGGAGTGTTAGTTATCTTTATCACCTTTTTCTGTGATAATAGTTCCCTGCACATAGGAGAGATTCGTTTATTCACTTGTTCAAGCATTCATTGAGCAATTCCTATGTGCCAGTCTGTGCCATCCCTGAGGTGAAAAGAACATGACTGCTGTCTTCAAAAAAAAAAAAAAAAAAAAAAACTTACATGGACTAGTGAACAAAGAAACGACAATGATCTAAGCATAAGGTGCTTTGCACAGCCTGATATGAACAAAGTACCACTGGACATAGAGGAAGATGCGCACCAGAGTGAAATAGTTGAGCTGATCAAGGAAATCAAGGAATATTTGTTTAACTTTATACTACAAAACTTATTAAATTGTTGCTATGTTATGATTGTATTTGAATTCAGAGGAGGCAATTATTTTGGATAATCTTCACAGTACAGATTAGGGAAAATTTCATGGACCACTTTTAGGAGTCAAGTGAATTTCTGGAATGTAACTATTTGCTTCCAAAGTAAAGGAAATATTACCACTCGGGGATTGTCTATGATCTTCTATTTCAGAAGTGCCTGGGTTGTGTTAATTTTCATGCGTCCTCTAATACTTCTCCCACCCAGTTCATGATTGCTGCAAATGCCATATGGAACAATTTATTCCTTTATCAGTTTATCCCCGATAAACATGAAACTTCCTTTGAAGGGAAAGTAGATTTTTATTATTCTGACATGAAGAAATTTTACTATTTCCTGATGATAAGCTTTAACATAAAAATAAAGGAAAATGTGTGAACTCCCTGGGTACCAAGAAAACTAAAAGGACACTATTGAATGTGACAGGAAACAGAGAGAGGAGATCAGAGACAATGGCCATACACAGATTCTCTTGTTTTGTGATTTTGTCCTGTTCTGCTAATTTATTTCTACTCCTTTGAACTTGCCCTAACATCCCATCTTTCCTCCTCATTTCTGAATTTCCAGGCCTCCTCTCAAGAAAACACATAAAATATTCTGTTTAAGATCTATAAAGTTCCTCTAACAATCTCAGGTTTTCTGTTAAGATCAGGTATGAGGAAGTCAAAAACAAAATGATTCACAGATAATACAGATTAAAATAAGCATGATTTATGTTGGCCAACTCCACTCAGAAGTCCACGTCCAAGCATTCTCCTGAGATATACCAGTGAACATTTGGGATCCCAAAAAGATGCTTATATACAACACATGTTATATCACCAGCATGTCTTGGAAGAAATTATGTCTAGTCCTGTAGTTCCCTGGACTTTAAGAGGGTAAAATTTCTCTTTTACCTCAAAACATTATCCAGTTCCTGGGAATTTGCAGCAATCCTCCTAAGCCCACACAGAAGAGGCTGATATCCAATTCTACTTTGTAGGCAAACAATGCATCAATTTCTTTATTCAAAAAATATCTCATTAATGCCAGAAAATGTGCTTGGCATTTGGGATAAATTTATGAATAAAATATATTCCCAGCCTTTGGAGATCTCAAAGCATTCTTATTAAAAAGAGATGAACAGGATGTCTATGTTTTCAAACATGCTACTATTGACTTACCAGAAAGAAAGAAAATGATTGGCTGACAGAGCAATCTGCAAAATGTAAAAGATTCCTTGCAAAAATTCCAACAGAAGAAATGGTCGCCAATGTGATTCATCTTAAACAGGCCCCTATGTAAAGTCTACTAATAGCAGGAGTTTCTGTGAATTCTAAAAGCAGGCTCTGATATCCATGATAAAGCTCTGGCTCCCAAGAAACATCTAATCAGAATGAATGCTGGTTCACATTTTCAAATTCTCAAGCAATTCATCAATAGCTACAAATAAAATAATTAATGTAAACACCAAGAAACTATGTTTTGCACTATCCAAATTACACTGAAATGTTGAATGCCTTCAGTCTACTGTCTAAAAATAATTGTTTTAACAATTTTTTTTTAGCCGTATGATTAAGAAACTTGTCAAGTAACCTTTATTTATTAAGTTATTCTAGGCATTAGGAGAAATAAGAATGATAGTTAAGGTGGAGGTAGACCTAGAATAGCCCTGAAAGGCAGCATAGGTAGTTTGTACTTTATATCCTAAGCAGTAGGAAATAAGAGAGACCTGCTGAGAAAACAAGATTCTTGGTAAAGTCGAAATTTGGAAATTGTAAACTGTTGACAGTGTGCAAAGTGAGCTAGAGACTGGGCAAGGAGTCTACAATGCAGTAATCTCCTCTACAAAAAGTAGGTAGCATTAAAAAAAAAAGCAAAGAGAGCAAAGGTGGACTATAAGATGCCTCTGAAATTTAAAAAGTCAGTGTATTTAGATTTCTATTTTATTTGGAAACTTCTAAAAGTAAGTGTATAGTTTAATCCCATGTGAGTTACCTTTAGGAAGTTGCTTACCTATAAAACTAGGTTAATACTAGCACCTATATCATAAGACTATTGAGATTATTGAATGATATAAGGTATTGATAAATATAATCTTAGAAGAATACCTGCTATATAATAAGTAATCAAGAAAAAGTGATATAATGCATTGGTAAATGTAATCTTAGCAGAATACCTGCTACATAACAAGTGGTCAATGATGTTACTATGATGTTATCATTATTAGAAACAATACATAAGTAAGTAGTATTTTATTTTGGATAATATCCTTTCTTTTGTATTCACCACGTTCTTTTAAAGTTCAGATAGAAAGTTAAAAGAATGGATTTTAGCATAAAATATCACTGGATGAAATGACAACTGTGGACACTATGGAGATTAAAAAAGTCTTACTTTTCACTATCTTTAATATTTAAATTGTTTTAAGGTATTACATGATTAAGAAAAAATAAAAACAAAAAACAACTTATAGTGACATTAAACAGCAATTAACAAGAGACAGACATATGCTTATTCAAAAGTGAAGATAATAATCATAGAAAGGGATTACACTTTTTAAGTTTCTACTATGTGCCTGACACTGTTTTAAGCTCTTTCATATATGTTAATCATGATTATGTCTTTGAACTTAATATCATTAGTCTTCTGAACTGAAAGTTATTCCAAGTTATTGATGAATTACAGAGAGGGTTACACACTTGTCTACAAGGTTATCCAGCTAATTAGTAGAAGAGTTATGAAATGAACTCGGACAATGTAATTACATATATCCATATTTAAATTTATCACTTAAGAAATTAAAGTCACAAAGCCAGTCTCTATAATTACAATTGGCTCTGCCAGCCACAATATTTGGGGTAGATGTTTCTGCAAGGAAAATGCCCTATGTCTGTGTTCATGTTTGGTAAGTCTAACTCCATGGTCCAAATAATGCCCACATCTGAGAAACACATTGCCCAAGGCATTCAACAGACCATAAGAATAAAACCATTTTTATTTTCAAAAGAAAAATAGTACAAATTAAATAATAAAATAAAAATCCTTGTAAACACTTTGGAAACAGTAAATCCTCCCCTATCTCCAAACTAATGTCAGGCTCCAGAAGCAAATAAAGAATCGGTGAGTCTTCTAATTCTTTCAAAAACCTGAGATTTCTTAAAAATCTGTCTACTTTGCAGCTGTCAAATGAATTATTGAATTTAGGAGGGTGAAACTAAGCCTGAGCTACTGATCAGTGAAATTGGTTACAACCGGGTGGAAGAGCTGCACCGCTGAGAACTCCAGAAAATGGCGATATCACTCAAAGCCCACAAGATCCTGCCATGAAAACATTACAAAGTGGACTGCACTTGAATGCCTGGCTCATGTGATAAGTCATTTTTGGAGCCTTGTGAAACTTATCAATGATACTAGGTCTTTGGCTTCCCATTTTAATAAGATTAGAAGTCAAAAGGGGTTTGATCTGAACTGGCCTTTGTTTGTCAAAGTGATGTCTCAGCAAAACCCACTTTATAGAAAGCAACCATTCCATTTTTGTTTTACGTTTCCCTTTAACAACTATTGAATATCCCAATTTTACATTTATCTGGCAACTCTAAGTTGAAGTAAATGTTATATTTATGTACAATTGTCTAACTGTGAAATGACAAATTACTCTGTGTCATTTGGCCGAGGTTAGTGAAGCATTGAACCCATTAATTGATCTTTAGCTAACTGTAGCCTAGTTTGCACTGTAGTAATTATAAGTCCCTAGAAAGCCTTTATGATTCATTTTTACTTATTTTATTTTCAAATCAAGGGAGATAAAGATACATTATTTTGGTAAAGAAAGCCAGATTATGTGTGAGTTAAGTTACTGCAAACCATGAGTTTTCATTTATAAGTGGAACTGAAACCAGTTTGTTTGTAAACTGTAAGAATGGTTACTGAAAGTTGCATTTGACAAGAACTTAACAATGAACCTATTTCATTAACTTACTGTTAAGTCTTGGCAACATTTAACAGGCTAGCAAGGTTTCTACTATGCACATGAACTTTGGGAAATTACAAAATTGTAAATTTTTACAAAATCACAAAATTTGTAAATTGTTTCATCAATAAATTTTGAGTGTCTTCTTGAGGCCTTCATTGCTGTTGTTTTCAATTATAAATTATTATTAATATAATACCATACCATCATTCTCAATTTAGTTTCCATGGGTGTTTTGGTTAATTCTACAATACAGTCATTTATATTTGTGTTAAAGTTAGTTTGGGGCTAGAATTTTCCAAGTCTACTTGTATGAATTATGTTCTGTAAAGAAACATGTAAAGCACAATATGCTTACAGCTAATGCACAACATGTATTATAATGCTCCAAAATATGTCTGACAGTGTGACCAATTACTCACCTGTACAGAATCTCCTGTGTAAAACTAAAGGAGGATCATGCCTGGAATGTGAGTGGGGATGGAGTGGACATTATTCTGTGAATCAATACAGTGAAAAATCTCAGAAACTTCCATGTAACAAAGACACGAGTAGATGTTGATTTTCATGGAACTGAAAAGTTGGTCGATGTTGCTTTAGAAACATGCTTTATTGGTGACATAATTTGGTGTAAAGGTAATATTACATTAAAAAATGTCTGCAGGACTTCTCTGGGACTTGTTTGTGCTAACATGAATTGTGACTCTTTATGAATGGACTATATTGTGTTAAATTTCTCAAACATATTTTACTGTTAAATAACTTAATTTTTTCAAGAATGCATGTGGGGAAATGCTTGAGTAAGGGTTAAAAACCCTGAGACCTTTCTTACCCTATGGAAATAATTGATCTAAAGGTTAGTCCCACTGGGCTCAAGCTTTAAAAATTCAAGACTAAAAAGTGGCATGGATAAACTGCTGTTTTTCTTTGTAGATGCCATCAGTCAAATACCACAAAAAACACACACTTAGGGAACAAAGTTAAGTTTATTAATTGATGTTTCAACAAAGACCATGGATATTCTCAAGGTATCTCAAAAGAGGGGAGTTAGGGAGAGGTACTACATGGCTTGTGGGTCCAGAGCTAGTCCTAAAATGGTCTTGGCAGAGAATAATTAGAGCTTGTAAGTTGGAGATTGGTTAGAAGAGTTCAGTGATCTCAACATTAGAATATGGGATATGATATGATGTGGATATTTGTCCCCTCCAAATCCCATGTTGAAATGTAATTCCCATTGTTGGAGGTTGGCACTGATTGGAGATGTTTGGTGCATGGGGAGCAGATCCCTCATGAATAGCATAGTGCCATCCCCTTGGTGATAAGTGAGCTCTCCTTCTGAGTTCACATGATATCTGGCTGTTTAAAAGTATGTGGCACTTCCCCTTCCCTTGCTCCCAGTCTTCCTATGTGATACAGGGGTCCTCTTCACCTCTTGCCATGATTGTAGCTTTCTGAGGCCCTTACCAGAGGCAAATGCCAGCACTACATCTGTAGTGTACAGCGTGCAGAACCATGAGCCAGTTAAACCTCTTTTCTTTATAAATTACCCAGCCTCAGGTATCTCTTTATAGCAACACAGGAATGGGCTACCACAGAAAACTGGTACCAGGAGTGGGGTATTGCTATACATAGACCTGAAAATGTCCAAGCAGCTTTGGAACTGGGTAACAGGCAGAGATTGGAAGAGTTTGGAAGTCTCAGAAGAAGACAGGAAGATAAGGGAAAGTTTGCAACCTCTTAATGACTGGTAAAATAGTAGTGACTGAGATGCTAACAGAGATGTGGATAGTAAAAGTCAGGCTGAAGAGATCTCAGTTGGAAATGAGAAAGTTAACAGAAATTGTAGTAAAGGTCCTCTATGCCACACCCTAGCAAGGAACTTGGCTGCACTGTGTTCATGCTTTAGGGATCTGTGGAAGTTTGACCTTAAGAGTGATAAACTAGGGTATCTGGTGGAATAAATTTTTAAGCAGCAAAGCATTAAAGATGCGGTCTGGCTGCTTCTAACAACAATAAGATAGAGAAGCAGGGAAATGACTTAAAGTTGAACCTTATGTTTTAAAGGAAAGGAGAGCATAAAAGTTTGGAAAATTTGCCGCCAGGCCCTGTGGTAGAGAAACAATACAAACAGGCTGCAATCCAAACAGTTTGCTAGAGAGATTATGACTAAAAAGGAGTCAAGTGCTAATATCCAAGACAATGAAAAGGCCTCACAGGCATTGCAGAAGTCTTTAAGACAGCTCCTCCCATCACAGTCTCAAAGACATAGCAGGAAAAAGGGGTTTTAGGGGCCAGGCCCAAGGCCCTGCTGCCTTCTCAGTTTCAGGACACTACTCAGCATATCTTGGCTGCTCTGGCTCCAGCCAGAGCTCAAAGGGACCCACGTATAGTTCAGGCTGCTGCTTCAGGGGACACAACCACAAACCCTGGCAGCTTTCACACAGTTTTAAGCCTGTGGGTGCACAGCTTGCAAAAGTAAGGGAGGCTTACTAGCTTCTACTTCAATAGCAGTAAATATATGGGAAAGCCTGGTTGCCTGAGCAAAAGCATGCCACAGGGGTGGAACCCCTGCAAAGAGACTCTACTGAGGCAATGACAAGGGGAAATGTGGGATTAGAGCCCCCATACCAAGTTCCCACCAGGGTACAGCATAGTGGAGCTGTGGGAAGGAGACCACTGCCCTCCAGACCCAAGAATGGTAGAGTCACCAGCAGCTTGTATTGTCAGTCAGGAGAAACCACAGGCACTGAACTCCGGCCCATCAGAGTAGTTGTGTGGGCTACATCCAGCAAAGTCAAGGGAGTGAAGCTGCCCAAGTCAAAGGGGTGGAACTACCTAAGTCAAAGGGGTGGAGCTGCCCAAGCCAAAGGGGTGGAGCTGTCCAAGGCTTTGGGAGCCCAGCTCTCACACCAGTGTGCCCTGAATGCAGGGTCTGGAGTCAAAGGAGATCATTTTGGAGCTTTAAGATTTAATGACTGCCCTGCTAGGTTTTAGACTTGTGTGGGGCCTATCATCCCTTTTTTGGGGACCAATTTCTCCCTTTTGGAATGGTAATATTAACCCAATGCCTATAATACCATTCTATCTTGGGAGCAAATACCTTGTTTTGATTTTACAGGCTCAGAAGCAGAAGGAGATGAGTTTCATCTGAGACTTAGGACTCTGGACTTGATGCTGGAAAAAGTTAAGATTTGCAGGGACTACCAAGAGAAAAGGATTTTTATTTGTAATGTGAGCAGAACATGAGATTTTGGGAGCCAAAATTTGGAATGATATGGTTTGGATGTCTCTTCTCTCCAAATCTCATGTGGAAATGTAATGACCACTGTTGGACATGGGGCCTGCTGGGAGATGTTTGGATCATGGAAGCAGACCCCTCACGAATAGCTTATTGTCGTCTCCTTGGTAATGAGAGAATTCTCTTTCTGAGTTTATACAAGATCTGATTTCTTAAAAGTGTGTGGCAACTTCCTCCTCTCTCTCTTGTTTCTGCTTTTGCCATGTGATACACTGCTCCCTTTCACCTTCCACCATGCTTGTCAGCTTTCTGAGGCCATCACCAGAAGCAGATGCTGGCACCCTGCTTCCTGTACAGCCTTGCAAAACTGTGAGCCAATTAAACTTTGTATTTTGTAAATTACCCTGCCTCAGATATTTCTTTATAGCAATGCAAAAAACAGCTTGACACACTGTGGAATTACTGTTAGATCATTTATTTGCCATCTTCTCATGAAACTCCTAGGTATGAGTGAGCTAGCCTTCAAAGAGTTCGAACTTAGATTTTCTCTGATGTTCTCAGATTTTCATGGCTTTGTCTGGTACAGTTTATTTGTTTATGAGAGTAATTTTACATTCTACCAATTTTTTGGAAAATGGTTTCTTACGACATTCTATTAGACAGCCTGCCCTTTGTTTACTTAAGTATAAATTATTTGATGGGGCTGATGGGCCTTTCCATCCCTTTCATGTAGAATGTAGAGGTGAGAAAACATTGCTCGTGATATCACAGAAGTCAGTGACTAAGGGCTCAAAATGATGACATTTAGGAGTAGCTTCCAAACCTTGGAGAATCCATAGACTCTGAGATTCATTTTTCCTACCATATTGCTCAAATTTGCTGCATGAAAAACATTGATATTTCAGGGACATGTGAAAAGAAACATTTGTTTGTCTCTAGGTCAGCTATAGGGAGAACCTGGTCCCAATGGTTACGTGGGTTCTTTTCTATTTCCTAAGTGTCTTGGCTGGTTTGAGAAACAAAGGTAAAGAGCACAAGAGAGAGAAATTTAAAGCTGGGTGTCCCAGGGAGACATCATATGTCGGCAGGATCCATGATGTTCCCCGAGCCATAAAACCAGCAAGTTTTTATTAGCGATTTTCAAAAGGGGAGGGAGTGCACGAATAGGGTGTGAGTCACAGAGATCACAAGGTAATACGATACTTCACAAGGTAATACGATATCACAAAGCAAGTGGAGGCAGGGCGAGATCACAGGACCACAGGATGCAGCGAAATTAAAATTGCTAATGAAGTTTCGGGCATGCATTGTCATTGATAACATCTCATCAGGAAATAGGGTTTGAGAGCAGACAACCTGTCTGACCAAAATTTATTAGGCGGGAATTTTCCTCCTCCTAATAAGCCTGGGAGCACTACAGGAGATGGGGCTTATTTTATCCCTTTGGCTTCGACCATAAAAGACAGCACGCTTCTAAGGTGGTCATTTATAGGCCTACCCTCAGGGCGCATTCTCTTTCTCAGGGATGTTCCTTGCTGAGAAAAAGAGCTCAGTGATATTTCTCCTATTTGCTTTTGAAAGAGGAGAAATATAACTCTGCTCTGTCCAGCTCACCAGTGGCCAGTTCAAAGTTTCCTCTCTTGTTCCCTGAATATCGCTGTTTTCCTGTTCTTTTTTCAAGATGCCCAGATTTTATATTGTTCAAACATACATGCTCTACAATTTATGCAGTTGACATGACCATCACAGGGTACTGAGGTGACATTCATCCTCCTCAGTTTACAAAGAAGATGATGGGATTAAGAGATTAAAATAAAGACAAGCATAGGAAATCACAAGGGTATTGACTGGGGAAGTGATAAGTGTTCATGAAATCTTCACAATTTATGTTCTTCTGCCGCGGCTTCAGCAGGTCCCTCCGTTCGGGGTCCCTGAATTCTCGCAACAGTCAGCTAAGATGGTTTTCTTTAAAGATGTGTGTCTGTGGGTAGAGTAGGGCAATTTTGTTTCATTCTTCTTCTCAGGTGCCAGAATAGAGAGGCAGCAGCTTTCCACAATATGTGGTTCTTGTAGAGATGGTAAGAAAACAAGCCCAACAGTGAAAGCACATTTCAAACTTCTGCATGAGTCCTGTGCCACACTGGCCCATTCATCAATGCAAGTCACAATGGTCACACTGTACGTCAAGGGGAGAGAAGTATTCCCCAGCTACAGTGAAGCCATGGCATGTCAGCAGATGTATAATCCTACTCTCATAGTCACTGATTCCCTCTTTCCAGTTATAGGAACTATCGATGACTGATTCTTCCTCTTCATTTATAGATTGGGAAAACTGAGACCTCAGGAGTTTTAGCCTGCCAAAACATTGTTTTACTGATTTTTAAGTTGATTTTTTTGTTTGTTACAAGATTACCATGTAATTGCAATCAATGTAGAGCAAATAATTCCAACTTTCTCTAGTCATACATTAGACTTCATAAAAGCATGACTAAAGTAAGGAATTCAACTCATATCTTGACAATTAATTTACCACAAATGAAAGTTATATACAAGAGCTAGGATAGAAAGAACCTATTATCAAATTCTTACCATTTTATTTCAAACATACATTTTATTAATTAAGTAGTTTCTAGCACAATTTTCCACTTGCACTTCTACAATTAAGCTAACTCAATGTATGTACCTGTTGAAACACACATTGCTGGTATATCATTTAGGTTACACATGTCACTATGTACTTCTTCCTCGGTATTTAAAAATCAGAACAGAGGAGGAAAGAGACATTAATAAAATAACAATTGGAAGGGAAATACAAAGTGTATCTAATCCAAAAGGTCTAATTGAAAAATTCATAATTTTGACGTTTTTCTTTTTTTTTTTTTTTTAATTTTAGGTTGTTTCTATTCTGTATTTTTTATTGAAGATAACTTGCAGAGTTTCTGATGCATTTCAAATCATGCCAATTTATTCTAGCAAATGTACTTTGGTACATTTGCCGCATATATGGTCTTTTGACTGAACCTGGCTGCATACCAGCTCTATCACAGAGCTCAAACCTGACCAATTACTGAGTCACAGCATCCAATCCCATTACTCAAAAACTAGGTTACTTGAAAGTACCATTTTAAAGCCTGTGCATCTAGGAACCTCCCTCATTGCAGAATATAAGGTTTTGAAGTTAAAGATCCAATGACCAGGCCAGGCGCGGTGGCTCATGCCTGTAATCCCAGCAGTTTGGGAGGCCGAGGCAGGTGGATCACAAGGTCAAGAGATGGAGACCATCCTGGTCAACATGGTGAAACTCTGTCTCTACTTAAAAATATAAAAATTAGCTGGGTGTGGTGGCACACACTTATAGTCCCAGCTACTCACTCAGCTGAGGCAGGAGAATCACTTGAACCCAGGAGGCAGAGGTTGCAGTGACTCCACATCGTGCCATTGCATTCCAGCCTGGTGACAGAGCGAGACTCCATCTCAAAAATAATAATAATACAATGACCAACTCCTTAGTGTGTCATGTCTTAAAATCAGATGTCTTATTTTAAACCCCAGACCTGCCATTGAGTGAGCTGCCATGCAACCTCTTTTGATCCTAGTTATTTCTTAGGCACGATAGGATAAGACCTGTATGGTAATATTTCTTTTTTTAAAAAACAACAGCAACAACAACAAAAAAAAAACAGATTACAGGCTAGCATATATTAAGTAATAAAATGTTTTACAATATATACATGTGCATATAACCATATAAATACGGAGTATATACATATGCAGACACATGCATAGAAAATCTATCTGTGAATAGTGGAATTATAGCTGATTACTTACTCTCTAAACTTAACTTTTATCCTGTTAAAACATATTACTTTACCAAACCAAGAAATAAAAACATTTTCATCCCCAAAGCAAACATATTTAGCAGTTTTTAGATTACTATATTTACATGTTCAAATGTCAGAAGTGACTCCAGGGAAATCATTGAATTGTTAAATGTAGAAAAAGTCAGAATATTGTTTTGATATCTTCTCTAAGAATATCTGAAGAGGCCGGGCGCGGTGGCTCAAGCCTGTAATCCCAGCACTTTGGGAGGCCGAGACGGGCGGATCACGAGGTCAGGAGATCGAGACCATCCTGGCTAACACGGTGAAACCCCGTCTCTACTAAAAAAATACAAAAAAAATTAGCCGGGCGAGATGGCGGGCGCCTGTAGTCCCAGCTACTCGGGAGGCTGAGGCGAGAGAATGGCGTAAACCCGGAGGCGGAGCTTGCAGTGAGCTGAGATCCGGCCACTGCACTCCAGCCTGGGCGACAGAGCGAGACTCCGTCTCAAAAAAAAAAAAAAAAAAAAAAAAAAAGAATATCTGAAGAAACCAGAGAGAATCTTTCCTCAGTCAGCGGTAAATGAGAGTATCTCCCAACTCATGTATCATGACTTTTGTTAGAAATTAGCTGCACACAGGTGATACTGTTCTATGTAAGAAGTTCAGGCTTGACCACACATCCCAAAAATGGTGTGTTGTAGTCAAATGGTACAAGGCAATACTTTTATTTTGCTTTACTGTTCTTATGCTGCTAATAACGACATACCTGAGACTGGGTAATTTATAAAGGAAAAGGTTTAATTGACTCATAGTTCCACATGGCTTGGGAGGTCTCACAATCATGGTGGAAGGCAAAGGAGGAGCAAAAGTAATGTATTGCTTGGTAGCAGGCAAGAGAGTACATACTAGGGAACTGCCGTTTTATAAAACCATCAGTTCTCACGAGACTCATTCACTGTCACAAGAAGAGCACAGGTGAAACACACCCACATCATTTAATTACCTCCTACAGGGTCCCTCCCACAACACATGGGAATTATGGGAGCTACAATTCAAGATGAGGTTTGGGTGGGGACACAGCCAAACCATATCATTTACATAAGTCGGTTATGGAGTTCTCAATAGGTCATGTCCAATTTTATATCTCCAGCACTTAGAAAATCACCCCTGAAATCCATGCTCAGAAATGTTTATTCAATGAATAACACTAGGTGTTCTAGGAAGGAGCATGGACAGTGCTTGGTCCTGTCCTTGTTCTTACACTTAGTCACTGTCAAATTAGAATAGAGTAGCTGATCTTCCTCACTGAATAGATATAAGTAAGCCTTTTGTTTTTTTTTTTTTTTTGAGACGGAGTCTTGCTCTGCCACCCAGACTGGAGTGCAGTGGCCGGATCTCAGCTCACTGCAAGCTCCGCCTCCCGGGTTTACGCCATTCTCCTGCCTCAGCCTCCCCAGTAGCTGGGAGTACAGGCGCCCGCCTCGTCGCCCGGCTAGTTTTTTGTATTTTTAAGTAGAGACGGGGTTTCACCGTATTAGCCAGGATGGTCTCGATCTCCTGACCTCGTGATTCGCCCGTCTCGGCCTCCCAAAGTGCTGGGATTACAGGCTTGAGCCACCGCGCCCGGCCTGTAAGCCTTATTTAACCAAGTTATTTAGGTAGTTGTATTCAATGAATTTTCTCTTGCCCTTAATTTTACATCTATGTAATGCAGATGGCAAATCCTTAGGCTTCTTGAAATGATTAAACTAAATTGCACATATGCAGCATGTAAGGTAGTGTTGCCAATTATTAATAAATATTTTACGATTATTTACACTCACTGTTATTACTCTTGTCTCTTGGAGCAATTTTCCCCCTGATTTCTAAGTTAATGTTAATTGAGATTGAATGTGCCTCCTTTCACAGATATATGATAAAGAATCTTAGAGGTTTAGCTCTTCTGCAGGGCAGAGGCCCCAAATCATAAATTTCCCACAGTGATGGAAATGAGAGACTCTGACATGATGAGCATTCTTCTGTACTATACTACAACCAAGACAAATGCCAGACAATTTCCTGGATAGTCCATAGGTCTATATTAACTCCTTTCAATAATTTGCTGCTGATTATGAAGTTTTATTTAACCAAAAACTTCAAAATAGGAATATACACCTTTCTGATGTATGTCAATGACTCAGAAAGGGTGTCCATTTCTCCTCACATTTTCAAGGTCATCAGAAAATATGGAAAACTTAAATTTGTTTATTGTTCATTTTCCCAGGACTCAGGTCTTGGTGGTTTTGGAAGGGATAATAGGAAATTAAAACATCAATATACCCACCATATTTTTCTTAGTCCTAAACAAATGAAAATAGTATTTCCCAAGATGTTTCTTCAGTCTTGAATTGGTTTCTCTACGTAGCTCAATCTCAGCTGTGTTATGGAGGGAGACTAGAGATGCACTGAGTCTGCTGAAGTCCTTTTGGTTTTAATATGGATATGAATGAAGATGGAAGTTTTTTTTTTTACCTCCTACTATGTACTTCACATATATAGATTCATTTAGTTTCCACAAAATTTTATCAAGAAGTACTAAAATTTTAATTTACTGATGAGGAAACTGATGCACAAACAAATTAAACAACTTATCCAGTTTCACAGCTAGTAAGTAATAGAACTGACATTTGAAACTTGTCATTTTGATTTTAATCCCTGTGTTTATCCCCTTTACCAAACTGCTTTTAAAGATGGAAGGAAAGGCCAGGTGCAGTGGCTCATACCTGTAATCTAAGTTCTTTGCAAGGCCGAGGTGGGCAGATCACTTGAGGTCAGGAGTTCGAGACCAGCTTGGCCAACATGGCAAAACCGTGTCTCTACTAAAAATACAAAAAGTAGCCGGGCATAGTGGTGGGCGCCTGTAGTCCCAGCTACTTGGGAGGCTAAGGCCGGAGAATTGCTTGAGCCTGGTAGGTGGAGGTTGCGGTGGGCCAAGATCGTGCCTCTGCACTCCAGCCTGGGCAGCAGAGTGAGACTCCATCTCAAAAAATAATAATAGTAATAAAATAAAAAATAAAAAAAAGGAAAAACATAAAAATAGTCCATGTAATCCAGTGTCTATGACAGCAGAATATTAGTAAAATGCCATTGACTTATCCACTCTGTATTGTTTTCTAAGCATATTTTATTTATCAGTTCATTATTTTTTTTTTTTAATTTTTGTATTTCAATAGCATTAGGAGTTTTTGGTTTTTGGTTACAAGGATAAATTGTATAATGGTGAAATCTGAGGTTTCAGTGTATCTATTACCTGAATAGTGCACATTGTACCCAGTATGTAGTTTTTCATCTCTCATGCCCCTGCCACCATCACCAATTCTGAATCTGCAATGCTCATTATACCACTCTGTATGCCTTTGTGTAGCCATGGTTCAGCTCACACTGGTAAGTGAGAACATTTGGTATTTAGTTTTCCATTCCTGAGTTCCCTCACTTGATAACGGCCTTCAATTCCATCCAAGTTGCCCCAAAATACACTATTTAGCTCTTTTTTATTGCTAATTAGTATCCATGATACATATGGATAGATCACATTTTATCTACTCTTCAGCTGAGCACTTAGGTTGTTGATTCCATATCTTTGCAATTGTGAATTGTTCTGCAATAAACATACATATGCAGGTGTCTTTTTATATAATGACTTATTTTCCTTTGGGTAGATATCCAGTAGTGGGTATTGCTGGTTAGAATGGCAGATTTACTTTTAGTTATTTAAGAAATCTTCATACTGTTTTCCACAGGAGTTGTACTAATTCACAATCACTCTAGCAATGTATAAGCATTCCCTTCACATCATATCTGCTACAACATCTATTGTTTTGTGACTTTTTAATCATGGTCAGTCTGGCTGGTGTAAAGTGGTATCTCATTGTGGTTTTAATTTGCATTTTCCTGATGATCAGGAATGTTGAACATTTTTTCACATATCTCTTGGCCATTTCTATATCTCTTTTTGAAAAATGGCTATTCATGTCATTTGTCCACTTTTTAATGAGATTATTTGGTTGTTTTTCTTACTAATTAGACTGAGTTCCTTGTAGATTCTGGGTATTAGCCCTTTGTCAGATGCATAGTTTGCAAATATTTTCTCCCATTCTTTAGGTGGTTTGTTTATTCTGTTGATTATTTCTTTTGCTGTGCCGCAGCTTCGTGTGTTTAAAATTTTTACTATTTTTCTGATTAACTCTTGGCCTGATTATGGGAAAACTAGGTGGTCACTAGGAATGAATAATAAAACACCAGCATCAGTGAATCCTTACAGTGCTCTCCAGGTAATTAATTTCATAGAATGTTGCTTTCAAGGGAATATTCTGTGACATTAATACATCCTTACTCTTGATCACTGCCATTCCTGTAAATAATTCCTGAGTTATGCAAGCTATAGGTTAAGCATGCCTTAACAATCCTCTATAATAAAAGTTAAAATAACAGAAAAATGACTATATCAGTCTGTTTTCATGCTGCTGATAAAGACATACCTGAGACTGGGCAATTTAAAAAACAAGGTTTAATTGGGCTTACAGTTCCACATGACTGCACAGGCCTCACAATCATGGTGGAAGGCAAGGGGGAGCAAATCACATCTTACATGGATGGTGGCAGGCAAAAAGAGACAGAATTTGTGCAAGGGAAGTCCTCTTTTTAAAACCATCAGATCTCGTGAGACCTATTCACTATCATGAGAACAGCATGGGAAACACTTGCCCCATGATTCCGTGACCTCCCACCAGGTTCCTCTCACAATATATGGGAACTCAAGATGAGATTTGGGTGGAGACACAGCCAAACTCTATCAATGACATATAACACTTATGAAATCTGTAAATGGAACTAAAAACAGTGCAACATTATTGTAAGTTCCCTTTTCTAACCCACAATAGGGATAAGACTTTCTAGTGACTGAAATGCTCCATTGTCTCATCTAGCTCACCCCTTCCAAGTTTAAGTACACCTTTAAAGTGAAATTTGTAATCAGAAGGTCGTTTGAAGATTATGGAAATAGCCAACCTACAGTAGGTTGTCCAGAGATAAAGCACATTTGATAGGACCAAGAGAATATTTTATTCCCCTATAGAAGATTGTATTTGTTCAGAATAAAAAAAAAAAAGTTGGATTAGCAGAACTGTCTCTCTTTCCCCTGGACAAGCATTGGATATAAATTTCCACTGTCTAAATCAGTAATAAACTCAATCCTTTAAAAAGTATTTAACTGTGTTCACAGTGACCTACTTGTGAAAATCTTCTTAGATTTGTGATATATTCCCTGATGTAACACAGAAGGCTTAATTTCCCTTAATTTTTTTCTATTTATTCATCCAACCATTAACTTTTTTATTCATTCATCACATTTATTGTAAACAACTTCCATGTGAACTCAATTTAGATGGTCTTACTTCTGTGTCTTCTATATGCAGAGTATTCTCTGAACTATTAACTAGTGGAGCCCACTATGTTTCCAGACTTATGCTAGGTGCTAGTGCCTTTACAGCAGCCAGCAGCCTAATGGGATTTATTAACATAAAATTACAAGTGTGGGATATGAACGCTGCCTTCAAGAATTTCAAGCATTGTGTACTATAATCCTTGGCATTGTCACATCTCTTAACTTTAGGGATTATTTGAAAATCCTTCACTCCCATCCTGAATCTCTAATGACATTTCATTTTCCTCTCCCAGTACTGCTAAGTGCATGACTTCTGTTTCCCTTGACAGATCCAATTTCACCCTTGTCCACCAATGCTCTGTTTTCCAAGAGGCTGACATAAATGGATCAATAAGCTCCCTTTACCCTATGCCTTCAAACTGGATTTAGCCAATAGAAAACATTTGGCAAGAGGGTTAAGAAAGGGAGAAGAGTAAAAATGGGTTATATAAGTTCTTCACTCCTTATCAGCAGCATCAACATTGGCTGACCGCATTTCTAACTGAAGACCATAGCTTTTGCAATGAAGCCCTCTTCACACAACTCCCTTTTTCCAGGATTTAACTATTTCCACCTCTCCCACCATTAGCCTAGAGGTGAGAGGATATCTCTCTTCCCCTGTTAATTGCTATAATAATTCTGTTACTTTTATTTTTTCAGTTATGTTTTTTCCAAATCGTTGTGGAGTTCATTTATTAAATTCTCTTTAAATCACTCATTTTGAACATGCTCTCTGTTTTTTGACAGATTTATGAATAATACAAATTCCCTTTTCTTTTTTTGGTCATGTATTTTCAATGTGTTTATCAAAAGAAAGTTGCTTTTGATATTTTAAACATTTTATTTTACCTAATCAGTTCCATAAACCTTAATTGAATGCCTACTATATGCTTGATGCTATGCTAAATGCTAAGGATACAAAGATGTATAACACACGGAATATGCCGTGAGGGAAATTCATCAAGTAGCAGCAAAGGATATATAAATGCTGTGACAATATAGTTTATCATTTGAACTGGGACATTTTTGAGTAAGAAAGAGATCACTACTAATAATTACACTAGGGCACTGACCTAAACCAATTGTCTTAGGAAAACTAAATGTAAGATATCATTGGGTTGCCTATAATGATTAATTGGATTAATGTATAAACAGACTCATGGAATGTCATCTAGATGACTAGAATTGGAAATATAAAGTTAAATATAAAGAAGTATTTTCCCTGTAGGAGTTTACAGATTATGAAATCAAACAATTAATTTTAACCAATGTGATAAGTGTTTGCAAATAAGTTGACATTCTAATAGGCTGAAAAATTGAAGGAAAAAATAGTATTTACAGGGCATTGACACCACCTTCTCGCAGTGAAAAATGGGAAGGTCTCCATACTGATGTTATTTTCATAATCAGAAATGTTACAAATACTTTTGCAAACTGAAGAAAATAGATTGCCAGAGTAAGCATTTTTGGAATAGTGATGACAATTTTAAGAAAATAGAGACAATGAGCTGGCAATAATCAAGGTGTTCAGATTTGGCAAGACCCTACCTTGCATGGTGTCACCAGCAATTACTGTCAAATTGGCCTAGAATAAAAGTATCTTAGGGGAGATTCTGCACAGGAAATTGTTCTGAAAGCACTCTCTATCGAGGAGATAAAATATATATAAATAGCTGGGATAGTGGTGGTGGAGATTTGTTAACTCTTAACAGCGTTCATAGTGTTGCATTTCCCCTAATGGACATTTTGAAACTTCTACAAAAACAAGGCCGAGTGCAGTGGCTCACGCATGTAATCACAGCACTTTGGGAGGAGGAGGCAGGTGGACCACCTGAGGTCAGGAGTTCGAGATCAGCTTGGCCAACACAGTGAAACCCCGTTTCTACTAAAAATACGAAAATTAGCTTTGTGGGGTCAGGTGCCTGTACTCCCAGCTATATCGGAGGCTGAGGCAAGAGAATTGCTTGAACCTGGGAGGTGGAGGTTACAGTGAGCTGAGATTGCACCACTGCACTCCAGCCTGGGCATCAAGAGTGAAATTCCATTTCAAAAAAAAAGTGATTAATAAGTGGTTGTTTTCCCTTTTTCCTAAAGAATTTAAGTAAAAATTGATGTTTTACTGACATGTTTAGAAGCTTTTATTTCATATTATACCACATTTATTATTTCTACAAGAATTTTAGGAAGTGAGGCAATGGCACTAATGGAGATTTGACTCTGTTTCAGACATAGTTTATACTACCAAGGCAATTCTTAGGATTTAATGTCCAGTCACTAATTTACATGAAGAGATAGAATCTACTCTCAGTGATAAAATGACAGTGGCAGGTTATCAACAACATGATCCTTAGCAATCAGTAAACCATAAACCAAACTCCAGACTAGGGGTCTGAGAAAGTTCTGTCCTTCACACCAGAAAATTCCTAGCTGAACTTTGCTGAGAAAATACCATAGTATACTGATTTTGCTTAAACTTATTTTTTATCTTCTTATTGTACAAAAAAATTCCTTTCCACTTTTTGTTTTTCCTGTTTTGTTTTTCCAAAGAGCTTCAACAGGCATCTGGCTAATTAGGAAAGCTTGATGAGAGAGATAGGGTTTCTGATGGGTGAGTAGCCAAAAAGAGGCTGATGCTGTCTGCCTCAGCAAGCAAAACTCCAAAAAGAATGTCTTCACCTTGAATTAACTGCAATTAATCTACAATCTTTGTGGCGAAGCAGCTGAGAGGCATTTATAACTACAGAAAAAGGAAAAAGAAGTAATTAGCTGCTGCCCTTAATGTAGCTTGCTTTTCATTGCTTCATACCATCTTAGCAAAATTGTCTTCTGAATATTTGAAGATCTGAGCTCAAATTTATCAAATTATAATGAAATTGAAATTAACAGGGCATTACTAGCATAACTTAAAATTCTGGCTTTTGAATTTATTTCTCTAACAAGCAATGTATCAGCCAAAACTTTCAGGGTGTGCAGGTATTGTACACATATATACACATTTATAAGCATAAAACACAAAAACATATCAATTTTAAAGAAGCACTAATCTATGGCCATCAACAAACACATTGAAATTTTCCTTTTTAGAAAATGAAAAACATTAAGGTGTCATGTGCTTTAAATGTCAGAAAATATTTTCAGGAAATTAACAACAAGATAATAAATACCAGATATAAAACAAATTATAGAAAAAAACCACATCTTGTCTCATCCTTGAAAAGAGAGATAAGAGATACAAAAATTCAGATGAAATTCTGGTGTAATAAATTCAACTTTAACTATTTGTAATAAAACTTTCAAGTAAATATAACCAGAAAGGGAAATACTTAACCTGATAAAAATAATGTACCAAAAAATCTACATCAAATAACACACTGAACAGTGAAATACCCTAATGGCATTCTGTTTATAATCAGGAAAAACATAGTATCAATGACTACTCAACTCCATACTGGAGATCCTCGCTGGTGAATCAAGACAATAAATAATGAGATAAGAGTTTTAAGAATTGGGGAGAGAAAAGACATAGATTTGAAGATGATATAATTACATATACAAAGAAGCCGAAAGTTTTGCAAACAATTTAGAAATTTATAAGAGTTCAGCAAGGTTGATGAACTCAAAAATCAATACTTGAAATCAATTGCATTTCTATATACACACCAAAGACACCTTTTAAAATAGCAAGGAAGGAAATAAGGAACTGTAAGGTACCTAGAAATAAATTTGATGAAAGATTTGACAGGTGTATATGGAGATAAACAGAAAACATTGTGAAGAATTTAAAAGAAAATACATACATGGAAAGAGGTACATATATTTATGTATTATGAGATTTTATATATGTGTGTGTGTGTGTGTGTGTATGTGTGTGTGTGTGTGTGTGTGTGTATATATATATATTTTTTTTTTTTTTTTGAGACCAGGTCTTGCTCTTTTGCCCAAGCTGGAGTGTGCTGGCAGGATCTTGGCTCACTGGAACCTCCACTTCCCAGGCTCAATTGATCCTCCCACCTCAGCCTACAGAGTAACTGGGACTACAGGAACACACCACCACACCTGGCTAATTTTTTTTTATTTTTTGTGGAGACAAGGTCTTGCCATGTTGCACAGGCTGATCTTGAACTTCTGGACTCAAACAGTACACCTGTCTTTGCCTCCCAAAGTGCTAGGATTACAGGCATGACCCACCATGCCTAGTCAAGACTCAATATCTTAACAATGTAGTTTATTCTCAAAAGAATCCATCAAGTCAATGCAATTTGAGTTAAAACCTCAACAGGATTCTTCGTGGAACTTGACATATTACTTTTAAAATGTATACATTAGTTAAGAGCCAATTACAGACAAGAAGAAAACATCGAAGAACAAACTAGGTTACCCACCCTCTCACATATAAGAACTTATTTTAAAAGAATAGTAACATTATCATGCAAAATTTGCCAAATAGAGCAATGGAAAAAAGTATAAAATGAATAGGCAAATGTACTCTCTTTCTCTCTCTCTCTCTATATATAAATGGGACTTATTTCTGAAATTACAAATGAGTGAGGAACAAATGGACTAATAAATAGTCTTAGAAAAATTTTTATGTTGTGGACCGTAATAGTTCTTGTAAATATCAAGGTTTTCCCTCTGCCCAGGGAAATTGAGGATTTCACTTCCAAGTCACCTTGAAGTTAAGCCACGTGAAATTGTAGCCCATGAGCTGTGAGTGGAAGTAACGTGAAGAGTGGGTGTGAGCTCTCCATTCTCTCTTCCATGACAACACTAACAGAAGAGGCTGAATGTTCCAGATGGTACAGCTGAAAGATAGCAGAGCTAACATAGGCTAGGTCTTTGAGATACTTGTCGAACAGGGCCCCACTCCACTATGTGAGACACGTACCATGAGTAAGAAGTAAACCTTCAAATAATTAGAAGATAAACAAGAATATCTTTATAACCTCAGAGCATAAAATAATTTTTAATTAAAACACACAAAAAATAAGTAAATTGGGAAATGTCAATATTAAACATGGCTCTACAACAAAATATACCATAAATTAAGTGAACACACACACACACCACACACGCACAAGCACACCCACATTCTTTATTAGCTAACTAAAAAGAAATAACAGTCCAGTAAAAATAATTTATCAAAGATATGAATAAAGAAGAGATAAAAGGTAAATAAATATAAAAAATACTTACTAAGGCCAGGCGCTGTGACTCAAGCCTGTAATCCCAGCACTTTGGGAGGCCGAGGTGGGTGGATCACCTAAGCTCAGGAGTTCAAGACCAGCCTGGTCAACATGGTGAAACCCCGTCTGTACTCAAAATACAAAAATTAGCTGGACGTGGTGGCGGGCACCTGTAATCTCAGCTACTTGGGAGACTGAGGCACGAGAATTGCTTAACCTGGGAGGTGGAGGTTGCAGTGGGCTGAGATTGCACTCCAGCCTGGGTGACAAGAACAAAACTCCATTAAAAAAAAAAAAAAACCTTACTTCTCTATTAGAGAAGCAAAAATTAAGAAGGTCATGAAATATTTTATCATATCTATCAGATCTACTAAACTTAAGATGTACAACATTTAGACATGTTGGTGAATAATTGGAGCAATGCAATATATGATTAAACAGTTGGATATCAATTGTTGTAACCACTTTAGATAGTAACTTTCAAAGTTTTAATAATTCAAAAAGATTCATGAACTTACATTTAAAGACTACATTCCTAAATGTACATCTTAGAGGCACTCCATATTCACTCAGAGAGGTATGTACAAAAATATTTTATACAGCATTATTTGTAGTAAAGAAAAATAGGAAATATCATGAAGTCATCCTTTATTCCTCTCTTTCTCTTATACCTACCTTCTTCTACTCCATTCTGTATCCAGGCAGATGTCTTCAAAACCTGACATTTAATCGCCACTCCCACTCCCACCAGTCTCATCCAAGTGCTCGTTAACCTTCACCTAAATGTTTGCAATAGCCTTCACCCTCTCCCCCTCTATAGGATCTTCGTTCAGCAGAGTGTACTTGTATAAATATGTGTCAGATGTTTCTCTTGTGTTCAAAATCCTTCAATTACTTCCCAGAATTACAGTCCTTCAATTACTCCTCGATTAAGAGTAAATTCTGTAGTACTATCAAGATCTACAAGTCTGTAAACTCCTTTCTCCAATATCTCACTAGCCTCAGCTCCTACCCCTCTTCCTGCCACTATGCTCCAGATACACACACACTGCTTTCCTCATCCATATATGTATCTGTCGCTCTTATTAACAACAGCCTTTTCATCACGTACATCTCAGAGAGGGCTTTTTATCATGATTTTTAAATAAAATGGCCAACATATCCCATCTCCTTAAGCAGCTTTATTTTTCTTCATAGCACTAATCACTATCTGACATATTACACATTGATTGCTTTCTTTTCTGCATTACTCCTCTAAATTGCAGGCCTTGTGTGCAGGGATACTGTATGTTCTACTGGCTGGTGTATTCTTAAGGCCCAGGTAGTATAGTAGGTCTTCAAATAACTTATTTTCAATATCATTTTGTTATAATGTAGATGAAGGGGAAAAATTAATTCCCAGCTGGGGCACTGGCTCTCTGGAGTTTACATGCTCTCTCTGTATCTGTGTGGGATTTTTTCCCCAGGTTCTCCTCCCACATCCCACAGATGTGCATATTAGGTTCACTGGTGCATCTAAATTGTCCCAGTCTGACTGACTGTGGGTGTGTGTGTGAGTGCACTCTGTGATTGAATGGTGACCTATCAGGATTGGTTCCTGCCTTGCGAACCCAATCTGCTTGAATAGGTTCAGGACAATCACAATCCTGAGCTTGAATAGTAGGTAAATAATGATCTCACTTGTTTTTATTTACTTTTCTGTTTTTATTCACTTATAGCTCACCTTTATTCAATGTTGAATATTAGAATTGTCTTTATCTTTATTTTGAAGTGTGGTGATGTTTTCGTGACCAGAAAAAAAAAAAATGCATTAGAAACTTAATTCTTGTTTACCTCCATTAGCTTATGGTAAAATTGGTTTCATTATTTGTCATTTTGCTGAAAGCTGCAGTTTCCAAGAACATATCCACAATGTTAATGAGGACTCACTGTGCCTTGGACATAATCAGTGCTTGATCAATATGTGCATAATGAATAAACAAAAAGGTACACTTTAGTGGATATAAATATATGCATAGAGCCTTTAAGAAGAATAAAAGAGTACCTCCGAAAGGGATGTCCAACAGGTCAGTTTTACTGAGTTATTCCTTATCCCTTAGAATCTGAGTTTGAAGGAACAACATGGGCAACAGCATTAGCCTAGGGTTAACCCAAGGTGATTAGCCTAGCCAGTGGTTCCATTAGGCTAGGGGATGAGGGGCGAATTTCTAAGAAGAAGAAAATAAGAGGCCTAAACAAAAAAGACGAGTTACAGACAAGTGTTCCCAAAGTGAAATGAAACTGTAAATAAGACCACATGCTCTCTAGCTCAGATATCCCTATAGCTGATAGAGACACCCACATTTATAAAAATAGACCCAAATGTCTACAGTGGGAGTGAGAGAATGGTCATATGCCCTTTGGTCTTGGAAAGGCAGCTCTTGACAAACATCCTACTTCATGTACCTGAGCCAGACAGTTCCTATAACCAAAGTCAAGATACATTGCCACCAGAAACTTCCCCACAGGCTGTGTGGAAAAAAAAAAAATTAAAAAAGAAATCTGACAAATAACTTCTGGTTTGGGGCTTGGAAAGCCAGCCAATCAGGGGTCAAGTATCTCAACCAATCAGAATAGAAAAAGCATGAATCCATCCTTTGCATTAATGGACCTGATTGAGAAGTGGGACAGGAATTTTCTCTACTTAAGCCAAACACTTTGTTCTTTGGAGAGTATACTTTCACTTGTATTGATGACTATGCCTCCCTCCCTGATTTACAGATTGGTTTTTTAAATAGAAAAAGAAAGTTTTCCTTTTTTCCTTCACAGATCTCATGGTCTTTTGTTAAAAGAAATTATAACGCAAAAGAAATTCTCAGTCTAGGACTTAGAGTTAAGAGTTTGAATGCTATGAAAATTAATATACTAGCCAACACATTGCTAGTTAATGGGGAGTTTTGAATCCACAGACAGAATACACACATTTGACAATTAGCTTGTAGTCTAGAGCTAGAGTTGGAGGTACATGGAGCAAACAGTTTCAAGAACATTGGCAGGTAATGGGGAAGTTTGAATCCACAGACAAAATACACACATTTGACAATTACTTTGTGGTCTGGAGCTAGAGTTGGAGGTACACGAAGCAGACAGTTTCAAGAGTCAGGCTGTAACTCTCCTTCCATACAAAAGCAATATGTGTATGAGAGTTCTCTGATGCTGATTTAAGGTTTTAAGGGATGTAGGTATATTCTGTAGTTGAGAAGAATAAATAATATATCCAGTTTGTGGATTCCTATTTTAACCACTTCTTTCAATTCAATATTCTTTTATTCACATTTTTTATTATCATTTTATCTAATGCAATAATTTTCAGTTGTGATTGTGCATCAGAATCACTTAGGCAGTCTTCTGAAAATACAGTGAGGACAGTAACCTGGAAAGAATCTATTGACTTAGTAGGTTTTGGGTGGACCATAGGCATGTGTTCAGCTACTATATTTGTGTTTTAGTTGCAGGGTAAATTTAGTGGTCAATCAAATTTGAAAACTGCTGACCTAATTTATGCAAAGCATAAAACAAATGATCTTTGCTCTAAAGTCACATTCATCATACAGGGTTATCTCTGGATGATGGGATTATGATTGGCAATTTTTTTTCTTAACGTCTGTTTATATTTTCTATAATAAATGTTCCCTAAGGAACATATGCAATGCTTATAGCATAATAAAATAATTTAAAAATGGATTTGAAATAGTTTTGTCTTACTCTGTTTTGTTTGTATCCAAACCAGAGTAATCATTACCCCATATCTGGGCATATGGGCAATATTGTACAATATGGTGGCTGTTAGCAATTCTGGCCTCTATTTTAAGACATTGTTTTTCTTTTGTCCCATTCTTTTCCAAGTGAAATCTTAGTTTATAAGAGCTCTTAAAAAGTTTTAAAGGTGTAATCGAATATAATGCAATTTTAAAAAATTATCAAAATATCTCTCTTAAACACTGGTCTTTCCCAGTGCCAAAAAACCGTTAAATAGTTAATCTCCTGGCAGTTATTATCTACAAAAGTTGACTGCTGGAATGAAAATGTCTCTCCTGGTTGGGCAAAGGACAGCCCTTACTGTGACCTATTTACAAGCATTAGATATTAAGTCACTTTCCCTCTGCTCAGGTGAGATGTCTACAAAATATTCATGATGCTTACTGAGTGTTCTGACTTCAGTTTTATGCCTGGAAATTGAAATATTTTCACAGCCAAAGCTAGGCAAAGAGTTTTCAGGCAAGCCTCACTACTACGGCAAGCAGAATTCAAATTTGCATGTATAGTCTCCATTGCAGCATTAATATCTAGCTCAGATGGGCAGCTCGACAGATGTCTGATAAGAGTTGAGAAATAAAACCTTTTTAAGAGGATCTGAACTTGAATCTCTAGAGCCACACACATAGGTCAACATTTGCAGCCCAGAGCCCAGTGGCAATATAATTACAGCGCATGTGGAAAATCCTGTATTCAGGGCTCCCTTGGACCTTCCTGTCCATGCAGATGGGGTAAACTTGGTAAGGCAATTTCCTTTCCAATCCCTTTGATTTTCTATTCATCTTAAGTGGGTTTATTTGGCTGTTTGTGTTTGGCTCATTCTGGAAACAGTCACCATAGGGGAAATTATTTGTGTTTGGGAGTGAAGAGAAACAGAAGAGCAGGTGCAGAGAGAAAACTCCATGCTGGGAAGACAAATATTTCTACCTAGATCTGCTCATTACACACAATACAACTACAGTGAAGGCGAGGCTGAGGGGAGAGGGTACACACCTTTTCAGTTCGTGAAACTTTTATGCTTTCTTTTTATTTAGAATGTGGCATATTAGAGGCTTTCAATGCATGTCAACCACATGACAATAACAAGATAGTGCATAAAAATCAGTTTTGTGAACTTCATTCAAGAAGGAAAATCCGCCGGAATTGTGACACCCCAGATCCCAGGAAGGAGAACACTGGAAAACAGCCCCTGTGACAGCATCCAGCTGATAAAAGTGAGTGAAGCCCAGTATGTAGGAGAGGCAGAGAGCCAGTCACCCTCTATGACTCACCTTTCCATTCCACTGGGGATTCAAGCAACTCAGGCTCAGGGAAAGCACTTTATTTCTCCCAAGTCCTGTGGCTAACCTGGGGAGAGACTTGACTTAAAAACATTGCTTTTCTTTGGCGAGTGGGCAGCTTTATTGCACAGGCATTTTAGTCTTGGGTCAGAGATTGGAGCATCTACTCTGCAGTGGAGTAGGGGTCTCCACAGCTAGAATTATGGAAAATGACTCAGCAATAGGTCCTGGAATTGTGCTCTCCTTGTTGCAAGCCTGGGACAGAAAGAAAGCTGCTACAGTTACAGTATCCCCTGGGTGGTGAGACTTACAGCCAGGGGCAATTTGGAGACCTGCAACAGGTCTGCATGTGCCATTGCTGGATGCCCCAGGCTGCACTCCTGGTGAAGCAGGGCCCTCTCTGCTCTACCCTTAGGCAGAAATTCAGGCTTTTGAAGTACCCACTTGCCTGAGCCAGCAGTCTGAGCCAGCCCACTCTTCATGGGCAGAGACTGAAGGAGAGCAGGCCCTATCCACTCCATGGCAAGGCTAATCTCCAGAAATTTGGAGCACCCACTCACCTGGTTCTGCAGCCTGAGCTTTTCCACCCTTCCTGGCATAGATCATGTTGCAGGGTGGCCCTCTCTGCTTCACACTCAGGTAGATCTCCAGGCATTAGGAGCATCCATTCACCCAGTTGACCAACCTAAGCCACCTCGCCCTTCCTATGCAGAGATCCTAGTGCAGAGGAGTCGTCTCCACTGTATGCCCAGGCAGATCTCTAGGCATCTGGAGCATCTAGACTCCTAATCTTCTGGATTAGGAGTATAGACTGCCCTCCAATCTTGTTTAGACAACGTGGGATAAGTAGGTTTCTCAGCTCCATGTCTACACACACCTCTAGGTTCTTGGTATCTGCCCACTGTGTTCTCCCTTGGCACTGGTGCTAGTGCCTACCATCAGGAGATCTGTAAGCAGAACTGACAGGTCTGGCCTACTCATCTTGACCTACAACCTGCTCATCCTTAGGGTTGAGCAGGGAGCTCAAATCATTGTTCACTTCACGAATCAGCCCATTGCCAGAGGCAGTAGAGAGCTTCTCCCAGAAAACAAGGATCAAGTATACACCCAGCCACATTGACTGCAGCTGGCTCTTACCCATAAGTGCGACCTACTAGCTGGTAGTTCAAACTGCATGGCTTAAATAAAACCTGCCAAAAGAAGGGCATAAGGCTACAGCAGCAAAGTGAAAAGACACTATCCAGGATTCTCTACACTCACACCACTTAGGGAGGAGTGGGAAGGGAAGGAAAAGAAAGAAAAAATGATAATATTTTAAGGACAGAGAGAAAAAGAAAAAAATCCTACTTGAAAGAAAATAATTACAAAAATTAGAAGTGACAGTTTCTCCAGTTGAGAAGAAACTAGCACAAGAATTTGGGCACCATGAAAAATTAGAATGTGTAACACCAAAAAAGGATCACACTATCTCTCCAGCAATGGACCCTAATCAAAAAGAAAACTTGGAAATGAAAGATAAATAACTCAAAGTGTGGATTGCAAATAAGTTCAACGAGATTCAGGATAAGGTTGAAAGTCAACACAAAGAAACTTTCGAACTAACCCAGGAAATGAAGAAAGAGATGAACATGCTTAAAAAAAAAAATCTATCAGAGCTTTGGGAATTAAAAACTCTCTTAAGAAACTTCAAAATACAATTGAAAGCTTTAGCAGTAGACTGGACCAGGCAGAATAAATAATTTCAAAGCTTGAAGTTTTCTCTTCCAAACTAACCAAGTCAGATAAAATTCTTCAAGAAATATGAGATTGTGTAAAGTGACCAACTTTACAAATTATTAGCATTCTAGAGAGAGAAGGAGAAAAAGCAAAGAACCTGGAAAATATATTTGAGAAAATTGTTTAAGAAAATTTCCCTGATGTTGCTGGAGATGGAGACATCTAGGTACAAGAAATCCAGAGAACACCTGCATTACTCCATACAAAATGAACATCACCAAGGCACATATTCACCAGACTATCCAAGGTCAATTCTGTAGAAAAAACTTTAAGAAAGCTACCGAATAAAACTCAGATCATGTACAAAGGGAACCTCATCAGGCTAACAGTGGGCTTCTCAGTAGAAACCTTATAAGCAAATAGAACTATTTTCAGTATTCTTAAAAAAAAAGAGAGAGATTCCAAACAAGCACTTCATATTCAACCAAATTAATCTTCATAAGTGAAGGAGAAATAAAATATTTTCCAGGCAAGAAAAAGAAAAGCCACCCAGATAGGAAAAAAGGAAGTCAAACTAGTTCTCTTCTCAGATGATGTGATTCTATACTTTGGAAACCCTAAACACTTTGTCAAAAGACTCCTGGAACTGATAAACAACTTCAGTTAAGTTTCAGGATAAAAAAATACATGTACAAAACTCAGTAGTGTGTCTGTACACCAATAACCTTCAAGTTGAAAGCAAAATTAAGAATTCAATTCCATTTAAAATAGACCAAAAAAAGATACCCAGAAATGCATTCAACCAAGGAAATAAGCAATCTCTACAAGAAGAGCTATAAAACACTGCTAAAAATAATCAGAGATGACACAAACAAATGGAGAAACATTCAATGCTCATGGATTTGAAAAATCAATATTGTTAAAATGGCCATATGGCCCAAAGAAATCTATATATTCAATGCTATTTCTATCAAACTTCCAGTGTCATTTTTCACAGAACTAGAAAAAAACCAAATAGCTTAAAACCAAAAATAGCTCAAATAGCCAAAGCAATCCTAAGCAAAAAAGAAAAAAAAGCTGAAGGCATCTCATTACCCAATTTCAAGCTATACTAAAAGGCTGTCATAACCACAACAGTATGGTACTGATACAGAAAGAGACACATAGGCCAATGCAACAGAATAAAGAACACAGAAATAAAGTTGCATACCTACAGTCATCTGATATTTGACAAAGTTAACAAAACTAAGCAACGAGGAATGCACTCCCCATTCAATAAATGGTGCTGGGACAGTTGGCAAGCCATATTCAGAAGAGTGAATTGGTACCCCTACCTTTCACTATATGCAAAAATTAACTCTCCATGGAATAAAGATGTAAGACCTCGAACTATAAGAATTCAAGAAGAAATCCTAGGAAACACCACTCTGGTTATCAGCTTTCGGAAGGCTTGCTTTCAGTACTTAAAAATAATTGCCAGAGAAACAAAAATTGGGCCGGGCACAGTGGCTCACACCTTTAATCCCAGTCCTTTAGGAGGATGAGGCAGGTGGATCACCTGAGGTCAGGAGTTTAAGACCAGAGTGACCAATGTGATAAGAATACAAAGATTAGCCAGGCATGATGGTACGTGCCTGTAGTCCCAGCTGCTTAGGAGGCTGAGGCAGAAGAATCACTTGAACCCAGGAGGCAGAGGTTGCAGTGAGTCAAGATCACGCCACTGCACTCCAGCCTGGGCGATAGAGCAAGACTCCATCTGAAGGAAAAAAAAAAATTGGTAAGTGGGTCTTAATTAAACTAAAGAGCTCCTTCACAGCAAAAGAAATTATCAAGGGAGTACACAGACACTTACAGAATGAAAGAAAATACCCAGAATCTATAAAGAACTTAAGCAACTCAACAAGCAAGAAAACAAATAACCCCATTAAAAAATGGGCCACAAATATAGACACTTTCAAAATAAGAGATATAAGTGGCCAAGAAACATATGAAAAAATGCTCACCATCACTAATCGTCAAAGAAATGCAAATGAAAAACCACAATGTGATACCATCTCACAGTAGTCAGAATGCCTATTATCAAAAATTTTAAAAAAACAGATGCTGGTGAGGGTGCAGAGAAAAGGGAACACGTATACACTTATACAGTCTTGGTGGGGTTGTACATTAGGTCAGCCAGTGTGAAAAGCAGTATGGAGCTTTCTCAAACAACTTAAAACAGAACATCCATTTGACCTAGCAATTCCATTAGTTGGTATATATCCTAAAGAAAGCAAAGTGTTCTACCAAAAAGACACCAGTACTCACATGTTCACTGAAGCACTATTCACAATAGCAGAGACGTGAAATCAACTGAAGTGCCCATCAACGGTGGACTGGATAACAAAAATGTGGTACATATACACCATGGAATATTGTACAGCCACAAAAAGAACAAAATTATGTTCTGTGAAGCAACAGATGCAATTGGAAGCCATTGTTCTAAGTAAATTAAGGCAGAAAAGAAAACCAAATATTGCTAGTTACAGAGCTAGTCACTGGCAAGGCTTATGTTCAAATGTAGGCCCATGCTTATTCAGATGTACAATATGGTTTCCCAATTATTTATCTTCTTTTCTACTTTTCAGGATTTATGTGACTACAGTGGATCCGCTTCGATAGCCCAGAATAATCTATTTTAAATTCAAGTAATCATTAACCTTAATTAAATGATAAATTCATTTTGCCCTGTAAAGCAATGTATTCAAAATAGTGGTGTTTCATCATATTTATAGTCAAAAGGATTAGGGTATATAATCTTCTTGGGGGAAATAATTCTACTAATCACACCACCACCATTAGGCAACCTAAGACCAGTTACCATAGTATTTTAAAACTGTGGCTGGTACACTTGTCATTTATTATCCAAATTCGGCAAGAAAGTACAAAGAGGCACTCTGGTAATCCCTGTATGCCATACATGTTTTGCCCTGTTCTTGAGGCATAACAACACACAGTATGAACAGGATTGAAAACTTCTGCCAGGATGATAACTCACTTTCTTGCTTGCTGTTCTCCTACCACAAGTAGTCTAAAGTGACTGGGAAACAGCAAGAACTTATCATTTAGTGAGATACTTGCTATATTCCCTTGTAGAAGTGTTTCCACCCTGGGAACCAGGGGCTCTATACAGATACAACCCAGAGTTGTAGATTTGGAAAACACAATTTTCCAGGGAGTCACTAGAAGCAATCATAAGCAGGTCACTTCTACTTTCAGCCTTAGTTCCAGACTTATGTATTCTACCTGTTGGAATACAACATCATATAATAGTCTTTAGGGATATACATTGAATCTCAGAGAATGGTATGGTATCCTTGGATGGAGTCTTTTCTAAACTGACCCCTCAGCTAAATCTTCATAAGACCATTCTGTTTCTATATTAGGTGAGCAGGCTGTGGGAGGTGTGTTACTAATAGTGCACATTGCTGTACTTTCCTCTCATTAGCAGTGGGTTTCCACTCTAATTCAAATTCAATATGAGGTTATGCATTGGTAGATTAAAAACACTGTAAACTGTCAGTTCATGGTACTGGCTGAGAGTCTGAAGACAAAAGGAAAACTCATATTCAGAATACATATGAATTCCAGTTATGATGAAGGGCTGTGCTTTCCAAGATAGAAAATATCCAAGGTAAATAACTTACCTTCAGATAACTGGTTGGTCTCCTCAAAAGAGGACACCATACTGGAACCCAGTGTTAATCTCTTTCATTGTCTGCTTGAGCATTTAGTAGAGAGGAGGATCAGCCTTGATGTTAGAAACCCATGTTCTTGGGTCCATACATTGCCTTGATTTTCTCAACTTTTTCAAACACCTGAGATGTTGCACGAACTAGTGAATTCCTTTACACAGGTATTGCACCAAGTTCAACACAAAGAAAATTTTACCAGTTGTATATACTACTATAGCAAGCTAAGGACTATCAGTATCATACATACTGTCATTGATGTTAACTTCATTGCCAGCTGGTAGGGGGATACATAATCCAGCTTCAAGATTCTGATTTAGGATCTGTTTTCTTGGCCTGGCACGGTGGCTCATGCCTGTAATCCCAGCACTTTGGGAGGCTGAGGTGAGTGGATCATGAGGTCAGGAGTTAGAGACCAGTCTGAGCGATACGGTGAAACTCTGTCTCTACTAAAAATACAATAATTAGCTGGGCGTGGTTGCACGCATCTGTAGTCTCAGCTACTCAGGAGGATGAGGCAGAAGAATCGCTTGAACCCAAGAGGTAGAGGTTGCAGTGAGCCAAGATCACTCCATTGCACTATAGCCTGGGCGACAGAGCGAGATTTCCTCTCTTGAAAAAAAAAAATATATATATATATTTTCTTGAACTACCATTAATACCCACAGTCTTAGTTTGGGTTACCCAAGAAACAAATTCTTCAATGAGATTCACAGGTAAGAAGTTCTTAGAAAAATGTTTTCAGGGACAACACCTATGGAAGTGAAGAAGCAGACTGAGTAGGGAAAGGGATTAAAGTGTGATACAGCTGCAATAAAGTTCTCAAAGGGAGCTCTGGAACTTGGATTACCTTAATTTCCTCCTGGAGTAAGGGAGTCACATTTTGTTCCCCTACATAAACCATTTATTGTGTTCTGACTACTTCTACAGAGGAAATTCGCCTGCTGAGGGTAATTTCTGGAGAGGTATCCAACTATGAGCTATCAGCATTCAACTCTCCCCACTGCTATGTAATAAAATCATTATTGTAGAATAGGAATCTAGGCATCAAACCACAGTGGCCCACTACACCTGTAAGATAGAGGAAAAAGGAAACATTTGGGAGTTTGAGAGATTTGGAGTTGTTTGTATTTATTTGTAAAATTATTTTCACATATCACCTTGTCATTTTGGTTACACAGAGATTCATCTATAACAGGGGTCAGGAAACTTTCTTTTTAAAGGCCTAGATAGTAAATATTTTAGGCTTTGTGTGGGCCATATACAGTTTCTATTGCATATTCTCTTCATCACCTGATTTGTTACAACACTTCAAAATATATTTAAAACATTCTTAGCTTACAGACCACAAGAAAACAAACCGCCAGCCAGGTTTGGCCCTCAGGCCATAGTTTGCCAATTCTGGTTTGCACAGGTATCACAAGTCAGCCAACAATAATTCTCTATCTTTCACATTCTTTCATAGAATTCTAACATAATAATCAGATAAAGGTCAACTAATATGTAATGTGGATTTTATATCTAAAACAAAATTGTAAATTATCAATTCATTTCATTTTCACAACTCTGTAAATAGTATTATCATCCGTATGTATACATGAGAAAACTGTGGCACAGAAAAGAGAAGTAACTTCTGTAAAGGCACATAACCAGTAGGTATTGACGCCTGGGCGAACAGCATGGGCGAAACCACCACCATGATCCTATCATCTCCCACACGTTTTTCTCCCTGGATATGTGGGAATTACAGGAATCACAATTTGAGATGAGATTTGGGTGTGGACACAAAGCCAAACCATATTACCCACCATTATTGATTCTTATTTATATAATAAGACTCAGTACAAGTCATCTTTTTTGGCAAATCTTCTTGACATTTCCTGACATTTCCACCCTAAATATAAATATGTCCATCTGCTCCTCCTTGTACTTTGTATATTTCTTAGGACCTATAATATTATTTTATAAATATTCATGCACACAACTATCTCTCTCCCTTTCCAGCTCAGGATTATTTTGGGGATTTTTGTTCGTTTTTTGTTTAATGAATGCAGATTGCATCCATTGATGTGGTGTGAAATTAATTTAGTGGGTTATAAAAAGCATTTTTAACAAAATGCAATAAAAATATCACATAGCACAGGTAAATATATTTCTATAAATCTTTTGTGTCAGTTCTTTCTCTCTCTCTTTTTCTCTGTGTGTGTGTATGTGTGTTTGTGTGTATGCGTGTGTATTTGAAGCCTGGAATTAGCTACCAACTGTTAGATCCCCATGATTTTTAAATATATATCCACCAAAGCCAACAAAGTTTGGAAAATCTGATCATTGTACCTAATATGATCATTCCTAATAAGTTCTTTAAGTTTTTAAGTTTTAGATATTTGTTCTCAATTATAAATAATGTGTTGTAAAAAATACTAGCATATATTGTACTTTAGTGAGTATTTTAAGCAATTAAAAATTAGATAATTTTGCCTGTAATCCCAGCACTTTGGGAGGCCGAGGCAGGCAGATCACAAGGTCAGGAGTTCGAGACCAGCCTGACTAACATGGTGAAACCCCGTCTCTACTAAAAATACAAAAATTAGCTGGGCGTGTTGGCGCATGCCTGTAATCCCAGCTACTCAGGAGGCTGAGGCAAGAGAATCACTTGAACCCGGGAGGAAGAGGTTGCAGTGAGCTGAGATCATGCCACTGCACTCCAGCCTGGGTGATAGAGTGAGACTCCATCTTAAAAAAAAAAAAAAAAAAAATAGGTAATTTCTCCAAATATCTGAAGGTGCTTGAAAGGTGCCTGAAAATAATGTGAAGTATTGAGAAACTTGGAATTCCTAGATCGTGAGTTATGATTTGCCTGGTAACCAAAATGTAACCAGCTGTTCTCTATCTCCTTTGTTCATGTAAGGAAGAAAATTAACCTACCATTTAAGAGTTTACATTCATTGTAAAACATCAGTATTAAATATTGTTATTTATGAAACATGTGAGTTCCCTTCCTGGAAGGCTTTAAGGAAAGGTTGCCAAAACTTTCTAATCACTTATGTTTATATCATCCAAAAATTTTTATGAGAACTGGATCTTAAAGGATTCTAATATAATCACACTTATCAGCATAGCTAAAGCCTGTAAAAACCTAGGAGGTTTTTCTGAATTTGCAAGAGACATCTGTGGACAATAATGCAATTACTCAGTTTGGCGAATCTCTTTAAGTTTCTTGGGAATATTCTCTGATGCTGTTTTTAATCAGACTTAAGATGTATTATTTATATGACTGTGACCTTTGTGAGAAAAAAAAAAAAGCACCTAAATTTAAATAAAACCTGTCATTCTTTACATTCTCTGTGCAGATACTATGTTAAGTTTAACCTGAAATGTTAAGAGTTTAATAACTTCTTGTTTTGCTCTTTTAAAGGGGGTATTTTCTAACATTCTTTTTTAAAAAAATAAAGAAAAAAACATTGAATTTTCATTTATGTAATTATAAAATAGTGCTTGTACTCAAGTCAGGAGAGGAAAAGTGGGGGTCACTAATATTCATTATTCGAAAGAATTTTTAGAATCACCTAAATTTGAGGTAGCTATCATGGCTGTAGACCTATTTTGATCAGTTTTGATCATATTTTAAAAATTTTTATTCACCTTATGCAATAATATTCAGTTTTATTTAAAGATAAAGGTGCATTTATAAATTAGAAACCTGTAAAACAATAACACCTACTTTCAATTCACCAGTGTAACAGAAAGAAACTGGACATATCAATAATATAATAGTACTGGATTTTTGAATAAGAACATGGTAATTAATGACTTTTTAGAAACAATCTTAAACATATCATTTATAAATGACATCAAGGTAGAATAGTAGTAACTTAGAAAACAGTAGATAAGGGTGTAAAACAAAATGAAATTCTCAATTTGTCATGTTAATTAATGTACTTACTCTCTCACTTATCTTTCTATGAAGAGATTATAGCATCTTCACAGCAACTCAGGAGAAAGTAAATGATTGAATAGTAGATTTATTGTCTGTACTGATTTACATGAGTTTTTAAGTTTTCATACGGGCTTGAAGCATTTTGTTGCTGTATTAGTCCATTCTCACCCTGCTACAAAGAAACATCTGAGACTGGGCAATTTATAAAGAAAAGAGGTTTAATTGGCTCATGTTTCTGCAGGCTGTGCAGGAAGCATAGTGGCTTCTGGGGAGGCATCAGGAAACTTTCAACCCCGGCAGAAGGCAAAGGGGGAGCAAGTGTGTCTTACATGGCTAGAGCAGGAGGAAGAGAGATAAGGGTGAGACGCTATACACTTTTCAAAACCAGATCTTGCAAACACTCACTCCTTGTAACAAAAGCAGCACTGAGGGGGAACATCCTCCCTCATGATCCAATAACCTCCCGCCAGGCCCCACCTGCAACTAGGGATTACAATTCAACATGAGAGTTGGGATGGGACACAGATCCCAAATCATATTATTCTACCCTTGCCCCCCGCCAAAAAAAATATCTCATGGCCTTCTCACATTGCAACACACAATCATGTCCTCCCAACTGTCCCCCAAAGTTTTAACTCATTCTAACATTAACTCAAAAGTCCAAAATACAAACTCTCACCTGGGACAAGGCTAATCCCTTCCAGCTATGAGCCTGTAAAATCAAAAACAAGTAAGTTACTTCCAAGATACAACGGAGCTATAGCCATTGAGAAAATACTCCCATTCCAAAATGAGGAGATCAGCTAAAAGGAAGTGGCTATAGGCCCCGTGCATGCTCAAAATCCATCAGGGAAGTCTTTAAATCTTAAAGCTCCAAATAATATCCTTTGATTCCCTGTCTCACATACAGGATACACTGATGCAAGGGGTTGGCTCCCGAGGTCTTGAGTAGCTTCACCCCTGTGATTTTACAGGGTTTGGCCCCCACAGCTGATGGTGCTGAGTGCCTGCATCCCTTTCAGGCACATGGTACAAGCGGTCAGTGGCTCTATCATTCTGGTTTCTGGAGGATGCTGAACCTCTTCTCACAGCTCCATTAGGTAGTACCCCAGTGAGAACTCTATATGGGGGCTGCAACCCCACATTTTCCCTTCTCACTGCCTAGCAAGAGTTCTCCATGAGGGTTCCAGTCCTGCAGCAGGCTTCTGCCTGGACATCCAGGTGTTTTCATGCATCCTCTGAAATCTAGGCAGAAGCTCCTAAGCCTCAACTCTTGCAGCTGTGTACCAGTAGACTTGATACCATATGGAAGTTGCCGAGGTTTATGGCTTTTATCCTTTGAAGCAGTGGCCCTTTTAGCCATAGTTGGAGCTGAAGTGGCTGGAATACAGGGAGCAGTGTCCCAGGCTGTGCAGGACAGTGGGGCCCTGGGCTTGGCCTATGAAACCATTTTTCCCTTCTAGGCCTTAGGCCTATGATGTGAGGGGCCGTTGAAGAGGTCTCTGAAGTGCCTCTTAGGCCTATTTCTCATTATCCGGTTATTAGCAATTGACTTCTCTTTGCTTACGCAAACTTCTACAGCCTGTTTGAATTCCTTCTCTGAAAATGGATTTTTCTTTTCTATGACATGGTGAGGGTGCAAATTTCCAAACTTTTACACTCTGCATCCCTTTTAAATGTTTCAGTGTCAGATAATTTCTGTGTTCGTGCATACGAGCTTGGGCTTTTAGAAACATCCGGGTCACATCTTGAACACTTTACTTACAAATTTCTTCTGCCAGATACCTTAAATCATCTCTCTCAAATGCAAAGTTCCACATATCCCTAGAACAGGTGCACAATGCTGACAGCCTCTTTGCTAAAGCATAGCAAGAGTGCCCTTACTTCAGTTCCCAATAAGTTCCTCATTTCCATCTGAGACCTCCTCAACCTTCAGTGTCCATATTATTATCAGCATTTTGATGACAACCATTCAACAAGTCTTTAGGAAGTTTCATACTTCCCCTTGTCTTCCTGTCTTCTAAGTTCTCCAAACTGTTCCAACCTCTGCCCATTACCCAGTCCCAAAGCTGCTTCCACATTTTTTAAAATCTTTTAGCAATACCCTTCTCCTCAGTATCAATTTTCTGTATTAGTTCATTCTTGCACTGCTAAAAATAAATACATGAATCTGAGCAATTTAAAATGAAAAGACATTTAATTGGCTCACAGTTCTACAGGCTTTTCAGGAAGCATAGTAGCTTCTAGGGAGGCCTCAGGAAACTTTCAATCATGGCAGAAAGGGAAGAGGAAGAAATAGAGGGAGAGGTGCTACACACTTTTAAACAAACAAATCTTATGCTAACCCAGTCACTATCATGACAGTAGCACTGAAGGGGAAATCAGCTCCCATAATTCAGTCACCTTCCACCAAACCCCACCTCCAACACTGGGGATTACAATTTGACAAGAGATGTCTGTAGGACTACAGCTCCAAATCATATCAGTTGCTATTGTTGTTGATTTGTTCTTAATAGCCTTTTAAATGGAGAATAGGTGAGTTACTGCGATATGAGAAGATAGTAGATGTGTTTTTAGAAACTTGGCATTTCAGTAGAGGATCATCTATTCCAAGAATTTTACCCTTTCCCTAAGACACATAAATAGATGTATAATTTAATATGAGAGAGAAAGGTACACAAGGCCACACTTAATTTATGGCCCATTAAATTCTAACCTACAATTCTCTTTTAGTCAAGAGAGCTTATCTAGATGCTGAAGAAAATGCAAGTAAAATGTAAGCCTTTAATCCACTCTATTAAAAATACGTATTTCTCAAACTTTACTATTTTAACTTTTATTTGTAATAAATTACTCTCGGTATGCCTCACAACCAACTCCAACATACCAGAGTGTTACTAATCATAGCCAATCCATTTTAACAAAGTTCCTTGTGCAGCTGTAATGGGGGGCCACGTTAAGATACATCTCCATTGCTCACATCAATGGAAATTTTGCCCTTTGAATCCAGTTTAAGTAATTTTATGCAAGGATGGCTGAAGACTGAAGCTTCCTTAAGCTCTTCTGTTCGTAACTCTGACTTTGAAAGCTGATTAAGTGATTCATTCAGGCTGCTGTACAAACTGAATAACTGCTCACTGTGCCAGGATAAGGATTAGACACAATACCCTGTGTCAGAGCGTAGATCTTAGGCAGGAGAGAAAGAAGATCAGTGCTTGAATATTGCCATTAAGAGACTCAGATTTATTCTTAACCCCTCCTTGGATAGAAAGACTAATGATACATTTATAAAGAAGCCTGAAAGCATTCTTGAAGTGAGTGATTTCTCTGCATTTCAAACTAGAGTTTCACATAGGTCTCAAAGCTAGTTAAGATAAAATGTCAAAAATATGAACACAAAGAATTTATGTGTGCAAGTAAGTGATGTCATTAGCCTGTAAAGATGTCATTCTACTTAAGATGACCTTCCAACTAGATGATTTTCCTGACCCAGATTTTTCATTTTAATAGTGCCATTTTCTTCCTACCTGTCTAAATGCTGATTTGGTTTTCATTTATATGTGTCAGAAAATAAATCTGAAAACAATATTTCCTACTTTTTAGACATCATCAATAAAGTTACAAAAACCACATGTTTCTGTGAGTAAAAAGCTCCTATTAACTCTTCTTAGAATAAAACTGGAACATTCCACAAGGCAGCTTCCACATAAAACCTTGAAAGGGTCACAAATTCTTGCCAGGTAATGAGTTCTGGAATGTGATTGCAGGACTGAACTAATGCTAGTTACTCTGCTTAAGGCACCTTCAAGAAGAGTATATTCTTAGAGAGTACTTAGGGTTCAGCCAGAGACACTGAAATCAGCCTGCTTGCCAACTATAATTATACTGATATAACAAATTTAAGGGTCAGAAGTCAAACAGAAAGTAAAAACAGAACATAAGTAGGATTGGTGGCCAAGCAAAAAGGATTGTCGGCAATTGAATTTAATAAATGTTAATGGATGACTTTAATGAATAACAAAAAATGAGTTCAGAAAATAAATAAACCTGGCTTAAAAATATGAGGATATCAGGCAAAAATTCTAAAGATATTATGAATATTTTTCTTAGGATAGACACTGACTTTATACAAAAATAACATGTGTGATTTAAGGGTTTTAAAAACAGTTTTCTTCTTAAAACCACCTGATTTTTTTGCCAGTCACATTCCTAGTGCTTCTGTATGTCTCTGTAATATTATAGATGTCCCTTTACTTCCCAAAATTCCTGAGAGGGACAGTGTAACATAACTACAGAACGTCATATCCTGGACATAGCTGATTGGCCCAGTAATGCACGTTTAATCCAAAACCTGGCAATCCATTGCCTAATCAGGGAAATGATAGTATGTTTCTCAAAAAAGAAATTAGCTATATCTTAACTGTACTTAGTATTGGAAGGTGCTTAAGGTGAAAGGCTATGTTGGCTCTAAGATTTCCATACATCTAGTACATTTAGATAACTAAGGAAAAGAAGCCAATTCACGTAAGGAGAGTGGAGCAGACGTAAAGAGTAGAGGTTCTAAAAGAGGTGAGAGAGACATGGGAAGCCTCTCTGCCTTGGTATTTGACAGCTTATCAGGTTTCAGCTGTAATTTGTATAAAGGCTACCTGCATATACTTTGTTCAGTGACATCTCCATATCCTTACATCAAATCCACCCTTCTGTATTTGAGCCAACCAGAATGGACTTGGATCTCTTTCACCTAAAAAGGCTTCAGATAGAGAGCATAATTATTAGAGTAATTCTTACACATTATTTCCAGTATTCTCAGAGGGCACTGAGTCATCAAAGAAGTTATGTAAAGAGAAAGGTAACTCTGGGAAAAGAGCACAGAAAAGGAATTAGAGAAAATACTAAGGATAAACTTCAGCAATATCAACATTTTCATGGAAATTCAGCCTTTGTACTCTGAAATATTTGTGCTGGAATATATGTACATTTGCCAAAAAAACAGTGTAAAATATCATAGATTCATCATGTGACTTTAAATTACTGTAATCTTTAATGGGCTTATAATTAATGTCACTCACAGCTTATAATTGCTTAAAATGATTGTCTATCTATCCATATTATTTTTCCATTATATTCCTTGTTCTCCAGATTTACAAAGAGTCTTCTATTTTCCTCAAGGAAAAGGTTGGAATATCTTATTTCTTTATGCGACAAGATGATATCTAGCTGAGTTTTAATAAAAGTTCAGCAGGTAAAGTGAAAAGGGACAATTTCTTTATTTTCATAATGACAAAGAGAGAATTGGATAATTTTTCCTCTGAGGTTTTAGAAGAAGAAAGGTCCAAAGGGAAAACATACTGTCTAAAGAAAAACTTTTTAAAAAATCAATGCTTATTGACTGCAATATGCGAAATTATGAATAAGAAAGAATAGCCAGAAATTCTAGCTCATCAGACAGGTATTTCCAAATTCAAAGTAGAGGCCCCAAAATAAGACCTCTAGTAAATGGCAAAATTGGTATTTGAAAACCATGTAAGGCTTGCTTTCTTTTAAAGAGTGAATAGTAAAGTATGGAGGTTTTTTTGAAGTTGTCTTGTTCAATTTCTGTATGTAATTATGTATGTGTGTGGTGTTTTGTTTTGTTTCAGGATATGAAAGGGCATCTCTGATAACTTTAAATGTTTCCATGATTATGAAAGTGTTTAAATGTATTGATTATGGGTCTAGTTATGATTATTTATATTTTCTTAAAATTTTTATATATTCCTAAAAATCATCTATGGTCAGGCCTATAATTCCAGCCCTTTGGGAGACCAAGGTGGGGGGACTGCTTGGGCCCAGGGGTTCAAGATTAGCCTGGGGAACATAGAAAGACCTCTTTACTACTGTAAAATAGATAAATAGATAAATAAAATTAGCTGGATGTGGTGGTGTGTGCTTGTGGTCCCAGCTACTCTGGAGGTTGGAGTGGAAGGATCATTTTAACCCTGGGAGGTCAAGGCTACAGTGAGCAGGGATCATGCCACTTGCATTTCAGCCTGGGTGACAGACCAAGACCTTGCCTCAAAAAACGAAAAACAAAAAACAAACAAACAAAAAATCATCTACTACATCCAGTCTTCCAAAGTTATTTATATATTGTCTTTCATTATCTTTGCATCTATTCTTATGTCTTTTTCCTTTTAGACTTTATACTTTCTCCCTTTTTATACATTTGAGTAAATTAGTGATACACACACACACACACACACACACACACATATATGGTTCATTAAAACTGTTAGATCGGCCGGGCGCGGTGGCTCAAGCCTGTAATCCCAGCACTTTGGGAGGCCGAGACGGGTGGATCGCGAGGTCAGGAGATCGAGACCATCCTGGCTAACACGGCGAAACCCCGTCTCTACTAAAAAACAGAAAAAACTAGCCGGGCGAGTTGGCGGGCGCCTGTAGTCCCAGCTACTCGGGAGGCTGAGGCAGGAGAATGGCGTAAACCCGGGAGGCGGAGCTTGCAGTGAGCTGAGATCCGGCCACTGCACTCCAGCCTGGGCGACTGCGAGACTCCGTCTCAAAAAAAAAAAAAAAAAAAAAAACTGTTAGATCTTATATTTATATATCATTTTTTCTGTCTTCTTTTTTTTTTTTTTTTTTTTTTGAGATGGAGTCTTGCTCTGTCACCCAGGCTGGAGTGCACTGGTGCGATCTCAGCTCATTGTAACTTCTACCTCCAAGGCTCAAGTCATTCTCCTGCCTCAACCTCCCAAGTAGCTGGGATTACAGGTGCGTGCCACCACACCCAGATGATTTTTGTGTTTTTAGTAGAGACAGGTTTTCACCATGCTGGCCAGTCTGGTCTCTAATTCCTGACCTCAGGTGATCCATCTGCCTTGGCATCCCACGGTGCTGGGATTACAGTCATGAGCCACTGCGCCCAACTCTGTCTTCTAAATTATCAATATTTCCTTTACTTTCTTCTTTGTTTTTGATGTAGGAATCGAAGCTTGCTGGACCATTGGAGAGCTGGAGATGGACTGATGGTTAGGGACATCTGGGCACGGATTACCTCCCTAACTCCCACCATATAAAAATAGGATCTGCATGGTGCTAAGTATGATGCAAGAATCAGGAGAGCTTAATGTTTGTAAACAGATCATCGTAGAGAAGCACTTACATCGTTAGTATAAGAATATTGAAGTACAGAGCCTGAGTATAAAAGAATAAATTTCACAGATTTTTCTTAACACTTTTAGAGTCCTACATGTATAGACAGTGTTTTCAACAGCTTCATGCCTTGTAGGAAAGCCAAGGACAAAGGAAAAAAAAAAAAAAAAAAAAAAAGACCAAGATAAGCTACACCTGTATGTATTCTCCATGACCAGTTTCAGCCTTTTAGGTACGTATCATTGATTACATATGCCAGCAATTTATTAAAATACATGAAATGTGTATGGTTTCTTAAAATCAATTGGCAGTCAAACTGAAGTCTTTAGTTATTTTTCCAATGCTTGTAAAGTATGTTTTTATTTTTTTTCTTCCTAGTTAAAATAATGTGTTTGAAACTTTGAGATATTTTTCCATGCACACAGCTTTAGCTATGTCTCTTGGACTTTAATTATGAGGTACTTTCATTACTTTTATTTCCAGGTGGTCCTTTTGTTTTAATGGCCAATGAGAATCAGGGTATCAATAGATGATAGATAGATAGATACATAGATACATAGATAGATAATAGATTGTTCCGGATTTTAAAAATTATTTTTAATTATTACTTTCTAATTGTATTGCAGCATTGACAGAAAATAATCCAAAACTTTATCTTATCCTTTTCAGGAATAGACTACCCCTCTCTGACTACAGGCATTTAATCACAGTTACAGAAGAAAAAGCAGAGGCCAAGTACACCATTTACGACTACTCAAAAACCAGCTAAATTATGTCCTTCTTCATGATCTCCTAAAACTTCCATCACGTACTTTCTGGGGAAAGAAAAGCAGGTATAACACCATGCGGTATGTAGATCTCTAAGTGAAACTCTAAGGGGAAAATACTAAGTAGGACTTGGATAGGTGGGAAGGAAGTTAAGTAGCGTATTGGGCAAATGTTAAACAAAAAAAATCTAGAATGGTTATAGTAATATCAGACAAGGCCCAAATCAAGAGAAAAAGGGCAAAGAAGATAAACACACCATTTAATTATGATTACAAAAATCCATAAATCATATTCTACCAATAATATAGCATCAATAAAAGCATACATCTTAGGCCACCCAAAGAAAAGCATAATATTATAGATTATTGAAATTTACTCAATTTTTTATAGATCTAGTGGATAAAAAATTAAGTAAATACATAGAATATGTGTCTGTTAACCCAGTGGCTTGCTATGACATACAAGAGCCTCCTTCTAATGCCTTACACACCTACTTATCTCACACCATCCTTAACTTCCACCTGAAATCATATACATTTCCAATACTTCAAGTTTCTTAAACAATGTGTCATTGCTTCCAACTTGCACTCCCACCATTCTGCCTTGGGGAATGCTTTTTCTTCTCTTTGGAGTGCGCTTATCATCTCCCTACACCACTTAAGCTAATTCCACCATTAAAATTATGCCAGTATATGTAAGGTAGTACCTTGGGATAAGTAGAAGCATGGGTTATGGAGTCAGACCTGGTTAAGATCTCATTTACTGCAAGATATTTGAAATGGTGTTTAACCTACAGTGTCTCAGTGTCCATGTTTGTAAACTAAGAATAGTAACAACTTAACTCATGGGCCTATGCTGAGAATTAAATGAGAATACTCTATACTCATGCAAACAAGTCATTAGACATATTAGACTATTAAAGTATGTTTTTAAGGCACTATAAAACATGCTAGAAATTGTCATCTAATCTGTTAAAATCTCCAGACATACACATACACACACACACAACCAAAAATATTTTAAATTAGGCCGGACGCGGTGGCTCAAGCCTGTAATCTCAGCACTTTGGGAGGCCGAGATGGGCGGATCACGAGGTCAGGAGATCGAGACCATCCTGGCTAACATGGTGAAACCTCATCTCTACTAAAAAATTCAAAAAACTAGCCGGGCGACGTGGCGGGCGCCTGTAGCCCCAGCTACTGGGAGGCTGAGGCAGGAGAATGGCGTAAACCCAGGAGGCGGAGCTTGCAGTGAGCTGAGATCCGGCCACTGCACTCCAGCTTGGGCGGCAGAGCGAGACTCCGTCTCAAAAAAAAAAAAAAAAAATTTTACATTTCACTAATACACTAAATCTGAAATCACGACCAATTGTCAGACAAGGCCAATAACTTATTATATTTAATCTTAAATCATTTCTAGTAGATTGTGCCTACAATGATCAAAAGTATTAGAGTAGCCTGTAGAAGAATAATTTCTTGTAAATAAATACTTTTAATATGTATAAGGTAAACACATTTTCTCTTGTCTTCATATTGAAACCTAAATTGGCACATCAAATAGTTTAATAAACCTATTATTTTAGGGAACAAACTTACTCTATTTAAACTTGAGACTGGTAATACTCTAGATAATATTCAGGATCTCAAATGAAAGCCGATGAAATGAACGGCATGTCAAGCCTACATTCAAAACTCTTCACTCACATCTCTAAAGGTGGAATTATAATGCTTATATGGTTAATCTTCCTCTATAACATTAGGAAAAGCAATCCTTTGAGGCATCCAGGTGACCCTAAGTTTCAACATCTTCAGAAACCCAACTCATACAATGTAGAGTCCAAATTTCCATTCTATCCTTATCTCCAGATGTAACAGGCAAAATTTAGATTTACTTATGAATTTATTACACTTAAATAGTTTGGGTACAATGATAAATTTCATTGAGTTTAACACTTTTGATGTTTTCTAATTATACAAAAATATATATGCTTATTTAAGAAAAGTTTAGTACAGAAATATTTAAGGAAAAATAAATACCACCTATTCGCCTGGTATTCAAGACAGTTCCTATTAATACTTTGCTATTTTTATTTACTAACTTGTTTACATATTTTTGTGTGTATTGTGTGTTCATCGACTGAATGACTGATTGTTTTCAATGTGAAAAGCTATGATCAATTTGCAACTTTCCATATAAACTAACAAATTGCCTTCCTGAAGAATTTCTACAAATTTATAATTTAGCCAGCAGGCTTAAGAGCATTTTTTCTCCACAACTTTAGCAACACTGCATAATATTATTAAATATCATTAGTTTTCTTAACATCTTGGTATGTAATTAAAAGATAAAGTTAATGATGTTAATATTAGCCTTCGATTAATTGACTATTTGTGTTTCTTTGGTTATTATATTTTAAGAGTCTTTGCTGTTTTTCTACTGGAAGAAAAACATTTTTTATTAACTATAAGTCTCTCTCTATATATATGTATATATGTATGTGTATATATGTGTGTGTGTATATATATGTATATACATATGTATAATACCTTGTGTTCTGGGATACATGTGCAGAAATTGCAGGTTTGTTACTTAGGTATACACTTGTCCTGGTGGTTTGCTGCACACCTCAACCCATCTTCTACATTAGGTATTTCTCCTTATGCTATCCCTCCCCTAGCCCCCAACCCCCTGACAGACCCTGGTGTGTGATGTTCCCCTCCCTGTGTCAATGTGTTCTCATTGTTCAACTCCCATTTACAAGTGAGAACATGTGGTGTTTGGTTTTCTGTTCCTGTGTTAGTTTGCTGAGAATGATGGTTTCCAGCTTCATCCATATGCCTGCAAATGATATGAATTCATCTTTTTATGGCTGTATAGTATTCCATGGAGTATATGTGCCACATTTCCTTTATCCAATCTATTACTGATGGGCATTTGTGTTGGTTCCAAGTCTTTGCTATTGTGAATAGTGCTGCAGTAAACATACGTGTCCATGTGTCTTTATAGGAGAATGATTTATAATCCTTTGGGTATATACCCAGTAATGGGATTGCTGGATCAGTTGGTATTTCTGGTTCTAGATCCTTGAGGAATCATCACATTGCCTTCCACAATGGTTGAACTAATTTACACTCCCACCAACAGTGTAAAAGCATTCCTATTTCTTCACATCCTCACCAGCATCTGTTGTTTCCTGACTTTTTAATGATCTCCATTATAACTGGCATGAGATGGTATCTCATTGTGGTTTTGGTTAATTTTTCTAATGATCAGTGGTTATGAGCTTTTTTTCATAGGTTTGTTGGCTGCATAAATGTCTTCTTTTGAGAAGTGTCTGTTCATATCCTTTGCCCACTTTTTGATTTTTTTTCTTGTAAATTTGTTTAAGTTCCCTGTAGATTCTGTACATTAGCCCTTTGTCAGTTAGATCGATTGCAAAAAATTTCTCCCATTCTGTAGGTTGCTTGTTCACTATGATGATAGTTTCTTTTGCTGTGTGGAAGTTCTTTAGTTTAATTACATCCCATTTGTGAATTTTGGGTTTTGTTGCCATTGCTTTTGGTGTTTTAGTCATGAAGTCTTTACCCATCCCTATGTCCTGAATGGTATTGGCTAGGGATTTTGTTGTTGTTGTTGTTGTTTTTCAGAGATTTTATAGTTTTGGGCCTTACATTTAAGTCTTTACTTCATCTTGAGTTAATTTTTGTATAATGTGTAAGGAAAGGGTCCAGTATCAGTTTTCTGCATATGGCAGGCCAGTTTTCCCAGCACCATTTATTAGATAGGGAATCATTTCTCCATGGCTTGTTTTTGTCAGGTTGGTCAAAGATCAGATGATTGTAGATGGGTGGTGTTATTTTGAGGACTTTGCTCAGTTCCATTGGTCTATATATCTGTATTGGTACCAGTAAGATGCTGTTTTGGTTACTGTAGCCTTGTAGTATAATTTGAAGTCAGGGAGCAGGATGCCTCCAGCTTTCTTCTTTGTGCTGAGGATTGTAGTGGCTATACGGACTCTTTTTTGGTTCCATAGGAAATTCAAAGTATTTTTTTTTTTTCTAATTCTGTGAAGAAAATCAATGGTAGCTTGATGAGGATAGCATTGAATCTATAAATTACTTTTGGCAGTATTGCCATTTTCATGATATTGATTCTTCCTATCCATGAACATGGAGTGTTTTTCCATTTGTTTGTGTCCTCTCTTATTTCCTTGAGCTGTGGTTTGTAGTTCCCCTTGAAGAGGTCCTTCACATCCCTTGTAAGTTGTATTCCTAGGTATTTCATTCTCTTTGTAGCAATTTTGAATGGGAGTTCACATATGATTTGGTTCTCTGTTTGTCTATTATGATGTATAGGAATGCTTGTGATTTTTACACATTGATTTTGTATTCCGAGACTTTGCTGAAGTTGCTTATCACCTTAAGGAGATTTTGGGCTGAGACGATGGGGTTTTCTAAATATACAATCATCCACAAACAGAGACAATTTGACTTCCTCTCTTCCTATTTGAATACTCTTTATTTCTTTCTCTTGCCTGATTGCCCTGGCCAGAATTTCCAATACTGTGTTGACTAGGAGAGGTGACAGAGGACATTTTTGTCTTGTGCCAGTTTTCAAAGGAAATGCTTCCAGCTTTTGCCCATTCAGTATGATATTGACTGTGGGTTTGTCATAAATAGTTCTCATTATTGAGAAACGTTCCATCAATACCTAGTTTATTGAGAGTTTTTAGCATGAAGTGGTGTTGAATTTTATTGATGGCCTTTTCTGCATCTACTGAGATAATCATGTGTTTTTTGTCATTGGTTCTGTTTATGTGACATATTATGTTTATTTATTTGCATATTTTGAACCAGCCTTGCATCCCAGGGATGAAACTGACTTGATCATGGTGAATAAGCTTTTTGATGTGCTGCTAGATTTGGTTTGTCAGTATTTTATTGAGGATTTTCACGTTGATGTTCATCAGGGATATTGGCCTGAAATTTTCTTTTTTTATTGTGTTTCTGCCAGATTTTGGTATTAGGATGATGCTAGTCCCATAAAATGAGTTAGGGAGGACTCCCTCTTTTTCTATTGGTTGAAACAGTTTTAGAAGGAATGGTACCAGATCCTCTTTGTACCTCTGGTAGAATTCGGCTGTGAATTCTACCAACTGTCTGGTCCTGGGATTTTTTTTGGTTGGTAGGCTATTAATTACTGCCTCAATTTCAGAACTTGTTATTGGTCTGTTTATGGACCCGACTTCTTCCTGGTTTAGTCTTGGGAAGGTGTATGTTTCCAGGAATTTATCCATTTCTTCTAGATTCCCTAGTTTATTTGCATAGAGGTGTTTATAGTATTCTCTGATAGTAGTTTGTATTTCTGTGGGATAAGTGGTGATATCCCTTTATCATTTTTTTATCATGTCAATTTGATTCTTCTCTCTTTTCTTCATTAGTCTGGCTAGTGGTCTATTTTGTTAATCTTTAAAAAAAAAACGCTCTTGGACTCATTGATTTTTAAGGGTTTTTTTTCTCTCTATGTCCCTCAGTTCTGCTCCGGTCTTAGTTATTTCTTGTCATCTGCTAGCTTTTGAATTTGTTTGCTCCTGCTTCTCTAGTTATTTTAATTGTGATACTAGGGTGGCAATTTTAGATCTTTCCCTTTCTCCTGTGGGCATTTAGTGCTTTAAATTTCCCTCTAAATGCTGCTTTAAGTGTGTCCCAGAAATTCTGGTACATGTATCTGTGTTCTCATTGGTTTTGAAGAACGTCTTTATTTCTACTTTAATTTCATTATTTACTCAGTAGTCATTCAGGAGCAGGTTGTACGGTTTCTGTGTAATTGTGCAGTTTTGAGTGAGTTATTAATCCTGAGTTCTAATTTGATTGTACTGTGGTCTGAGAAACTGTTTGTTATGATTTCTATTCTTTTGCATTTGCTGAGGAGTGTTTTACTTCCAATTATGTGGTTAATTTTGGAATTAACCATGTGTGGTTAAGTGCCATGTGATGCTGAGAAGAATGTATATTCTGTTGATTTGGAGTGGAGAGTTCTATAGATGTCTATTAGGTCCACTTTGTTCTAGAAGTGAGCTCAGGTCCTGAATTCCCTTTTTTAAATTTTCTGTCTTGTTGATCTAATATTGACAGTGGGGTGTTAAAATATCCCACTGTTATTGTGTGGGGGTCTAAGTCTCTTTGTAGGTCTCTAAGAACTTGCTTTATGAATCTGGGTGCTCCTGCATTGGGTGCATATATATTTAGGATAGTTAACTCTTCTTGTTGCATTGATCCCTTTACCTTTTGATAATATCCTTCTTTATCTTTTTTGATCTTTGTTGGTTTAAAGTCTATTTCATCAGCATTGCAACTAGGATTGCAACTCTTGCTTTTTTGTTGTTGTTGCTCTTTCCATTTGCTTGGTAGATATTCCTACACCCCTTTGTTTTGAGCCTATGTGTGTCTTTACATGTAAGATGGGTCTCCTGAATACAGCACACCGATGTGTCTTGACTCTTTATCCAGTTTGTCAGTCTGTCTTTGAATTGGGGCACTTAGCCCATTTACATTTAAGTTTGATACTGTTATGTGTAAATTTGATCCTGTCATTATGATGCTAGCTGGTTATTCTGCCTGTTAATTGATGCAATTTCTTTATAGTGTTGATGGTCTTTATAAGAAAAGTCGGGTTACCCACAAAGGGAAGCCCATCAGACTAAGCCAGAAAAGAGTGGGGGCTAATGTTCAACATTCTTAAAGAAAAGAATTTTCAATCCATAATTTCATATGTAGTCAAATTAAGCTTTATAAGCAAAAGAGAAATAAAATCCTTCATAGACAAGCAAATGCTGAGAGATTTTTTTACCACAAGACCTGCCTTACAAGAGCTCCTGAAGGAAGCACTAAATATGGAAAGGAAAAACCAGTTCCAGCCACTGTATTTTGAATAATCATTGCACACTTTTGAAAATGTTTACTCTATTTTGGTGTTTTTAATTTATAGATTAATTATTTTTAGGTAGAAGTATATGCATATGTGTACATGTATAACTTCTATTGCTTTTACTCCTAGAATCTCCTTCTCCCAGAGATAGAAGACTACTCACATGTATTTTTCCAGACTGTATCTGCTTATTTGTATTTTTCCCCCTAAATTTAAAATAAATTCCTGATGTATTAAAGAGTCAAAATGAGGAGAAGTTTTCCACTTCCTTTACAACTATTTAATACATCAGAAATTTTATTTTAATGTTTATTATTGACCCAGTACTATTTATTGAAAACAAAATTTCGTTCTGTACTGATTGGAGTACACCCATAAAATAATTGCTCATAACACTATCTGAACTAAGTCCGCACAACTTACTGTTGTTCTCTGTCAGATAGTCTGTCTTCAATGCAGTCATAAATCCTCTGAGTCACTATCACAGCTGTGGATTATTTTGCTAGTCTGTCTCTTAATTGATTTTTTGTTGTTTTGCTCTTATAGAATGTGTGCTTCATTAGGAAAGGATAATAATACAGTCTTATGCAAAGATCTATATCAACCATCTAGCAGAGTGCCTGAAAGATAAAAAGGACTTCTTACGTATTTATTGTCATAATCATTAGTAGGAAAGTATAAAAATGTGTAATAAATTATAATCAACTATGTTCAAACAATGAAAAGTAATTTCAATAAATTTTTGGTAAATCCAGCCTGTCTAGGTAATAAAAATGTAATACTTGAAAGATAGGTAATGATATGAAAAATCTATAATTTAGTAAATAAAAAAGTTATAAAACTACATGTATAGAAATACAATAAGCTCTCATTTTTTATGAACAATATAACCCAGAGAGCTATGCACTGAAATAATGTTATTTGTGTCTAGAAGTTGGAATAATAAATTAGTCTATTTATAATTTCCCTGATGCTCTCCAATTCTGAATGCTCAAAAGAAGTTCATATCACTATAGCAAATTTATATTTTTAATAAATATGTAAGTTAAATTTTGATTTGGCAGAAATATCTCTGCCAAATTGAAAATATATATCTATTTTTAGTCAAAGATACTTGAAAAGGAGTTTTCAAGTTTTGTTGTTTTTGTTTCTTTGTTTACTTTTTAAAGCAAACTAACAGTCTTCTAGACAAAAAATTATCATCTGGGAAAGGAATTATGTAATCACTATCATAGTCTCTAGCTCTAGACACATATATGTTTTTATTTTCCCTCATTCATTTTATCCAATGACAGTTTTTCTGTGATAAAACAACTTCAACATGCAATAAAGAAGATAATCTCTTCTTTCTCATATATTGTATCTACCCACTTACTTTTGTTTCCTCTTATACTTCATGAGGCTGAATGCTCTTAACTTATATAGTTAAGATTTTTCAATCTCTGCTTGTCTAATCCTTTGCAATATGTTGAAATATATCAGAGATGTAACAGAATTTATCAAATTTGAATAATAGAATCATAGAATATTATAGCTAGAAGGACTGTTAGAAATCCTGTTAGCCACTACCTCATTTTGCATGTGAGAACACTGAGGACCAATGAACAGAATGCTGGTCAAAGTCTACCACGCTAGTTAATGTTTTATTCACAAACACTAGTATCTACTGCAGAAAAAAATGTTATGAAATCCACATACATTAGAAAAGCTTGTCAAATACTAAGTTTTTTTAAAGATGATTTTGGCAATGTCACCTTTATATGGTGTCCTTGCAATACAGGAAGAGATGCTACCACCATTCAACAACTGGAAGATAAAGGACTTCTCTAGGGATGCAGTGGACTCTGTGACATTCAGCAGTTGATCTAAACAGTTGACCACAGCACCCCAGGCAGATAGGTAGCACTTTGGAGTTAATGTGATGCTTTCCAAGCCCCTAACTCATTCATCCATGTTCATTGAACATCTTTCCTGGGTGAAGTGTCGTGAGAACCTACGGCAATGCCAGAGGTGAATCAGACAGACAGGCTTCTACTGACCTGGAGTTCACTCTCTGATTTTGAAGATACAGCAGCCACATAGGAGGAAACAAATTTACAAGTGATTAGAAAGAGCTAATTTATTTTCCCATCGTGGTTTAAGAAATGACATCCGTTAATACATTTCAAACACAAAGCTCAGAAAACCAAGTTTATTGGCTGGGTGCGGTGGCTCACGCCTGTAATCCCAGCACTTTGGGAGGCCCAGGTGGGCAGATCACGAGGTCAGGAGATCGAGACCACCCTGGCTAACATGGTGAAACCTCATCTCTACTAAAAACAGAAAAAAGCCGTGCATGGTGGCGGGCGCCTGTAGTCCCAGCTACTCCCGAGGCTGAGGCAGGAGGATGGTTTGAACCTGGGAGGTGGAGCGCACTCCAGCCTAGATGATGGAGCAAGACTCCATTAAAAAAGAAAAAAAGAAAAAAAAAAGAATTAAGTTTATTGTCATTCGGCTTCCCACCAAAAAAATGCTTGCTAAAATTTATAAATTATTTTTCAATATCCTCTGTCATTCAAGATGCTTTTCCATCTCTAGCTGATGCATAGGGCCAGGGAATTATCAGAGAAATGAAATTGTTTGGTGAAGACTAAGCAAATTTTCTGTTTCAAAGCTTTTTCCAAGGAGTTTCACCAAAACCATTATTTTATGAGTTAATTTGAATATTAATAACTAGACTATGAATAGTTCTCTTTGTTACCTGGATTGTCCAAGGCTGACCTCTTCACCTACCAAATAAAAAGATGTGGAGGAGAAGGAAGGAAGGAGGCGGAGGAAAAGGAGGAGGAAGAGGAGGAGGGAAGAGAAGCATCTTTATTCAGAATCTCAAAAAAGTAACTTTAGGTGCCTCAAGGCTACTACTATGTTCTGGAAAGTGGAATAAATGAAAATTTCCAAGAAGATACTTACAAACTCATAAATAATTCAGAGTCTTGTGTCCATCTTTTCGATCAGATTAAAAAGCCTTGTGTTCATTCATAATAAGGTAAATCTTACATAGCATGGATGAAGTAATTCACAATAAGGATGTATAATTGCTTTAAATCTTTGTTCAAATAAACTGACAGAACATCAGTTAAGAGCAGAATACTACGTGCAACTGATCTTTTGTTTTTAACAGCTAATAAGGCAGCATCTTACAGCAAATGAAATTTATGGTTTTGTCCTGGGGCTCATATAATAATACAGTTGTTTACACTGATTAGCACATTAATGAATGACATCTCCATTTCTAAGCATCTGCTTGATACTTGAAATCTTTGTCTTACCTCGTAAACTCTAAACTATATCAATAGACATAACCTTATTCAGCTATGATTCTTGCTAGTATTATTAATTAGAGGAGCTACCACCAATTTTGGGGGTAATAACTAGCAAGCAGTAGGCACTCATCACTCAAAACATACTGTGACAATAAAGCTCTTAGGAAGAATGAAATTATGAAAAGTATAACTTGCCTGTAAAATAAAAAGCAATTAAATTTCACTTAAAAGAGTAGAGCAGGCATCTTTGATTCCACGACAAGACACTGGGACAATATGGGATACATAGCCTATGTTAAAGCAAAACACCACCAACAACAAACCTAAGCATAAATCCAGGAAAGCAAAGAGGTAGGAAAGAAGATGTCATGTATGATAAGTGAAAAACTCCACTGAAGATTTGTATTATATCTTTTCATCTAGCTTTTGCCAAAAGAGCAGCTCCTTCACTGATGGTCAGGCTATTAAATACTCCAATCCATTGTCTCCATTAAAATGTGATTAGTGTCAGTTTGAAAGAAATTTATAACATTGTGTGACTTGGGAGGAGGGAGAGGAATATAAGTAATCCTATTTTTTATATCAAATCGAATATGAAGACAACAGCAGAAAACCTGTATGGAGAAGCAATGAAATTATGTTCACAGTATATGAACATCATCGCTTACTGCTAGTCTGTCACAATATTCTTTAAGGAATTTTTGATCTCAGTACTTTAGATTTTAGCCCTTGGATGACAGCCTGTAAAACATCAACATACAACCCTGAATACTACAAGAGGAAGTTGATCAAGTTTAGCTTTATATATTTAAGTTAAAATAGAATACATGAGGACATGGTTTCAGAGACAAAGGAACTAGCTTTATAGAGGCACACACAGAAATATGATCAAATAAACGACTGATTGATGTAAACCTCTGCAATTATTTTTCTGGATTAGTATAAATAACATGAAGAAGAGTTCCATCATCTTATCATTTACTCATCAAATATATGCATGCAATATACTAGGAGCTGGGGCAGGGGTGTAAAAAAAATGAACAAAGCAAAAATATTCCCACCTTCATGGAACTTACATTCTAGACCAGGGGCTGGGGAGGAGAGCAGATACATAGGAAATAGTGACAAATAAAGATGAGGCCCTATCTTCTGGGGCCCACAAGCAAGTTAGGAGAAAAATATATGAAAATAAATAGCCACCTCAATATTAAGAGAAGCAAAGAAAGCACTGAACGTAGGGATTGTAAGTCTTTAGTTGTTTATTACCCTGTCTTCATTTGATGAGCTGTGGTTTCTATAAAGATCAGTCCAAAGCCAAGAATTACATTGTATTGGTGATGCCATTTATGAATGAGAGCAAGCAGAGAAAATATATGATAGAGTATGTCAAACCCCTGAGAAGTTATGGTATGCTAGAAATTTCCCTAGCCATAATTAAGGGTCAAAAATAATCTGTTTATGAGGATACATATGTGTATGTAGAAAATAAATTTCTATTAATAAAATAAAGATAATAATACTTATACTATAGATCATTGTGGAAATTAAATGGTCATAATACTTTTAACTATCTCACTATTATAATATTTGTGCTATAGTAAGTGTTCAATAAATTTACCATTCATTATTGTTACTTTCATCCCTAGATCTAACTCCTTCTGTTTTCCAGACATTATCCTTTCTTCCTTACACTGTACTCTTTGATACTCCCCTGTTTCTTACAACTTTGTATTCTCCAGATATGATAATGATGATAAAGAGAACAAAGGAAAAGAAAAATAAGATGAGATGAAATAGTAGGAGAGGGAGGAAAAGGAGGAGGAGGAAGAGGACATAACAAGAAGGTAGTGAGTGTGGTAACTATAAAGGAGATGCCTTGCATCCATTTTGTTATCACTATAGGTATATTTATTTTCACATTTTATACTCAAAATTTATAGAGGTTGTTTCTATTATTCAACCCCTTTCTGTACTGATAAATGAGATGTTAACATGAAGAAGTTTACATAGCTAGTGTGTCAGCTTAAGTTCTTGAATAAGCAGATTCCAGTATGGAATTAGATGTTCAAGAGATTAATTGGTGGGAGATGCCACTGAAGGATAGAGGAGAAATGAACAGGACTCAGTAGGGAGATTCTTCAAAGCACTATGTATGGATGGCAACTGTAAGAGTAAATGGAGATTGAATTGCAAGAGTCACAGGGTACATGTGGACCTGTACATTCTGGGAAAAGTCTTATCCAGGTTGATAGAGTGGCCCTGGGCCAAAAGTGTCTATGAGACTAGTTCAGTGTCAAACAGTAATGGGCAGCCACCAATGTCCCAGCCATGCTCAATCATTAACTAGAAGTAGGTTAGGATAAGCATGACATCTGCTAGTTCTCCTGAAGGAAATCCAAGTTGGTGATCTCATTGACACCACAGCTCATAACTAACAGTGCCAGAATTTGAACCTAGGATGTGTGGACTTAACCCTATACTACCTTTCCTATAAAAGACTTAGTTTCATCATGTGAGTCAAAGACGTAATCAGTGGCATAATTCACCTCACTTTTAGAGAAAAGAGATTATTTTCTAAAATATGGAGGTAAAGATGCTCAAAGTTTTAGAAATAAACTATGTTACAACAGTAAGTAAGGTGCCTACTGAGCTCTTGTATGAATCCAGGAAAGCTCTAGCCTTTCAGTCATTTATGGGCTCAATGATTGTATTATACAGTGGAGGAATTTAGAAAGCATTTAGTTTCTCCCTGTCTCTTTCCCTTACCACCTACTTTATGGTAAAACTTGAGGAATGTTGCTATAAATTGGTTGGGTTATTGTATAACTGTACCAGGAGGTAGATCTTTAAAACTGATTGTTAAAGAAGAGAGAAGAGCATTACTTCTTTTTTTCTTTTCTTTTTTTTTTTTTAGACTGAGTCTCACTCTGTCACCAGGCTGGAGTGCAATGGTGTGTTCTTGGCCCACTGCAACCTCCACCTCCCAGGTTCAAATGATTCTTCTGCCTCAGCCCCCTGAGTAGCTAGGACTACAGGTCCGTACCACTATGCCCAGCTGATTTTTGTATTTTTAGTAGAGATGGGGTTTAACCATGTTGGCCAGGATGATCTCGATTTCTTGACCTCATAATCTGCCTGCCTTGGCCTCCCAAAGTGCAGGGATTATAGGCATGAGCCGCCGCGCCCAGCTGCATGGTTACTTTAAATGTACTTTCCTACTATAAGCTAATGAAATGCAAACAACTCTGGAATTTTGCTTCCTTCTATAAGAAGTTCTTCTCACTTTTTTTTAACTCAGAATATTCAAATATAACCTAATGTACAAGATTATGAAAACTTAGATGTGATGAAGACCAAAAAAGAACTAACCAATGTTCACATTAACTGGAAATGGAAAAACAAATGGCTATTTAATAGAAAGCAGGTGAGGAGTTCTTCTGCTGGAAAAAAAATAATAGATTTAAGTAATTCCAGAAAATTCGGTATCAAGAAAGACTTAAAATCCTGATGGAATGTAAAATGTTAAATATGGCAATAAATTATTTTACAGAACAATTCTGGCTACCATGTAGATCACATGGCTACAGTAAAAAGCTAAAATGATGCTATGGTTTAAATGTCTCCCAAGTTTCATGTTTTAGAAACTTAATTTCCAATGTGGCACTATTGAAAGTTGGAGTCTTTAAGAAGTAATTGGACCACGAAGGCTGTGCACTCATCAATGAATTAATCCATATGTGAACTAATAGATTAATAGGTTAATGGATTAATGGGTTATGGGATTGGAACTAGTGGCTTTATTAGAAAAGGAAGAGAGACCTGTGAAAGCATGTAAGCACATATGGATGTTCAGCACCCTTGTTATGTGATGCCCTGTGCTGCTTTAGGACCCTATGGAGTATTCCCACCAGCAAGAAGGCTCCCACCAGATACAGCCCCTTGATGTTAGACTTATCAGCCTTCATACTGTAAGAAATAAATATCTTTCCTTTATAAATTACTCAGTCTCAGATATTCTGTTATAAATAACATAAAATGAACCAATACCAGTGGTATTCCTAAAATGGGTCACCACCTATTTCAACAGTGAAGTGTCAGGAATGTAGAGGGGCATAAAAGAGAAGTTGAGAATGGAGGTTTTACATGTACATGAAGAAGAGTAAAGGGAAGACAGAATCCTCAGAAAAGTGTAACAATTAGTGGGATCACTACAGCTGACTTGACAATTTATCAAAAATACAGTTTTATTTGCCCCTTGCGGAAAGCATACCGATTGTATTAGACATAGATTCTCTCCTTCTAGGATACGAGAGTAACGTTGCTGCAATAAAACTCATCATGAAAGATTAATTCTAAATAACTTTAAGGTCACAGGTTCCACACTTTGGAGAGCTGGCATAGATTGATCCAAACCTTGAAAAGGCTGATTTGTTCTTTTTCTTTTGTTCTACCTTATTTCCTTTATATTTAATTTTCTCTCAGATAATTCTCTATTATGGTTTATGGTTCATAGCAACATTGTTGTACAGGATGAAAATGTTTGTCATATTATAAGACTAATGTTTTTTATGGGAGAAACACTACTCCATTCAGAAATTGGTATGGAGATTAGTGATTTCCACAGTGGAAGTAGTAGGTGCTACAAGCCTTAAGCATCCTGCTTAACTCCTCTGATAAAATACAATGCATGAGAGAGTTAGAGTTGAATGAATCCAACTTCAGAGGTGTTTAATGATGCTAAAGAAAAAAAATTAACTCTATGGGAATGCAGCTCAGGCTACAGTTACCGAAGAGAATAAAATATCCAACTACAACTGCTCCCTGGGACTTTGTAAACTATAACAACAACAACAACAACAACAACAAAAATAGAAAAAGAAAGCAGGTTTTGTTCTTACTTTGAGATTTTCATTTATCTGTGCTAACAAAAGGATAGAATATTCTTTACATTATGGATTTAATTCTATGAGGAAATAGGTATTACCTTACTAAAGCTCCAAAAAGCTGGACATAGGTGGAAATCATATATTTGATATCATTCTGTGAAACTTCTGAACTGGCAACTTAAAGCTTCCAAGTTTAATTCCAAAGCTGAATTTCTCCAGCTTTAATATTGGAATAATGAAACATAGAATTGGTCTTTTAAAAGATAAATAAAATCAACACATCTTTAGCTAGATTAACTGAGGAAAGAAGAGAGAATAAATGAATAAAATTAGAGATGAAAATGGAGATATTACAACTGATACCACAGGAATACAAAGGATTATAAGAAATTATTATGAACAAGTATACACCAATAAATTTGATGATTTAGAGGAAATGAATACATTTCTGCATATATAAAACCTACCAAGATTAAATTATGAAGGAATAGAAAATCTGAACAGGCCAATAATGAGTGAAGAAACAAAATCAGTAAGAAAAATTCTTCCATCAAATAAAAGCCCAGGACCTGATGTCTTCACTACTGAATTCTACCAAACACTTAAAAAAGAACTAATTCTAATTCTCCTCAAACTAGTCCAGATAAGTGAAGAGAAAAAAATACTTCCAAACACATTATATGAGGACAGCATTACTCTGACTCCAAAATTTGTCTGAAACTAAACAAGGATATAACAACAACAAAAAGAAAACTGCAGAGAAATATAACTGACGAAAATAGATGCAAAAATAATAAGAAAGTAGCAAATTGAATTCAGCAGCACATTAAAAAGATCATTCCATACAATCAAGTGGAATTTATCCCAAGGATGCAAGGATGGTTTTGCATATGTAAATCAGTAAACATGATTCACCACATTAACAGAAAGACAAAACCCATAAGATCATTTCAATAGATGTAGAAGTAACATTTGACAAAAGTTAACATTCTTTAATGATGAACACTTTCAACACATTAGATATATAAGGCTTGTACCTCAATACAAATAAGTCCAAGTATGACAAACCCACAGTTAACACCATTCTGAATGGGGAAAAGCTGAAGCTTTTTTCTCTAAGATCAGGAACAAGATAAAGATGCCAACTTTCACCTCTTCTATTTAATATAGTACTGGAAGTCCTAGCCACAGCAACTAGGCAAAAGAAATAAATAAAAAGCATCCAAACTGGATAGGAGGAAGTCAAATTGATCCTGTTTGCAGATGGCATGATCTTATATAAAGAAAACTCTAAGGATTCTACCCAAAAGTTGTTAGGACTAACAAATAAATTCAGTAAAATAGTAGGAAAAAAATAAACATTCAAAGATCAATAAAATGTATATATGCTAAGAGTAAACTATCTAAAATGAATAAAGAATAAAATTATATTTACAACAGCTATAAAAAAACACACCCAGATAACCTAACCAAAGAGAAAAAAGATTTCTACACTGAAAACTATAAAATATTAATAAAAGAAATTGAAGAAGACACAAATAAATTGAAAAATATCCTGTGTTTGTGGATTAGAAAACTTAATGTTGTAAACATAGCCATACTACCCAAAGCAATCAACAGATTTAATGCAATCACTGTCAATATACCAATGACATTCTTCACAGAAATAGAAAAGAAGAATGCTGAACTGTGTATAAAACTTCAAAAGACCCCAAATGGGCAAAGCAATCCTAAATTAAAAACAAACAAACAAACAAACAAAAAGCTGAAAGCATCACACTCTCTGACTTCAAAATATGCTATAAAACTATAGTAATCAAAACAGCCTGATGCTGGAATAAAATACATATAGACCAATGAAACAGAATAGACAGCCCCAGAAATAAATGAACATGCTTACAACCAACTGATTTTAAACAAAGGTGCCAAGAATACACATTGAGGAAAAGACAATCTCTTCAATAAGTGGTTCCAGGAAAATCAGATATCCACATACAGAGAATAAGACTTGACTTTTATCTCTCACTACATACAAAAATCAACTTAAAATGGATCCAAAATTTAAATATAAAATCCAAAAAAATAAAACTACTAAAAGAAAACATGAGAGGAATGCTTTATGTCATTGGACTAGGCAAGGATTTTAAAAATAAGATCTCAAAAACACAGGAAATAAAAGCAAAAGAAGACAAATGGGATTACATCAAACTAAAAAGCTTTTGTACAGCTGAAGGAATGACAGAGTGAAGAGACAACCTATAGAATGGAAGAAACTATTTTCAAGCTATTCATTTTGACAAACGGTTAACATAGAGAATACATAAGGAACTTAACAGCAAAAAACTAATAGCATTATTTAAAAATGGGTAAAGGATCTTAATAGACATTTCTCAAAAGAAGGCATACAAATGGCCAACAAGTATGTGAAAAAATGCTCAACATCACTAATCATCAGTGAAATGCAAACCACAATGAGATACCACCTCACTCTAGTTAGAATGACTATAATAAAAATACAAGGAAACAAGTGTTGGAAAAGATGGGAACAATCCCACTAAACCTTTGGTGAAATTGTAAATTAGTACAGCCATTATAAAAAACAGTATAAAGATTCTTCCAAGAAATTAAAAATGAAAACATCATATGATCTAGCAATCTCACTACTGGGTATGTATCCAAAATAAATGGACATTATCAAGGCATATAACCATCAGAATATCTAAAGACAATGTGAAGAAAATAATTCTAAGGGCAATGAGACAAAATCATCATGTAACTTATACAGGAAAACTTATCAGACTGACAGCAGGCTTTTCCACAGAATCCTTATGAGAGAAGGAATTGGGGTCTCACCTTTAGTCTTCTTAAACAGAATAACTGTTATCCAAGAATTTTGTATCCAGCAATACTAAGTTTTATAAATGAAGGAGAAATATAGTTTTACTCAGAAAGCAAATGCTGAGAAAATTTGTCAATACTAAACTAGCCCTACAAGAAATGCAAAATGGAGTTCTAAATCTGGAAACAAAAGATTGATACGCACCAGAATATAAACTCCCAGAAGCATAAAATTTCCAGGACTTATAAAATAATAACACAATGAAGAAAACAAAGTCACTAGGTAACAATCAACATGATGACTAGAACAATACCTCACATCTCAATATTAACATTGAATGTAAATGGTCTAAATTCTCTGCTTGAAAGATACAGATTGGCAGATTAAATTAATACTACACAAACCAAGTATCTGCTGTCTTCAAGAGACGCAACTAAAACATAAGAATTCTTATAGACTCAAGGCAAAGGGGTAGAAAAAATATATCATGCCAATGAAAAACAAAAGTGAGCATGAGTAGCTATTCTTATATAGAAATTAGTATTTTGAAGAGATATCTGCACACCCATGTTTATTGCAGCACTATTTACAATAGCCAAGCTACGGAATCAACCAAAATGTTCAACAACAGATGAATAAAGGAAATATGACATATACACAGTGGTATAGCCATAAAAAAGAATGAAATTTTATCATTGTGAAAACATGGATGAGCTGGAGGACATAATGTTAAGTGAAATAAGCCAAACAGAAAAGACAAATGCTGTGTGATCTTATTCATAGGTTAAACCTTAAAAAAAAAAAATGTCATAAGAGCAGAGAGTAGAAAAGTGGTTATCACAGACTGGGGAGGGAAGGAAGAAGAGGAGTAAGAGAAGTGGTTGGTCAATGGGTATGAAGTTACAATTAGATAGAAAGAACAAGTTTGGGTGTTCTATTGAAAAGTACAGTGATTATTGTTAACAGTAATGTACATACATTATAAAATAGCTAGAAGAGAGGCTTTGAGTATTTTTACAGCAAAGAAATGAGGCATGCATGAAATCATAGATATGTTAACCACCCTGATTTGATGATTATATACTATATAATAATATACTGAAACATCAATTTGTACCTTACAAACATGTAAAATTACAATGTGTCCATTTAAAAATAAAATAGCATTTTAAAAAATTGAATTAATAAAATCATATACTTCATAGTGTGTTATGGGTTAATATGATGTGTCAAATTGGCCAGGTCATAGTACCCAGGAAATTGGCCAAAAATTGTTTTAGATATTTTTGTGAAGGCATTTTTTAGATGTGATTAAAATTTTAATAGTACATTTTGAATAAAGCAGACTTACCTGGAACAAGAACAAATTCTGTAAGCAGATCACCTTTCGACCAAAACTGTGACTCTTTCCTGAGTGCCCAGCCTGCTGGCCACCCTGAAACTCTTGGACTTGCCAAACCTCAGGATTTATAAAATTAAGCACCTATTAATAAATCTAGGCTGCTAAATCCAATAAATCTAATCCCAGATTCCACACTTTTAATTCGTACAGTACATTTCTTCAAAATAAGACACAATAGAACAAAATTCAACTCAAAAATAGAAATAGATTAGCTTCTCCTTTACTGTGTAATGTGGCCTTGTGGTTAGCCTCAAAAAGACTCTGGGTCGACCTGAGAGGCATTCACAAAAGCCGTAAGAAGTTAAGGTGCGCACCGCCATCTCCAGTGCAGAGACAGGGATTAAGCCGATTGCCCCTTGAAGTTGTGGTCAGGACTTCTCTGATGCTCTCCTGACCTTACTCTCTCCCTCCACCCTGAAGGAGTGGAATTAGACAATTGTCTTTTGATTTCCATATGCTCAAAGGAGTTAGATGTCATATCTACAAATGCCTTCTTAGATGAAAAGCTCCATAATTTTCATTATTCTTTGGCTGCAGGAAAATAAATGGAAACAACTATCAATCTCAATTTAGGGGAAAAAAAGGAGAGTGGAAGAAATGATTGCAAAATGGGGGTCTTCTCTTTTCTAAATTTGGAGTCTGCTACCCAGCTCCAATCAATTGTTTTTATGCAGACAAATGGGGACAATTTCCCAAGTCTTCTTATTTTTCAAGAGAAGCCAGAAACGTACAATTTTACAAGAAATACTCAAACTTGTAATGTTGAAAATGACTAGTAATTAAAAAGAAAATACTAGTGAGAGAGCCAATACAGTTTAACAGGTTATAGATCTGTAGAAGAGTTTTGACACAGGAAACCCCAATTTATAACTGCTAAATACAATTAATAAGATAATTCAAAGGATTTTAAAAATCTTCCTGATTTCACTTCTAAACAAAATCACATATTAATTCTCAGAATCTGTTTGTGTTATGATTTAATGGAGACAAAAGAGAAAAAGATCTCTTCACTATGTTACCAACTTTGCTAGTTCTCACTCAAAAGTTAGGGATGTTCTTCTTTTCAAAAAGTGACTGTTGGTCTGATCACTACAAATAAAACAAATAACAGATGTAATTACCTGGATAGTTTATAATATGCAGAGCATTCAGGACATGCACTAAAATTGTTTTTCAAATTTATCAAATTAATGTATTAGTAAAACAGATAAATACTGTTCACACTTATCAGACAAAACAATAGAAGCAATATGCAAATACCTCAACCTTCTTATTGTTTTAAATCAAATGTGGCATTTTAGTTACTTTATCTCTGAAAGCACCTTTCAGTTAGCAGAGGAGTCTGGCTGTGAAGCCTCAAAGCAAAGAAAAACTCTATCCATTCAATTATTGTGTAATCCCCACATTATCTTACTTCTTTATAACAGAGTAGTCACTGAAATTTTCTCTTTCTTTCTTGAATAAAGGTTGGGTTTTAAATTAAAATGTATTGTGTGTGTGTGTGTATATGTGTGTGTATATACATATGTATATATGTGTATATATGTATATGTATACATCTATATAAAATGGCATATCTATATATCACCCCCTCATGCACACTACTTTATTTACCAATGACTTACTGACCCTCTGATGATTTCAAGCATGTAGTCATTATGTACCACCAAAAAGCACAGAACTGAGTCTGATACAATTAAAAGAAGCCAATCTTTCAAATCAGCACACTGTAACTCTTATACCATCCAGTAAACATTTGAGTAATGTTTTCTTTCCAATGAGGATGGCAGAAATCCTGAATCTTGTTTCCTATTAGTGTAAGATATAAAAGCATTCAACATAAAGTGTAAAACAAAAACAAAAGCAAAACTTATTGCCAAAACTCCATCTATGAGCTAAAGCGCCATGAAAATATTTTTGTCTCAATGGGGTATTTATGACATTTTTCCCTAAGAAATCCTTGCAATCTCCATAAATGGCTGTACTAAAAAGTCTAGTCTGAGAAATACGTTGTGTTTTTAAATTATTTTTTCTGATTTTTATATAAGTTTTGAATAATATCAGCCAATAATGAAAGAACCCTTAGATTTTATTTATCCAAACAGATACCCTGCAGAAGTATACCAAGCAAAACTTAAAGATTCGGATTGTCCTAAACTCATGTTGATCTACCTTGAATAAAGACCTCATTGTACATGTTGTTATCCTTCTTGTAATGCAGAAATGCAATCATTTATTAAAAACTCAATGAAGAGTATGTTAAACATTGGAAAGTCAAACAAGGCTGTTTTCCACATTTTTTTTTAATTGATTAACCAGATGGACAACCAGAGAACACCAAATGTCACTAGCAAGGAAATGATTTTCAGTAGTGCTTTCCTGGGGTGTAATAAAGGATGAATTTCTAGAGACTTTTACAAAAAAAAAGTTACTGTGCAATTTTTTTTTTTTTTTTTGGACACAGAATTTTGCTCTTGTTGCTCAGGCTGGAGTGCAATGGCATGGTCTCAGCTCACCTCAACCTCTGCCTCCCGCATTCAAGTGATTCTCCTGCCTCAGCCTCCCAATTATCTGGGATTATAGGAACCCACCACCACACCTGACTAATTTTTGCATTATTGGTAGAGATGGAGTTTCACCATTCTGGCCAGACTGGTCTCAAATTCCTGACCACAGGTGATCCACCCACCTCAGCCTCCCAAGTGCTGAGATTACAGGCGTGAGCCACCACGCCTGGCCTATTGTGCAATTTGACTTAAAAAGGAGTGGGTGGAAAACTAATTCAGAGTTGATAGAAAAGAGGTTTTCCCCAAAAAGGGAAATTTACTTGATATTTTTCAATAGTTGAAACCAGCAAAGTCTGGCTGGCAATGAAATGACAACACACGTATTTAAAGTTATGCATAATTGGAGGGCTTTTATACTTTCCATCACAGAAGACAAGTTCAATTGATTTTTTCATTGAACCAATGAGCTATTGCCCACAATTGTCTTAAATTGACTGGTAATTCAACCTGTGCCTACATAACACTAAAATAACAGGTCAACCCAGAGGGAGAAAGAATAGCAATCAAATAGATTTGGTTCACACAAATGTATCTGATTGATAGAATTTTTCACCTTGTAACCCACCATTTCTGTTTCAGAGATAAACATCCTCAGCTCAGCAGCAATTCTGTTAAATCCCAAAATCTCCACACAAAGAGAATATCTGACCCAGTCCTCCATCACTGAATTTCAGTCTCTCAATTTTTGCCTTTGGGAAATTAATACTACTACATTTGCATCTGCTTCCTCCATACTAAGCAGTGAACTTGGCTAGCCCAAGGCAAAATAGTGAAACCAAGTCTGCTTTGGGGTTGCTCCAAATCTCCCAATCAAAGGTTTTCCGTTTCTTGGTAAAATTTCTAAAATGATCAGTTTTACAACTTTATCTAATGTGTGAACTTCTGTGCCCCACCAAACTTAGACCTTCCCAAGTTCCCCTCAGAGCTTTACTGGTAGTTTTTGACAATTCAGTAAACAATTTGGAATTAGAAAGCTAAAAGCTGTTAATAGGTTACATTCCATGTAACTGTCACATTTTAGCTTAAGGTACTTTGGCACAAAGTTGTTACTACATGTGAGGCTGATCCTGAAGAGTCTACTTACATTATGCTTAAAACATTACAGATGGCACTCCAAGGGTCGAATTCTGGAGATTTTCAAGTTTAAGAGGCTCGTGCCTGACCCATCTCCAGGGAATCTGACTCACTACATCTGGACTAAACCAAGGCACCTTTATTTTTAAAAAGCCACATAGGTAAGTTTGAGGTACAGCCAAAGTTGAGTGCCATGTGACTACATTCTGGTCATTAGATGTGGTGAAGTCTTCCTGTGCTTAGATTCTGGGTATTAGATGATTACCCAGAAGCTTGAAAACATTATGACAAATTATAAAAGTCAGTTATAAAAGACCACATAATCTATGGCTCATTATATGAAATGTCCAGAACAGGCAAATCTATAGAGACAGAAAATAAATTAGTGGTGGCTAGGGCTGGGGTGGGATATGGAGAATGGGAAATAGGGTGGGGATAGCTAAATGTTACTTAGCTAAAAGGTGTTTTCTTTTTTGTTTGTTTGTTTTGAGATGACAGATATATCCTAAAATATGGTGATGGCACATATCTGTGAACAGATAACTGGTATATTTTAAATGGGTAAATTGTGTGGTATATTAATCATATCTTAATAAGGTTGTTACAGAAAATGTATATGAAATGCAATGAAATGTATATCTTCACAATTGTGACAGAAAAGTTCATCACTCTGTCTCGCTCTTTTGGGGTCTGAAGATTTAAAAATGCTGTCAGATTTTAAAATCCAAATTTTATATTTTCTTCTAACATTTACCATTGATGAATTAGTGGTTGAAACCCTGAGGAGACTCCACTCAATAACTAAAATGAATTGACATTCTTCAACAAAACATCAGGGCTAAGTCATCAATAATGTAAAAGAAAGTTCCCTGTGGTTGGCAGAGTTGATATCTCTATTGATGAAAATATGCTCTCCAGGTTTTACGTGTATAGATGATAATTTAATTAACAGAGTATAATTTCTGTCAGGGCAGAGATGCTCTCCTGGCCACTCACCAAATCTTAAGAAGAGCACTCTGTCATCCACTGTTCAAACCAATACAAAAAGTCTGTCATCCTTGAGAGAAGTAGCTACTTCTAGAAGCTCAGGCAAATTTAAGCTTTACATCCCACAGCCATCGTCAATTCAGACATGCCTCAGGCAATCAAGGGACCAATGTAAAAAGGCATATTCTTTTAAATATGTTTTTAAAAACCATTTTAATAAATGGTTTTGAATGAATTAATAAATAAGATACATGAAGGGGCATATTAAAATTTTATATTGATTTTGGCAATTATTACTCATTAATATTAAGTGAGATAGCTTTAGGAGCATGATTTGAGATGCTACTAATGTTTCCTGATTTAAATATTCTGGAAATGAATGGTATAAGGCAATAACTGAATGACAATAAACGAATGACAATTCTTAAGTACATTTATTGAAACTTAAGATTGTGTTTATACCCATAAATCTTTAAATGCTAAACCAGAACATTTTAACTTTTTTCCCCAATACTAAGCTTCCCATTATGAAACTTAGTTTCTGTACACTTTCTCGGAAGGAAATATTATAAAATCTCTTACTTTCTAGTTAAGAAAATGAAAGCGAAGATAAGAATTGACTTGTCCCGTGTCATACAGAGAAGAAGCAGTAATGCTAGGGACAGAACCAGGGCTTTAGGGTGGAAGCCTCACCTCACCTGGAGACACAGGTCTCCTTTAGACCCAAGGGCCTCATAGTCTGGTCAGGCTTATAAGCACATCAAATTTAAATGTCATGATCTAAGGACACTGGAAAGAGTGGCCCAACTGCCATGTTGCCTCTGTCCCTATTGGGCTTACTCAATAAGAGAAAAATAGTACTTTGTTTTCCACCCCCTCTCATGTTTCAATGGTTCATTCATTCAACAAATATTTAGTAAATAAATATGGATAAAGCACTGTGCCAGGCACTGGAGATACAAAACTAATAAGCTCATTTGTTGTCTTCAGAATGCTTGTGGCTCAAACTCACTAAAGAAACCAAGAAATGCACCAAAAAATACAATTCCTTGACTATCAAATGAACAGATATTTGTAAAACGAACCACATTCTCAAGACAATGAATTGGGCAGTCTTTATAAACTTCTGGTAATTTATAAATAAGCATATTTGTTAACACTTATTTTTCAATTACTATGTAAAGGCCATTTAAAATTTTTAATATATGTGACTCATTTAATCCTCATTACAGTATGCCGTAATATCCTATTCCTTAGCTGAGAGAAACAAGACAGAGATGAGAGAGGACTGGTTTAAGGCCCCAGAGAAGTCACTGTGTGCCTCTCAAACTTTATTACCTGCCCTCCTTGTCTGTTTGCTTACTCTCAGCTCAATAGTAACAATAACAACAATGGAAGCCTTAATGTCATAGCATTTAAACATGTAATGAAAATGAAAAACTTCTACTGCACAATGAGCAGGCTATTGTCCTCCAATTGGCTGGATGGAGAGGCATCTGCTCTGTAGGTCCAGTTGCTGATGTTAGGATCTACCTGAAGCATCAGGAAGACCATAGTCCAACCTGGCTTCATTTGCAGCAAAGTGAAGTCCACATTTAATTTCTACCTGGCTGTTCGGCCTTTGGAGCAAGGTCTCATAACTCCCATATACTCTACTTGCTTCATCTTTCTCCACCTTTTCTATTGCTTCCTGTTTTAACCACACACACAAATACACACATACACATACTCACACACACACACACACAATCTTATATTCTAACTTTCAAAAATTGCTTTTTAGCAGGTTTTTTACCCTGCAGAATCACGTACTTTAACATGCTCTTTGTCCCAGGGTGCCTTGGTGTGGATTTTGTATGGAATTATTGTAAAAAGAAAAAAAAAAATAATGGCAGCTATTCCAAAATGATTGTTAAAGAACATTCATACTCCTCTTTCACGTCAGCCCCTTTTATATAAACTTTATTTACACTGCAGGTAGAAATAGAAAGATACTTTGTTGTCACTTTATGAAACTGCTCAGGTTTTTAAAATAGAATCTCCTTTTATACAACTACATAGAGTAATAATGGACAAGTGTACCTTCTGAACTACTTAGCCTGAGTCTTTTAATAACTAACCTTTCCCCATGGAGAGTTTCAGAATACATTCCTTGGGTAGTAAAGAAGAAAAGGAAAGAAGAAAGAGTTTCACACAGATGAACAGCAATGATGCCAAACCATAGAAACTTTCTGTGTTTTAAAGTAATTATCTTTCAATTTTAAAAAAAGAAAACTGAATTAGGACACCCAATTTAAAAACAGAAAAGAAAGAAACTATCTTTTACCAGCATTTAGCTTTATAAAATCAAATATGACAAATTTTACTTTGCCAAATTAGACTTCAGGATAAATACACATAGTAGTCGGTTTCTTTCTTTCTTGGCTATAGTAAACAAAAGTTGACTGAGAAAACTCAAGAACATTGTATGACATTTGTAGGAGCGATTTTCTTAGAAATTTTTGAAAAAGTGTTCTAAGCATTTTTCTGAAATTTTTTAAACAAAGATAAATCTTCATTTAAGAGGTAAACACCAATGTCTCATTACATAATCTACTTTTTTCTTTAGTTGAAGAGGACAACAATATAGACACAATAGCAAAAGAGTTTCTGCAGCCATGGTGGATGTGTTCTCTTCTATTCCTATTCTTATTGATTTTCATGGTTCAACTGAATAGATATATGACTAACACAGAGTAAAATTAACTGTCCTGCATGAACATAGTCTGGGACTGGTGAACATTGGCAAACAGTCCTACACAATTTAAAATGTATCTACTTTATCTTCTTAAAATGTCCATTTACTCACAAACAATGTAACAGTAATATTCTTAGACTTGTGTTTTCATATACGAGTGACTAACCATCCTATTTAATCTATTCACTTAAAAAAAGACCTATAGGAAATTTTGAACAGAAGTAGGTCTGTGAAAAACTTAAGCAATTTTTTCTAAATATTATCTTAGTCAAAATTTCCTTCTAGTTTGCATTAATCCAATTAATCATAATTAGTGTCATGGAACAATGACTACTAAATTTTGTATGTCATTATTGACTAAATCTCTGTAAAATGCCTTGCAATAATAAGATGTATTACAACTGGGTTCTTCTGTATTTGTTTTGACTAAGAGTGATTATATATTCTTAATACTTAGTTAATATTTCTAAAATAAGTTTTACTATAAAAGTAATATAGGAAAACACATATTTGTGTATGTATATACATATACATATGTAACTATGAATGTAATCTATTTAGAATCACAAAAGACATTATCTTCACATCTTTCCATATACCTCCCATCATAAATATTGATTTTCCTAGCAAGGTGTGTTTCAAGCAAAATATGACTTAATAAGCATCTGGAAGTATTCATTCTGCATATGTGTGAGGGGAAGAAAACATATTGATTAGAAAAAAAATTCATTGTCCCCTGCAAGGATATTGATTTGACCATATGGATGAGACTTCACCCCTGTATTTTACTAGCAGGCAGCTCAGATTTGGCCCTTAGGGTCAATTTTCCAGTATAATTTTAAACATTTGAAAGTCACATTCTTCCACTAAGTTGCAAAATAATGACTTTGCATCAAAAATTGATTTCTCTGAGTTCTTTCAATTTTAGTACAAATAATTGATTGCTAGATGACTTTATGAGAGAGCAGAAAATGTGCTTACCTCTTCAATATCCTTTTAACAAAAAATGGACTGGAATTTAGACACATCAGGAGGGAGGGAAATTTGACTAAGTTGTTATTTCCTCATGAAAGTGTTGAGATGGAGAATTTTCTAAATAAGTTCTGATCTTTGTTAAATCTCTCACTATAGAGATAATGCCAATATTTGATTGAACTGACAAGGTTATTCTCAATTTATACTTTTTCTGCGTAATCTGGGTAGCAAAGCGTACAAAGTAAAGGGGAAAATCTTATTCTGTAAACTTGAGAAGCTAGATTGCTACCAATACAATAGTGTCAGGTGCAGATAGATTCTAGCTTATTAATTATTGAAGAAAATAAAATCAGCCTCAGTATTACTAATGATTTCCCATTCTATGCTTATTGTGGAATTTTTAAGCAACAATTTAAAAATTAGAAGAACTGACCTACAAGTTTTTTAAAACTATATTTATTTAAAGTGGACCTGGAAGATCACCATTGTTTCTACTCATCCCATCATTACACAGATAAGGAAACAAGATACAAAGAGGGGTATATCAGTCAAGATTCAGTCAGAGAAGCAGAACAAGCAGAAGACATGTGTTCAGGGATGTTACGGGGTGAATTGTGTCCTCTTAAGAGATGTTAAAGTCCTACCTCCCTCCCAGTAAGTGTGAATGTAACCTTATCTGGAAAAAAGGTATTCATGGATGTAATTAAGTTAATGATCTAGAGTGAGATCATCCTGGATTATTTAGACACACCCTACATAATGTATATCTTTATAAAAATTACACAGAAAAGAGACAACAGGAAGAAGAGGAAAAGGCCATGTGAAGATGAAGGCAGAGAATGGAGTTTTTCAGCCCCAAGCCAAGGAATACCTAGAGTTCTCAGAAGCTAGAAAAAGCAAAAAATAGCTCTCCCCTGGGCCTTCAGAGGGAGTATGGTCCTGCCAATATCTTGATTTCATATTTCTGGCCTGCAGAATTGTGAGACCATACATTTCTGTTGTTTCAAGTCAGTAAGTTTGTAGTAATTTGCTACAGCTGCCCTATAAAATTAATATAGGATGAGCCATCAGAAAGAGTAAGCTGGCATTCTTGAGAACAAGTTGAAGTTGCAGCCCACGGGTGGAACTTCCTCATCCAGGAACCCTCAATTCTCTTTTTAAGGCCTTTCAATTAATTGAATTAGGCCACCCACATTTTCTAAAATAAACTGCTTTACTCAAAGTCAACTGATTATGAACATTAAAAAAAACTACAAAATATTTTCACAGCAACACTCAAATTAGTGTTTGATTGAATAATTAGGAACTATAGCCTAGCCAAGTTGTCATATAAAACTGACCATCATAGAAAGTAAGTGGCTTGCTCAAAGATACAAATTTAGTAAAGGTATTCTAACCTTAAACAAAGTCAAATATTAAAATTGCCCTTAGATCAGCCAGCTAGCATGAGAGAGAATGTGGATAGCATCTAATATACACACATTTGTGCAGAAGACAAATAACATAATAACATATAGAGTTGCCGTAAAGTTCTCCTTAGAAAAATGGTACCAATAGAAAATAGAAGCAAACTGAGAATCTCATCTGTAGATAAACTAAGTTCCCCAAGGTGTGTGTTTGTATACCAGTATATAGTGGTTGTCCAGGTAACTCAAAGGTCTTGTTTTATTGAAGGGATTATTCATACAGTGAATTAAAATGAATTGTCTCAGACAACACCAGGGCTTCTGATGGCTTATGAGTGGAAAGGGAAAAAATGGTTATCACACGAGGAATAAGACAAAGACAGAGATCGACATGACAACTTTGAGTAAATGGTTGCGTTTCCTCCATGTCAGTCCTTGTCCATGTATCATCAGTAAATTATTTGATTCTCATTAATGTGAGAGACATTTGGATTCATTTAGGGTATGTGTCAAGCTAAGTCCAACATCAAGATGAGCCCAGGGCAAGAATACAGTCTCCCCATTGGAGTACTATTACAATGGGCTTTCAGCAAGATGGACCTAATTAGCATTACCCTAATCTCGATTAACCTTTAGAGAAGTTTATTTCTGACTATGGCTTCTGACTTCCTTTTTCTTAAAGCATTTACATTAAAAAACTTGACGTTGTAAATTTGTTTTCTGCTTCTAGTGTAAATCTTCTCCTAACCTCTTGCCAGTTTCACAACCCAGGAATGTCTTTCTCAAGACCCTGGAATCATCCTTTTGAAAGTTTGGAGGACAGAATTCTAACTTTGATAAGCACTAATTAGCAAACACAGATGGCCTAATGACATTGACCAATCTCCCCACTAATATCCTCCAGTAATTTTCCATAGCTCATCCTAGTAATTAAAAATCCTTTCAATTTTTTATTTTTGATAGAGTTGGATTCAACTCTCTCCCTTACTGCAATAGTCTTGAATGAAGTCTTCCTTATCTGTTCAACTCTGTGCAAAATTTACTTGACAGTTCACAGAGATCAGAATTTTCCAATCTGAGACATAAGGTGTACTGCACATGAGTCTAGGATGTGCTGAAACATTAGCACACTCAACACTCAGAAAAGCTAAATGGAGACAATGCACACAGAGCCGTAGCTTAATAATCTCTGGGTACAAGGACCCACTTCCATTTATTCCATATCCATTTTCTTCCACATCATTCTGTATGTGAATTCTTATGAGAAACAGAAGGAAAGCCATGATATGGAAGATATAAAGCACTAAATTCCTTATATAATACATATGTCTAAAACATCTATGCACAAATATTTGCATTTAAATCTAAAGAGGCTGTAAGAAAAAAAGAGGCAAAACTAAAATACATACGAAACTTGAAATATAACATCAAGTAATAAAACTGCCAAACGGTACCTAACAAAGAACATAAGAACAAGCTACACAACGGTGCAAACAAAAATCAAAATGAATTATATAAATTGAATTGATGCAGATAAATAGGATGTCAGATATAGTATAAATGAATGAGGGTAAGATTTAGTAAATAAAGAAAGAGATAAGTTGTAGGCAGTGTTATACTAAAAATCTTTATAAAAATACGAGTTCTGTGAATTGTATCTATGTACTGGGGTTAAAAATAAATCAACAAACTTATTTGGACTAAGTGATGTTAACAAAAGACCATGAGATCTGTGGAGGAAGAAAAGGAGAAATTTATTATCTATTAAAAAAAAAGTTGGGCAACAGGTTGAGACCCCATATTACAAAAAATTAAAAAAAAAAAAAAAAGCTAGGAGTGGTGGCATGCACCTGTAGACCCAGCTACTTGGGAGGCAAAGGCAGGAATATTGCTTGAGCATGGAGGTCAAGGCTGTAGTGAGTCATGAATGAGCCACTAAGAAACAATCTGCATATTGGGGAGGCACAGTCTCCAGTACAAGTCAAAGTGTTATTTCCAAAGAAAAAAGAGACTATTAGAGGTTTTATAAAAATGGAGAAATGTTATGTACTGATCTTTGATAAACTTCATTGGTACTAGTAATGTTTGAGGAGCTGGCAAGCTCTGATTGGTAAGCGATGATGTGGAATAAAACAAGTTTGATAGTTAAAACTGGTCTTTTCAGTAGTCACTTGATAAAATTGGTTTCAGGTTACTGCAGGCAGCTTCAGCTGCAAAAAAATTACAGTTTTTGGAGCAATGTTTCATACCTTGAGTGTTTTTTCCCCCTGGTTTCTCAACTCTGCTTCAGTTGGGTGTGACAAGAATGACCCAGTTTGTATGATCTGCTTTCACGGGGGCAAGCAGGGCAGGCTACCAAATGCTTGTCCAGCGATCCAGAAGAGGAGCTGAAGAGTCTTTACAAACAGGCTTGACCTGTTTCATCACCAGTCATAGGTGGCTCTTATTTGCAGAAGTGTTTGCCTGACACATCATGCTTCTTTGCTTCCCTGGCCTTGAAAGCTTTCACCGAAAATAATTTCCTCCTGCTCTGTTCTGTGGTCTGCAGACTTCTAAATATTTCCTGCATCTCAGCTTATTGGAAATTGATGTTAAACTGCATTTCTTAATTTTTGACCATTGTTGTCCATCTTCTGTCTTGAATTGTAAAGACTCCAGTGACATTTTTAAGGTGGTAAATTTGCCATTTCTGTTCATCTTTGGTTCCCTTGGGGACTGAGTACCTCATTTGACCCCTTTTTTTACTATAATCAAACTGATATTTAAATCTGGAGGCCCCTCAAAAGACCACAGAAGCACAAGAGCTGAGAGTAACGTGGCATAACCTGCCTTTCTGGGAGCGCCAGCCTCCCTCTTTCTCATTCATTCAGCAACCCTGTGCACTGAGTCCCAGCTGTCATCCAGGTATAGCGCTTAGCCTACGGCACAGTCGTTAGGACATCTGCTCTCAGAGTTGACAATCCATTGGGAGACCAATTATAAACATGGAAGTGCTTCAAGGAGAAGCCAAGGCTGCTGTGAAAGGAGGAAGTGGCCAAACCTGGACTGAAGAATCAGAAAAGGCTTCTCAGAAGAAGTGACATGTTGGCAGCTGAGTCTTGTAGTGTGAGCAGGAATCGGCCAGGTGACTGTCTTGTCACTCCGAGGTGTCCAGTCCCTGCATTTCCTAGACTCCAGAATATACCCACAATCTGGTGTCTCATCCTAACTCTCCTTTCTTGGGAAACAGTGCATTTCCCCTAGGCACCCCTCATTTCAACTCCCATAATAAAAAATTAAATCATTTCTCACATTGTCTTGCTTCCTTTATGAGTAGCACTCACAGTCACATCATCTGAGATAAATACTATTTCCACACTCACAAGCTTTGTGAGTAATGGAAGTCATATTTCTTATCTGAGCCCCATATTCCTCACATGTAAATATAATAATACAAACCTGCTTGATTACTTCACAGGGAGAAAAATGAAGAACATAGTATCGCTACTGTTGTTACATTTTAATGGAACATTAAAGAAAAAAGAATCAACTTTTCTTAGGCACTTTTACTTCAAAATAACCCCTTCCATGTTTGCATTTAAAGATAATCATAATCCTCCTCCTCTTCATCATCATCCTCAAAGCTGATGTTAGGTGCTTGGTAATAGGGTGAATGTGCATAGAGAAACTCTAGAAATACTTATTCAATTATTTAATCCTCCCCCAAATTCTCTATTATATTATTGTATTCCTAGTTTATCAATAGCAAAATGAGGCATAAAGAGATTAAATGTTTTGCCAAAGGTAAGAACAGTTGTGTGTGAGCACATAAGGCTAATCTCCCTTTGTTTCCCCATTTTCTGTGTCTGGACCCCTCACCTCATTATGCTCTTGGCATTGTTTTCTGTGATCTCATTAAAAGCCAGAAGCAAGCCTGGTTCATCCTATCTTTTGCAGCACTACTACAGAGCTCACTTTTATCTGCTGTAATGGTAGGAAATTTCAAGCCGCTTCTTGAGCAGGCAGTAACACAGAGTTACAGAATGTGACAGTGTTCCTATATAGTCATTGCTGCAAAACTAATTCTATTGAGAGGTAGAGAAGAAGTGGATAAAATGAAAGCCTGCTGCCAAAAGTGTTAGATGTCCTTTTAAACAACAACATCAACCTCTATTTACAGACCACAGCATGTACATCCATCAAGCCTCATGACTCATTGCCTCGACTCTAATATCTGGATTGGTTTCAGAGAAGCAAATAGAGAAAATACAATACCATCAGAGAGCCCTTTGTCTTTCTGTGACCCTGCAATGTTTAGGATACTGATTATTACCACTGATGCACAAGGTAACAATCAGCTACTTGCTTGTTTTCTCAGTTAAAACTTATAGGAGACTTTCACTGAAATAGATCAATGTTCATCAGGCATTTTTTTAATTGGATGTGGGAGTTTTGATTTAGCCATTTTTTTCTACTATTTAAGTGATAGAATCCTCTAATAAAAAGGGGAAAAGAGTGTCTTAAGTCTGTCTGCTGAAAAATCTGAGGGCAAACCAACAGATTTTGTGAACAGCTACAATAGCAATGTAGTTGAAATTTTTGTTTCATTTCATATAAATGAGAAATAAAAAATATTGCTACTTTAACCTTAAAAAAAAAAGAAAAAGAAAAAGAAAGAAATAGATTGGAAAAATGGGAATCCTAGAGAGTATATGCCCATGGCACTCTCAAGAAGCGCACATCAAAGGAAAGTTGAATCGGTTACTGTTTGGGGGCACATCAAAGAATATCCTAGATTTAGTGAGATAATAACAGAAGAAGCAAGGCTATGAACCAATGAGCCAAAAACAAAACAAAACAAAGCCATATTCTTTCAAATAAAGCTGTCACCTCAGGAGCTAAATACTTATTAACAAAATGTTAAACCAGTTTTTGCTGAATAACCCTGTTGCCTCTACTGCAAGATGGAGCTAGATGAACTGAGTGGCTAGAAGGTCAGTAACCCACACTGCTGCGAGTACAGAAATTCCCTAAGTTATTGCCATCTGGGCTTTGAACACTCCATTGTCCCTATAAAGCCTATTTTTTTTTTTTTTTATAAACAGGAAGCTCCTGTAGCCTAATATTTTCTGTTTCTTGCCAGCTCTTAGTAAATAAATCAAGTGGCACAGAAGTGAAGTACTTCTCTGGGAGAATTTTCTATAGTACATCTAGCTGTGTCCAAGCACCTCTTTGTACTGAACAGTAAGAGACCTAGGAGCCCTGGATATCTAAAAGTAGAGATCATATTAATTTTTGTGCAGTAAATAGGGTTGGGTAGAACCATGAGTGGGGTGAAGGAAAACACTTTGTTGACTTTTTTATGGGATGCTTATTTGTCATGCCTTCTTAATTGGGCAAACTCAGACAATTTATTAATTTCTCAAGTGTAAATGGAATAATAATGTCTTTCAGGTAAGCTTACATGAGGATTAAATAAGAAACGTCATGTAAAGCACTTAGCATCATGGTTGGGCCCAGCATGTACTTAAGTAATATTAGCAGTTATGTATGTGGAGTGTTTGGCAAAAGACCTAGCATACTGTAGGTACTTTAAAAATATATATATTTCTCCCCCTCACTTCCAAAGCTACTATTTCATACCCTTTAGTACTTTCAATTTCCAACCCTGACTCCAACTCTATTTTGGCTATTTTCAGAACTCACATTATCTTTCATATAACAAGCTTTATCAGTTATAAATAGCACTGACTGAAGATAACTTCAGAACAGCAGATCTTGCTTGTCCCAAAGGACAAGGTGTCAATGGAATCCCCGATGTCAATGGAAGCATCATTTATTGGAAGATTTATGAAGACAATAGGCATTTTGTTGTATAAGTTCTGAATTATTTGAATAAAATTAGTGAAATCTCAGATAATGATCAATCAGCCCTGGGTTTTACCTCAACTGAATTCTGCAAACATATGTTAAGCAATTCTTCTCCTCGCAATATAGTTGTGGGCTCTGTAATTTAATAAGGTCAACCCATAAATCCCCAAATTCATGGGGTTGTTATAAAAAAGTGGGAGAGAGGGGAGTAGCAAGATACATAGTGCTTCAAAAAATTAGTCAAGAAGTATTTCGCTTTGGACTTGGCTAGATACAGAGGCTTAAGATCCAGAGGCTACAGTCTGTATCTCACCCTGTGCCATCTCTGTTTCAGCTGAGTTTTCTCTTTGATAACGTGTTGACTTCTTTCCCAGTGTGATTCCACTTTGCTGTGCTATTAGCTGTCGGGTAGGTCCAAACATATACGCTCATAGTTTAGCAATTATAAAAGCAAGAGAGCCTTTCTTTTCCAAAAGTTTCAGCAAAAGACCCAAGAATGTGAACCACTATTATGGTTTAGATTTTAGGAACACTCACAGAGCAATCACTGTGGCTCAGGGGATGGCATGATGTTTGACCAGGACAAGGTCAGGTGCTCATCTAAGAACTCCGGAAATAAAGTCAGCCTTATTCAAAACATTTAGATTTAAAAGAGCATAATTAAGGTAGAATTTTATTAAGAAAAATCGAAGCATGCTTAGAATTTTTTAAATACAATACAGGATGTAAGATTTAGAATTATGTTTGAAAGTGGCAAAAGAATACCTCAAAATAGCAAGCACTTTAAATAACACAAGAGCTTATTTCTCTCTAACCATCACAACTGAAAGGCAATCAGTCCCCAATCAATAACATAAACAATTTAAGAAATTCAGGCTCATGTTTTTTATTGGTCTAGTATGGGTTTTATTACCAAGAGTATAATATGGTCCAAGGTAATACCTGGAGTTCCGACCATTACATCACATTGGACCTAATAGGTAGTCAGAACTATGAACTCTAAGAAGAAGCTCCTCTCCCTTAAAGATACATTACATCCTGACAATTGCACGTACAATTTTCAGTTGCATCCCATTGACCAGAGGTAAGTCACATTGCCATATCTAACTTTAAAAGAGACAGAGGTATGTCGTCTTTATTCTGGGCAGCTAAAAATTAGAAGTCATATCATTGTAGAGAAAAGGAAGAATGGGGATTTGGGGGCAATTACATGTCTTCCCCAAACACATATAAGCAAATAAATATAATAGACTACAAATGCTGTACAGACACACTAATAAAGTAAAAGTTTGTGTTTTATCTTTGTAGAAAGCCATGGAACTCTAAAATTAAACCAGCTTCTTGACAATTCTGCCAAATAAGGACAATTCCAATTGTTCTATGCACTAAGATAATTCTAAATAATGATAAAATAAAATAGTGGCAGCCAGATGCTTCAAGCACATCACAAACATCTTTGAAGATCTATCAAAAGCAATCCTCTGGGAATACTAATGATATAATTTCCTACCCTTAGGTTTTAAACATTTTAAATCTTTCAATAATTTCAGAAGAAGGAACAAGAAGTTTCCATGACTACTGAAGAGTGAAATTAAGGAAATGATGCCCCTATGTTATTATTATGAAAAAGAGAAGGTCAATCATGGTGGTTCACACCTATAACCCCAGCACCTTGGGAGGCTGAGGCAGGAGGATTATTTGTAGGTCAGGAGTTCAACACCAGCCTAAGCAACATAGTGAGACTCCCCTCTCTACAAAAAATAAATAAACAAATAAATAAAAATTTAGCAGGGCATGGTGGCACACACTTATAGTCCTAGCTACCCAGAAAGGTGACACAGGAGGATGCTTGAGCCCAGAAGTTTGAGGCTACAGTGAGTTACGACTGCACCACTGCACTCCAGCCTGGGAGAGAAGAAGTCCAAATAATTTAGTCTAGGCCATAGCCAACAAAAAAGAAAAAGAAAAAAGAAAAAAAAAACCCAGAATCAAAACTAAGACAATGATCTTTAGTAAGTCCACATAGTCTAGGACAGGGGCAGAAATTTTTTTTCTGTTTTCTTTTTTATAAGAGCCAAATAGTAAATACTTTAGCCATAGAGAAATATACACAGCCCCTATCAAATCTACTCCATTCTACTGTCGTGGCTTGTAAGCAGCCAGAGACAATATGCAAATAAATGAGTGTGATTGTACTCCAATAAAACTTTATTTATGAACACTAAAATTTTAATTTGATATAAGTGTTATGTCTTGAAGTGTTTCTCTTTTCGATATTTTTAAAAACTTTACAAAATTTTGGAACCTATTAGCCTAGGCCAGAGAAAGAAAACCAGGTTGTGGGCAGATATGGCTGATTCATGCTACTTCACAATAAAATACATACTCTTGTCTTCAATTTAGCATTATCAGCATTATAGATGCATTATTGCTATGGTTTACATGTTTGTGTCATCTCCAAAATTCATGTTGAAACTTTATCCCCAGTGAACAGTATTAAGAGGTAGGGCCTTTAGGGTGATTAGGTCATAGGGCTCCACTCCCGTGGTTGGGATTAGTGTTATAAATGGATAGAGGAACTAACCAGGCCCATTTGCTCTTCTGTGCCTTCCACCAAGTCAGGTCTCAGTGTTTGTCCCACCCTCAGGATGCAACAAGGCACCATCTTGGTAGCAGAGACTGGGTCCTCACTGGACACTAACCTGCAGGGAACTTGTTCTTGGATTCTTACCCTGCAGAACTAATATATTTTTGTTCTTTAAAAAGCCAATCTCAGGTAATTTTTTAGACTAAAACAAATACACATTTCCAGTTTTATCATCGGCTTGTGCCCAGAGGGAAAGAGTTAAACTGCTGACACTGTAGCTGGCCTTGTAAGCCAGAGAATGTAGCTGCAGGTGTGGGGGTGGCAGAGAGGAGCTACAGTGTGGAGCAAATAGTCGAGATAAAGGCGGACAATGTGAAAGAGCTGCTGGTGAGAGAGCTGCTGAATAAAACTACATTTCACCTGCCTATGCCCCCACTCAAGTGTTCTTTCAGCTGTCTGCCCATGAACCCACTCCCGTCAGACCTCAGCTGGGGTTGGAATCTGACCCTGAGCGGCACATTTGGTGTAGTCATGATCCTGACAATTGGCGACATCCGCAGGATGAAGTGAGTGGATTTTCAGCACCTAAGGCTTTTGTGTCCGCTATGTGGCCACAACATGAGCTGTGGTACCTGGTGGCCACTGTGCTGTGAGGATGGACTGCAACCAAAACATGTAAGGCAATGGATGTGTCTCTCGCAAGTGTGGAGATGGCACTGACATACCTGGAAGTGTACAATGCCTAGAAGGAAGCATGCCTGTGCTGTCAGAGTCAGATGAGTGTTTGTGACTATGCAGGGGGAAGTGCATGCCCCGTCTTTGCAGGATGAGGCACAGGGAGGAGGACGAACTTCTCTTGCAGGCTGGCCCCCTGGTCCTTCAGAAAATAGAACATGAGCAGCTGTTGGGCCCCGGGGTAGTCCAGAGACCCCCTACTGTGGTGAAACACACTTCCTTTGGTGCCTGTGCCCTTGCTGAGTTGCAGGAGTTAAGCAAGTAATGTTGGCAGTGTCTGGGGGAGCCCTCTGCCTGAATACTCCCTCTCTGGAATGAAGGAGCTAACACATTTCCTGCCCTAACTCCAAGATTGAGAGAAGGACTTTGCTGCACAGTGAGGTCCCATCGGGGTGTTCCAGTTCACAGATTACCTACCGCAGTCAGGTGGAAGTGTAAAGCCTTTTCTGATTGATGAGAGAACTGGCCGAGGTGCCTGACTTGGTGGGGCATCGGACAACCAAAGGCCACCTGTGGATTTGGCAATCCACTGGGCCCTGAGCCCAGATAAGTTTCTGGGCATAGCTGCATTTATTAACTGTTTGAAGATCGGTCAGTAAAAGTAAAACCTGTATCTTTGCATCTTGGCATCGGCTGCTCAGCTCTCCACTTATGCACTATGTCTTTCTCTCTCGTACCTAAAGACATTCTGGGGGTGGATGTTTTGCACAGCTTGGCAGCTGTACTGTCTGTCATGAACTTAATGGACCATTTAACAACAGAACTGGAGGGTTCCACTGTTTGGTGGATTTGGCCAATGCATCCCTCTGAATCCACATCGTTCCAAAGAGCCAGGAACAGTTTGTCTTCATAGGAGGGTGACAATGGACTTTCACAGTGTTGCCGCAGGACTGTATGCATAGCCCCACCATATGTTGTAGCCTTGTTAATGATGTTAAATCTGATTCTCTGTCAGATTTAGAAGTGGCAATGCCCCCTTGCCTGGGATTGGATGGTGAGGCTGAGACAGCCTTTCCTGGCAGCCAAGCATGCTACTCAGCAGGCATAGGTCCTATGGGTAGTTGATCGGAGGTGCCCATTTAAGCTAGATGTTCATGCGACCACAAATATTTTTATTTAGGGCCTATAGCAGGACACAGAGCATCTGAGTATGCCAATGGACTTTTAGTCCCAACTATGGAAAGGAGTCGAGCTCTGGTATTCCTTAATAGAGAAGCAGTTAGTAATAGCAGGATGTGTGCGTTCATGGATGACAAAGCCCTGGACTGGGAATGCAGTTAGTAACTGCATATGCTGCTCTTTAGCTCATAAGAGCATGGAAGGATGGGTTACAGTCATTGTGTGGATGATTTACCCGATGGTGGGATGGGTGCATTCATGGGTAATGACCCTTCAGACTGGGAAAACTGTTAGTAACTGCATATGCTGCTCTTTAGACTCATAAGAGTATGGCAGGATGGATTACAGTCATCGTGCGGATGACTTAGCCAATAGTGGGATGGGTGTGTTCATGGATAATGACCCTCCAGAATGGGGTGGCACAGACATCTACTTTAGTGGAGCGGGGTGCCTACTTGAAGCAGTGGAGTACACTTAGTACAAGTTCCTTAGCATCAGAGTTGCAAGAGGTCTTGGAACCTGTAGTCCTAATGCAAGATAAGACCATAGGGTGTAAGGCCATGGAGTCTGAGGCACCCCTAGACACTGAGCCTTCACTGTTTAGGGAAGGGCGTCCTTTTTTTCCTAATGGGGACCCAAATAGGTGGGTCTAGCTGAGGTACTACTATTGCCTGGATTGTCGCAGTCCAACTTAGCACTGATACCATATGGTTTGAAACAAGGTGTAGGCAATATAGCTAATGAGCTGAACTCAGGGCAATGTGAATAGTGATCACCAAGGAGGTGACACCTGCTTGTGTACCCAGAGGCTTATGAATCAGGCCTGTGCGCCCAAAGTTTATGTGTCAGGCTTATGTGTCAAGCCTATGTGTACCCAGATGTTTATGAATCAGGCCTGCATGCCCAAAGCTTATGTGTCAAGCCTATGTGTACCCAGATGCTTATGAATCAGCCCTGCATGCCCAAAGCTTATGTGTCAAGCCTATGTGTATGTATTAGGCCTGCATGCCCAAAGCTTATGTGTCAGACCTGTGTGTCCAAGCCTGTGTATTGGCCTGTGTGCCTGAAACTTATGTCTCCCTTGGCATAGGGGGTGGAATGTAAGGTACATGGATGTACCTGGTCAAGGAATAGGCCAAGGTGGACATCCAGGCCAGAGTGACTCAATACGTTTAGGGTGCAGGTGCACACCTCCACATGTTATGTAACCTGTTTGTGTAAGCTCATACTTGCCTTGGAGCCATTATTGTTTGGAAAGATATAACTGTCCTGCTGATGCTGTGCATGGGCTCAACATGGTATGTGTGCTGGTGCCCAGAGAGAGAATAATGCTACTGACTCCTGTAAGGGAGAGCTGGTTGCCTTGGAGGTGAGCAGAGGGGAGCCAGGAACCAGCTTATGCCCAGAGAGAGTTAAGTTACTGACCTTGTAGCTGGCCTTGTAAACCAGGGAGTACAGCTGCAGGCATGGAGGCAGGAGAAGCCACAAAGCTAGCTGCTGAGAGGAGCTGCAGAGCTTAAGCAGACAGCTGAGATAAAGGTGGATAGTGTGAGAGAGCTGCTGATGAGAGAGCTACTGCATAAAACAACACTTCACCAGCCTATGATGTCCCAAGTTTTCTTTCAGCTATCTGCCCATCCACTCACTCACCTCGGACCTCAGCTAGGTCTCAAATCTGACCCTAAGCATGACATTTGGCATAGCTGTGAACCTGACAAAGGGATTAGATTTTTCAAAGCATTAAAAAAAAAAAACTTGAAATTCCAACCAACATAATATTCTTTTTTTTAACCCTCACGTGTGTGTCTTAAATCAGTCACAATAAATACAAGTGCTCAATGTGCTCAAAATATCTTAACTCTTTTCCTCAGGTGATTTGCACAATTAACTAATCCATCAGAAGCTTAGAAACCATTGTACATGAAAGTAATATTTATTCTAGTGATGTGTAGTATAAGTGACATTTTCCTAAAACTTTTTAAAACTATTTTCAGTTTTAAAAATAAGCAATGTTATTACTGTCACTGACAGTGAGCAATGAAATGCTCAAACTCAGAAATAGAAGGAAAAGGGCCTTTTGTTTTGTTTTTACATCACAAAACACGACCAGTTGTGTATCCAAATGATTTTTACATTGTGTTCAGCTCTCTAAAGCAGCACAATGACACTTCAGTTCTATTTTAAAAGATACAATACCAGATTAGACAGAAGTGAAAATTTATTCAGAACACAGAAATACAAAATTTCATGGCCATTTCCTAGGATTCCTCTCAGGGCAAAGCAATTACCACGTGAAAGCACTTATTCATATCCTGGCTCTGTGCTGATACCTGGAGTTTTGCTGGGAGAACAGTGAGGACGTGATAATAGAAGGAAGACTCTAAAGACCATAGAAGAAACCAGAGATTCTGAAGAACAATTTCAATATGATTATTTTTTTCAATTTAAACTTTTGCATTTTTCCTGCCTAATCTTGTTCCAAAACATAGATCCCCATGCCCATAGTAACTGCAAGTCCTTTGAGATTTGCCATGAACATCAACTCAGGTAGAAAACAGAATCTGTATTTTTTCCATCTTGCCTAAACTACTTATCTGTGCCTTTTGCCCCTTTGTCTAGGGACTGTTCAGAAAGCAAATTCAAGTTTCCAGGAAGGTCCCTACAACTAAAAAATTATCCCTGGTGGTTCTGTTGCAGGACTTTTTTTTAGTTCAGCTAAAGATGGGGTTCTTTGTGTCATGACCATGAAAATTTAGCCTCACAGACAATTTCTTTTTTTTTTTTTTTTTTTTATTATACTTTAAGTTCTAGGGTACATGTGCATGACGTTTATATCATGTATAACTCCCCAATGCAATCCCTCCCTCCTCCCCCCTCCCCATGATAGGCCCCAGTGTGTGATGTTCCCCTTCCCGAGTCCAAGTGATCTCATTGTTCAGTTCCCACCTATGAGTGAGAACATGCGGTGTTTGGTTTTCTCTTCTTGTGATAGTTTGCTAAGAATGATGGATTCCAGCTGCATCCATGTCCCTACAAAGGACGCAAACTCACAGACAATTTCAATGGTGAGAAAGACAGGGTGTTATTGGGACTCTCACAAGGCCAGAGTTCCTGCTAGAGCGCTTCTTGACTAGTCATTCGAATCTCAGGTTCTACACAGGAAAAGGAGGGGCCAGGCTCTTTCCTGCTTTAAAGGGTATGAACTTCCTGAGACTTCACCCCAGAGTGCAGGCAGATTGGAGCTTTCCCAGGAACATCCTCCAACCTGGCTGTCACAGTTCTGTCATATATATTACTTCTAGGTCACAAAATGTGGCTTTGTGGGGGGATGCTTGACAACAAATCAGATTTCTGTCAACTTCATTTGAAAACTTTTATAGAAACTTTACATTGACTCAAGATTCAAATGTGATGTCACAAAATTCCTCTTGGTGTATTAGAGTAGGTAGCTAATTAGACATGAACAAGGCCATAGAGAAACCCCCTCCCGCTGCCCCTTCCACAAACAGAAATGTCAGGTGATGATCAGGTGATGGTCAAGTGGTTGTTAACTGTCTATCTAAAATAATAATTGCTCGCAGCTGGCACCAGGGAATGGTAGCCCCCCAAAAGATAGGAAAAATCCAAAGCTGGAGATCAGTAGCTTCCCTGTAAGACTTCAGGAATTGGGTGAGTGGGCTCACCCACACGCGCTAAGAGGCAAAATGGCGGAATTTAACAGATATATAATTCCTAGAGACATTCGGCTGATAAGGGAAGAACACCTCAAGTTAGTTTGTGTGCAACTCCAGTAAACACACTGTGCATGCTTCCCTCCCAAATGCTAGCAAAGATCACTGCACATGTGAACAGCCCACCCCAAGGGAAGACTCAGGGGGGAAGAAATTGTCAACGTATAAAATCCCAAGTCAAAAGGTGAAACTGCGATCTTGATCTCTCAAATTGCGTGCCTGCTCTTCTTCCACATGTGCTTTATTTTCTTTTCATTACCGCTGTTGACAAAAAGAGTCAAACTCTGTACAATATATGAAGATATTTATTCTGAGCCAAATATGAGTGACCATGGCCCATGATGCAGCCCTCAGGAGGTCTTGAGAACTTGTGCCAGAGGTGGTCAGGGTACAACTTGGTTTTATACGTTTTAGGGAGGCATGAGGCATCAATTAAATACAATTGAGAAATACATTGGTTTGGTCCAGAAAGTCAGGACAATTCGCAGCAGGGACTTCCAGGTAATAGGTAAATTTAAACATTGTCTGGTCGACAATTGGTTGAATTTGTCTAAAGACCCAGGATCAATAGAAAGGACATGTTCAGGTTAAGATAAAAGATTGTGAAGAACAAGGTTCTTTTGAAGTCTCATCGTCACTGCCCTTAGAGAAAATAGATGGCAAATATTTCCTATTCAGATTTTTAAAAGGCTCTGGGCTCTCTATTAATATCTTCATGATTGGGAGGGCCTAGAAGTAAAAGATCTAGCTATGATTGATAGAAATTCTTCACAGATGTAAAATTTTCCCCATAAATGATGACTTTCAAGAACCATTTCAGTATATGGCAAAGAAACATGTTTTAGGGTAAAATAGATTGATTTTCTTTTTCTGTTACATAATGTTATGCCAGAGTCAGATTGGAAAGGAAGTCACAATATGTAGGGTTAAATAAAAACTATCTGATGATAATTTAAGGTTTGTAGGACATGACTACCCAAACCCCTAGATGAGAACTGGGGCAATATAAGAAAAATCAGAATTTAGTCTTCACTGCTATAAAGCTTTCTAATAAACTTTTACTTCTGCTCTAAAACTTGCCTCTGCCTCTTCTTCTGCCTTATGCCCCTCAGTCAAATTCTTTCTTCTGAGGAGGCAAGAACTGAGGTTGCTGCAGACCCCTATGGCTTCGCCATCAGTAACAAGTGCACAGGAGATGGGCTAGTTTGGGAACTGCAAAACTCATGTGGTATGTCACCTGCGGGTGCTGTTTACCAGTTAGGCACCGCAAGGTCATTTTACAAGGTGGCATAATTTAAGGTTAATTTGGCAATAGTACTTACATGTGCATAAAATTCTGAGACAATGAAAATGTTTAATAATTTGTTATTATATAGCAATATTGGTCCTTAAGCTTTTAAATTTGTAGCAAAATATTTTATCAATATTAAGAAAGTATAGACTAAATTTTTTTTGCAAACTATTATGGAATATTATAGAATAGTTTTTTTTTTCATTTACAGAAAAGTTTTGAAGATAGGAAAGAATGTTCCCATATATTCAGCTTCCTCTATTGTAACATCTTATATTACTATAGTACATGTGTCAAAACTAACAAGTCAATATTGATATATTATTATCTAAACTCCATAGTTTATCCAGATTTCCTTAGTTTTTAACCTCCTTTTTCTGTCCCAGGATCCCGTCCAAGATACCACAAAAAGGTTACTTGTTGTGGCTTCTTAAGCTCTTTCTGACTCTGACTTTCTGTGGCAGGCCAGGTTTCCATTAGCAGCAAGAGCAGCCAGTTTCCAAAAACTCTTCACTACAATTCTGATAAATGCATAAAAGAACTGGATAAACTGGTGCCTGAGTACAAGGGCTGAAATGTGAAAACAAACCCATTAACACCCCACGTGGGTTTTCTCAGACCCTAAAGTTTGATCGAATAATAAAAGCAGGACCAGGCACTGTGGCTCACGCCTGTAATTCTAGCACTTTGGGAAGCCAAGGTGAGTAAATCACCTGAGGTCAGGAGTTGGAGACCAGCTTGGCCAACATGGTGAAATCCTGTCTCTACTAAATATACAAATATTAGTTGGGCATGGTGGAGGGTACCTGTAATTCCAGCTACTTGGGAGGCTGAGGCAGGAGAATTGCTAGAACTGGGGAGGCGGAGGTTGTAGTGAGCAGAGATCACACCATTGCACTCCAGCCTTGGTGACAAGAGTGAAACTGTATCTCAAAAACAAAAACAAAAAAAACAAGAATAATAAAAACGTTCTTACACATACACCGAGTACAAGGGTCCACTTATGATTAAGAAACTTATCAAGGCTCTAGAGGAAGTTTTCCAGACCCTATACCTTAGTTAAAGATTAGATACGGAATGAATGAAGCACTCTTATTTTAGGTGCACTGCCACAGGTAGGCATAGAGCTTAAAATGTATATATGCACTGGAGAAAAACATAACTTTGAGTTGGTCTGCTGAGTTACTCTGGTCTTCTCCCTGTAACCAGTTGCAGAAATGAACTCCCTTCTTTTTCAATCTGTCTGCATGTTGTTATTGGACCAAGAAAACAAGCAGTACAAGCTAGTTCATCTGGGAACAATTTCCTCAGCCTTTCCTTGTTTTTCATGATCTTGATAGTTTTGAAGAGTAATGGTCAGATATTTTGGAGGATACTTTATCCCTCAATTGAAGATTTGCCTGAAGTTTTTCTTATTATTACATTGGGATTATGGATTTTTTGAAGGAAGGCCACAGAACTAGTGTCTGTCTCATTATATCATACGAAGGACACACGTTGTCTTAACCTTAATCACCTAGCTGATGTATTAATAGAATTTGTCAGCTTTTTCCACTACAAAACTATACCCCACTCTTGCGATCATCCTGCAAAAGCAGGAGAAAATCCTGCCAAATGTATTTTGAAGACCAGACTGATAACAACACACATGCCTAGAGGTTATAGAACGTTTTATTACATACTTGAGGTTTCCAGGGTAAACTGAGGTGAATCAAGCAAGATCAAAATGGCTTGAGAGAGCAACAAAAGGAGACTGGCTATCTGGGGTTTTTATTGTGTTTAGGGGTGAAGTCAAAACCAGCTCCAGTAGTAGGGGCTTGCATGGTTTGAAACCTCTGCCTGCATCAAAGAAGGGAGCACCCAGGCTTTCTTCTCAGATTGCCCATGTGTGAGATTCAAGGGAAAGAGGGAGGGATGAGGCCTAAAATCTGTCAACAGTCAAGCATCAACAAAATGGTTTCGGACTCCCCATCACACCCCCTTTCCATACTATAATTTGGAAGGAAGTAATTCTATGCAGCTCACATTTAACAGGTAAAAGTATCCACTTCTTTGGTGGGAGTTGTGGGAGATTATCTACATAAATTATTTGAAATTCTTCTGCACAGGAGACATGTCCATTTATTTATCCAAACATTTATTTATATCAGCTCAGATCCAAGAGTATTTATTCATGGATCATGGTAATTTCTACTTTGGTTTATAATCTAATGCAAATATATATATATATATTTGGCTAAAATTGTTCCAATTTTGGCCATTGGGAGCTTTTTAACTTGGCTACCTTGTTTCTTTGACATACCCCCATAAGCTTTTTTTTTTTGTTTCTTAATCTTTTAAGCACTTTCTTTTTCTGTGGCTCTATAATTATGCTCTAGACTCATCATATATATTCCCTGCCCAGCCCTAGGGCCAGCCAATTTTCCAGGGAGTTCTACTTCCTTTTATTGGGGTGTGGAAATAGAAACCAAGATTTAAATGGGTATTATTTATTGTTAATCCTAAATTCACTGAAGATGAAACAAGCTCCATGGGTTTTGTTGGTGGGAAAAACAGCCTCTTGTTATGAATTGGGAAAATTAATATTTCAAATGACGGGAGTGAAACCAGTTGAGAGGAAATGAAGACCACAAGATTTCTTTCTGGTTACTTGGCCATATGACCTCTCATATACTGAGTTGAGTTTTATAATCATAATTGATAGTGAAGTACAAAACCACATTGTATTATCTGTAGAAATGTACTGGCTAATAAAGCAACACAACCTTCAATGTCTAAGTGGCATTTACAAGCAAAACAAAGAAATTCATTTAGAGCAAAGCAAATATTTGAAAGAAATAATAAGGAATTAAAAAGAAGACAGAATAAATATTCAACATTTCAGATATAAACACAGTGACTTACAGGCTTTTCATGACGTATCAACCGTATAACAGTTGCTGAAGTCTTAGTGGAAAACTATCAAATATACTTGCTTTGATATTTTTTAATGAATCATAACAGGGTAGCTCAAATACAAATTTACGATGATACCATATATATCTAGAAAGTGGTTAATGATATGGAAGATGAATGCGTAGACCAAATGAAGTGAGAATTTTTCATGGCAACTTGATGAAAGCACAAATACCATTAATATGGAAACTTGTTCAGTGTGTGTTATATTTGAACAGAACAGTGTTATGGAAAATTATGTTATGAAGCTTAATTTACAACAAATTGACCAGTTCTGAAATGTGCTGAACTATGAAGGATTACAGTGTTAACAAACATAATTTGGAATCTAAGAGTGGATAATAGTGTGTTTTGATTTCAGGACTTTATTATATATTATTATATATAATTATATACATATTAAATGTATTTAATTTCAGGATTTTATATTAAAGTGAAAACAAAGAGTTCTTTGTTCTTTGGAAGACCTCTAGGAAAAAATAAAGTTCATAAATATTGATTCTTACAAATAAAACTACTTGAAAATAAAATCAAGAAACTAAACTCAGGTTTAATGGTCTCTGATGCAATGCTGAAGGTTACAGCTTGTGCTAAAATGTAAATCAATACACTGCTTCCTTTGTGTAGAAATAATTTACTAAGAAAAATAACATGTTAGTTAAATTCAACAATGCGCTGAGTGATGTAGTGAAAAATGTGATATACTAAAGAACAATTAAAAACTCAATTTGAGATATGACACTACTATTTCAACACATGGAAGTTTATCACAAACAATGGTTATTGCACATTTAATTAATTATCAATGGGAAAAATTCTGTCATAAAATTTTCAAGGTGAATGTCCCTGTCTGACAGCTTTGAAGAGAGCAGTCATTCTCCCAGCATGGAGGCTGAGATCTGAGAATGGACAGATTGCCTGCTCAAGTGGGTCCCTGACCCTTGAGTAACCTAACTGGGAGACATCCCCCACTAGGTGCAGACTGACACCTCACACCTCACACAGCTGGGTACACCTCTGAGATGAAGCTTCCAGAGCAAGAATCAGACAGCAACACTCGCTGTTCAGCAATATTCTATCTTCTGCAGCAGCTGCTGCTGATACCCAGGCAAACAGGGTCTGGAGTGGACCTCAAGCAAACTCCAACAGACCTGCAGCTGAGGGTCCTGACTGTTAAAAGGAAAACTAACAAACAGAAAGGACACCAAAACCCCATCAGTATGTCACCATCCTCAAAGACCAAAGGCAGATAAAACCACAAAGATGGGAAAAAAGTAGTGCAGAAAAGCTGGAAATTCAAAAAATCAGAGTACATCTCTGCCTCTAAAGGAATGCAGCTCATTACTAGCAATGGAGCAAAGTTGGACAGAGAATGACTTTGACAAGTTTAGAGAAGGCTTCAATCAATCAAACTTCTCAGAGCTAAAGGAGGAATTATGTACCCGGCGCAAAGAAACTAAAAAGCTTGAAAAAAGAATGGAAGAATGGATAACTGGAATAATCAATGCAGAGAAGACCATAAACGAACTGATATAGATGAAAACCATGACACGAGAACTATGTGACAAATGCACAAGCTTCAGTAACCAACTCGATTAACTGGAAGAAAGAGTATCAGTGATTGAAGATCAAATGAATGAAATGAAGTGAGAAGAGAAGTGTAGAGAAAAAAGAGTGAAAATAAATGAACAAAGCCTACAAGAAATATGGGATTATGTGAAAAGACCAAATCTACTTGTGATTAGTGTGCATGAAAGTGACGAGGAAAATGGAACCAAGTTGGAAAACACTCTGCAGGATATCATCCAGGAGAACTTTCCCAACCTAGTAAGGCAAGCCAACATTGAAATTCAGGAAATACAGAGAATGCCACAAAGATACTCCTCGATAAGAGTAACTCCAGGACACATAATTGTCAGATTCACCAAAGTGGAAATGAAGGAAAAAATGTTAAGGACAGCCAGAGAGAAAGGTCGGGTTACTCACAAAGGGAAGCCCATCAGACTAACAGCAGATCTCTCGGCAGAAACTCTACAAGCCAGAAAAGAGTGGGGGCCAAAATTCAACATTCTTAAAGAAAAGAATTTTAAACCCAGATTTCATATCCTGCCAAGCTAAGTTTCATAAGTGAAGGAGAAATAAAATCCTTTACAGACAAGCAAATGCTTAGAGATTTTGTCACCACCAGGCCTGCCCTACAAGAGATCCTGAAGGAAGCACTAAACATGGAAAGGAACAACAGGTACCAGCCATTGCAAAAACATGCCAAAATGTAAAGACCATCGAGGCTAGCAAGAAACTACATCAACTAACGAGCAAAATAACCAGCTAATACCATAATAACAGGATCAAGTTCACAAATAACAACATTAACATTGAATGTAAACAGACTAAATGGTCCAATTAAAAGACACAGACTGGCAAATTGGATAAAGAGTCAAGACCCATCAGTTTGCTGTATTCAGGAGACACCTCTCACATGCAGACACACAGAGGCTCAAAATAAAGGGATGAAGGAGGATCTACCAAGCAAATGGAAAATAAAAAAGCAGAGGTTGCAATCCCACTCTCTGATAAAACAGACTTTAAACCATCAAAGATCAAAAGAGACAAAGAAGGCCATTACATAATGATAAAGGATCAATTCATCAAGAAGGCTAACTATCCTAAATATATATGCACCCAATACAGAAGCACCCAGATTCATAAAGCAAGTCCTTAGAGAATTACAAAGAGACTTAGATTCCCATACAATAATAATGGGAGATTTTAACACCACACTGTCAACATTACATAGACTAATGAGACAGAAAGTTTACAAGGATATCCAGGAATTGAACTCAACCCTGCACCAAGTGGACCTAATGGACATCTACAGAGCTCTCCACCCCAAATCAACAGAATATACATTCTTCTCAGCACCACATCGCACTTATTCCAAAATTGACCACATAGTTGGAAGTAAAGCACTCCTCAGCAAATGTAAAAGAACAGAAATTATAACAAATTGTCTCTCAGACCACAGTGCAATCAAATTAGAACTCAGGACTAAGAAACTCAATCAAAACCGCTCAACTACATGGAAACTGAACAATCTGCTCCTGAATGACTACTGGGTACATAACGAAATGAAGGCAGAAATAAAGATGTTCTTTGAAACCAATGAGAACAAAGATACAACTTACCAGAATCTCTGGGACACATTTAAAGCAGTGTGTAGAGGGAAATTTATAGCACTAAATGCCCACAAGAGAAAGCTGGAAAGATCTAAAATTGACACCCTAACATCACAATTAAAAGAACTAGAGAAGCAAGAGCAAACACATTCAAAAGCTAGCAGAAGGCAAGAAATAACTAAGATCAGAGCAGAACTGAATGAGATAGAGTCACAAAAAACCCTCCAAAAAATCAATGAATCCAGGAGCTGGTTTTTTGAAGAGATCAACAAAATTGATAGATCACTAGCAAGACTAATAAAGAAGAAAGAAAGAAGAATCAAATAGATGCAATAAAAAATGATAAAGGGGATACCACCACTGACCCCACAGAAATACAAACTACCATCAGAGAATAGTATAAACACCTCTACTCAAATAAACTAGAAAACCTAGTAGAAATGGATTATTTCTTGGGCACTTACACTCTCCCAAGACTAAACCAGGAAGAAGTTGAATTCTTGAATAGACTAATAGCAGGCTCTGAAATTGAGGCAATAATTAATAGCCTACCAACCAAAAAATGTCCAAGACGACACGGATTCACAGCCAAATTCTACCAGAGGTACAAGGAGGAGCTGGTACCATTCCTTCTGAAACTATTCCAATCAGTAGAAAAAGAGGGAATCCTCCCTAATTCATTTTATGAGGCCAGCATCATCCTGATACCAAAGCCTGGCAGAGACACAACAAAAAAAGAGAATTTTAGACCAATATCCCCGATGAACATCGATGCAAAAATCCTCAATAAAATACTGGCAAACCGAATCCAACAGCACATCAAAAAGCTTATCCACCATGATCAAGTGGGCGTCATCCCTGGGATGCAAGGCTGGTTCAACATATGCAAATCAATAGACGTAATCCAGCATATAAACAGAACCAAAGACAAAAACCACATGATTATCTCAATACATGCAGAAAAGGCCTTTGACAAAATTCAATAGTCCTTCATGCTAAAAACTCTCAACAAATTCGGTATTCATGGAACATATCCAAAATAAGAGCTATTCATAACAAACCCACAGCCAATATCATACTGAACGGGCAAAAACTGGAAGCATTCCCTCTGAAAACTGGCACAAGACAGGGATGCCCTCTCTCACCACTTCTATTCAACATAGTGTTGGAAGTTCTGGCCAGGGCAATCAGACAGGAGAAAGAAATAAAGGGTATTCAGTTAGGAAAAGAAGAAGTCAAATTGTCCCTGTTTGCAGATGACATGATTGTATATTTAGAAAACTCCATTGTCTCAGCCCAAAATCTCCTTAAGCTGATAAGCAACTTCAGCAAAATTTCAGGATACAAAATCAATGTGCAAAACTGACAAGCATTCCTATACACCAATAGCATACAAACAGAGAGCCAAATCATGACTGAAATCCCAGTCACAAATGCTACAAAGATAATAAAATACCTAGGAATACAACTTACAAGGGATGTGAAGGAACTCTTCAAGGAGAACTACAAACAACAGCTCAATGAAACAAAAGAGGACACAAACAAATGGAAGAACATTCCATGCTCATGGATAGGAAGAATCAATATTATGAAATTGGCCATACTGCCCAAGGTAATTTATAGATTTAATGCCATCCCCATTAAGCTACCAATGACTTTCTTCACAGAATTGGAAAAAAACTACTTTAAAGTTCAAATGGAACAACAACAACAAAAAAAAAACACACACACATATTGCCAAAACAATCCTCAGCCAAAAGAACAAAGCTGGAGGCATCATGCTACCTGACTTCAAACTATACTACAAGGCTACTGTAACCAAAACAGCATGGCACTAGTACCAAAACAGAGATACAGGCCAATGGAACAGTAAAAAGCCCTCAGAAATAATACCACATATCTACAGCCATCTGATCTTTGACTAACCTGACAAAAACAAGAAATGGGGAAAGGATTCCCTATTTAATATATGGTGCTGGGAAAATTGGCTAGCCGTAAGTAGAAAGCTGAAACTGGACGCTTTCCTTACTCCTTATACGAAAATTAATTCAAGATGGATTAGAGACTTAAATATTAGAACTGAAACCATAAAAACCCTAGAAGAAAATGTAGGTAATACCATTCAGGACATAGGCATGGACAAGGACTTCATGTCTAAAACACCAAAAGCAACGGCAACAAAAGCCAAAATTGACAAATGGGATCTAATTAAACTAAAGAGCTTCTGCACAACAAAAGAAACTACCATAAGAGTGTACAGACAACCTACAGAATGGGAGAAAAATTTTGTAATCTACTCATCTGACAAAGGGCTAATATCCAGAATCTACAAAGAACTTAAACAAATTTACAAGAAAAATCAAACAACCCCATCAAAAAGTGGGCAAAGGATATGAACAGACATTTCTCAAAAGAAGACATTCATACAGCCAATAGACACATGAAAAAATACTGATCATCACTCGCCATCAGAGAAGTGCAAATCAAAACCACAATGAGATACCATCTCACACCATTTAGAATGGCAATCATTAAAAAGTCAGGAAACAACAGGTGCCGGAGAGGATGTGGAGAAATAGGAACACTTCTACACTGTTGGTGGGACTGTAAACCAATTCAACCATTGTGGAAAACAGTGTGGTGATTCCTCAAGGATCTAGAACTAGGAATACCATTTGACCCAGCCATCCCATTACTGGGGATATACCCAAAGGATTATAAATCATGCTGCTATAAAGACACATGCACACCTATGTTTATTGCAGCACTATTCACAATAGCAAAGACTTGGAATCAACCCAAATGTCCATCAGTGACAGACTGGATTAAGAAAATGTAGCACATATACACCATGGAATACTATGCAGCCATAAAAAAGGATGAATTCCTGTCCTTTGTAGGGACATGGATGCAGCTGGAAACCATCGTTCTCCGCAAACTATCACAAGAACAGAAAACCAAACACCGCATGTTCTCACTCATAGGTGGAAATTGAGCAATGAGATCACTTGGACACAGGAAGGGGAATATCACACACTGTGGCCTATTGTGGGGAGCGAGGAGGGTGGTGAGATAGCATTAGGAGATATACCTAATGTAAATGACGAGTTAATGGGTGCAGCACACCAACATGGTACATGTATACCTATGTAACAAACCTGCACGTTGTGCACATGTACCCTAGAACTTAAAGTTAAAAAAAAAAAAAATTCAAGAAAGGAAGAAACTCTTAGAGGTTAAAGAGGTGAGTTACATATCCAAACAGATTAACCTAACAGTTTAAATTTTATTTTCCATTCAAAGAAGGCTCACACATATGAAATATATGGATCTAGATTTAATTTATTTCCTCAAGTGAATAATTGAAGTTATAACTGTGTAGGATGAATGATTGGAACTGCTCACTGAAAAATAACTGAAGATGAAACTTGAAAATATAGAATTATCAAGTAGGATAATCCAGACACGGAAAGAAAAACATTGCATATTATCATTTTTCTCACTATTTTTAGCATTTGTAGATCAAAGTTGCCGATATGCAGGATAAGCAAGTCTAGAGACAATGTGCAACATGAGGACTTAAGTTAACAAAATCGTATTGTGTTAGGGATTTTTTAAAAAATCGATTTTAGCTGCTCTTGTCACAAAAGTGTAACTATGTGAGATGATAGGGATGTTTACCTGCTTCACTATAGTAACCATTCTACTAATATATGTATTCCATAACATCATGTCGTAAACCTCACATATACACAATACAATTTATTTCAAATAAGAAAAATACTCATATTTTTCCCTTCATTTCAAATAAAAGTTTAAAATGATTAACTTGAGGCTGCTAAGATTGCCTTTATTTATTTATTTATTTATTTTTTGGTTTTTATTTTTTTAATTTTTTTTTATTATACTTTAAGTTCTAGGGTACATGTGCATAACGTGCAGGTTTGTTACATACGTATACTTGTGCCATGTTGGTGTGCTGCACCCATCAACTCGTCAGCACCCATCAATTCATCATTTACATCAGGTATAACTCCCAATGCAATCCCTCCCCCCCCCCCCCGCCATGATAGGCCCCGGTGTGTGATGTTCCCCTTCCCGAGTCCAAGTGCTCTCATTGTCATCAAAAAATGGGCAAAGGATATGAACAGACATTTCTCAAAAGAAGACATTCATACAGCCAACAGACACATGAAAAAATGCTCATCATCACTCACCATCAGAGAAATGCAAATCAAAACCACAATGAGATACCATCTCACACCAGTTAGAATGACAATCATTAAAAAGTCAGGAAACAACAGGTGTTGGAGAGGATGTGGAGAAATAGGAACACTTTTACACTGTTGGTAAGATTGCCTTTAATATCAGTTCACATTCCTATTGAGATGCTTTGGAAAGAGTGTGTTCTCTATTGTGAGTATTAATAAAACAATCCTACAAAATTCATCTATTTTTTCCCCTTAAAATAGTATTATTATCAATCCAACCTAGCTAAATAGGATGGCAAGCAAGAAGCAAATTTACTTGTCACATTAAAAGTTTATATACTGACACATAGAGTATTTGCTTAAAGTTTCTCCATAAGTGTTTATGTGGCCTCTGCATTTCATCCATAATTTTGTTGTTAAATTACAATTACAGAAGGACAAAAACAAGTTATGAGTTTAAGAGTAATTTCCTGTATTAATCACCAATATACACATTTTCAATGAACAGTGTGAATACATTTGAATTATTTTATTTTTTCCTATTAATGATTGTTTTGCCCATATTTATTGAAATAGATGTCATGTCTGTTTAGTATCATATTTGAAAGGACTTGTATTTTGCATATCTTTTTCTTTCTCCTAAAAATTTATTTTTATTGTAGCTTTACAAAAGTCTTACAAAAGGTAAAATTAAGAATGATCCTTTACCCAGATAATTTTGAATATCTAGTCTAGAATTTCTTAGTCTTTCTCTATCATTTGCCGTGAGCTAGGGAGGTATAGTAAGCAGTCTCTACAATAACCTCCCCAATTATCCCTGTGTCCTGCTATTCACACCCTTTGTGTCATCATCTTCTCTGAGTATGGGCTGCACTCATTGATCCCTTCTAACATACAGAATATTATAGAAGGGATAGAATTTCACTCCCGAGATTTGCTAATATTGTGGCTTCCTATTGAGATGTGCCAATATTGGGCTCCTTTGGCTCTTTGCTGCTGGCTCTGAGGGAAGCCAATTTCCATGTCCCTCACTAATGTGAGGTAGCCTATGAAAAGGTATTCTTAAGCCTACCAACGGTCATGTGAGTTAGCTCAGAAGGAGATCCTATTGAGGTTGAAAGTATCAAACATTTTGGGCCCTTTTACCATTATGGTAGATGATTAGAACTTCTCTTCTCTACTGCTAAGTATGCCAAAGCAACAATCTCCTTATACTATATTATTTTTACTTTCAATTCCTTATTTTCTTCTTAAAACAGGAAAGGTCTCATTACCTTTATTGGTGATAATGACTGTCTATTGTCTTACATAATTTACAAACGGTAAAGGGATAAAGCAGGCATGAAAATATCCTTAAGATAAATTAGGAAAATATTTCTAAAATGTTCTTTTCTGGGAAAAACAAATAATTGTTTCTATAACTTTAAAAAATATAAAAGATGAAATTTCAAAGTTAGAAAAAAATGTTTTCTTGTTCTATTATCTTTTACAGAAACTCATCTGCTAATCAGTTTTACACATTCTGAACGTATATGAGCCAATTTTTAGGAAGGGGGATGAGGCCTATTATTCTTATTCCATTATAAAAAGATAGAGACAAAAGGAAGAGTAAAAATATAAGACTTTTTGGAGTTTAAGATAAAAATATTTGATATGGGAACAATTGTAATATTAACACTGTAATTTTTTAAAGTACATGAAAACTTCCTTATTTCTTAAATAATGGTTAGACAACTGGACCAATATTGTAATAACTTAAACACTCAAGGGATTTCTAAATTTCTTATTATTTTTATGAGCTTTTCATAAAATTATATTTTTAATCAACTCAGACATATTGAAATCAATTGTATTATAAGATATACTCTTTATTTTCAAATTTGTATATATTTTTGAGATTTTCAACATGACAAACTACTTACTTTGGTAATTTTTTAAATAGTGAATCTTTTGTGAATGTGACTTTAATTTCTGAATATGTCAGCAAAACTGATACAGTTAGGATTTGACATTTCTTAGGCGAGAGCATTCTCTCTTTTATAAGAGCAGGCTTTTCTCCAGTTAGAACTTATTTGTTAAGCTTCCAAAATTAGCTCACTCTTTGTCATTAAAGCATTGTAGAACTATGTCAAAATTCTCTATTACTTTTATAGTTATCCAATGTGTATTGAAGAAAGAGAATTATTTCAGATTGCTATTAGTCTAATTTTTCTAGACTTAAATGTAGTTTAAGAAAAGCCAGTTTGAATAATGACAGAGTTAAGAACAGAATATTCCTGTGTAGTCAGGCATGAATCAAAGTCTATATATCAATTACATTTCCTTCTTTCTGTTGCTGCATCTGACTTCTCCATCATGTGTGTTATAAATATAAGAATATGGCCTGAATTCTTTTATTTTCAAATATTTGTTTTCATTATGAGCCAGTCCGAGTAACTTCAAAAAATATTTTTCCTTATTGCTTCAGATTACACGCATCTATGCCTTCTTAACTTCAGTATTACTAGCTTGAACCCATGCAATTCAAGAGGAAGAATATTATACTACATTTATGTATTAATTTATCCTTTCATTTAACTAACATTTTTTGAGTGCTAATCTGTATTCCTTAAAATGATAGTATCTGTCTCTTGAGGGATTTGGAAATGGATCAATCAGTGAGAGGTAGAGTTTATTTTTTAATTTTAATTTCCAAATGAGTCTTCCAAGATAGTTTTCTAATCCTGATAAAACACAAACTTGATAGTTGCCAGGGTTTGAATATATCCCCCCAGAAAAGCATATGATGATAATGTAACTCCCAATGAAACAGTATTAGGAGGTGGGGCTTAATTAGTAGTGAATAGGCTGTGAGGGCAGACTGAATAGATTAATGCTGTGATCATGAAAGTGAGTTTGCTATTGCTGGGGTGTCCCCCTTTTTCCTCTCTCTTACCCTCCACCAGGAGGTGACATAGTAAGAAGGTCCTCACCAGATGCTGTTACCGAGATCTGAAACTTCCCAGCCTCTACAACTACAAGCCAATAAATGTGTTTGTTATAAATCACCCAGTCACAGATATTTTGTTATAATCTCATAATACAGAGTAAAACAAAAGTCAAATACCAATTTATCAATATCTACTAGTTACCTGACACTGTACTTAATATGAATGATGAAAAATAGTCTATTTGGGAATATTCTAGTGCTCTTGGTATGTAGAAAATTAAAATACATGAAATAACAAAAAATAATACAAGGAGTAATTTTAGGATCTTAAAGTATGTTTTTGCCAGAGTTCGAGCCAAAAGTTAGTTTTTTTTACTAATCCTCTGTGAAACATCAGTATGGCAAGAGATCACAGAATGAAAAACTCAGTAGAAGAGTTGGTTCATGTATTTTAAAGGTCAAGTGAGTCTTTCAAGATTAGATTGCTAGTCCTGATAAAATGTGAACTCAGGAAAGCCTTTGTACTTTGAAACCCAGAAAGACCAGGAATTTGATCCTTAATATTGATTTAATTTCTGTGAAATGTATAGTGAAAAAAATTGAGGATAGACACTTTAGATAAAATATATAAAGATCATTAAGTGGCACTATGAGTCTCCAAAGGTCTTTCAAAAATGCCTGCCAGTCAATACAAAAGGATATTTTTCCTCCTGAAATCCACGATTCTAGCGGCTTTTCAATTTTGGTTTGGTTCTTGATTGAAATAGAAGAAACAAAATTAGTAATAGTTTTCGCAGATACATAATATTAAATATAGTTAGGTAAATAATACTTTATTATCCCTTTTGATAGACATGTATAATTGCTTTCTCTCTCTCTCTCTCACACACACACACACACACACACACACACAGACAGACATACACCCCACTAGGGAGTTTTTGAAATTGATTATTCATTGATTGATTTAATATGGGGCTTGTGGATATTTCTGTAAAGATGAAAATTAGGAAAACACAGTTATCCCTAGGTATTCATGACGGATTGGTTCCATGACTGCCTGGAAATAATACAGAATGTGAGATTTTCTAAATGACTGGGTTTCTCAAATCATTGTTATGATAGCAAAAGAAAGGGAGACTGTTATACAAGAACATTCTCAGGGTGACCTTAAATCAAAAGTTTCCCCCCTTTCTGATTTACAGAGATACCTGTAGAATGTGCTGGTAATGCAACATCCTGAGATAAAAGAAGGACTAATCAGAAGATCCTCTGGGTCTGTTCCAATCCTCTCCATAGAACAAAATATCCTTCAGTGTTTAAACCAATGTGTCATGTTACCCCTGAGGTATATAAGCTGGGTTGTGCTGCTTTTGGGGGTCCCTTAGCTGTTGTGCAAGTAGGAAATTTACAGACAAGACTCCATCAATTCCAGGCCACTTTACTGAGCTTTGGGGGAGTAGCTCTCAATGATTTCTAGGTTTATGTTGTCCTTGGCTGCCTATCTGTGAGGAAGACATCTGCTTCAAATAAGTTGTGTATATGACTAGTATTCTGCCTCACTGGTCTGAAACATGATGGCAATGAGTGCAATAAACTTGCTTCACATTTATGGAATAAAAAGAGATTCAATGCAGTTCCCTAATCTGTGTAAGATGTTGAACTTCATGGCACATGAACAATGATTATTTGTACATTTTACTTCTAATCTGAAATAATACATATTCTAAGAAAATAATAGCCTGAATGATTCTCTTTTCTCTCAGATTCCTGCCACAACCCAGACACTCAAGTGATTTTCACAATTAGTAGAGAATAGGAATGTCTCTGGGACCTTGAGGAGTTAGTGTGGGAGGGGTAGGTTGAGAGCATTTTTACTTAGGCAAAGCTTAAGATTCCAGACATTGGGTAGGAGTTTGCCTTTCCATGGAGCTCTGCTGTTGCCTGGGAGAGACCCAGGATAGGAGAGGTTTGATGGCAAGCCTTTTTCCCATAGAATCCCCTTCAGAGCAGAAATGTATAGTGCCCTGGTCAGATTGTTGTGCCCAGGAATAACCCAGGGAGGGGGTTGAGTGTCGATCTGAGGTTGTCAAATCATCTGTACTTGATAAATTAGAAGTTTCCCTCATCAAAAGGAAAATCTCCAGCATGCTATTTCAGTCATTGCTAGTTCACTACAGTATTTTCATCGCTTGTCTGTCCTCTATTACTACAGAGAACTCAGCCGTCTAAATAGCACAGATGCTCAATCCTATACCTGCTGATATAAGCAGGCAAAGATAGATCACAAATTACTTAAAGGGCACAGGAGGTTGAGGCATAAAGACTGGGCCAAACAAATTATTGCTCTTGCCAAATACTTCAAATAAGGACACCTTGGTCAATTTTGTATAAGGAAAGAAATAGTTCAACAATTAGAAAGAAACAACTGGCTTTCAAAGGTCCAGGTCAGCACAGATATGGTATTTATAAAGGTGAGTAATTCAAGATGAGTCTCTATATTTCAAAACATACCTAAGTAACCATTCTCAATATCCTGCATTGAGAAATTAGACTTAAAATGTGGGAGTTTACCTAGTCCCATAGGTATGTGAAACTAGGTTAAGACAAAATCAAGGCATAGGCAGAAGGGACTTGCCTTGTCTCAGATGAGACTCTAGACCGTAGACTTTGAGTTGATGCTGACATTATTTAAGACTCTGGGGGACTGTTGGGAAGGCATGATTGGTTTTGAAATGTGAAGACATGAGATTTGAGAGGGGCCAGGGGTGGAACGATATGGTTTGGCTGCGTCCCCAGCCAAATCTCAACTTGAAATGTATCTCTCAGAATTCCCACATGTTGTGGGGGAGACTCAGTGGGAAGTAATTGAATCACAGGGACCTGTCTTTCCCATGCTATTCTTGTGACAGTGAATAAGTCTCACGAGATATGATTTATTTATCAGAGGTTTCTGCTTTTGCTTCTTTTTCATTTTCTCTTACCACCACCATGTAAGAAGTGCCTTTTGCCTCCTGTCATGATTCTGAGGTTTACCAAGCCATGTGGAAGTTTAAGTCCAATTAAACCTTTTTCTCTTCTCAGTCTCAGGTATATCTTTATCAGCAACATGAAAATGGATGAATACAGTCACATTTTAGGTAATTAAAAGGAAAATAAGAAGAGCATGTGGATAAGGGTGAACTATTGCTTCTCCAAAGCAATTATTAAGACAAAAATATATTTTCCATATTTTAGTTAGAACTAATAATCATAATAAAATAAGTTTAAGCATATATACTATATAACTGAATAATATTGATGAGTAAAAACAGAATTGAAAAATACAGTTATTCACTTCCTTAAGCCTGTATTTTAAAGTGACAACTCTAAAGACCAAAGAATGGAAAGCAGAATTGTAGAATAGACTGGCGATCTGAATAACAAGGGCTTACCTATTTTTTCAAGTTATCTAATTCCTTCGAGAATTAAAATGGACTGAGGGGTACTTAAAATATATACTTTTCTGAAAAGAAAGTATCTTCTTTCAACACAGCATACCAAAGGAGTATGAAATATGGATTAAGAAAATATAAAAAAGACTAAAAAATAATTGCATTCCTGGTAATTTTTACTACTTTTATCTTTAAATAAGTATAAATATTTACTTTTTTAGGATACAAATTTTAATAAATTTATTCATATTGAAGACAACTTGAAGACTGGCCTGGAAAATGTTAAAAATAGTAATTATTGATGAAATTATAATGAAATAGCATACTTATTACTAGCATTTATAGTAACCTTGTCATTGAGAATAAAATAGAACAGTTTAAATTATAAACAGTATGAAAGTACAAAGAATTTTATTCATAAAGATAACACTATTAAGCTGACTTTTTAAGGGAACATTTCTGAAGCTGACAAGTAAAATAGGAAAGCAATAGGATGAAATATACTTACATAGCTTAACATTTTTATGATCAAAATAAACCTTCTGTATTTTAAGCACATGTCAAAAAAATCACACTTATCTGTTTCAAATCCTATACCTAATATCTTAGGGAATGTATTTTGCTACTCCAGCCACTTGAAGGTACAATTACTGGATAATAATTTTTATAACATAAGAGACTTTCTAGAACATTTTGAAAGGCTGATACGCAATAATATCCTGAAACTGTAAATTATGTGTTAGTTATAGTGAAAAAGCAAGCTTTGGTCAGCACGTATTTATTGGTATTCATCCTGGTGAAAAAAATTGTTTCAAAGTATTTTTCAAAATGAACACCAGGTACAATAAAACCTGTTCAAATAGATGAATGATACTAATAGATAAAAATATATCTAGAGGTAGAAGAAAGGCTTGCAGTCACTGAAAAGATAGAAAAGGGTACAAAGTCATGTTTGTTTTTTACTTAAAACACATAAACTGATTTTGAAAAATCTGTAGAAGAGAAAATGCTAAAATATATTAATATAAATAAAATATTTGGGTTCACAGTTGGCCTTATGCACGTATATACTTAGAGATCACAGATAAATGCACCCAACACTACTCTACAACTGGCCACCAATTTCTCTCAAAACAACTTCCCTATTTATCCAATTAGTAATACATAAACCACGTAATATTCAGTACTTTATGTTGAACACCAATAGACTCTCCCTAAAATACATAATTATCTGAGTTGATAGCTAAACAAAACCCAGTGCTTGAAATTGTGTATCTACTTTTTAAATTATTTTTTATTTTTAATTTGCACATTTACGTGCATACTTGTGGGGGTATAATGTAATGTTTTGATATATATATACATTGTGTAATGATCACATCAGGGTAATTGGCATATTCATCATCTCAAGCATTTATCATTTTTTAGTGGTAAGAACATAAAAATTACTCCCATCTAGCTATTTTAAGATATACAATATAGACATGCATCAGTTAACTAGGGAGATAGCTCTGAAAAATGCATTGCATGTACTTTTACAAACCTAGATGTTATAGCCCACTACACACCTAGGCTATGGGAAATGGCCTATTGCTCCTAGCCTAGAAACCTGTACAGCAAGTTACTATACTGAATACTATAGGCAATTATAACACAATAATGTTTATATATCAAAAGCATATCTAAACGTAGAAAAGCTACAGTAAAAATATGGTATAAAAGATGAAAGATGGTACAACTTTATAGGGCACTTACTATGAATAAATCTTGTATGACAGGAAGTTGCTCTGGGTGACTCGGTGAGTGAGCATTGTGAATGTGAAGGCATGAAATATTATTGTACACCACTGTAGACATTATAAGCACTGTACACTTAGTCTACACTAAATTTACATTGTGTCTTCCATAAAAATTAACTGCAGCATACTGTAACTAACTTTTTTAGTTCATAAATTTTATAAATTATTTTTAAAATAATTTATAAACTTTTTTAACTTCTTGACTGTTGTCATAACACTTAAAATACAAACACATTGTACAGTTATATAAGGATATTTTATTTCTGTATGTTCTTATTTTATAAGCTTCTTATTTTTAACATGTTTAGGGTTTTTTTTTTTTTTTACTTTTTATATTTTTTTGTTAAATGCACATTTCAGTCTAGGCCTCCAAAGAGTCAGGATCGTCAATGTCACTGTCTTCTACCTCCACATCTTATATGACTGGAAGGTTTTTAGGGACAATAACATGCAAGGAGCTCTCTTCTCTTATGATAACAATGTCTTCTCCTCCAATACCTTCTGAAGGACATGCCTGAGGCTACTATACAGTTATCCTTTTTTATTTAATAAACAGAAGGCATATACACTAAAATAACAATTAAAAGTATAGTGTGGTAACTACAAAAGCCAGAAACATAGTTGTTTATTACAATGATCAAGTTTTATGTACTGTACATGATTGTACATTCTATGCTTTTACATGATTGGCAGCGTAGCAGGTTTATTTACACCAGCATAACATAAACACATGAATAATGTGTTGCGCTATGAAGCTATGACAGCTATGATGTCACCAGGCAATGGGAATTTTTAGATCCATTATAATCTATGGGATCACAGTTATATATACAGTCTGACATTGATCAAACCATTGTTATGAGGCTCACAGCTGTATCTTGTGAATTATAGTCACCCTACTGTGCAATAAAGTACCAGAACTTATTCTTTCTTTCTAACTGTGATTTGGTACCTGTTGTCCAACCTATCCCCATACCCTCTCTCCCTTTCCCAGTCTCTAGTGATCACTATTCTATCCACTGCATCTAAGAAACCAGTATTTTTAGATTCCATACATAAGTGAGATCATGTGGTGTTTGTCTTTCTGTTTCTGGCTTGTTTCACTTAACATAATGTCCTCCAGTTTCATCTACATTGTTACAAATGACAATATTTCATTCTTTTTTCTATTCATCCAGTGTTGGACACTTAAGTGGATTCCCTATTTTGGCTCTTGTGAATAGCATTGCAATAAAGATGGAAGTGCAGACATCTGTTCATATACTGATCTTCTTTCCTTTGAATATATAACTAGTGGTGAGTTTGCTTGATCATATGGAAGTTCTATTTTTAATTTTTTTGGTAACTTCCATAGTATTTTCTATAATGGCTTTACTAATTTAAATTCCCAGCAACAGTGTGTAAGGGTATGCTTTTCTCTACATTCTCATCAACAAGTGTTATATTTTGTCTTTTTGATAATAGCCATTCTAACTGGGTTGAGGAGATATTATGATATTGATTTGCATTTCTCTGATGATTAGTGATGTGGAGAATTTTCCATATACTTTTTGGCCATTCATATATCTTCTTTTGAGAAATGTCTATTAAGGTCTTCTGTCTTTTATTTATTTATTTATTTATTTATTTATTTTTGTTTTTATTTTTTTTGAGACAGAGTCTTGCTCTGTTGCCCAGGCTGGAGTGCAGTGGCTTGCTCAATCTCAGCTCACTGCAAGTTCCGCCTCCTGGGTTCCAGCCATTCTCTTGCCTCAGACTCCCGAGTAGCTGGGACTACAGGCGCTCGCCACCACACCCTGCTAATGTTTTATATTTTTAGAAGAGATGGGCTTTCACCGTGTCAGCCAGGATGGTCTGGATGCCCTGACCCTGTTATCTGCCCACCTCAGCCTCCCAAAGTGCTGGGATAACAGGCGTGAGCCACTGCGCCCAGCCCTTGCCCATGTTTTTAATTGGATAATTTGCTTTCTGTTATCGAATAGAGTTTTTGTATATATATATATATTCTGGATATTAACCCTTTGTCAGATATGTGCAAATTGACAAGATGTTAATATCCAGAATATATGTTTGCAAATGTTTTATTCCATTCTGTGGGATGTCTCTTACCTTTGTTAATTATTTTCTTTGCTATGGAGTAGATTTTTAGTTTCACCTAAACCCATTTGTCTACTTTTGCTTTTTGTGTCTATGTGTTTAAGGTCTTATCAAAAGAAAAATCATTGTCCAGTTCAACGTCATGAAGCATTTATCCTATGCTTTCTTCTAGTAGTTTCATAGGTTTGGATCTTACATTTAAGTCTTTCACCCATGGTGAGTTGACTTCTTTATGAAGAAAAGTAGGAGCACAGTTTCATTCTTTTATTTGTCAATATCCAAATTTCCCAAAACTATTTATTGAAGAGACTATCATTTCCCTAATGTATGTTCCTTGCAAACCTTATCAAAAATTGCATCCACTTTTCATATCCATTCTTCAATAGATAATCTGTAACACTGAGTCAATTTTGCTATTAGAATGCAGTAGGAATTCTACTTAAAAGTTTGTTGGGCTGAAGGAAAAGCTTTATGCTGTTTTATTTGTCCAACTTTACACTGATATAAGATCTATTTGTCTCCTTTCTCTCTCCCTAAGTTCTTTCTGTGAAACATGAAATTTGTTTCAAAGTGAGACTGTAAATAAGTACAGTGAAGCCCTTCAAACACATTTAATATGTTTTATGTTGAAGAATAAAGACTGAGCCGCAATTTAATTAGTGTGCCAATCTTGATTAGAAACACAATTGTTCTAAAATAGAACTCTTAAAGGCCAGATAACATTTATTTTATGAATTGCTTGTGATTGAACCGCTTGAAGAAAATGAAGTTAAGCCATCTGATCACACATGGAAGATAAAGCATTGAAGTTTCTTGCTGCTACGATTGAATATTTCTCAATATATTAAAATTATGAATGCAAGCTAAATATGGTCAAACCGGTTGGAACTGCTTTCAATCAAAAGCAAGGTCATTTTTTAAAAGAAAATAAGAATTAAAAATTACATAACAAAGAATAAAATTGCAATAAAGCTACAGAAACAAATAGAAACAAACAAACAAACAAAATACCAACAGTTGGAAGAGGGACAATACAAACTCGTGTTAACTAGATGTGAGCCTGTTAACAGTGGTCCAGAGCACACAGTTAGTTATTTAAATAAAGACTACAGAGGTAAACATTTGTTAGAAATATATAATAATTAATGAGATTACAAATGCATGTAATCTGGTGTGCTAATAATGGATTCAAGTCATGACAGTAAATACCAAACCAGAGGTACAACATATATATATATACACACACACACACATACATACATATATATGTGTATATATAATGATTATATGTTATTATATATAATGATTGTATGTTATTATATATAGTTAATCATGCTTACTATCAGTTTATTTGGCTCTTAAGGAAAGACTAAAAGATAAATGAACATTTTCAAAATTTTAAAATAATGACAGAATTTTCATGTGCTAGGTAATGCATAACTTTGCATATTGTTGGGATAAAACTATTTTTTGCTTTAAGAAGATACATTAACTTCGGACTGGCCACTTACTCATCTGTCCTCACTCTTCTGTCACATAATACTATGATTGTTATCCCAGATGCTTCTTACCAAACATATCATTGAATACATCTCAGAAATAAAAAAAGAGAAAAACAAGTGAGACTGCAGCTAGGATGGATTTAAATCATATTATTTTAGTGAAATAAGCCTAGCACAGAATAGTACGTACTACATGAATTCAAAAGTAGTTTATGGTGGCAAAATAAGAAAAGTGACTGTCTTTGGGAAGGAGGAGGTACCCTGAAAAGTGGCGCACTGAAACTTTTTGGAGTGAGAGAAATGTTTTCAACCTTGTTTGTCCTGGTGGCTATCCCAGTTCATACATTTATCATAACTGCTGACTCAAACCATATTTTTAAAAACTTTGCAAAAATTTATTCTTTGTAAATTATGCCTCAATAACGAAAAATAAACAAATATTAGAGGAGAAAGTAACATGAGAAAAAAATCATAACAAATTTGTTGGTCTAGGATTCCTGGATTTAAAACAAGATCTATGGATAGTCTTCAACTCTTTAAACTTAATGTAAAATGTTACATCTTGGGGAGATAAAAATGTGCCTTTTCTTAAATATGTGAGTTATCATCAGATTATCCAAAAGGTCTGTGAATCTCCAACACTATACAACTCTTGGTTAACACCCTAAATTTACAAATAAGAAGCTATTTTCTCAAGGACACATAATTAATTACCTTGTGTTCTATCATATTTTCCTAATTAGTGCCGTCTCCTATAGTACCAAACTAATCTTGTGCAAAATGGTACCCATGGTTTTTCAACTGTATGTGCCAGAAAAATAATTTATATATTACAAATTGGTTTTGAAACACAAACAATCATTGCCTAAATTAAAATCCATATTGTGAAAAATAAAGTGGAATGGATAAAAACTGTATTGCTAACAGAGTAAAGTTTAAAAGTTAGAGTTTATTTATAGTATACAGAATACAACTATTTTTTGTATGTTAATTTTATTTCCTGAAATTTTACTGGATAACTTAACCAAGGCCATGAAAGACTTATTCACTGAAAGCTACAAACATTGATGAAAGACATTAAAGAAACAAATAAATGAAAGATATTCATTGTCTATAAATGGAAAGACTTAATATTGTTTAAATGTCTATACTACTAAAAAAGTGATCTACATATTCAATGCTACTTCCATAAAATCCCAATGGCATTTCTTACAGAAATAGAAAAAATTCTATCCTAAAATTCATATGGAACAATGAAACACCTAGACCAGTTAAAGTGAACTTGAGAAAGAATAAACAAGCTATAGGCATCACACTTCCTGATTTCAGAATACAATACAAAGTTACTGCAATTAAAGCAATATGTTACTAGCATAAAGACAGACATAGGAACCTGTGGAAAAGGATAGAGGATCAAAAATAAACCCACACATTTACAGATCAGTGGGTACAAGAAATGTGACACACACATACAATATAATTTTATTCAACATGGAAAACAAGAAAACTCTATCATTTGAGACAACATGGTGGATCTGAAAGACATTAGGTTAAGTGAAATGTCAGTCACCAAAGGACAAATACTACATGACTACACTTATATGAGGTATCTAAAATATTTAAATTTATAGAAAAAGAAAATAGAATGGTAATTGACAGGATATGGGTGAGGGGTAAATGGGAAGTTGTTCAATGGATATAAATTACACCTCTAGAAGTTGAATAAACTCTAGATATTTCCTGTGCAGCATAATACAGTTAACAATATAGTGTTATGCACTCAACATTTGTTAAGAGGGTAGATCTTATGTTAAGTGCTCTTATTCCAAAGAAAAGCAATGAGACACAAGAAAACATTTAGAGGTGATGACTATGTGTATTTCCTTGATGGTGGCAATGGTATCACAGGTGTATGAATATGTCCAGACTCATCAAATTCTATACATTAAGTAGGTTTTTTTGCCTATCAGTTATAGCTCAATAAAGCTATAATAAAAGTTAGAGTTTAAATATTATGTTTTGAGTTGAATTGCGTGAGAATATTAGAAAATGTGTGTATTTCAGAATCTGATATCCTTGACAATGACAATTACATTTTTGTGTCTGTGAAGACAGTCAGGATTAAGAAAATTGTCTTTCAATGTCCTAATACAAATGGAAACACTCACAAAATATAATCTGTATTTGGGAGCAAGTATGCTGGGGTCAGAGCTGCTAACATCTCAATCAAAGCAGGATCAGATTCTCACCAGCATATTTTCACAACTTAATAAATCAAAGCACCTAATGAAAACATTTCATGCAGAGAGCAGACAACCAAACCAGTCATACTGCAATGCTTTCTCTGTTCACCTGTGCTATAAACACTGAAACAAAAGGATTTTTAGCTCTGGTGGTTGATCTCACAACAGTATCACAATTTATGTTGGAAAAATCACCAGAGTTTTACTTGAACTAGCAACCCTACCATAGGATAAACTTGTCTTTTCATCTTTTTCTAAATAAAATATATGCTATTTATTGATCTCCATATTTTTCTTCATTTTTTTTTTCCTGGAATGTTTTAGATTCTCTGAATAGAAGTCTAGAGAGGTTTGTGTACCAATATTATTTAGTATACACTCCATGTCTTAAATTTATAGGAATACTTAATAAAATAGAGGAAGAAAAACCCACAAATACATGGCAGACCTTCAAAATAAGGATAAATATTTCTGAGAACCAGGAACAGAAGAGAAATGCAAAATAGTGTGCGAGGGTACATATGGGTGTTGACAGAAATGCAGCAATTATTGGCTAACATAGACTAAAATGTTTGACTTACAATAAGGTTTAGAACTAGGCTCAATAATAAGATATAGAGACTGCTCATGAAAGAAGGCTTAAACACAACTGTTGCCAAGAGTTACCTGAGGCATTACATATGCTGAGGAGGTAATTTACAAAGACACAGCTTTTTGAGCTGGAACTGAACCAATCATCACATTGTATTAGTAGCAGGATTTATTAAATCCACAATGTAATCACAAATTAGGGAAACCTCACTGTTATTAGAAGAGTATATTCTAGGCTTTGGTGGGTGAAAACAATCCAAAAACTTGTCAGATACAGAAAGCTAAGCCCATGAAGGGGAAAAAAACAAAAACAAACACAAAAAAGTAGTGTCTACATCCAAATTCTGTATAAGTACTGCGCACTAATCAATTGTGCCACTAGAGCTCCTCTAAATCCAAATTTTAAATAAAAGTATAACATCTAATTCCATGGAAAGCACAGCACAAAATAAACAGTAAAGAATTAAATCAAAATTAATTTTATAAAAAGGATATAGAAAAAATATGTTTACTAATTTAAAATAACTGTTATCAAACTGATGCTTTGTACTCTTTAACTATATCTCCCCAATCCTCACTTTGAACTCCATGAATAGATAGACTAAAATTTGTCCAAATATAATAAAAATAATCACATATTGCTCAAAATTATAAATTACTCATTTTAAAAAACAAGTAACTGTAAATCAATAGACAGAAATGAAATTAGGGCAAATAGATAAGGATTATAACAGAATTGTGGGACAATGTAAAACATAGGCCCAGGAATTAATAACACTATACATAGCAATACTAAGATCAACTGAAGAGAGAATGAGCAACTTGAAAAATAACACTGAATAATACATGTAAAATACACTTCATTTAGACTTTTTTCAAATAAATTGCTACTTGTAATTTTTCCCATTTTCTTTCTTTTTTTTTTGTTTCTTTCTTTACTAAGGGGTACTAATGTTCTATTTTTTTTATTTTGTAAATATTTAAACAAAAATTTTATTTTTTAACTTTATATATTTTGCTTAATTTTTTAAAGAGCTAAATACTCAGTATTTTTTTTTATGCTTTCTGCGTTTGCTTGTTTTAAAAAATGTAAAACATAATATTATACAGATATTTACTTACTTTTTCAAATCTGTTAACACTCAAATTTTTAAGGTATGTGAAGTTTAATTTTGCATCTTGTGAGCTGTGAGATAATCTTGCTAATTTTGACAATACCATGTGTCAAAAAATTCCTTTCTCTGCTTAATTAAAATAGCATCTTTGTCAAATATTTAGTTTCATTTTTCATTTACATTTGTTTAGGAGTTTCCTATTAACTCCAAAGATCTATTTTTTAAGTTTTGTAAATTCTATGTAATTGTTATTACAATAACTGAAGTAAACTATGATGTTATAACATTAATTTCAAACACAAAGTTATATCTTGTGTACTACTATACAGAGCTAAAGAGGCATTACAATACTAGAGTTTTTAGAAGACAGAATTGGTGTGACTTTTTTACCATTTTAATATGGTAGGTAGGGGAGAAAAAGGCATATGGAATAATTTTGAATTATAAAGCCTTTGCTACGAACTGTATGGTAATATATATTAACTTAAATACCACCACAAGAATAGACAGTAGAGGCAGAGACAAAGATATAAATTTAAGACAAGTTAAATCTCAGGTTTCCAAGAGATAGAGGCTAATATGGCAACTAAAATTAAAAGCAGAGCATTCAGGTGGACATTCAAACATAAAGACACAAATTATATTTTTTCCATATGTGATTGTGAGGAAAGGTGAAGAGACTAAAATAAACTGTCCAAAGAGAAAATAAAAACATACTGAATACTAAATATTTTGATATTCCTCCATTTAATAAATGATCAGAAAAAAAAGTTAGTATACTAGAATGAGAAAGAATGTCAAAATGTAGAATTAGTTTGTCGTAGTTCCAGTAGAAAATCTGAAAGAGTGAGTAACGACCCTCCAAATGTCGCCATGCTACCGTGCACTTGTGAGTATCATGAGGAGAGATACATAATCAGCTCCTTCAAAGAATTTGTGAATGTGCTTATATCACGAACACAAAAACAATGACTTCAAATAAAACTTATAAAATGTGTTGATAAAATTCATCTTCTTAAAACATCATTTCATTGCAAGTGACCCTTCGTTATGTCAGCCCTATATTTGTTTTTATATATTGATAAGCATCTCAATAAAATATAAAATGCTCTGAAGGTATTAGACATAATTTTGAGGCTTCCTTTCTTCCTTGGACTTTTCAACATGAATGTCCTTGAATTACACTTTTGAAATTTCCAGTGTACTTACTTCAATAAATAAGAAACTTCTAATAGAATGATTTAATTAAACCAACTAAATAATATGACACAGCTATCATATGATAATGCTTATTTATAATGTGGCTGGATTGGTAAAACCTTGAAATTACTTTTATTTATTTCAAGAGTAGTCAGCAGGCTCTAAGAGTAAATGAATAATTCAATAATTAATTCAATACACAAGTATTAAATGCCTAACAAGTTCTACTACTTCTCAGACTATAGCTACTGAAAGATAAATAAAACACTGCTTCTTCATTTAGTGAGAAGGCAGTCAAGCAAATAATTACAAACACTCTGATAAGTGTTATGATATAGCTATGTTTTATGTGCTGTTAGAGTGAGATTGTCTTTAATGGAAAATTTCTAAGAGAGTGTGATTGGAATTAAGATGACAGAAATACATATTAAGATTAGGTTATAAAGTTATTTTTCTGTAAGTCCCAATTAAATTCCCTAAGAAAGTACATGAAATAATCACATTTTCATTTTATAATTAATCTTTTGGGGACAGTTTTGAATGTTTTATTTTTATAAGGAGCAAATATGAGCAAGGAGACCAGGTAAAATGCTACTACACAAGTCTCGGCAATAGAAGATCAAGATCTAAGCAAAAACAGTGGCAAATACCATGAAATTCAAGAAAAATTCAAGAAAGAGAAAAGTTCAAGAAAAATACTAAGGGTAGAATCTAGATGATTTGTAAAAAGTTCTACGTGGAGTTTTCACGGATGTGAGAATTTAAAGATAGCTTGACGCTTTCTGTCTTAAGTAAATGATAATGCCATAAGGATAAGGAATACCACTGTCAGAATATAATTAAATGGAAGAGATGTTCAATTATGCATATACTATAGGTGTCCAGAAGGAAGTGAAGTATACACATTCGAGAGCGTGTATCTAAGATTTAGAGATCTTCAGCAGATTGTGAATGAGCAGTACACAATTTAGTCAGAGTTTCTTCCTTTGAGAATGCTGACTAAGAAATGTCAAATATTTGTTCTTAAGTCTTCTTCAAATTCTCACACATATTTCCATATTTCCACTTGCACATTATTAAAACATAATTTGTAAGATTAAATTTCAGATTTGCTTATATTGTAAAACTGTGAATTATTGCATTGGAAGTGGGGACATTCTTCTCTTAACACCAATGCTTATACAAAATGTTTATAATCTTGCAGATAGTTAATACTTTCCCTTTAATCGATGGTATAGCATTCTAGTCTCCTATTGCCAGAATACTACATTTTGTGATACAACCAATGTAGACCTTGGGGCATCCCTACAGACTAGGCTCAATGTCTCCCCTACTTGCAATTTAATTCAAATCTTTAGTGTCGTTCTTCTACTCTCACACCTAAAATCCAGAACTTATGACAAGTAGTGTCATACATCTTTCTCATGCCTCAGTATTTACATTTTTCGAACTAAATGTCCTGCCTTCTCTCCAAACTTCTTGCTCCTTTCAATGTGCCCAAATCTTTTTAATATTTGTATATTGGAAGAAACAACATAGTTAATTCCAACTCCCATTTCTGTATTCAGTTAGTATGCATGTACGTATTTTACTATCTCTTCTCTTTCTCATTCCATTTTTCATCCTAGATGCATTCACTATTTATCAGGGTCTCCTTTTATGCCTAGAATACTCTAATAGTTTCCTAATTGTTGAGCACTATTTTCCCTCCACCAAACTCACCATTTAAAACAGATGATTAATGGCTAGATTATAGGGAAGAGCTTACAAGCTTACACACTGATAAAACATTGTAATGCATTCTTGGGTTCAATAAAATATATTAAAAATTCAGAACTGTGTGCAACGTACAGAGTAATTGCTCTTTAATGTTTCCCATTTTAACATTATTATTTCTAATATTTAGTTAAATGTGTTGCAAATACATTTTGCCATTTTGTGACTTTTGTTCTTTTATCATAAATAAAATTTTATATTTCAAGATAGTTTAGTTTCTTAGTTAAAATAATCCTAATCATAGTATTCTAAACACTTCATTATACAGGAGAAATTTATATTTCTAAATTTATATTTATATCAATATTAAATTTGTGTTTCTAAATCTCATATTTTCTTTGAAGATTCATTATAAGAGATTTAGATTAACTTCAGTATTCCTAGTCTATCCCAAATTTCTGAACTCCATGGTTCTTCTCACGTTTTTCTCTTGCCTTTTATTATCATCCTTAGGAGCTCTGTATGATAGAATTCTACTTATTTACAAAAACTTGACTCAAGTGACTTATTTTACTCTCAGCTTTTCTGTTGAAGCCTCTCTTTAATCTGAAATCCCCACAAGGGTCTAAAATCTCATGTATTTATTACATTCTACCTTGGATTATATTTAATGGCAAATGATTATCATTTGGTCCTATCTACATAACATTATTGTTATAAACAATAGATTCAAATTATTTATTTAAATACATCAAGATATATAAATAGAGGCCATCGTTGTTCTTCTTCATTCAGTGAATCTATACAAACTAATTGTGCCAAGAGGCAGCAATACTTTTAAAAATCAAAGTTAAAGGAATAACTCTATATGAAATCTATTTGCCCATTGCTTTTAATAATTCTTGATCTGTGTGATTTTTATGTTCTCCTCTATTCCTTAAACCTAGTGTTTCACATAGTTGTCCAATAAGAGTTTTTGAATAAATGAAAATATTAACTAAAAAAGTGATCTATTCAATAGTCTCACTTAAGTTATTATTATTACTCACTTAAATATTTTTGCCTCAATATTCTTCTCCTGTAAAGTAAACTGAAAATATAAAATCAGGCTGATCTCCCTATTATTTCAATCTTTTCTTTTGACTCTTTTTCTTCTACCTGGCCATTTCATGCTCCTGCAATCAGGGTACTTACTCCTCAGCCCTTGCTTGTATAGAAAGACACAAGTCTGCTCCTGACAGCCTGCCAGTGTCTTCTCACAGCAAATCTCTATATTGAAAAACACCTACTTTTGTCTGTACACAAATATCAGACTTGATTGGTTGTTTCCTTCAGAGTTAAAATGAGAAAAGTGTTCAGAAAATTTGACAGCAAAGAAATACAGGCACACTTGATGCATGTTACTCTAGAAGTAATTACCATACTGAAAAATTTGCTTTTATGATGATTGCTCATTATTCTGTTATTTTATGAGTTACCTGACCAATACACATTTATTGTTCCAACAAAACTGAGCAATCAACTCTGACAGTTTGAAAAAGTTATTCTGTTAAGTACCAGAAATTCAGCAAAATATGCATTGCTTTTCCCACACGGCAATGACTTCTATGAACTCAAAATAGCAATCTTCCATTTTAATGACAACTGAGCTATCTGAGGCATGCACGGTTGATATAAAATTCTGAATTCACAACAGGAAACCAAAGACAAGGGGTACAAACATTTCTGCGATGGAGTAATTCCTTTCAAAAACCAAATAATAGGTGTACCCATTAGGATAATTATAATTTATCTCAAATATTTGCACCAACACATTATTTGCAATCTTTCACTAAAAAAGAAGAGGATCAGTAAACTTGTTAAAATATTTTCTGTAAATGCAACTCAAGAATTGGAAAGGGCTTCACAAAGGAATCATTTAGTATTAAAATTACATTTTATATGTTAGAGGAGGGAAAAAGAAAGGAAGAAATATCACTCATGCTCACAAAACCTGTGAGAGAGAACATGTGGTAGAAGAGTAATGGGAAGTGGAAAAAAGATGATTTCAATTCGATATGGCCACTTTCACTGAGACTTTAGGCAAGTGACTTAAATATTGTGCAATTTGGTTTCCTCAGTATGAAGAAAAGGATTAAAAAGAATGGTCCTACCTACTTAAGAGTATTATTATAAATAACAAACTCAAAGAATTTATTTAAATACATAAAGGTATTACATAAATAGATGACATCATAGTTTCTCTCTGACAGTCAGTGAATCTATACAAGCTCATTGTCCCAAGAGAAAACAATACTTTTTATAATCAAAATTAAAAGAATAACTGTCTATGAAAACTATTTGCCTATTGCTTTTTGAGGAGTCTAATAAACCCATATCTTTAGTCAGCCACCTGTGAGGTAATTTTGTTTACATCATTTTTTCTACCTATTTGCCATTCATAGAAAAAAACTGCAATAATGCTTGCAGCATTTTTTTTTATAATTTTTAAATTAATTCACTGCCTAATATAGTAAAATCTGAATAATTTGGAAACCATACAAAAGCTAAAATGACTATATTTGACGAAATTATCTTTTCCTTTTTATTTGAAAATATAAGTTTTTAAATTAAATTATTTGTGTCAAAGTATGTTGCAACATAGTCAGGATAAGATGGTGTATGTGCACTACTCTCAACCCTAAATAAGTTACAGAAGAGAAACACTGAGAAAACCTTGGCGCAACAGCTGGTGATTTAGATCTTGGTGTTGGAAGCAAACAGCAGAAGATAAACGAGGGGCAGTTACAGAAATTTCTAGCTGTGTTTGTTTCTTAACTCCACTTTTTGCTGGGTATGACTTGTTAACTCCCCCAAAGCCATCTTTGGACATGAAACACAGCAGTATCCACGCTGCATGACCTACAAGAGGATGTGATACCCTAAGGCTAGTTGACATTGGAAGTGAACACAGCAGCCAGCAAATTAGTAGGTCCTGAGAATTGTCTTTACTCCTTCCCTTCAGCAAATAGCAGGCTATGCAATTCTAGGAGATGGCTGTGGGATTGCCTGGAGAAGAGAGGGAGAGATTTAAACCAGATTGCAACACCAACATCTCCTAGCTCTCTCCTGTTTTCCTCTCTGCTGTCTTTCACCCTCTGTAAAAAAACTGAAAAGCACACCTACTGCTGACAATCTCTTCTTTCTCCCCAGGTACACCTTACTAACATACGACCAGTGAAACACACTAGAGTTTCTTCATTCACTATCTCAAGCCAAGTGAGAAGGACTTTAGAACCACTTAAAGCATTTAAACCCCAGAGTATAAAGAAAATATGATTGTTATCAGACTTAGGTTTGAAAAATTCTAAAGTCTGGAGGCTGGTGGGAGGGCCCGCGGAGGCAGAGTGAAGAAAAGAGATTTTCCTGGATGGACTTACACTTCCAGAATTCGATGGGGACAGTTAAATAGTTCCTTCTCAAAAGACAGACTCCAAGGAAGAAATCTAGGCTTTACTGATACAAATAAACATAAAACAAAACTTATGTAAGACTTGGAGTTGAGAAGGGGAAGGAGTCAGTGAGGAATGGTTGCTGGAAAATTGGAAGAGTGAGATAAGTAAAGAGCCAGAGGAGTCTGGACAGCTCAGGGAATTGCAAGTCTCTGAAGAATCCAGGGAAACATCTGACCAGTGAAAATGTATGGACATGCAATGCCGTGAGACAGCGTCAATACAGTTACAACTTCACCAATCAAGTGAAACTTTTCTACACTTCACCTCTCCTTCTTCCACCTTCACTGGACATGCTAGAAGCGGGAAAGAGAGTAAGAACAGAGAAGTAGAAAAATAGGTGGGTAAATAGTAAGAAAAAGAGTATATTTTATACTCCCTTAATGACTGGGATACATTCTGACAAATGTATTCTTAGGCAGTTTCATCATTGTGTGAGCATTATAGAATGTATTTACACAAACCTAGGTGATATAGCCCACTACACACCTAGGCTACGTAGTATGGCTTATTGCTCCAAGCCTACAAACCTGTACAGCATGCTATTATACTGATTACCATAGGCAATTGTAATATAATGGTAAGTGTTTTTGTAATCAAAAACTTACATAAACATAGAAAAGTTACAGCAAAAATACAACATAAAAAATAAAACATGATGCACCACTAAAGAGCACTTATCATGAATAGACATTCAGGACTGGAAGTTGCTATGGGTGAGTCAGTGTGTGAGTGCGGAGTGAATGTGAAGGCCTAGGACATTATTGTTCTCTATTGTAGACTTTATAAACACGATACAATCAGGCTTCAATAAATTTATAAAAGATAATTTTACTTTTTAATACTAAAATGATTAGCTTACTGTGAATTTTTAAATTTATAAACTTTTAAAATTTTTAAATTTTCTGACTCTATTATAATACTTAGCTTAAAATACAAACACATCCTTACATTGCATAGCAATACAAGGATATTTTCTTTCTTTATATCAATACTCTATAAGCTTTTTTCTATTATTTTTTTCAACTGTTATTTTAGGTTCAGGGGTTACATGTGCAGGTTTGCTGTATGGGTAAATTACATGTCGCTGAGGTTTGGTGTATTCTATCACCCAGGTAATTAGCACATTACCCAATAAATAATTTTGGAACCCATGTCCCCAACCTCCCCCATTAAATAGTAAAGGTGTCTATGGTTCCCGTCTATGTTTCCATGTGTACTCAATGTTTAGATCCCCCTTATAAGTGAAAACACGCAGTATTTGGTTTTCTGTTCTTGCATTAAGTCTCTTAAGGTAGTGGTCTCTAGGTATATCCATAATGTCAGAAAGAACATGATTTTATTCTGTTTTATGGCTGTGTAGTACTCCATGGTCTTCATAAACCACATTTTCTTTATCCACTCTAGGAATGGAGAACATCTAGGTTGATTTCATGTCTTTGCTATTGTGAATAGCACTGCGATAAATATAGGAGTGAATGTGCATTTTTGGTAGAACAATTTGTTTTCTTATGATATATCAGATATCATATATCACCATATCATATACCACCATATATCATAAAGTTTTTGATATGATATATAATGGGTCAAATGGTAGTTGCTGGGTATCATCAAGTTCAGAGATTCTTTGCTTACTTGTGTCCACTTTACTAATAAGCGCATCAAAGGTTTCATTTCTGTTATGGTATTTTCAGTTGCTAGCATTTCTTTTTCACAATTCTTTAAAATTTCCATCTGTCTGCATATATTGTATAGTTATTCTTGCATGCTGTCTACTTTATTTATTGGAGCCCTTCACATACTAATCATAATTGTTCTAAATTCCCAGTATGGTAATTTATACATTCCTGCCACATCTGAATCTAGTTCTGATGCTTGGTATCTGCCTTCAAGCTGTCTTTTTTGTTCTCCCTCTTAGTGTGGCTTGTAATTTTTCTTGATAGCTGGATATAAGATATTAGGTAAAATGAACTCCTATAAATAGAACTTTAGTAATTTAATGGTAAGATATAAGGGGAGGAGAAGCATTTCGTAGTCCTATGATTAATTCTCAGTCTTTTAGTGATTTTGTCTTTTTGGACTGTGAACTTCACAAGTGTTTCTCATCCTCTTCTCCCTTAGATGAAACAGCAGGATGGATAGAATGTAGTAGAACTGTGTATTTTCCTTCTTTCACGTAGACGATTAACATTGGTTGAAATTGGGTATTTCCCTTCTTCCAAGTAACGGGTAGAGCTAGTAGTTAGGCTCTGATAAAATCCCAGCAAGTTAGGTTCTTATTAAATTATTTCCCCTGAGAGCTGACATTGTTAAGAAGAACAGAATTCTCTGATGCATTGTGAGATGATTCATATTCTCCCCTTACTAAAAGTAGGATATTTTTCTCCACTATTCACTGTGAGAAACTGGCTAAGCTCAAAGAAGTAAAATGCACAATACTGTGGAGGGCCCTGATATTTTCGTTCCCCTGGGGTTTTTAATCTCTCAGAATTGTCCACATTAAGGTTCCAGCAATTTGTCAATTACTGTTCAGATTTAGCTACCCTGGCAGTTCCTCTGGAGGGTTTCGGTTAGGTAAGTTGTGAATTTCTGTATTCTCCTGTCTGTCTCTCCAATTTTGAGGACAACAGTTTGCCCCGTGACCTTACTTTTCTTACGAATCTAGAAAGAATTGTTCATTTTGGTTTATTCAGCTTTTTGGTTATTTTTAGTTGGAGTGGAAATGTCTAAACCCCTTACACACTGGACAGGAAAACTCTTTTGCATGTATTCTAAGGTCACTAGCAAAGTAATGTGGGGTTCAAGAGGAAGCAGCACTGGATTGGCCAGATTTATGACTTTGATATTGCTTTCATTCAAACCATTCTGACAATTTTCTAAGGTTTGAACTTTAGGAACACAAGAATGCCTTATTGGGGAAAATGCAAAATTGAATATTATATTATACTGTCATTCCAACATGGACTTGTACTGAACCTAGTAATTCTAATAATGCCTGCCAACATGCTGGGTTGAGGCCGAGAATTATCTATAAAATAACTTGTGATGGGACTGTGAATTTGATTTTATACTTTAGACTATGAGCTGTGATCTCCTGAAATAACAACTTAAATATCCCTAGGTCTTAGTTTTAATAAAAACAGAAGCTAGGCTGACATCTGTATCTAATCTTGTTCTAGAAACTGTCCCTATAAAGTTATATTGACTAGAATTGAATATAGAATTCACAGTGCCAACATTCCCATTCTCTAGACCTTTATAAGCATAGCCCAAAGAAACAAGATTTCTATTTTATGAAAAAGAATTATCACATGTTTCCTACAGACTTAACGTCCATATAATTAACCTTCCAATTAACTTCCCATCATCACTTCTTAAGAATCACAAATACAACTGCTACAATTTTCTTTTTGCCAAAGAAATACTTTTTATAAATAACTACTAAAAATAATCCTCAGAGAAATATATTAGCATGGTTCAAGTTTCAGGAGCTCACCAGGTTGTCAAGATAAAATACAGAAAGTAGATAAAAGTGAATAAAAAATTTCTTTAAATTTTTTAAGAATTTAAAGAATTTAAGAATTTAAGAATTTAAAATTCCTTTAAAATATACACTTTTCAATTTCTTAAGAAAACGTTAATGTGGAGATTCTAATGAAACTCATGATCTCTAGTTAGTTGAGTTATTTCATTTCTGTAGTCTGTACAGGATAAATTAGGACAAATAGATGTGTTTAGACCTCATATTTACATTTTGTCATAAAAATTGATAAACTAATAGTGTGGAATATAAAATGTATTATTTTAAAGAATAAATCCATTATGTCTACTTGAAATGTTTAAAAATTATGTGTCTTTAATATTTGAGTTTATTTTTTCTTCATGAATTTGAGTATTCATGGTTAAAAGCAGTCATATGCACATGTTTAAAGCTTTCATTAGCTGTCTGATCCAAAGTTTATAATGACTAACTACAAGTATCCAAAACACTTTGGGTACTTTTAAGTTTATATAATCTTAAAAGTAATCATAGTTAAATTTATGCAAATATGACATTCAAGAAAAGATAATTCTAATTGAAATTTTAAGTGAAAGAATTCACAAGCAGATGTAAAAAAATAATAAAACCAAGAAAATCTGTATACTTTCACCCAGTTTGTTTTCCAATAGTAATAGCTGGCAAAACTATAACACAACCAGAATATTAAGATTGATGCAATCCACTGATCTTATTCAGATTTCCTCAGTTTTACTTGTATTCATTCATATATGTAAGAGTATTTAATCTATATAATTTTATTGCATGTGTAGACTCATGTCAGATTGCATTAGGTTGGTGCCAAAGCAATTGCACTTTTTGCCATTATAGCAAAGACACCGCACAGTTTTATCACCCCATGTATGTCTCAGGTTGATTTTTTTATAACGGCGTCTCTGTCCCTGCACTTAATTCTTACCTCACTCCATCTTATATCCTAACTTAGTCTTCATTTCTAAAATGTTGTTTAGATATTCTAATTTTGAGGAAGTATTTTTAAAATATTGACATTGTGCCCAAAATTACACCTCTCTCTTCACTAAATTCAAATAGAACACAAATATATCTACATGAATGACCATTGCAATAACAACCTTCCCATATGGAAGGTCATTCTTGGCTCTGTGTACCCCATATCATGTTTTAAATAAATGTGTTGTTAAACATTTGTTACATAGCTTATTTTCTATGTGACTCAGTCAAAAAGGATACAGAGTAAGCTGATAAAGAAAACTTCATCCCTAACAAAAGGTTGCCTGTCACCTCCTCCATGACAGCTCTCTGATGATTCTTTGATAGGTATTATTAGCTGCCATTTCTGTCTTCAGCTAGTTTCTCTTTAAACAATGTGAGAAAATGAATTGGGTTCTGTATCATAGTAAAGTACTATCTTTGCAAACATAAAAATAATTCATAAATTAAGGGGGAAACTACCTAGATCTCTTATTTGTGTAAAACATAACCTTTACATATGACCTAAAATAATGAATGACCACACCACCACCTAGTAGAAAATAACTATATCCTTTGGTTAAATTGGAACTATGACCTGGTGACATTATCTACAAGATTATTGAAAATTTAGAAGCTTTTGTTTTCATAAAAATAATGACTTAATAATTATACCACTAAAGCTCTAGATAATTGAAATTTGAATTTACTAGTAAAGTCTCTGTGCTATGGGTTCCACTGATATTTTTCTTCTATTTCAGGTATTAGGAGGGATCTAAGTATTATAAATAAACAAATTAATGAACCATCTTTGTTTAAGGTTAATAGTAACAGTAAGTCCTATTAATTGAAGGAAGTGAAAATATGGATCTTGCCATTGCTCTTATTTGTTGTGGTCAGAGATGGTGGAGAAATAGAAGGCCAAGTTTTATAGAGCTTATGGGAACCACACTGCTTATGACTCATGAATTAGACTTTACTCTTTCATGTTCATTACCTGAGTTATTAGGTTGGTGTAAAAGTAATTGTGGTTTTTGCCATTGAAAGTAATAATTTTTGACTTCCTAGAACATCAGAATCCCTCTGTGGAAAAAATTGTAAAACCTGGATCCAATAATATGGTGATATTGATTATCATATAACCAGACAGAAGGGCTTTTATTTATTTCAAGTAATACAAAGTTTCAGAGTGGTTAAATTACTTTTGTAATGGTTAGAGTACATGGGGAAATTTATATTGTCTTTTTATATTAGTTCTCATTCTGGGCAACCAAAGATTTATATTTTACTGGTAATCACTGAGATAAAAATTCTCCTTGAAAATAATTGTAAATCAAAAAGAGAACAGACTCATTATTGAGAAAATCAGTACGATATAATCTTTTCATTTATTTTTTGAAGAGATGAAGGTCTCACTGTGTTGCCTAGACTGAGCTCAAACTCTTGGGCTCAAGCAGTTCTCTAGCCTAAGCCTCCCAAGTAGCTGGCACTACAGGCACATACCACTGTGGCTATCATCTCTTTATTTTTAAAATCTAGTTCATGATAAAATGTACTTTTAATTTGGAAACTTTACTTAATACGGTTTAGTTTTTCCATGAGTTTATATATGTATGAAATTATAAATATGAAATATATATATTCGTTTCCATGCATAGCAGTTATTATATAATAAACGTAAATACTTTTCAGTTTTGAAACACTATTTGGAATTGTAAGACAAAGACAGAGTATTTGTATAAACTTCATATTCTCATCAGTTTATTCAGAAAATTACATTTGTTATGGCTATGGGTGGAATTATGCTCTCCCATAAAGATATACTCAAGTTCTCATTCCAGCACCTCAGAATATGGCCTCACTTGGAAACAAGATGTTTGTAGATGTAATTAGTTAAGATAAGATTATATCAAAGCAGGATGGACCCCTGATTCCAATATGACTTGAATCATTATAAGAAGGCGTTAATGAGAAGACAGAGATGTAGGGACAACTCCATGTGAAGATGGAGGCAGAGGTTTGAATAAAGTATCTAAAAGCCAAGGACTGCCACTACTTGCTGTCTGTCATCAGAGAGAGGAGTGGAACAGATTCTCTTTCAGGAAGAACCAACATTATCAACACTTTGATTTCAGACTTCTATCTTCCAGAACTGTGAATAAATATATTTTTATTATTTTAAGCCACTCAGTTTGTAGTACTCTACTAAGACTTCTCTAAAGATTTACCCTTCACCAGAACATTTTCTTTGACTTTGTTAACACAAGGTAAAAAAAAAAAAAAAATTAAATCATGAAGCCATTTTTGAATACGTAGTGATATTACAAATGAAATACAAATTGAAGCAGGCAAAGTGGATTTGTTTTTTGTTTTTTTCTTTTTTGAAGGGCTAGTATATTTGAGAATAGCAGAGGCAGGGATTTATCAAGATTTTTACATTCATCTTCCAATACTAGTACCTGACAAGAAAAAAATTTAAGAATACACACAAAAAATTTTGGTACTTTGTTTAACATGACAATGGCTTCCATGTTTGTTGGTATAACTATCCAATAGCCATCTTTGTGCATAGGTGACTTCTTTGCATATGAAAAATCTTTCTCCGTTTTCTTTGTTCTAAACAATGTTAAAGTAGCAGACAACATGACACTTTCATCCAGTACTTTTTTTCCAGTGTCCTATAAGGATAAGGACATTGTCCTAAATAAGAATACCATTTTCACATTTAATATAATTAAAACGATTTCATGGTATCATCTAATGTAGAGTCTATGTTCAGATTTCAGTCCTCAAAATGTCCTTTATTTATTGTGTTGGTGTTGCCGTTATTTGTTTTTAACTTCAGGGTCCAATTAAACTACCTGAAATGCTTTGGACAATTCTACCTTTTTAGTTTCTATTTGTATACATATCTCTCCTAACTCTAGCACAGTTTTTCCTTCATTTTTATTTTTGTTTTCCATATTATTGGTCTTTTTAAAGATTTTAAATCATTTACCCTGCATACTGCATAATGCTCTATATTTTAGTTTGCCTGGAAGTTGTTCTATTATTACGTTCAGGTTAAACATTTTGGGGGAGAATACTATACAGGTGATATGTGTCCTTTATACTTTACCACATCAAAACACATACAAAATCAAGTTATCTCATTATCATTGATGTTAATTCTAATTACTTTGCGAGGATGATAGCCATATCTCTCCATTTTAAAAGCAAAATATACATTTTAAGTAATCTGAAATGTAATATTCTTGAGAAGATGTTAATATACAATTCATTTGTGCTCTCCCATATATGTCTTTTCTTTCTCATTAATTATACAGTGCATAGAAAACATGGTCAGTTTTACTTCTTTGTCCTTTAGTTCTGAGACATTTTCTTTTGATATGTTTTTGTTAATTATATCCTCTTCTCTGTTCTTTCCTTTGGCAGTACTTATTCACTAGAATGTTTGTTATCTCTTTTTTTTTTATTTTTTTCCTTTCAATAATTTTAGGGTACACGTGGTTTTTGGCTACATGGTAAGTTCTTTAGTGGTGATTGCTGAGGTTTTAGTGCACTTTTCATTTGAGCAGTGTACATTGTGCCCAATAGGTAGTTTTTTAACCCTCATCCCATCCCATTCTTCCCTCCAAGTCCCCAGAGTCCATTATATGATTCTTATGCCTTTGCATCCTCATAGCTTAGCTCTCACTTATGAGTGAGAACATACAATATTTGGTTTTCCATTCCTGAGTTACTTCACTTAGAATAATGGCCTCCAGCTCAATCAAAGTTGCTGCAAAAATATCGTTTCATTTCTTTTTATGGTTGAGTAATATTGCATGATGTGTATATACCACATTATCTTTATCCACTTATTGGTTGATGAGCACTTAGGTTGGTTCCATATTTTTGCTGCTGAGAATTGTGCTGCTATAAACATGCATATGTGTGTGTCTTTTTCATATAATGACTGTACTTTCTCCCACTCTGAGGGTTGTCTGTCTACTCTGCTAATTACTTCTTTTGCTGTACAGAAACTTTTTTAGTCTAATTAGGTCCTATTTATTTCTTTATTTTGTTGCATTCGCTTTTGGGGTCTTAGTCATGAATTCTCTGCTTAAGACAATGTCTAGCAGAGTTTTCTGATGTTATCTTCTAGAATTTTTATGGCTTCAGGTCTTACTTCAGATTTGAGTGTTTGGTCCCTCCTGAGTTCTGTTAGGTGAGAGATGAGGATTCAGTTTCATTCTTTTTTACACCTTGCCAGTTTTCTCAGCACCCTTTGTTGAATAGGTATTTTAAATTATATTTAGTTGATGATTCACATTTATTGACTTGCATATGTTAAACTATCCCTGCATCCCTGTTATGAAACTCACTTGATTATGATGTATTATCTTTTCGACATGCTGTAGGACTAGGTTAGCTTGTATTTTGTTGAAGATTTTTGCATCTATGTTTGTCAGGGATAATAGTTGATTGTTTTCTTTTTTTGTTAAGTCTTTCCTTGTTTTGGTATTAGGGTGAATCTGGTTTCATAGAATAATTTAGGAAGAATTCCCTCTTTATCTTTTGAAATACTTCTGTAGGATTTGTACCAGTTCTTTATTGAATATATATTAGAATTCAGCTGTGAATCCATCTGGTCCCAGACTTCTTTTTGTTGGCATTTTTTTATTATTATTTATTCGATCTTGCTGCTTGTTATTCGTGTGTTCAGTATCTATTTCTTCCTGATATAATCTAGAAGAGTTGCATATTTTCAGGAATTTATCTGTCTCCTCTAGATTTTGTTGTGTGTGTGCGTAAAGGTGTTCATAGTAGCCTTGAATGATATTTTGTATTCCTGTGGTATTGGTTGTAATATATCCAGTTTCATTTGTAATCAAGCTTACCTGAATATTTCTTCTATTCTTGGTTAATCCCCCTAAACGCCTATCAATTTTGTTTATATTTTCAAAGAACCAGCTTTTCGTTTCATTTATCACATACATAATACCGTGGGAAGATGTCTGGACTTGGTTCTCATCAGAGCCACTTTCATAATAACTTTGTGGCCCTGATCAAATAGCATAGCTTCTCTTGGCCTTGGCTTTCTGGTCAGTAAGCTAAAAGACAGGCTTATAAAATGGTTTTTAAACATACGTGTGCATGTGTCTTTATAGCAGCATGATTTATAATCCTTTGGATATGTACCCAGTAATGGGATTGCTGGCTCAAATGGTACTTCTAGTTCTAGATTCTTGAGGAGTTGCCACACTGTCTTCCACAATGGTTGAAATAGTTTACAGTTCCACCAACAGTGTAAAAGTGTTCCTATTTCTCCACATCCTCTCCAGCACCTGTTGTTTCCTGACTTTAATGATCGCCATTCTATCTGGTGTGAGATAGTATCTCATTGTGGTTTTGATTTGCATTTCTCTGATAGTCAGTGATGATGAGCATTTTTTCATGTGTCTGTTGGCTGTGTAAATGTCTTCTTTTGAGAAGTGTCTGTTCATATCCTTCACTCACTTTTTGATAGGGTTGTTTGTTTGTTTTTTTCTTGTAAATTTGTTTGAGTTCTTTGTAGATTCTGGATATTAGCCCTTTGTCAGATGAGTAGATTGCAAACATTTTCTCCCATTCTGTAGGTTGCCTGTTCACTCTGCTGGTAGTTTAGTTTGCTGTGCAGAAGCTCTTCAGTTTAATTAGATAGCATTCATCAATTTTGGCTTTTGTTACTATTGCTTTTGGTGCTTTAGACATGAAGTCCTTGCCCATGCCTATGTCCTGAATGGTATTGCTTAGGTTTTCTCTAGGGTTTTTATGGTTTTAGGTCTAACATTTAAGTCTTTAATCCATATTGAATTAATTTTTATATAAGATGTAAGGAAGGGATCCAGTTTCAGCTTTCTACTTATGGCTAGCCAGTTTTCCAGCACCATTTATTAAATAGGGAACCCTTTCCCCATTTCTTGTTTTTGTCAGGTTTGTCAAAAATCAGATGGTTGTAAATTTGTGGTATTATTTCTGAGCCCTCTGTTTTGTTTCATTGGTCTATATCTCTGTTTTGGTACCAGTACCATGCTGTTTTGGTTACTGTAGCTTTGTAATATAGTTTGAAGTCAGGTAGTGTGATGCCTCCAGCTTTGTTTCTTTGGCTTAGGATTGTCTTGGCTCTATGGGTTCCTTTTTGATTCCATATGAACTTTAAAGTAGTTTTTTCCAGTTATGCGAAGAAAGTCATTTGTAGCTTGATGGTGATGGCATTGAATCTATAAATTACCTTGGGCAGTATGACCATTTTCATGATATTGATTCTTCCTATCCATGAGCATGGAATGTTCTTCCATTTGTTTGTGTCCTCTTTTTCTTTTTTTCTTTCTTTCTTTTTTTTTTATTATTATTATACTTGAAGTTCTAGGGTGCATGTGCATAACGTGCAGGTTTGTTACATATGTATACTTGTGCCATGTTGGTGTGCTGCACCCATCAACTCGTCAGCACCCATCAACTCGTCATTTACATCAGGTATAACTTCCAATGCAATCCCTCCCCCCTCCCCCCTCCCCATAATAGGCCCCAGTGTGTGATGTTCCCCTTCCCGAGTCCAAGTGATCTCATTGTTCAGTTCCCACCTCTGAGTGAGAACGTGCAGTGTTTGGTTTTCTGTTCTTGCGATAGTTTGCTGAGAATGATGGTTTCCAGCTGCATCCATGTCCCTACAAAGGACTGTTTGTGTCCTCTTTTATTTCCTTGAGCAGTAGTTCGTAGTTCTCCTTGAAGAGGTCCTTCACATCCCTTGTAAGTTGGATTCCTAGATATTTTATTCTCTTTGAAGCAATTGTGAATGGGAGTTCACTCATGATTTGGCTCTCTGTTTATCTGTTGTTTACTGCGGCACTAATCACAATAGCGAAGACTTGGAACCAACCCAAATGCCTATCAATGATAGACTGGATTAAGAAAATGTGGCACATATACACCATAGAATACTATGCAGCCATAAAAAAGGATGAGTTCATGTCCTTTGCAAGGACACGGATGAAGCTGGAAACCATCATTCTCAGCAAACTATCACAAGGACAAAAAACCCAAACACTGCTTGTTCTCACTCATAGGTGGAAATTGAACAATGAGAACACCTGGACACAGGAAGGAGAACATCACACACTGGGGCCTGTCCAGGGTGAGGGGAGTAGGGAGGTATAGCATTAGGACATATACCTAATGTAAATGACGAGTTAATGGGTGCAGCACACCAACGTGGCACATGTATACATATGTAACAAACCTGCACATTGTGCACATGTACCCTAGAATTTAAGGTATAATTAAAAGAAATTTAAAAAATGGTTTTTAAAAAAAGTTCAGCGCTAAAGCTCTAAATTTCCAGGAACACTAAACTGAATAGTGTTCAACTATTATATATTTACTGCCTACGCACACTGTAAATCATTAGGTTGTTGTAAGTGAGTTTCAGTACATTTAATCTTCAAAAATCCTGTACCTTAGCCATGGAAATAAAAGCAATTACAGTCAGACATTTGTAATCATTGGAGCTTTCAAGATTCTTTTCTAGCAAACTGAAACTCATTACTTTTTCTAATCAACAAACTAAATTAACTGTCGCTAATGCTTCCTGAAAAATCTAAAGAAAGATAATAAATAATTTAAGAAGTACTAGGTAAAATTCAATAAATAAATTATTAAAAGAAGTTTTATGAACCCAAACTTAGAGAATAATTGAGAATTCCTGAGTAGTTAGGAACTCTAATTCAGAATCCTTTTAACTACTGTTAGTGTGTCTAAGAGAGGATAATGTGACAATTTTTTTGTACCTTGGTTTTCTGCAACCAGATTACATAATAGTTCCCCCCATTTAGACACTGGTTATAATTTTAAATGTATTGTTTCATGCATTTTTAATTAATTCCCTTATCTCAACCTGAAAAGATGAATAATCATAAAAGATGAAAATGTTCAAAAAACATTTTTTGAACACTCAAGATATACTATTTTCTTGCAAATATTATTTAATCCTCCTAAACCTTACAAAAAGAACATTCTAATCATATTCTTTATTTTCTGATGAGAAAAAAATAACACAGAAATATTAAATTTCTTGCTCAACTAATAGGAAGTAGTGCCAGGAAACTAATCAGGCAGTCATGTGATTAGCTACAATATTGAACCTCCTTGAGACAGGAAATTGGGTGTTAACAGGATTTGCAAAGTCTAAGAATTGCACGATGTTATCTTAACAGTTAAATTGTGGGAAATGATTACAAAGGAGTTTTTGAGATCACATAAATATTTCCTTTTTTGCTATTTTTTTAAATTATACTTTAAGTTCTGAGATACATGTGCAGAACGTGCAGTTTTGTTACATAGGTATACACATGCGATGCTGGTTTGCTGCACCCATCAACCAGTCATCCACATTAGGTATTTCTCCTAATGCTATCCCTCCCCTAGGCCCCTATCCCCACAGGCCCTGGTGTGTGATGTTCTCCTCCCTGTGTTCATGTGGTCTCATTGTTCAACACCCACTTATGAGTGAGAACATGCAGTGTTTGATTTTCTGCTCTTGTCTGAGTTTGTTGAGAATGATGGTTTCCAGCTTTATCCATGTCCCTGCAGAGGACATGAACTCATCCTTTTTTTGTGGCTGCATAGTATTCCATGGTGTATATGTGCCAATTTTCTTTATTCAGTCTGTCATTGATGAGTATTTCGGTTGGTTCCAAGTCTTTGCTATTGTGAACAGTGCTACAATAAACATACGTATGCATGTGTTTTTATAGTAGAATGATTTATAATCCTTTGGGTAAATACCCAGTAATTGGATTGCTGAGTCAAATGGTATTTCTGATTCTAGATCCTTGAGGAATTGCCACACTGTCTTTCAAAATGGTTGAACTAATTTACACTCCCATCAACAGTGTAAAAAGAATTCCTATTTCTCCACACCCTCCCCAGTAGCTGTTGTTTCCTGACTTTTTAATGATCACCATTCTAACTGGCATGAAATGGCATCTCATTGTGGGTTTGATTTGCATTTTTTTTTTTTTTTTGTTGAGACAGAGTCTGGCTCTGTTGCCCGGGCTGGAGTGCAGTGGCCTGATCTCAGCTCACTGCAAGCTCCGCCTCCCGGGTTTACGCCATTCTCCTGCCTCAGCCTTCCGAGTAGCTGGGACTACAGGCGCCAGCCACCTCGCCTGGCTAGTTTTTTGTATTTTTTTTAGTAGAGACGGGGTTTCACCGGGTTAGCCAGGATGGTCTCGATCTCCTGACCTCGTGATCCGCCCGCCTCGGCCTCCCAAAGTACTGGGATTACAGGCTTGAGCCACCGCGCCCGGCCTGATTTGCATTTCTCTAATGACCAGTGATGATGAACTATTTGTCATATGTTTGTTGGCCATGTAAATGTCTTCTTTTGAGAACTGTCTCTTCATATCCTTCACCCACTTTTTGATATGGTTGTTTATTCTTTTCTTGTAAATTTGTTTAAGTTCTTTGTAGATTCTGGATATTATCCCTTTGTCAGATGGATAGATTGCAAAAATTTTCTCCCATTCTGTAGGTTGCCTGTTCACACTGATGGTAGTTTCTTTTGCCATGCAGAAGCTCTTCAGTTTAATTAGATCCCATTTGTCAATTTTGATTTTTGTTGCCACTGCTTTTGGTGTTTTAGTCATGAAGTCTTTGCCCATGCCTATGTCCTGAATGGTATTGCCTAGATTTTCTTCTAGGGTTTTTATGGTCTTAGGTCTTACATTTAAGTCTTTAATCTATCTTGAGTTAATTTTGTATAGTGTGTAAGGAAGGGGTCCAGTTTCAGTTTTCTGCATATGGCTAGCCAGTTTTCCCAATACCATTTATTAAATAAGGAATCCTCTTCCCATTTGTTGTTTTTGTGAGTTTTGTCAAAGATCAGATGGTTGTAGATGTGTGGTATGATTTCTGAGGTCTCTGTTCTGTTCCATTGGTCTATATATCTGTTGTGGTACCAGTACGATGCTGTTTTGGTTTATGTAGCCTTCTAGTATAGTCTGAAGTCAGGTAGCATGATGTCTCCAACTATGTTCTTTTTGCTTTGGATTGTCTTGGCTATACAGGCTCTTTTTTGGTTCCATACAAACCAGTTATGTGAAGTTTTTTCCAGTTATGTGAAGAAAGTCATTGGTAGCTTGATGGGGATAGCGTTGAATGTATAAATTACTTTGGGCAGTATGGCCATTTCCACAATATTGATTCTTCCTATCCATGAGTGTGGAAAGTTTTTCCATTTATTTCCTTGAGCAGTAGTTTGTGGTTTTCATTGAAGAGGTCCTTCACATCCCTTGTAAGTTGTATTCCTGGGTATTTTATTCTGTTTGTAGCAATTGTGAATGGGAGTTCACTCATGATTTGGCACTCTGTCTGTTGTTGGTGTGTAGGAATGTTCGTGATTTTTGCACACTGCTTTTGTATCCTGAGAGTTTACTGAAGTTGTTGTCAGCTCAAGGAGAGTTTGGACTGAGGCAATGGGGTTTTCTAGATGTAGATCATGTTATTTCCAAGCAAAGACAATTTGACTTCTTCTCTTCCTATTTCAATACGCTTTATTTCTTTCCCTTGCCTGATTGTCCTGGCCAGAACTTCCAAAATTATGTTGAATAGGAGTGGTGAGAGAGGGCATCCCTGTCTTGTACCAGTTTTCAAAGGGAATGCTTCCCTCTTTTGCCCTTTCAATGAGCTATTGGCTGTGGTTTGGTCATAAATAACTCTTATCATTTTGGGATACATTCCATCAATACCTAGTTAATTTTAGCATGAAGGGTGTTGAATTTTATTAAAGGCCTTTCCTGCATCTATTGAGATAATCATGTGTTTTTTGTCGTTGGTTCTGTTTATGTGATGGATTACATTTATTGATTTGCATATGTTTAACCAATCTTGCAACCCAGGGATGAAGTCGACTTGATCATGGGGGATACACTTTTTGATGTGCGGCTGGATTAGGTTTACCAGTGTTTTATTGAGGATTTTCTCATTGATGTTCATCAAGGATATTGTCCTGCAATTGTCTTTTTTTGTTGTGTCTCTGCCACATTTTGGTATTAGGATGATGCTGGTCTCATGAAATGTGTTAGAGAGGAGTCCCTCTTTTTCTATTGTTTGGAATAGTTTCAGAAGGAATGGTATCAACTCCTCTTTGTACCTCTGGTAGAATTCAGCTGTGAATCCATCTGGTCCTGGGCTTTTTCTGGTTGGTAGCTATTAATTACTGCCTCAATTTCAGAACTTGTTATGGGCCTATTGAGGGATTTTCCTTCTTCCTGGTTTAGTATTGCAGGGGCGGGGTGTCCAGGAATTTATAAGTTTCTTCTAGAATTCCTAGTTTATTTGCATAGAGGTGTTTATAGTATTCGCTCATGGTAGTTCATACTTCTGTGGAATCAGTGGTGATATCCCCTTCATCATTTTTTATTGTGTCTATTTGATTCTTTTCTCTTTTCTTCTTTATTAGTCTAGCTAGTGGTCTATTTTGTTGATATTTTTTTAAAAACCAGCTCCTGGTTTCATGCTTTTTTGAGAGTTTTTTTCATGTCTCTATTTCCTTTAGTTCTACTCTGATCTTAGTTATTTCTTGTCTTCTGCTAGCTTTTGAATTTGTTTGCTCTTGCTTCTCTAGTTCTTTTAATTGTGGTGTTAGGGTGTCAATTTTAGATCTTTCCTTCTTTCTTATGTGGGCATTTAGTGCTATAAATTTTCCTTTAAACACTGCTTTAGCTGTATCCCAGAGGTTCTGGTATATTGTGTCTTTGTTCTCATTGGTTTCAAAGAAACACTCACCAACATTTATCTCTTATCTCTTTAATATTAATCATGCTACCAGGTGTGAGGAGATATCTCATGTAGGTTTAATTTGTATTTCTCTGGTGAACAGTGATGTAGAGCAAATTTTTATGTAATTCTCGACCATTTGAGTGTCTTTTTATGTAAAAATATGTTCATTTCCTTTGTCCATGTTTTAATTGATTTGTTTTCTTCTATTAAGTTGAGTTCCTTACATATTTAGGATATTAATCCCTTATCAGAAATATGGTTTGCAAATATTTTCTCAGACTCTGTAGATTACCTTTTGATTCTTTAAATTGTTTCCTTTGCTGTGCAGAAGATTTGTAGAAGAAAAGCTTTTTTGCCCTTTTCATTTTTTTTTCGTCTTTTACTCTACTAATATTATCAGCTTTGAGTTTAGGTAAGAATTCTGTTTTCAAATTACTTATTTAAAAAAAATCAGTCCTGCAATTAGCATTAAAATTGGCAAATTCTGCACAATTAATTCATCAAGTTATAAACTTTTGCTGCTTTTATTCTATTTGTAGCATTTTTCACTTGGTGCACTTTTGTTCTTAGAATGAAACCACTTATGAAATAGAAAGAAAGCTTGAAATCAGAACACTGTATATTTTGACAATTCTTCATTGGGAAATAAGTGTTATAATGGGCAATGCGAAATAAAAACAAGTTCATAAGTGTTTTTTTTTTTTTCTCCTAAACCAAATCTTTTTTCTTTTCTTTTTTTTTTTTTTTTTTATGAAGGTTTGTATTCTCCATGATTTGTACAGTCATTACAGGTAAAAACAAAACAAAACAAAAAGTAGGTGACTGTAATTTTTCAAGATGCCACTTGTATATTTCAATAAATATGTTCTTCACTAAATAGTTGAGAAAACATCTGTGAATATTGTCACTATGTAATCAACATACCAATAAACCATCTGAAAAGTAAAATCATTATGCCTTAATAAACATTGTGATGTATTATCTGTTTTAGCTTTTGTTTAAATGATAGGTGTGCTTTCTCATTTGTGAACTATGGATCATGCGGGAACAGTTAATACTTCTTTGTATAGGAATGTCAATCTACTATCTTTAAAGATATTTAATTTCGGCCAGGTGCAGTGACTCACGCCTGTAATCCCAGCACTTTGGGAGGTCGAGGCGGGTGGATCACGAGGTCAGGAGATTGAGACCACCCTGGCTAACATAGTGAAACCCCGTCTCTACTAAAAACACACAAAATTAGCCATGCAAGGTGGCTGGGCGCCTGTTGTCCTAGTCACTCGGGAGGCTGAGGCAGGAGAATGGCGTGAAGCCAGGAGGTGGAACTTGTAGTGAGCCGAGATCATGCCACTGCACTCCAGACTGGGCAACAGAGCAAGATTCTGCCAAAAATATATATATATATCATGTACCAGCAGCACTAGATTATATTGAATGTTACAGTAATAAGATTTCCAACATTATTCTAAAGATGAGCTGCAATTAAGCTGTTCACACTTCTGTAATTTGAAGTCTCCACTTTTTAGGTATGCCTCGAAGTAAATTGATGGCCAAAGTTATGTGGGGAAAGTTTGCATTATTTGTCTATAATTGCCAGTGTATCTCATAGCTTCTTAAGTTCAAATAATCTTCTAGAATACTCTGAAATTTATTTCCACTTTATTATAAAAATTTGAGGCTTCTTACAGCATATTTAATTAAGAGTAAAGATGAAGATCTAAGAGAAACTTGTAAACCAGCTTCAACTTCCCCAAAAATTGCTGCTCAATTTGATTTCTATGCTAATATTTATATTGTTGAACTTGTGTAATGACAATAGAGAACTTACATATCTCAACAGAAAAAGAAAAAATGCTTGAACTGATACTACAATAAAGAAATTTGTAATTTCCAATAAGCAAATATATTTTGGGACATAATTAGTCATCAAGTATTGCAAATTGAAATGAAACTAAACTAGCAGTTCAAAACTTTTAGAAAGGCTAACATTTAAAAAGCCAACAATGCCAACTTCTAATAACGGATAGTAAATAAGTTTTCAGACATTCTTAGAGGCAGTATAACATAACTTTGAAGACTGGTTGTCATTCACTTATAAAAATAAAGATGTAAGTGTCCTATGGCACTTTTGTTTAATAAAGAGGAATGACTTGTACGAGAATGTTGTAATCATTTAATACATAATAGTTAAAAACTGAGAACAATCCAAATATCCCTCAAAAGAAACAAAAAAAGCAAACATGGAAAGGAATAATATTCATCAAGGTGAAGATAGAAACTACTGATAGAAAAAACTACTCAAGCCCGGGCGCGGTGGCTCAAGCCTGTAATCCCAGCACTTTGGGAGGCCGAGACGGGCGGATCACGAGGTCAGGAGATCGAGACCATCCTGGCTAACACGGTGAAACCCCGTCTCTACTAAAAAAAACACAAAAAACTAGCCGGGCGAGGTGGCGGGCACCTGTAGTCCCAGCTACTTGGGAGGCTGAGGCAGGAGAATGGCGTAAACCCGGGAGGCGGAGCTTGCAGTGAGCTGAGACCCGGCCACTGCACTCCAGCCTGGGCGACAGATCGAGACTCCGTCTCAAAAAAAAAAAAAAAGGAAAAACTACTCAAGGAGAAAGGACTCAGGACAAGCAAGTTCCTACTTGAATTCCTATGATATTCTAAAACAGATAAAATGATCTATCATAACAAAAATCATAATAGTAGTTGGTTCTTGGGTTGGGCATTATCAGGAAAGGTACATGATAAAAATTTTTACATTTAATAGAGCCATTTTATGTCCTGATTAAGCATAGGTTGCACAGTGGTATGTATTTGCTGAATTCACAGTGGACATTTATAATCTGTGCATTTTACTGAATAATATTAAGCTTTACCTTTACAAATTTGGATAAACTATTCATATTCTTTTTGCAATTTGCTTCCTCTCTCCCAGTTGCAGAGTAGAATTGCTGAAACTCTCAAAATTGAGAGTTACATATTTAAATATATCTTTTACCAGTTTTAGTTTTTCTTACAGGGTTATTTCTAGTTTGGGAGGGGGTTTTGTTTTCTTTTTTTGACACAATCACAATGTGGCAATCAACATTCTCTCTCTCCATTTGTCTGTATACATGTATGTTTCCATATCTAGTTATAGATATCTGTATCTGTCTATCCATCCGTCTAACCACTTATCTATAATCAATTTTCTCCATAGCATATGTTCACAGAAATAGAACTTCTGAATCAAATAATAAGTATATTTAAGTTTTCAATTATTCAAAAATATTGTTCTCATTATCTCTTGTCTTCAAGTTTTAGAAGTTCTTTGCATATTATTAATATTTTATCAGTGAGTGTTCTTTTTACCAGGAACAGAAGCTAAATGTTCCAGTTATCTATTGTTGTGTATCAAACAAACACAAATCTTAGTGATTTAAAACAACTATTTTATTATTCTTCATAGCATTTGACTAGTCTCAGCTGACAGTTTGTTTGGTTTTGGTTTTTGTTTTGAGAATCTCTCTCATGCACTACGTGTTAGATGGCCACTGGGTTACAGTCATTTGAACACTCAACTGAGTTAAATATCCAAAATGAATTTGATTTCCTCACAGACAGGATTCTGATATAGTTGGGGGTGGGAGATTGCTGGGCATCTTTCTCTTTCTTTTTTCTTTCTTTCTTTTTGTTTTTTAGACATTCTGGCTGTGTCACCTACCCTGGAGTGCAGTGGCATAATCTCAGCTTACTGCATTCTCCGCCTTCTGGGTGCAAGCAATTCTCCTGCCTCAGCCTCTGAGCAGCTGGGATTATGGGCATGTGCCAACACACTCAGCTAATTTTCGTATTTTTAGTAGACAGGGTTTCACTATGTTGGCGAAGCTGGTCTTGAACTCCTTACCTCAAATGATCCCCCCCTCCTTGGCCTACCAAAGTGCTGGCATTATAGGCCTGAGTCACAGCTTCCAGCTCCCTTTCTTCCTCTCTCTCCACACAGCCACTCCATATGAATAGCTAAGGCTTTCTTACATCATGGTGGTCTCAGAGTTGTTAAACCCCTTGTGGGATAACTAACTTTCCTCAGAGCAAGTATTTCCAGAGTACAGGCAGAAGCTTCAAGACCTCTTGAAACCTAGCCATAGAAGCCACACAGCGTTACTCACACCACATTCTGTCAGTTACAAGTCATTTACAGTGTTAAAACAGAACCAGGGGAAGGAAATCAGATAGGGGCATGAACACTAGGAGAGATAGCATGTTTTCTAATATACGTATTTAAGATTATTTTTTGCAAGCATTTTCTCAATTTTATTCTTCATCCAACAAGGTTTTATATGTTCTATTTTCTGTATCATTGAGATCAAATATTTTCTAATTTCTGACACTCCAGATATTAATCTATCAACTTTAAATACTGATTAGCATGCAGTCAGCTTTCCAAGGTAATACTTCTGCAGTTTATTATATTTTTGCCGTGGTAAAACCGCTATTATTGGCTTTTTGACCCGCCACTGAGTTGCATAACCAGTACCATTTATTTTATGTTATTTTACATACATAAGTCCATTTCTGATATGAAACTCAGTATTCCTCCTTTTATAGGCTCAGCTACATGTAATGGAGATTCAATGCCTCCATTACATAAAATAAAAGTTCACTTCTTTTTCTAGTTAAAAAAAAAAAAAAAACTATCTGGAACTAGATAGTCTGTTGCTGCTATGCAGACTCTGTTTCACTGGGTTGCCAGGGAATCCTCAACTTCACTTGCACCAAACTTCAGTTAATGCCATTACAGGTACTGAGAAGGAGATAATCCAATATATCCACACCCTATACAATGGTTTAAGAAAATGGAGAAGGAGGGTTGCCCTTTTCTTTTAAGATCACTAAAAAGTATCTGCCCCAAAATTTGCAACTACAATTCTAAAACATTATTATCTTATTTTGTTTATCACATTACCTCTAGCAGAAACTAGGGATTGTATTCTTAATTCTGGGTCATCACATGCCTACAAAAAATACTGATAAATTCTGAAGAAAGGTAGATGTATGTCGATCTAGCAATTTTTACTGCTGTGGATTATAGAGCTGTAGAGATTATTAAACATTATCTATTTGTGTTTTGTATTTCCCTGCATTTAGCATGTATTTTTTAATTTAAAAAGTAAAATTAAATTTAATCCATATATTTAAAAGTTATTTGTCGTGATTTTTTAGTTTAAATATAGCAAATATAATTGGTTACATTTGTCATAAATGCTTTTCTGGTCAGGACAGTAATAAATAGTGTTTAAATAAACAGATATTTAGTCAAATAACCTGACTAAAATTCCAAATAGAGTTCACATTAATATTTCCAATAATTTTTTACATTTTTTCTAACAAGGATTACCCAAATACCTATTTGCATAACTTATTAAGAATGTAATATTTTCTGGCCAAGTGTGGTAGCTCATGCCTGTAATCCCAGCACTTTGGGAGGCTGAGGCGAGCAGATTACCTGAGGTCAGGAGTTTGAGACTAGACTGGCCAACATAGTGAAACCCCGTCTCTACTAATAATACAAAAATTAGCCAGGCATGGTGGTGCATGCCTGTAATTTGAGCTACTCGGGAAGTTGGGGCAGGAGAATCACATGAACTCAAGAAGGGGAGGTTGCAGTGAGCCAAGATCGCACCATTGCACTCTACCCTGGGCAACAAGAGCAAAATTCTGTTTCAAAAATACAAAATAAAAAACAAATGTAATATTTTCTTTAACATAATAGGAAACAGCAAAAATCTATCATTTTGATATGTCAATGAAGATGATAAGAGCATATGATCCAGAAATCCCAGTTTGGGGCAAATATCCAAAGGAATTGAAATCAGGATCTTGAAGAGGCATTTGCACTCTCTTATTCCTTGCTGCATTACTTGCAATAACAAAAACTTAGAAACAACCTAAATGCCCATTAATGGATGAGTGGATGAAGAAAATGTGGGATATACATACAATGCAATGTTATTTGCAAGGAAATTCCTGTCATTTGTGGCAACATGGGTGAACCTAGATGATATCATTCTGAGTGAAATAAGCCAGACACAGAAAGAAAGATACTGCATGATCTTACTTATATTTGGAATATAAAACAGTCAAATTCATAGAAGTAGAGAGTAGAATGGTGGTGGTCAGAGGATAGGGTAAGAGAGAAATGAGGAGGTAACTGTAACAGGGTGCAAAGTTTCAGTTATACAAGATAGACAAACTCTAGAGGTCTACTATACAACATTGTGCCTATAGCCAACAGTATTATATTGTATATTTAACATTTGCTAAATGGGTAGATCTTATTTTAGTTGCTTTTTACCACACATACTTGCACACACATGCACACAAATGCACACACATACACACAAAAATAATAATAATAATAGAAAATGGAGTGGGAGAAAAACTTTGGGAGAAAATGAATGCATTCATGGTCTTGATGATGGTGATGATTTCACAGATATATGCATGTCCTCAAACTAGTCAAGATGTATATATTAAGTAGGAATGGCTTTTTATATGTCAATTATACTCCAACAAAGTAGTTTAAAAATAAAAATAAAATATTTTTTCTTGCTAAAGTGTTTATAATAATTTAACATATTATTTTAAATACTTTTGTATATCTCTATACATATATGTAAAAACAAATCTATATCCAACATCTCTATATCCATTTATCTCTCCATCTATCATCTATCTATTCATATTTGTTTTGGAGTATACTATATGAAGCAATATCATGAAATGTGGAATGATTTATTGAAACTTATACCATTCTGTATTAAACTATACCAAGTTCTGTATACACATGCTTAAAAGCCATCATATATATGTTTTAAGATATTTCTTCGGCCAGGCGCGGTGGCTCAAGCTTGTAATCCTAGCACTTTGGGAGGCCGAGACAGACGGATCACAAGGTCAGGAGATCGAGACCATCCTGGCTAACCTGGTGAAACCCCGTCTCTACTAAAAAATACAAAAAACTAGCCGGGCGAGGTGGCGGGCGCCTGTAGTCCCCGTTACTCGGGAGGCTGAGGCAGGAGAATGGCGTGAACCCGGGAGGCGGAGCTTGCAGTGAGCTGAGATCCGGCCACTGCACTCCAGCCTGGGTGACAGAGCGAGACTTTGTCTCAAAAAAAAAAAAATAGATATTTCTTCTTTTAAGCACTATTTAAGAGACTATTTTTGTTCATTTTGCATTGCTATAAAGGAGTACCTGAGACTCAGCAATTTATAAAGGAAAGAAAGGTTTATTTGGCTCATGATTCTGCAGGCTGTACAAGAATGGTTTCAGCATCTGTTCTACTCCAGGTGAGTCTTCAAGAAGTTTATAATCATGGCAGATGGCAAAAGGGGAGAGCCAGCATATCACATGGTGAGAAGACACAAGAGAGAGAGAAGGTACCAGGATCTTTTAAACAACCAGATCTTACTTGAACTCATAGAGTGAGAACTCACTTATTACTACGAGAAGAACATCAAGCCATTATGAGGGATCCGCCCTTATGACCCAAACGCCTTCCACTAGTATTTATAAGGCATTACTCTGTGTTCCATGGTCATTAGGAAGAACTGTAAGATATTTTCTCTCTATCATTATTTTTGCCCTAGATTGTCCTCTGTTTTTGTTCCACATGCCCAACAGCAGCGGAGAATACAGCAGTGAGGTTGTTCTCAAGGTAACCAGGTTTATATTTTACCTGATTTTTCTGCTTTCTCAAGTTTCCTTCTCCAGATTATGTATTTGAACATACAAGATTTTTTCATGCTGAAATATAATTTGGCTTTAAAAAAAGCAGAAATGAGAGAAAAATAATACTGCACTGATGTACGAGAAATTGATGAAATGCTTTTTATTTTCCCTGAAAGTTTCCTGGTTCTCAGATCCAGGTGCTTTTCCTGCCCTTGGGTTGCATGGCATCTCTATCAAGATAACAAACACTATCTTTATATAAGCCAATTTGACAAGACATCTAAACTTGTAACTAAAGTCTTCAGTATGGCTAGAACAAAATAAATTTGCTCTGTATTAGGGTCATCAATTATGTCGTGCAGGAAATTTACAAAGATAAAACAGTTAATCACTGTAAGGTCATTGGGGATTTTCCTCTCTGGATATCCTTACAAATCTACATAAGTCACCTGTTGTGAAACAGAACTCTGATTATGGTGCCGGGATCAAGCTTAGTATCAGAATCCCTAATGCAAAAGATTAAATCCAATCTGAGTGTGAAACTGAGGATAAATTGTCTTTCTGTAAAACACCAAAATTGTAGACAGAGGTAAGATTTATTTAGCTCATCTGTCACAGACTCTTGTTTTTACCCTGGTCAGGGCTTGTTGAAGAACCAAAAAAGTCTAAAAAGTATAAGCATTCGAATTAAATAATAAACCATAGGTACTCTGGTAAGATCGTCAATAAAAATCCAAGTACTGACTAGAAAGTAAAATGAGGTAGCAGGAACTGTTTTTCCATTAGGTGGGAGCATGCCCTGTCTAATAGCGTTAACAGTGATACATGTCTCCTGGTGATAGAATTTAATGGCTTAAGAGAACAGTTTAAGCTGTTAGAAGCAACCAGCCCACATCTTGAATGCTTTGCTGCCTAGAAATTCCTTCCACCAGATACCTTAAGTCATCACTCTCAAGTTCAAAGTTCCACAGATCCCTAGGACATGGACAGATGCAGCTAAGTTATTTGCTAAGACATAGCAAAACTGACCTTTACTCCAGGTCCCAATAAGTTCCTCATTTCCATCTGAGACCTCAACAGCCTAGACTTCATTGCCCCTATCACTATCAGCATTTTGGTCACAACCATTTAACCATTTAACCAGTCTGTAAGAAATTCCAAACTTTCCTTCATCTTCCTGTCTTCTTCTGAGCTCTCAGCACTATTACAAACTCCACCTGTTACCTAATTCCAAAGCTGCTTCCACATTTTCAGGCATCTTTATAGCAATGTATCACTCCTCAGTACCAATTTTCTATATTAGTCATTTCTGGCATTGCTATAAAGAAATACTAGAGACTGGGTTATTTATTTATTTAGGAGTCTCGGTCAGTTGCCTAGGCTGGAGTGCAGTGGCACGATCTCAGCTCACTGCAAGCTCCACCTCCTGGGTTCACAGTAGCTGGGACGACAGGCGCCCGCCACTATGCCTGGCTAATTTTTTTGTATTTTTAGTAGAGACTGGATTTCATTTTGTTAGTCAGGATGGTCTCGGTCTCCTGACCTCGTGATCCACCCATCTCGGCCTCCCAAAGTGCTGGGATTACAGGAGTGAACCACCGAGCCTGGCCGAGACTGGGTAATTTATAAAGGAAAGAAGTTTAATTGGCTGGTGGTTCTGCAGGCTGTACAGAAATCATGATGCTGGCATCTGCTGCATTTCTAGGGAGGCCTCAGTAAACTTACAATCATAGTGGAAGGCAAAGGGGGAGCAGGCATGTCATATGGCCAGAGCAGGAGCAAGAGAGGAAGGGAGGCTACCACAGTACACACTTTTAAACAACAAGATCTCAAGAGAATTCACTCACTGTCTGGAGGACAGCACCAAAGGGATGGTGCTAAATTATTAATAGGAAATCTGCCCCCATGATTCAATCACTTCCCACCAGGCCCCACCTCTGACACTGGGGATTGCATTTCAACATGAGATTTGGGTGAAGATACTCAACCAAATTATATCATTGAGGTAATGATAGTAGTCTAAATTATAGATACGAAAAATATAACGGTTGTTCCCAAGACATGGGGAGTGGCAGACATTGGGAATTATTTTATTAATGACGATAGAGTTTCAGCTTTGCAAGATCAAAATATTTATGGAGATATATGGTAATTGGATATTACAAATATATTTAATACAACTGGGTTGTACACTTAATAATAATGAGAGTGGTAAATTTATATTACAACAACAAAATACAAAGAAAAAATATACCTGATGATATTTTAGATTTTACATCTATGCATATTATATGTGAAATTTTTAGCCCTATACCTAGTACCTTTTCAGTAACTAGTAAAATTAGTATATATAATTATTATAGAAAAGTGCTATGAATTCTTATTTTATTTGGAGTCCACTCAGAGTCTTTAAATTCCACAAAAGATGCCAGAAGCATATTTGTTACATAGAGAATAGAACAAACTTTACCCGACTTAGATTACTTTTATGAACACCTTGATTCTAGCTACATGGCAGACATTCAGTTTTGTTATTTAAATTCAAAATTTAGTTAAGTAACACTGGTAATCACGTAGCTGAGGGAATGAAGGGCTGGTGGGTAAAAATAAGACACTAAAAGTATTTCAAATCATGCAGAAATCACATATTCAATTAGAATATACTGTGACTGCAAGTATGTAGCAAAAAATGTTGAAATCACATATATATGTGACTACATGTGTGATTCTACATTTGTATAATACCAAATAAGTCGACTTTGTCTCTGGTTCCCTGGAGGTAACTTCAAAATCCTTGAAGATTCTCTAATGATATGAGTGTTATTCACAGTAGGCCCCTTAGACCAAATCTGAGATTAAAGTAATGAGATGACTAAGGATGGGTCACACAAGAAATAATAATGATAAGATTCGAAGTTTCAAGCTTTTGAGCCAGATGATATCAGCCCTACTTCTGAGAAAGAAAGGAGGGATATTTTGTTCAATAATGTGGCCAATGATTCAATTAATCATGGCTAAGTATTGAAACTCTAAGTATATAAAATCTTTGAACAACAAGACTCCAGTGAGCTTCCTGATACACATGAATGTTACAGGAGGATGACACATCCTGAGGACAAGAAACTCCACATTTGGTATCTTGCAAGACTTCACCCTCTGAGTCCCATATTTGGCTTGTTCTGACATGGATCATTTTCAAGAAAATTGTAATCATAAGTGCAATGCTTTCTGAGTTCTGTTAGCTGTTCTAGTAACTTATCAAACCTGAGGTGATAGTGGGCATGCCAAATTTCTAAATAGTTGGTCAGAAGTGGTGCTTGCAGCTGTCATCTGAAATAAGGATAACCAGTCTTATGGAACTCTGCCCTTAACCTGAGAAATTTGCGCCAACTCCAAGTAGTTACTGCACATACTGCATTGCAAACACTGAAAAAATGTTCCTAAGTGTAAGTATCTCAGAGATATGTCAGAAAATACAATATAATTTTTTTAATTTTCCATTTTTTAATTTTTCATGAAATAAGTAACCATAATAACTTTTCAAAGGCAATATTTCACAGATAGCAAAATTATATAATTTAAATTACACACACAGTATTATCAAAACTTGAGATTTGTTGAAATATGTTTCTCTGATTCTCCTGAGAATAACTGCAGGACCAGAAACTATCTATAGCAGTATTTTGAAATAAAGTAAAAATTAGTGAGTTTTTTCAGAATAAGTTTTTAGAAATATGTAAAATAAAGTGTACATCACTTTAGTGTCAACGCTAAAGTATTGACAGCCAAGGTAGCAAGTAAACTGCTAGTGTGTCTGAGAATTCCTAACATTATAACCCAGTTAAAATTTAACATTAACAATAAATATGCTAAATGCTATCAATATGAATACTTGCGTTTTAATCAATACAAGATTTAGAAATTTGATTTGAAATTGTTTCATTTGGGAGGAAAGACAGTTTTAGACAGTCCATATTTTAATACATAAAATATAAAATTTTATTCTCATTTTTAAATCTTTTTCATCTCAATATTCTGTAACATGTTTTTCTTCTTAAGTAAAAAATGTCCTTTCCTTAATGAAACTAAAGGTTATTTCTTAGATGTCTATATATCTATCCCAGATGTTCAACAATTGGCAGGAGATTCTTGTCATGTAGAAATGAATGTTAAATTTGATGACAGTATTATTATTTATAAATTCAAATAAAAGCTGAATGCAAAGTATTATATGAATAATTGGTACTAAGTAATAATAACAAATTTTATTAAAATGATAAAAAAGAGCTATTAAGTGTGAGAACATTCATAGGGTCTTACAATATTTATGGAGATTAACATTGCTAATTTTTCTGTTTTTTTTTTAGGTTAAATATATATCTAGTTTTATTTGGATTCATTGAGTTAAAAATTATAAATTGAGAGACATGGCAATGTAGGAATGATAATTACTACCTAGAATCTAGATAGCTAATAAATTTATGTGATCTGTAGATTTTTTTTTATTATACTTTAAGTTCTAGGGTATATGTTCACAATGTGCAGGTTTGTTACATATGTATACTTGTGCCATGTTGGTGCGCTGCACCCACCAACTCGTCAGTACCCATCAACTCATCATCTACATCAGGTATAACTCCCAATGCCATCCCTCCCCCCTCCCGCTTCCCCATAATAGGCCCCGGTGTGTGATGTTCCCCTTCCAGAGTCCAAGTGATCTCATTGTTTAATTCCCACCAATGAGTGAGAACATGCGGTGTTTGGTTTTCTGTTCTTGTGATAGTTTGCTAAGAATGATGGTTTCCAGCTGCATCCATGTCCCTACAAAGGACGCAAACTCATCCTTTTTTATGGCTGCATAATATTCCATGGTGTATATGTGCCACATTTTCTTAATCCAGTCTGTCACAGATGGACATTTGGGTTGATTCCAAGTCTTTGCTATTGTGAATAGTGCCGCAATAAACATACGTGTGCATGTGTCTTTATAGCAGCATGATTTATAATCCTTTATATAAAAAAGATAAATCACTGTATTAATGTTTAATAGTAAATTATTTTATGAGAACAAATATTAGTTTTTTGTAAGAATACATAAGCAAACATAAAAAATGAAATAGTATGTGTAAAAAATCTAGAAAACATAAATTATGAATTAAATGAACAAAAGGAAAATTGATTGAAGGTCATCATTGTGGCTTGACCAAATAAAGTAGAGAATCCAGCTCAAATGCTCTTATTCCACTCCCAGGTATCTTGGCAGCATTTAAGAAACATAAAATAGATAAAATGAGACTTACCGCTTGAGGAAGCTTTAGGATATTGGTGGGCTCTTGCTTACTCTACCGATGCAGGTCAGTTCTAGGTTAATTAAAAATTCCATGTCAGTTATAAATCTTAGAGTTCTATATCCACATGGCCTTTCCCCATCTATATCTTGTCATCACTGCTTGGAAAGGACAATTGCGTGAGAATTTTAGAAACTTACTTTGCTGACTCTCTGCATGAGCTAAACTCAAAGTATTCTTTTGCTTCATTTGCTCTTCTTTGTCCTCTTTTATTGAAGAGGACAACAGTAGAGCAAATAATAGGTGCCAAATGGGTTTCAGAATTCAAAAATTTGGAGAATGTAGTAAGACAATGCATGTAAATTCTGCATTACATAACATTTCTGGCAGAGTCAGGGGCAGCATCCTGTAATCAAATCTATTGATAGTTTTTAGTAAAATATATGAACATTTATGCAAACTAGGATAAATAAAGACAGACTATGAATAACTTTATGTTTTTTCAAGGCTGACTTTGTCTCTAAATGAGTTTTGCCAAACTTTTATTTTTTATATGTTTTGGATTTCAGAATTTTGGTGAAATTATTATGTAATTGTACATCTTAAATTTATCTTATTATTATTTATTTTTTATAATTACTCCATGAGTGAAGTTTTGTTGTTGTTGTTGTTTGTTTGTTTGTTTGAGACAAAATCTCTCTCTGTTGCCCAGGCTGGAGTGCAGTGACGCGATCTCGGCTCACTGCAAGCTCCGCCTCCCAGGTTCGCGCCATTCTCGCGCCTCAGTCTCCTGAGTAGCTGGGATGACAGGCGCCAGAAACCACGCTCAACTAATTTTGGTTTTGTATTTTTAGTAGAATCGAAGTTTCACCATGTTAGCCAGGATGGTCTCGATCTGCTGATCTTGTGATCTGCCCACCTTGGCCTCCCAAAGTGCTGGGATTACAGGAGTGAGCCACCGCACCCGGCCAAGTGAAGTTTTACTATCACTTGTTGAGAAATTTACGGGCTTACCTAGAGTCATACAGCTACTAAATTGTCATATTAAGACAATTTAGCTTTAGCTAAATGGGGAGGAAGGTAAAGAGTTTAAATGAGGCTGAAAATTATTACAAGGTGTGTGCGTGCATTGATCTAATATATGGGTATGTTTGAATATGTTTGCTTTATTCTGGAAGGTTGTATATCCTTATGGAGAGTCTAGATTTTAGGAAACAAATATTCTAGACACTGTTCTAGGTAAAATAGTCTGGTTACAAGCATACACTAGAAGTTAATCAACACCCTCAAATCAAAGTTCACTAGTAACATATCTCTAATAGATTATAGTTGAGCATATTGACTCTTCACAATGAAGAAGAATGTGCAACATCGAAAGTCTGGGGGGGGTATCATTGAGAGGATATTTGAAATTACTTGTAGGATTTAAACTTACTTTAGATCATTTGAGGAAGGGTTCAAAAAAGCAGCCCTTTTATTGTGTTCAATGCTAGTGGGATAAGGGAATAATTCTGATTGATTCCCGATTACACCTTACCTAAATAGCTGGTAGAATGAAACTAAGCTAAAGCTACAGTAGGTGAAAGGGCTGCAGTCACTCATGTTAGCCAGGATAGGGAAAAGGTTTTTTTTTGTTTTTTTTGTTGTTGTTGTTTGTTTTGTTTTTTGCTTGTTTTTTGAACAATGTTCTTGCTTCTCTGAGTTCAGGCATTATTACAGAGTGCTTTTCTTTTTTTCTTAATCTGCCATGGTCACAAAGTTGCCTTCTCTGAGTTAGCGTTCAGCAAAAATGTTTATATTCAAATAACACCAAGAGCTAGCTGTAAGTATAGCTCTTAGCAGCAAGGCTTAACTGATAGTACCAAGCCATTTTGGCTATCAGGGGCTGCTGTTCTATTCCTCAAACTAAAGGAAGATAGCTAGAGTTTAAAAGGATAGCATGATTTTGAGGGGAAGCAAGTGGAATCTACTATCAGCAAAGACTTAGAAATAAGTGTACCTGCTTGGTGCTATTGAGAAATGAGAGCACATGCTTGGTGCTATTGAGAGTCTACTTAAGACTCAATAGCACCTGAAGAGTTACTTCAAAGTTAGTATAAGCTATTCTATTGATTTTGATGTCAAGAAATATACTATACTGTCCAAGTGCTAGGATGGCACTTTATGGATAAAGAAATATGGGAACACATGTTAATTTTATTTTATTTTGTAAGCGTTCTTCATAAAAGATTACACTTACACTATTTTCATTAAAACAAATTTTACTGCATATTTAAAGTAGAAAACATGATGTTATGGGATACATATAGATAGTAAAAAGATTATTATAGTGAAGCAAATTAATACATTCATCATACCACATAGTTATTCATGGTTTTTTGTGCGGCAAGAGCAGATTATTAGAAGTCTACTCATTTAGTATGAATACCAAATACAGTACAATTTTATTACCTACTGTCCTAATGTTGCAGATGTCATTATAGAAAACCGTATGGAGATTTCTAAAAAAATGAAAAACAGAACTACTATATGACCTAGAAATCCCTCTGTTGAGCATGCGCTTAAAGGTAATGCTATTGATGGCAGCAGGAGCCAGTCTGGAGCGGCCACTAAGTAGACACTGACTGCAGTTGGGAAGGCACGACAGGGGCTATGCATTCCATGGAGCCCGCAGGAGCCAGGAGCAAGCAGTTGCCCTGCCCCCTTCCAAGTTGGGGGGGGCAGGAACCCCACTCTTCCAGGCACACCTGCAGCCACCCAGTCAGACCCAGGAGGCCCCCCTGCCCCTGCAGACTCAGAAGTGCCTCCTCCTGCTGCCTGACCTCCCACCGCTGCAGGTGCCTGCTTGGATTTCAGAGCAAAACTGTGGAGCCCAGGCATTGTCATGACCAGGCCAGGTGTGTGTGCACTCAGTGCCATGCTGACACTCCAGCCCCCTGCTGCCTCTGCCTCCTTTGGACTTTGGGCGTCGATGAGCACAGGAGGGAGGCCAAGGTGGGTGGGCTGAGGTCAGCTTAGCAAAAGCCCACAGGCACTCCTCAACATGAACAACCTGGGAGTCGTGGATGGCATATATATGGCAGCAGGAGGCAGACAGTCTCCTGGGCAGAAAGGAGTGGGTCCCTGGTGAAGCCCTACCTTCAAGCCAGGGATGGCCTGAAGCCAGAGGGCCAGGCTGTCAGTTCTGAGTAGAGTTCCCCAACAAGAGTGAGAACTTATGGTGCTTTTTCTGGGCCCATACATGGCCACCCATGAACCAATCAACATGCACTCCCTTCCTTCTCATCCCATAAAAACAGAGGACTCAGCCAGACTTGGGCAGGCATCTGGTCTAACTGCCTGTGGATAGGAGCTACCCACTCTGAGTCTCCTCTCAGCTGACAGCAGCACAGACCCAGGATGACTTGCCTGCAGATAATAGCTACACACTCCAAGTCTCCTCTCCTCTGAGGAATGCACACTCATTGGGATGACCTGCCTGCATATAGGAGCTACCCACTCTGGGCATCCTCTCTGCTGAGAGCGGCACTCATCAGGATAACCTGCCTGCTGAAAGGAGCTACCCACTTCAGGTCTCCCGAGAACTGTACTGTTACTCAATAAAGTACCTCTCTGCCTTGCTCACCCTCCAGTTGTCCACATACCTCATTCTTCCTGGACAAGGGACAAGAACTTGGGACACACCAAATCGTGAGACTGAAAGAACCGTAACACAAACAGGGCTGAAACACACTTCCCACTAGCCACATTACGGGTGACAAGAAGGAGAAAAGAGCTGTGGCCCTTTGGGGAGCCCAGACATAGGGACTCCCCAAGCCACATGTGTGACATCCTCTTTGATGTTCTGTGGTTTCTGGCATCTGCAAGCTTCCAGGCACCACCACATGCCTCTCATCCAGACATGGGTACCCAGAGTGGGAGCCAATTGTGGTGCATCAGACTCAGCAACAGGCTTGCACAGACTCCGCGCTTCTGTTAGAATGTAGATCTGCCCACCCCACCAGAAGTAAAAGCAACACCCTTCACTCACTTGCTCATGGACTCCTTGCCTCTCTGCACCTGGCTTCCCCTTGGCAGGCTTGGTGTCCAGGCTGGTAGTGCTAGCTAAGCACAGCCTGCCAGGCCCAGTCAGTGGAACAAAACTTGGACAAAGGTGTCACTGGCCATAGAAGTTTAGAGCTGGAAAACCAACTTCCTAAGGATCCTGTGACAATATTACTATGTCATGTGACATACCTATACTTTTATTTTCATTGTAGCATTATTCATAGTATCTGAGATATGGAACCAACCAAACACTGTGTAACAGTTTTTTATCTCTGTCGTACGTCTCTCTGTAGTATAGAGTAAAGAAGTACATGCTAATGGGTAATAATGAGTTTTGTCATCAAGTTTTCTGAGTTCAGATTAGGACTCCTCAATGTACTATCTCCATAATCTGCTAATATAGCAAATTTAATTTTATGCCTACATCATGTCATCTATAATATGGTAAAAAAAAAATAGTAACCATTTCATAGGGTTGATTTCAGGAATAATACAGTACTTAGAATTTATTAATTAATATCTGTTTATATTATTATCTCTGTAATTATTTTCACATTTAAAAATTTTAAAAATCCAATAGCCATTATCCATTTTAACTTATATTTCAAAATAAAGAATCATAGAGAAAAAAGTCTTTGAATCAAATACCAAGTATGATGGCCAAAACTAAAACATTAACATGAGCCTCCAACAAAATCAAATGATCCTCACACAAGTTTCCCCACTATGAAAAATGACAAGTAGGGCCTTGACCTCCTTACAGAGACAGCCCTGTTAGATTCCTAACTCTATTTACAGAGAAGAGAGGCTGGGTTGTATCCTAGTGAAGGAGTTTTTTATCACCTTTCACCTCAAAGAGAACTGAAACTTCGGGTTTTAAAAATCACAGCCAGTCACTTTCTATATTTTGTCTCTAAACTGGAGAAACTGTGTGAATGTGGGACAGAAGTGTTATCAGTTTACTTTTGGACACAAAAGTTTGTAACTGAAATCATCACTCAAAATTATATTCAATTAAAGTGTGTGACTTTAGAACATAATATTCAAACTGACAATCATATCTAAATATCACAAATAAAAACCATGGGAATATTCCCAAAAGTGTCTGGGGAAATAGCAGACAATTTATGACAATCAGGTAAGTAACTCGATCACCAAAGCATCAAAAAGCATGTAATGATTGTGGAGGAGAAGGAAAACACAAATGATATAGTGTTTTGGCAAAGGAGAAACTAGACTGTTTTCCATCAATACGCTGAATTGATAAAATGGTTTTCAGATAAAGTTTCGTAAGAATTTCAGAAATAAATTTCAGATAAATGAAAACTATATTTTTTTTAATAAAAGGAAAAGAAGGTTCAGGAAAATCATACTAGTAAGAGCAAAAACCGAGCTTCAGGCATGGATACATTCTTTAACAGTGTGAATTATTCTGCATACTTATTCAGGGACATATCTGAAATAGTCTGTTTTCCTGATTGAATGGCCTCAGAGTCACTGAGTTTCCAAGCTTATTGGTTGCAATCTTTTCCTTTTTCTGTGAAGGTCATTGTGAAAAACTGTCTTAAATATACTGCATACAAATCTTACCCCTTGTACAAATGTGTAGCATATGCCCAGTTTTTGTTCTCATCACAGCATATTCCTCAATTTAAAACAGACCAAAATACACAAATATAATACCTAAATATATCTGGCTTTTATTTCTGTACAATACTCAAATCCTAGTCAGTTACAAAGACCCGAGCTTGTGAATTTCCTGCAGTTCTTTCCTCCTAAGCTTGCTTTTACTCCTGTGCTTTTTGATCAGTAAATTACACTTACTGTCCTCCCATTGCTCCATTCAGAAACAAAGATGTCATTCTTTAAAAGGACAGTTATAAGTGACTCTGTTAAAATTTTAACTCTTGTAATGTCATTCCCCTTCTCAATACTGTCAAATAAATTATTATCTCACTTAAATTCCAAATTTCTTAGTTTCACTAACAGGGCCCTATATGCCCTGGCTCTAGGCTGCTCTCTGTGTTCATCTCTCACCACCCTCCAAGTCATTCTTTCCACTCATAACTACACTGACCTTCCATTTCTTAAACACACCCCAAGCCTTTGCATTTTCTCTTTCCTTGTCAGCCACATGGCTTGCTTCCTCACTTAAAAACAGAATACAGTTTATAGAAAGGCCTTTATTCGCCTTATTTCAAAGCGTGCCTCCATAATGCTATCTACCTACTTTGCATCATTTCTATTCAACTTGCAAGGATTTAAAAGCGGATGTATAAATTTCCGTCTTCTTACTTTGTGTGGGAGCTCATGAAAGGGTTTATTGATGAAGTTGCCTGATAAATATTTAACAACTATTTCTGAAACAAGGCAAAAAGAAAATCTTGATAGCATTTGCTGATTTCATGACTTCTAGTGGTATATCAAAATTATGTCACTGAGCGTGAAGTTGGGAAGAGATACCAACAATAGGTCTGCCAGTTAGTACAGGTCGGATCCAGTCCAAAATGAAACCGTAACATCAAAGTAGCTTGAAATGTTGGAACAACTAACTCATAACTTACAGCTTCTGTAGAAAGCCTGTAGTGGTGTTTGTTGGAGCAAGAAATAAACTACTATCTCTACGCCACTGCAACATAGATGTTCTTGCTATTGTAAAATAAACTAGCTTATCTCGATGTATACAAATATGTTTCAGGGCTGGAGGCATCAACCTGGCTCCAAGATTTCTAGTAGTGATGCAAATGGCATTTTTATATAATTCACAGGCATTATGATAAAAATATACAGATTGCTTAGGAGAACAATTTCTATATATGGTAAGAAAATTAGTAGAAATTCTCCTGAAAATCTTCAATTAAGTGGACAATATATAATATAATAAAATAATAATAACCATTATTTGTTGCTAACTGTTTTCTGTAAGGTATTCTAAGTACTTTATGGGCTTATCTCAACTTTTTCATTCAACAAACCTTAGAGGAATGTGCTTTATTACCTATAATTACTGCTATTAAAAATCAGTTTTAGTGTTAAGAATTTTACTCATGCTCAAGCAGCTAGTAAGGGGTTATCAACTTTTAAATTTTGTTTTCTTTTTTAAATGTCTTCGTTTTGCTATAGAAAATGGAAAACAAAATGTATATGACTTCTCTCTTTCAGCAAAGAAGTTATAAAATGAGAATTTTTCATTCCCTAAAATCTGGATTCAGAATTAATTAAAATATAAATCAAGGCACTTGGAATTAACCTATGTTGTTATTCAGATTCTTTGCTATAAATCATTTTTTCCTGATAAGAGAAGCAAAGAATACCAAATATTTACCACCTAGATTGTTAAATAATGAACCTACCTGCTAACTAATCAGAATAGACAAAAAATTAAAATCATTTCATTATTATATATGTAGCAATTTCTTTCAGTTGCTTTTGTGCAACTGCTCAAAAACGTATTTTTAGCTCAAAAACATATTTTACATCTGCAGAAACATCAGAAATCTATTCCTCAAACTTAAACATAAGAGAATTACTTCAATAAAAATGTTTTTAGAGGAAATAGTATTATTTCATATATGTTACACTTACGTTGTATATTACCATACAATTTTTGTCTCCGTTTTTTTTTCTCCAAAATGCTGCTAAGGAAAAAAGAGAAAAAAGTAGTTTTTCTTCATTGTCTACTCTGATGTATTATCTCTTTGGGCAAAAATTGAATGACATAAATTATTTAAAGAAATAAAAATATGTGAAAGTGCTTTTGATCTATTTACAAATAAACATTTAATCAAAGCCTTAAATGTAACAATAAATAGGAAGAATTTAAATATCAATTTCTTATTCCAGAGCCCATGGTCTTAATCACCAAAAATTGCTTTATGTTTTTGTGTCTCTAAATGTTTTCATAAATGTCAAAGTTTGACCAATCTGGACGGTTTCTGTTATCTTCAGTAAAACTAAAAACTGAAAGTGATCATCACAACTCTTTATTTTATTTTATTATTTTTTAATTTTTTGAGATGGAGTCTCGCTCTGTTGTCCAGGCTGGAGTGCAGTGGTGCCATCTCGGCTCACTGTAAGCTCTGTCCCCTGGGTTCATGCCATTCTCCTGCCTCAGCCTCCCAATCATCACAACTCTTGATCTTCCATCCAATTGGCATAGGAGTAAAAGTTATAGTACCTATTTTTAATAATAAGGCATATGGGTTTATTGCACATTTCCCCTTTAAATTATGCTACTATATAATAATTATACGAAACACAAGAGAGAAAGTTATATACAGCAAAAGTCTTTAGAGGACTAATTTTCAAAGTGCTTAGGAAAGAGCCCATATTAAAATAATTACTTTAAATGCAAATAACAAATAATTAGATTTAATGTTCACCAGGGAAAGATTATACTCAAAAATGATATGGGTTGATTAAATTTTATCCACAAAAAAAGCTATAAAGAAAATGTGATGATTAATTTATTAGGAAAAAGCACTGTTTATATAATATAGGAAAATTAATATGTTAATTTTTAAAGCATTAGCTCACATGAATAGACAGTGTACAAACTGTACTGGAGAAACTTTCTGTAAATAAGGGAGCAAGGTTTCATATATGGTTAGTCTTCAGTAACACTGATTAACTACAATGGCTAGAGAACAAATCTTACTATAATTTTTTAAAAATGTTTTATTTATCTAGATTATTCTCATTATTATATCATTTTAGTATTTATTGATATATAATTGACATTTCATAAACTATACTTATTAAAATGTACAATCTGCCAATTTTCACCATATTTATCTGTAAAACCATCACCAGTCAAGATAATAAATATACTTATCACTCCCAAAATTTTACTCATGCCCCATTTTAATCCCTTCCTCTTACCCCTTACTCTCATTTCTGGATTGTCACTGATTTGTTTTCTGTCACTATAGATTACTTTGCATTCTCTATGCTTTAATATATATGAGACAATGTAATACATATTATATTTTTCTGGCTTCTCTTCCTCAGCATAATTATTTCTAGATTTGTGTACATTGTTGCTGCTATCAGTAGCTCATTCCTTTTAATAGATAATATTTTTTCAATTTCTCACTATAAACAATTTGTTTAATTATTCATTCTTGATGGGTGTTTGAGTCATTTATAGTTTTCAGTTATTACACATAAAGTTGCTATGGGCATTCACATCTTTGTAGTTTTATTTGAGGATGGGGGTAAATACTGATGAGTGTAATGGCTAGATTATATGATTATATATATATATATTATATATATATATGTTTATATATATATATATGTGTGTGTGTGTATATATGTTTAACTTTTAAAGAAATTGCCAAACTGTTAACCAAAGCAGTTGTAATGTTTTATATTCTCTGAAAAGTAAATGAGAGCTACAACTTGTTCAGCATGTGGTCTAGTCAGTTGTTTTGCCTCTTTCTCCTTCACTTTTACTCTCCTCTTCTCCTCTGGAATGGTACAAAGAAATAAATGTTAAACTGGTCTGACAACATCACTTACCAACTATGATAATATGGACAAATCTCAGGTTCTTCATTCATTCAATGGAACTTATAATGACTGCATAGAAAGGTTATCTTTTATCTATTAAATTGCCTTTTCACTTTGTTGAAATTGAACTGTCCATATATGTGTTGGTTTGTCTGTTCAATTAATTCATTTGCCTATAGTTATTCAGTACCACACATCTTGATTACTGTATCTTTAGAAGTCTTGAAATCAGGGATTAATTGTCACATCTTAAGAAAGTGATTTTCTGACAATTAGCCTACGTGAAGTTGAATTTCTGTGACTCTACCCTCATTTATTTTCTTATACAGAACTTTCCTCTGTCTTTGTTGCTGCCTTTGTCTTCCTCTATCAAATACAAATTCTTGAAACATATTATCAAACATATGCATTTATATAATATGTGCTATGTAGTAAATTTATAAGCAAATGAACATAAAATAATTTTGTTTATTCATTTATTTGCATTTAATCTGCTTTCCTTCCTAAAATGTAATATCCTGAAATAGGGATATTTCAAAATCATAAATCTATACATGCAAGGTGTTCACTGGTTCAGTCTGAAGAGGCAGGATTCCTTGAAGTAGTGGAGAAGTGGGTGGTGGGGGCATGGGGGTTAGTGCTTACAGGTTATAGGTGGATTCAAAGATTTTCTGAGTGGCAATTAGTTGAAAGAGATAAACTTTGTCTAAAGACTTGAAGTCAGTAGAAAGAAATGCTTGAGGTAAGATACAGGAGATTGTGGAGGCCAAGGTTTTTGTTATGTAAATGAAGTTTCCAGAAAGTAGCCTTGAAAGAGAATAGATGGTAAACGTCTCTTTTTAGATCTTAAAAGTGTCAGACTCTCATTTAGTCTCTCCTAGATCTTGGAAAGACCCAGAAGTGTAAGGCCTTGCTGAATTAATGAAAATTCTCTACAGATGCAAATTTCCCCCACAAGAGAAAACTTTTCAGAGCCAGTTCAGAATAGGTTAAAGTATATATTTTGGGGTAAAATATTTGTATTTCCCTCAGGATCTGCTATCTGTCATGCGATGCTGTAACAGAGTGAGGTTAAAACCTGGTATCTTATGACCACAAACAGTCAATTTGTCAGTCTTATAATCTCTATTTCAATGTTAATGCCTGTCAGTTTTGTCTGAAGTTAAAAAGGAAAAGTATATAACAAGCTGGAATTAGACTTTTTGCAGCTGCAGGGGTTTCAGTCCAATCTAATGGAAGATGGACCAAAATTGGTCAAATATAATGGAAGATGAACTGGAACAAACAAACAAACAAAAAACAGAAAAGAAAAAAAAAGTGATAGCACAATTTACATATAGTTGAGATCTTGGAGCGTGAGGAACAGTTGTAGAAAACTAACAATAAACCTTTATCTTAAGCTACCAAATCCCAAAACAAAATCCCAAACAAGCTCCTTACCCATAGAATAGAGCCTCTGCTGACGACTTACTCTCCACCTTCACAGAAGTAGGAAACTCCCTGAAAAGGAGTTATGTGGCAGAATAAACCTCAGATCTCAACCAAAATATTTGGGAGATTAAGGATCTCTGGAAGGGGATGCTCATAGTCTTCAGCAAGTCATCCAATCAGTCAGAGTAATTAAGAGTTTCTGCTAGTACCAGCCCCAATAGGAGGGTTGCTGCAGGCCAAGAGCAAAATTCCATTTAAAGAATCCCTCTGTGATTACAAAAATGTAAACCAAAAGTTGACTACAGCATATCTGAATTTAGAAGTTTATTTTGACAAAGTTGAGGAGACATCTGGGAAAAAGAAGCACAAGTCCCAGTAGGATCTGTGCCCTGTGCTTTTCTCAGATAGAATTTTGAGAACTTTAATAAAGGGGAAAGAATGAGCGGGATGGGAAGGAGAAAAGAAAAAAATAAAGGGAGAGTGGGCAGGCAATGAGGTAAGTGGTTACATTCTTGAGAGGCTCTGATTAGCACTCAGTGAATCTACATTTTACATGTAGAGAGAAAAGAGTGAGGAGAAAGGTCAATTATGCATTCATCTTATGCTCACTAAATCTACATGTTACATAAGATGAAGTAAGCATGTGAAATTACAGTTATCTGTTTGAAAACAAAAGGAAGGTAACTTTTTGTGTGTGACTCGGTTCCAAAACCTAACTTTCCCTTTGACTTAGTGAATTTGGGGTCCTGGGGTTTTATTTTTCTTTCATACACTAATTAAACATTTGTTATTGTCCACAAAAAGATTTTATGAATGATGAAATCAAATGACACAACATCATAAAGGAAAGGAAATTTAGAGCATTTTCTTACTGACAAACTATCTGAAGCATATTTATGACTCTATTAGGAAAACATATTTTCTTCATCAGGTAATGTATTCTAAATACGAGATTTTTCACAGGGTTACTGTGCAGTTTAAATGAGATAATACAGGCATGATGAAGTGCTCTCAGAATTATATACACTTACCAGGAACTGTACTAAACCTTATAGCTCAATCATTGCAATGACATTATGAAAGAAACACCATTATCATTTCCATGTATCTCAGATAAGGCAACTGAAATTTATAGAAGTTTAGAAATTTGCCCAGGGCTCTACAGCTAACGATAGGATTCAAAAACAGCCTTCTTTTAGTCTGAAATCCACAAGTTTAACTACAACTCCAGGCTACTGCCCAAATGCGTTGGTTTCCTTTCTACCTTGTCTGCTTTAAACAAAACTGCCTACATATTCAGCATTCAGTGAACTTCTCTTTTAAGTTTTGCTTTAAAATAAGAAAATATAAGCCATACCTATGCTCTTCTGGTTATTTTTTACAATTGATTTCTAAAGAATGTTTTTGTTATTTTCATGTGTGTTTATGTCTTACTGACTATACAGGAAGCAGGGATTTCCTCATGTATTTAAGAAAATACTGATAATTTTAAATTCATTGTTTAAATATGTAAATTGAGTTTTCTAGAATTATTACATTTTATAATGCCTAAGCATTATATGCAACCTTCCTCAGTTGCTTTTCATAATGGTCTATGAAAAGATTTTGACATGTAACTTTCTTCAGTACCAAAGACTGCTCTATGCATTCTTAGGATAGTCTGAAGTACTTCAAATAATTCTCTCCTTGAAAAGGTAATAGTTCAAGACCAATCTTTCTACATAGACCAAAAGAGGATGTCAAAAAGCATTTGGGAAGAAAACTGGAGAAATGTAATTTGTAAGTGTAGCTTTCAAAGAAATATATGGCAATTACATATCCTAAATTCCACCAAATTGGAAAATATAATGCCCTCTCCTGATGCTACTTTTCTGTTATTGGGATGGCTAGGTTTCTGATAACTTAATCAATTTTTCATATAATAAAATTACAAGACAATTCTTTTTTCTTAATAATTTGGACTACTTGTTTCTGTTTTGATCAGACTATGTTAAAAAGATCATCTTGACCAATAATTACATGTTTGGTTAGTATCTTTTAAATGTTTGGACTATATTACCCTATTTAATTTAAGGTTCTGGCAATGCAAGCACTCATTTTGGAAAACAATCCACTTGTAAATGCAGGCAAAAATTGTGTTCTTCCTAGTCAATTAGTTGTCACTCGAGGAAAACACTGAGTAAAATATTGTAAATGCTCATCTTTGTGGCGCAATCACTTTGAAAATACGACATTTGCAATTTGTTGATATTGCCAAAAAATTATATTCTAAACAGAAAATAGCCTCATTCGTTATCAAACATCATCAGGAAAATCAACAGGCATATAATCACATGGCACCATTCACTTGGGACATATGATTTCAAGAGAAAGAACTTAAAACTTTATGCTAAACACTTAGACATATACTGACAAGTCTGCTGTAAGACAGTTAAGATTGAAAAATAACATGTCCCAGAGAGAAAACTTCTATAATATGAAAGTATTTTGTGGCCCAGACTAAGGGACCTGAGCTTGCAGGAGGGAAGCAAAGAGTAGTTCCTGGTAAAATGTGAAATTGCATCAGCATCTCACACCAACAAACTCAGGTTTCTTGGGTAATTTTCTGTGCAAAAAGTGAGGAATGTGCTAAAATTAAACGATGAAAAGCACCATGTTAGGTGCTTATTTCTCTGTTGAATGAAACTAAACCCGTTCCCCATAAAGGCTAGATGTTATAATTAAAAGAACTGGGTAAGCATTTGGCTTGAGTCTGGCTGCCTCCCAGTATCATGAAGGACCTGGTCCCTTTCCATCCTTGTGCTCTGCTATGCTTGTTCCTTCAATGTCTTCATACTTTTCTCCTCACGGTCCCAAATTTTTTACAGAGATTTACAGTATGAGAACTGCAATCAGAGGCAGAAAACCAGAAGCCTGGTTATAGAGGTGGAATGTAAAGGGTGGGAAAACTTTTCTGCTTATCAGAGAGAGAGGATATTCTTCTCCAAAAGCCTTTCAGCCAACTTAAGGACTTCAAATGTCCTTAAAAAGAATTGTATCACATGACTAGTCCTACCTGCCCAAGCAACTGCAAAGATATGTGTTTTCCTACCCCTTACCCTGGAAGCAAGTAAAGAAATCATAGGTTTGGGAATTGTTTTGTCTAATTGGCCAGAATCACTACCTACCACAGTTCTGTCACATGATGTCTCCTTAGCTCTGTAATAAATAAGTAAATGATTTGGCTGAGAAAGGTTGCTAGAGGTAAGAGGCAGACATAAAAGAGGAAAATCGACAGAGGTTAAGGCTGGGGATGCCTATAATCCCAGCACTTTGGGGAGCTGAGGAGGGCAAATTTCTCGAGCCCAGGAATTCAAGATCAATCTGGGCGAAATGCTGACACCCCAATTTATTAGTCCGTTCTCACACTGCTATAAAGAAATACCTGAGACTGGGTAATTTATAAAGAAAAGATGTTTAATTAGCTCATGTTTCCACAGGTTTTACATTTAAACTATAAAACTACTACAAAAATATTGGGGAAACTTTTCGGGATACCAGTCTAGGCAAAAATATCTTGAGTAATAGCAAGCACAAGAAACCAAAGCAAAAATGGATAAATAGGACCACATCAAGTTATAAAGTTTCTACACAGCAAATGCTACAATCAGGAAAGTGAAGCAACAACCCACAGAATGGAAGAGAATATGTGCAAACTATCCATATAACAAGGGATGGATAACTAGAATACATACTGAGTTCAAACAACTATGTAGGAAAAAAATCTAATAACGATTAACAAGTGGGCAAAAAATCAACATCGACATTTCTCAAAAGAATACATACAAATAGCAAATAGACATAGGAAAAGGTGCTCAACATCGTTGGTCATCAGAGAAATGCAAATCAAAACTGTAATTATCATCTCGCCCCAGTTAAAATGGCTTATATCCAAAAACAGGCAATAACAAATACTGACAAAGATGTGGAGAAAAGGGATACTTTATATACTGTTGGTTAAATGTAAGTGTTAAGCAGGAATCTAGACCCAACATGGTGGCGTTACCCAGCATAACAGGACTTTTGTTAAAGACTGCCTTCACCCTTGTACACACCCGCAGACTTACATGCGTCAGAGTTCCAGCTGGGCAACCACACTCCCCCATGACCTGCAGCTCAACTGCTTTCCACAAGTTTGTAAACAGCAGTTTCGATTGACAGTTTCCAAAGACCCCTTCCTCATGAGCCTTACTCAACTCCTGCCCTAGTAGTTTCAAGACTCCCCAGGCCCTGTTTGCACAACCAGCTTCTCTACCTTTCAGGCTATAAAAAGCCTACCCTCCTCCCTCAGCGCGACTTCCTCTGCCCATGCCTTTGGACCGAGGAACCTCGCCCGCAAGCCCTAATAAAAGGCTATTCTCACTGCCATTTGCCTTGTGTCTTCGTTCCCGGTTCAGCTCCAGGCTCAGTTTACCTTTACAGTAAGTTAGTACAGTCACTATGAAGAAGAGTTTGGAGATTCCTCAAAAAAATAAAAATAGAGCTACCATATGACCCAGCAATCCCACTGCTGAGTATATATCCAAAAGAAGGGAACTCCATCTATCAAACAGATATCTGCACTCTCTTGGTTGCTGCAGTACTGGTCACAATAGCCAAGATTTGGAAACAACCTAAGTGTCCATCAACAGATAAATGGATACAGAAAATGTGGTACATATACACAGTGGAATATTTTTCAGCCATAAATCAGAATGAGACTCTATCATTCACAACAACATGAACGGAACTGGAGATCATTATGTTAAGTGAAACAGGCAAGGCACAAAAAGACAAACATTACATGTTCTCACTTATTTGTGGTAGCAAAAAATTAAAATAATTGAACTCATGGAGATAGAGAATAGAAGGACTGTTAGCGGAGGCTGGGAAAGGAAGTGGGAGGGAAGAGTGGGAATGGTTAATACAAAAGAAAATAGTTAGAAAGGGGGTGATTATAGTCAATAATAATTTAATTCTGCATTTAAAAATAACTAAAAGAGTATAATTGGATTGTAATACAAAGGATAAATTCTTGAGGAGTTCGACACCCCATGCTCCATGATGGAATTGCATGCATTATCCTTTGCATACCTATATGAAAACATCTCACGTGCACCTACTGAATACCCATAAAAATTAAAATAAAAATTAAACAATTATTGAGGGACAATAAATGAGTGTTGTTTAAAAGTGCTAAATTTATGGTAATTTATAACACAAGAATAGAAAATTAATACCAGATACTAAAATAATATTACTTGTTTTTACCCAAACTAATGTGCTTAAGCTTATTTAGGGTTATAAATTTTATTTTTCTTTTTATCTCTCTTTATAAAATATTGTCAGAGAAATCTTTGTTTAGTATTGCAATTAATCAATGCTCTTCTCTTATTGTATGTACCCAGCAAATGGTGGGCAGTGCTTTTTTTTTAAATAAACAAAATAATCAGAGCTCTCACCTATCACTTCTATTTTAAATTAGTAGTTACAAAATAGATGCTGACATTCATTACCTTCTGCATTGGGGTCAACTTTTTAAATATTTTGCTATTATTAATTCTATACAGCAGCAACTTATTGAAACAGCCAAATATAATATAATATGTAAATATATATGTAAGTATACAGTTATATAATTACTTCATAATTATATTTCTTTAAAAGTTGGAGGGAGAACAATTACCTTATATATTTTCATTATTTTCTTACATATTGTCTTTTTTAATATAAAAATAGAAATTCTAGAGAAATTATAGGAAGAAGGCAAAACTCGTCTTGTTCAGAGGTATTAATCAGTTTGCTATTTACTTAGATGATTGATCAGATGAATTGCAAATCAGACGAAATACCATTCCTTTCTCACACATTTGAATAGAATCCAATTTATTTAGCACTACTTCATCAAATGAGTACCAGGGAAATTTACTGTTAACTAACTATTAACTTGTTGGGGGAGACCTTGGAGTTTTGGAGCCAATCTTCTGACGAAATTCCTTAGCTAGTCTTGGCTCTGACATGCTTCCAACTTGGAAATAACTAGAGATTGTTACCTTTATAAAGAATGTAAAGGATGAGTAGTTGCACTTGCTCCAAGGCACTCAAACAGTTCTTAGAACAGAAACGGAAAACTTTTCGTTCTAATTTCTTTGAGGTTTTTTTCAGATTTATAAAATTGTGATAAAAACTGGGTGGAGCACTATGATTCAGCTGATGGTGGTCTTTGAGTGGAACTCTAGATAACCCTGATGAAAATGGAAAAACCAAAAGGTGGATACCTTTAAACAGAGACCAACAGTAATCAGCATTACTTAAGGAAAAGGTTAACACACACACACACAAACATGCTCATACCATACCTGTGGATTTTTGAGTTTCTATGTCTCTTTTGAATTTTCCAATGTATTTGCACACTTGCAGAATTTCAGCTTTATGTTGTTTTGTTTTTTCAAGTGGAATTAAAAAATTTTTCAATTTCAATTGTTTGTTGCCATCATACAGAAAAAATAATTTTTGTATATTGACCTTGTGTTTCCTGACCTTCCTAAATTCAATTAGTAGTTCTATGTTTCTTTTCTGGATTCACTGAAATTTTTTCATGAATAATCATGCCATTTAAGAATAGAGACGGTTAATTTTTGCTTTTTAATCTTTGTCATTTATTATTTTTTCTTGCCCTATTATGCAAGCTAGGTTCTCCAGTGAAATGTAAATGAAGGTCAGAATACCAAACATTTTTGCGTTGTTTACAATGTTAGAGAAAGTGATTATTATTTCACCATTAAACATGATTAGTTATAGCATTTTCCTAGACATCTCTTATCTGACTGAGGTTCTTCCCTTCTATTTCATGTTTTCTGAGATTCTTCTTAATGAATAATTGCTTTTTCTTTTCAAATTTATTTTAAATATCTATTCAGATGGTTATTTAATTTTCATCATTTTTCTATTTAAAAAATTTAATTGATTTCAAAATCTTAAACTAACCTTAAATTCCTGAGAAAAAATTTACTTATTTTGAGGGATTTCTTTTACATTGATGCATTTGATTTGTTTATGGTTTAGAATATTTTGCATTCTTAATGATGTTTGCCTCAAGACTTTGGGTCTGCAGGTTTTTTGAAATGCTTTGTCAGGTTTTGCCAATGGCTTATGTTAGCCTCTTAAAGCTAGTTAAGATGAGTTCTTTTCTGTTCTCTTTTCAGAATTACTTTGTGTAAGATTGGTATTATTTCTGCTATTCAAAAATGATAAAATTTACTATTAAAACTATTTGGTCTAGGAGATTCCTATGTGGAAAATTTTTTATTGTAAGATCAATTGCTTTAATAGATACAGAGCTATTGAGACTTTTTATTTCATCTTGAGAATATTATTTCATTACAACTTCTCTACTTCTAATTGGTTACATTTGTAGCACTATTATAAAATCTGCAGTGATATCCTCATTTTATTACCCATATTGGTAAATTTTGTCTTATCCTTTCATTTATTGACTAGTAAATAGAAACAAGTTTTGTCTTTGTCAACTTTCTGCATTGCTTGTTTCTATTTTTCAACAATTTATCTTCTTATTCTCATTATATTTTTCCTTCTAATTACTTGGAGATTAGCTTTTAATGTTTACATAGCTTATTTCTTAGATTCTCATATAACTATACAAAATTGTCCGTTCTCTTCCAAACACTACTTTAGCTCTGTCCCAAAAAGTTTGAAATCCATCTACATTTGTCTGTCTTGGTGAACATTTCATATACACTTGAAAAAAAAAGTGTGTAAATGGCCATTTTGAATGCTGTGTTCTATAAATCACAATTAAATTAACGTAATTGATAGTATCATTAATTTATCTTATATACCTACTAATATTTTGTCCAGTAATTCTACAGTGTTAGATGATTGTAACTATATTTTCCTATTTTCCCTTTAGTCAAATGAGACAGGAGCCGAAGTCTGAAAGAATTAAAGCATGTTCTCAACTCACTCTCAATGGAGGAAGACACATAGAAAAGTTAAGAATGCAGGCAGAGTTCAGGTGCAAAACCAGCCTTCAACTGACAGCTAACAAGGAAAGGTGGACATTTGCCCTTCGATCATAAGGAAATAAACATGGTCAACTACCTGAATAAGCTTGGAAGTTGATTCTTGCCCTCAGTCTCCAGTAAAGATTGTAGTCCTTGTGAAACCTAGATTTTAATATGTTTAGATTGTAAGCAGAAGATCCAGTTGAGTCCACTTGGACTTCTGACCTACAGAAAGTGTGAGATAATACTTTTCTGTTGTTTTAAGCTAGTAGGTTTACAGAATTTGTTATAGCAACATTGAAAAACTAACATAGATTTTGATATGGAGAAATTTTAAAAATCTCAAATCTAAGATAATGAGGTAAAATTCATGCAAAGACAAAAACACTTATTCTACTTGGGGTCTTGACATAAAGACAGAAAGGTCTTGAAAACAGAGGAAGAGAAATACTTTAACAAGATACTACATTATAAAAAGATAAGGCCAAATGCAATACAATATTTTGAAATGCATACAAGACCAAATTAATAAACCAAGATTTAGTCACAAAGAAAATGAAATTTTACCTCCATTAAAATCTTATAACTACTAGTTTAAATAATGCCTTCACTGCTTTGAGATAAACCTTTAATGATATTGCAACTGATGAGAATTAGATACTGCATTACATTAGAGTGTCTTTGAGATTGCATCTCCTAACATATAGATGTCAGGAGGCACTTACTTGTTTAACATATTATGTTTGGGGCGTAGAAAAACAAAAGCCTCTCTCCAGAGCACAACTTGTACTTCTTATTTTCTTTTTTTTTTTTTTTTACATATTCAGGCTTTGTCCTAGAGTATTATCCTTTTACAGGCAATAGTTCATTATCACTTCAGTCTTATGTTTTCTAGTCTAAATATTGGGAAAGAATAGGTACTACCTGGAAGAAAATTTCTACATGACACAGGAACCCTGTATTTATGCTTAATTGAACTCAACCAAAGTTATTTTCAATTAATTAGTTCTTAGTATGAATGAATATTCTACCATTATGCTAACAGGCAGACCAATTTTGCAGTGGTGCTTTGGGAAAATTAAGAGTGAAGAAGATGGCATTTCTTCTTGCCAGAGGTTGTTTCCATTAAAATGGCTCACTTTTAGCTTTAAATTTGTTTCATTTATTGAAATATGACTTATTCTTTTAAAAATCAAACAGATTTCTAAAATAACTCCCTTGATAGGCAGAATAGCTAAAGAGCTATGGAAATGGGTGCTGGAGCCAGACTGTACAGGTTTGAATCCTAACTATATAATTGTCTGTGTAACAATGGGCTATTCACCTCCTCTTGCTTGTTTCCTCTTATAAAAAATGGAGACAATAGTAGCATCTACTTTATAGAGTTGCTGTGAGGATTAAATGAAATAACAGAACATGTAAAGTTAACATAGCATGTTTTCATTAAAATTAATTATTATAATCATTCTTTCAGAAAATTTCCTTTTTTATTTGAATCATCCATCTAAAAACTTATAGTGTAGTCTTATCCAAACCCTTTCAAAAGCTACATTTCATAATTATCACTAATCCTTCAAGTGGTCAGTGCAAGCTGATGAAACTCATTAATCTCTAAACAGAACTAGCTCATTGTACTTTCTTGCCTTTACAAATGCCTTTGATTCTATCTTCAATTTCCTTCTTTTCTCCACCTACCTGTGTTCTATTCTTATTAGTCTTAAGTTTAAAAAGAAATCTACTTTTCATGAAAGCCTTTCCTAATTCTCTTTCTCTAACCCAGGTCTTCTCAAAATGTGAACTGTATATAGTTACATCAGTTTTCCCCCTTTAATTAAATTTTATATTCTTGAAAGAATACTTTACCACATCCTCTTAGGCAGTGCTTCCTAAACTTTTGGCACCAGGGACCTGTTTTTTGGAAGACAATTTTTCCAGGGACTGGGGTGGTGGGGGGATGGCTTTAGGATGAAACCTCATATCATCGGGCATTAGTTAGATTCTCATAAGGAGCCTGCAACCCAGACCCGTTGCAGCATAGTTGACTACAGGGATTGTAGTTTGATGAGACTCTAACACCACTGCTGATGTGAGAGGAGGTGGAGTTCAGGCAGAAATACTTGCTTGCCCCCTGCTGCTCACCTCCTGCTATTCCAGCCAGTTCCTAACAGGTCATGGATCAGTATTCCCTGTGGTTCTGTGGTTGGGAACGCCTGCTCTTAGGCATTTCTTACAGGTGCTAAATTAATAAAAATACATGGTAGAAACTTTCTGATTTCTTATATAAAATGCCTTAGCATTACATGTATGGCAAATGCTATCCACAATGTTTATATATTCTTTGTTGATATCACAATTGCCTTTTGAAATGTCATACTCTCATTAACATTGCTAAACCCTTTCCTCTAGTAATAGTGAAAACAAATCACTGAAACTTGGAAAGTGTACAACATATTATATATTTTATTTTTAGGCAAGGTTAGAAGCCCCCAAAAGGCTATTTGTCCTAAACATCTGGTTGCTTGTGGTCCAGAGTCTATCTCAGAACTATTAGATGAACATCATTTTCATCACTTTCGGACCTATTTACTCTATCAACCATCAGTTTGTACTCTATAATTTAATGGGTATCTCACTAGCAATTAAAATAAATAAAACATGCCTTAATTAACTGCTTATGAATAGGTCTCATATGTCCTTCACATTGTCAGAAAGCATCATTTGCATTTAGCAAGCTTCTCTTTTATAAATTGCCCCCCTTGGGTAAAGTCTGAGTGGCTTTTCAGTTGATACTTTATTTTTCTAATACTTCATTCCTATTTTTAATGAAGTTGAATGTCTAATCTCAGACTTATTTCTAACATAGTCAATGTTGCATCAAAAAATGTTTATAACAACAATGGAGGAGAAAGTGCCTGCACTCCCAAGTAGAAAATTGTCTCTATTTTATCTATCAGTTTAGCTCTAGAAAATATGTTAATTGGAAATTGTAAAATCTGTTGTGCGATAAGATCATCAGCTTTACCTTGTTAATTTAATGACTATAAAATTATAGCTGTGGTAAAATGTTTTATTTACTCATGTCCAACAATAAAGGTAGACATTTAAAATAATTGAAATGATTGGGCATATTACATTAAGGTTTTGGGATGTTTGACATTCTCAACAAATTATTTTAGAATGTGGTCCGGGTCTTTGTGTCCATATGTATATCATATTCAAGTGCACATATTTCTGACCACCTATTATCTGCTGAATGTATGTCAAGGACCGAGAAAACAAAAGAAAATTAAGTATTTTTCAAGAAACGTCTTGTCTAGAAGGGAGGTAAATGAATGTAAGTATGTGCTATGATAATGGTTAAGGTCTGATTAAAACAGGAAGAACATAGCCTAGTCAGAAAGATGAAGAAATATTTCTCAGTGATGAGCTGAGTTTAGAAGTAAAATTTCCAAAGCTGCATTCATGGACATATTTCTGTTCTCTTCATGAGGTCTCTACATTCCCCAAGTCAATTGTGCTCATTAACAGTTTACTCAATATGCCTTTGCTATACCTCCTTTAGTCACAAGAGTGCTTAGGGAATCAAGAGGACTAATTAGACTCTGAATCTCATAAAGTGTTACTGTGGTAAATCTGCTTTATGAAAAAATGCCTCCACATTAATTTTATTCATAAGTGCTTGTCTGTAATTATATGTGTCTCATCCTTCTTAATTTCTATTTGTATTGTTAATATACAAAGATATATTAGTGCAATGGTACAGTAGTGTAGCGGTACAATTAGTGCAATGTACAATATACAAATAAAATATATAGATTGGTGTCGGCTCATTGTATTATTTTAACTCAAAAGGATATTCACTACAAAGGATACCACCAGTCTAAAGTATAAAAACACTTTTCAAACCACTTCAAATTTCTTTTGCTAATAATATGTAAATTTCCTAAAGGTCCTTCAGTTTCCAGGATTCAAAATAATGTAATGATAAATACATTATTATATATCTAAATTGTGCTAGAAAAGTACTATGGTCCAGGCACTGTACTACGAGCTCTACTAAGAAACCATTTCTCCCTTACAATTCTATGAACCATATGGTATTATTAGGCTACATTTAGAGATGAAAAATTTGAGTCCTAACTTGTTTAATATTAACCAGCTTTTAAGTGGCTCAGCTTTGAGATAAAGCTCTTAACAGGCTTCACAGCCTGACCTCTTACCAAAAAATCTTAAATTGGCCTTGTTTTATGTAAGAGATGTGACATACATTCACTCTTAAAAATTTCTTTTTCTGTCCTGTGGCTGTAAGATTAAAGTATTCTACCAATGAAAAGCATTTAAATAAGAATACCGAAATGGATGATTAAGTAGGTAAGACTCTGCAGCCTTCAGGAGCATGTAACTCTTTGTGAGGATTCCTAGTATAAGCGGAAAAAGTAGAGATAAGATAGAAACCTAAAAACCTCCTCCCTCTTGCCAAATCTATTCCAATTTTATTTTTACATAGTTGCAAATATGTAAATTTAGAAATCTGAAATACCAAATATTATAATATAGCCTTTTACAAAATGAAAGAATAAATCAATGAGACCTAATACAAAAAGTTCACTGCTCTCCACTCCTTCTACTTGCTTTATTTTGTTAGATCTTTCTCTAGGCAGTGCCACAGACATCTGGCTTCCTACAGTTCTTTACCTATTCTTTCTTGTACCACATTCTTTGACATTTTTCCAATCACCTTCCCATTTTTGGGCTTATACTTTCCTTGATTTCCGTACTACTTCTGTAGTTTGCATCTTTGACTCTTTCCTGGCCTGCAATTGCATTCCTATTCCGATTATGCTGCTTTCACCTCGCTGGTCCAGCCAGTATCCTAGACTGTCTTACTTATGGTCATTTCCCTTCAGTAAAATCTTTATTAATAGAAACAAGACAAATTTAAAATGACACATTTAGTATAGCATAATATAAGAAACAAAAGTAGAGAAAATCAGAAAGGCAATGATCGTTTCACAGTCATCAATCTCTTTCTGAAACTTGATTTTATTTACAGCGGCTTTCATCTACGTTTTTCTTCATACATAGTCATCAACCTAAAATTAGAAGTCAAAAATCAAACCAGTGTGAGATTTTAGTCACCAAAATTATATTTTTAAATATTTCATAAGATCTAGTATTCAATACTTCTCTTTGAGTATGATATCTATTTTTTTATTATTTTTCCCTTGAAATGAAAACGAAGGTATAAAGAAACAATTTTTTTAGCTGATATGATTGGATGAGAAATCTTTGTCTTTCTTTATGCATGAAGTCCAAGTTACAAATGGAGACACTGTTAGCTGACATTCTGAGTGTGGAAGTATCATGGCCATTTCTCTGGGCCTTTCTTACTGTTCTAAGGAATTTTTTTTTTTTTTTTTTAAAGATAAGCTATTTGTAAATTATTGATGACAAACTTTGCTCTTTTAACCAGAGAAAACATTCCATCACTTCTAGGGAAGAGATAGTTCCTGCTCCCATTCACTATTCTCAGCAATAACCAGAGCCAAAACAAATGATGGCTAGATGACATTAAATTACTTCTGGATGACAGAAGACAGAGCCCAGCCCCACCTCACCCACTTCTGTTGCAATGGTTTTCAAATGAGATTTTTCTGCAGTCAAAGCAGACCCTCACTGTTCTATTCATGACCATTCAACTGCAAGAGCTACTGAGCACATCTATGATCTCTCTTGCTCCTGACAGCAGGCAGAATGAACATAAATGGTTAGAAAACACCACCTGCTCAGTGCTTAATTCAGGAGGAAAAAGCAGCTGTGCCATTTGTGATGGAAAACACATTCGCTTAAGCTCAGCATGCCATTTATATAACCAACCATACAAACTCCAAGTTGCTGAGGCTGTGGGATAAAATATTGAGTTACAGATACCTGTTTTCCACTTGAGAATTTGTGTCTGAAGATTGTCAAGCACAGAGTGTGACTGATAGGACACTAAGAAACTCCGTGACTTTCTAGATCACAATACTCGCTGTTTGGAATATGAAAATCAGAATTCTTGTGAAAGCAACAAGTCATCTATCAAGTGCATCAAACCAGTGTGAGATTTTAGTCAACAAAATTATATTTTTAAATATCTCATAAGATCTGGTATTCAATACTTCTCTTTGAGTATGATATCTATTTTTTTATTATTTTTCCCTTGAAATGAAAACGAAGGTATAAAGAAACAATTTTTTTAGCTGATATGATTGGATGAGAAATCTTTGTCTTTCTTTATGCATGAAGTCCAAGTTACAAATGGAGACACTGTTAGCTGACATTCTGAGTGTGGAAGTATCATGGCCATTTCTCTGGACCTTTCTTACTGTTCTAAGGAATGTTTTTTTTTTTTTTTTTTTTTTTTTTTTTTTTAGGTAGGCTATAGAGCACTGAGTTGTAGCCACAGTTGCTGTAAAGAGTGGGGACAAATTATATTTTTAGCGTTTATTGATTCCAAAGCATGTAATCAAGAAAATTGTCATTTATCTTTACAAATAGGTAAGAGAGGGGATTTCTGCCTTAATTTTCGTGCAAACACAATTCACTGGAGCTACTGAACTTTGAAGAAAGAGATTAATCACCAGTAAAACAAAAGTTGTTTCTTCCTATCAACGAGGAACATGTCTTTTTATTATTTATTTTTTATTTTATTTTATTTTATTTTATTTTATTGAGACAGAGTCTCGCTCTGTCGCCCAGGTTGGAGTGCAGTGGTGCGATATCAGCTCACTGCAAGCTCCACCTCCTGGGTTCACACCATTCTCCTGCCTCAGCCTCCCTAGTAGCTGGGACTACAGGCGCCCGCCACCACGGCCAGCTAATTTATTTTTGCGTTTTTAGTAGAGAAGGGGTTTCACCGCGTTAGCCAGGATGGTCTGGATTTCGTGACCTCGTGATCCGCCCGCCTCAGCCTCCCAAAGTGCTGGGATTACAGGCTGAGTCACTGCACCAAGCCTGAGTCTTTTTATTCTTATTTTTTAGAACAGCTTTTCTTTTACTTACTTCATAATCTCTATTCCAGATTTCACCTTTAGTTAGTCAAGTGATACATAATGTGTTAAAGTTACATTTGACTACCAGTGATTGGTTTTATTTAAAAAATGATTTTGGATATATACTCTCAATTTAAAGAAAAAAATGTATACAGTTATTGAATTATGGTTATTGCTTTTAGCTCGTATAGGTTAGCCAATCTAAAACTACTTTATTTAAATTTCAAACTTGAGCAAGTGAGAAATTCTTATGAGAATAATTGGAGCCAGATTTTAAACAGTTGGTAAAGCAGTTATATATCTACATGAAAAAGAAGAAAGAAAAATCTGGAAGGAATTCTACCATGTAAATCTAATAAAAGTTGTGTATCAAAATCCATAATGGTGATGGAATATCATTGGTTAAAATTATAATCATGAATTCATACTGACTATAATTAATTAATTAAAAAATGTTCTTACTCATAGTAGAATGTCAGCTAATAAACATAAAAGGAATAATGGACTTGGAAAATACTATTTTACCATCATATTAAAAATAGATTCATGAAAAAATCAATAATGTTAAATCTAGAGGATTACAGTTTGATGAACTGAAGTACATTTGTGTAGATATGAAATATCTCTCCCCAGATTACTTATTAATTACAAATTAAAAGTGGTAACTATATAATGAAGAAACTGGGAGCTCACCATTTTTAGCAGCTAAGCAGAGTTCCAATAATCAGTAATGAAACCAACAGTAATTACCTCTTGTCTTGTTTAGAAATGTGAAATCAGTAACTGAGAAAACGTTTTACAGGAAAAGGAAATATTCATGATAAATCTTGGTTTTCGAATGTTATTCCTTTTTTACAAATATTAAAAATTAACACAAATAAACTCGTGAGTAAAAAAAGAATTAGACCAAACAAAAGAAATCTATCTGTACCTTGTGTGTGTTATAGAGCTTACAGAAAACATTTAAATAGACAACAGACTGATGCCATCACTTTCATTGCCTAAAGATACTGGGAAAAGACATTTGAATCATCTTTAACATAAACGCTGAAAATACATGCATATAATTGTATTTAGAGTGAGAATGCCAGAGTACCCTACAGTTCTGGAAAAGTAAGCAGAAGACATTATTTTTATAGCCTGAGCTCATTTTAAGTGTTAATAGTGAAAATCAGTTGAATATTATCTTATTTCAGCATCAGGTATCCTTTTCCTTTATTTTTCTAATTTTATTTTTATTTTTGATACAGGGTCTCACTCTGTTAGCCAGGCTAGACTGCAGTGTCCCAGTCATAGCTTACTGCAACCTCGAAATCCTGTGCTGAAGAGAATCTCCCACCTCAGTCTCCCAAGTAGTTAGGATAGCTAAGACCGTAAGTGTGAACCACCATACCTGGCTGCATAAGGAATCCTTTAACAGTATTATTCTGTGGAGCTCAATGCAACCACTTTCTGTGGCAAAGATGTCTATACTTCCATATCAAATGTCCTATCAGTCAGAAACAAGTTCCCCATTGACAATATCTCCCAGATCTTCTGAATTATGACCCAGTTGATAACTGTACTCATGTCAAATAAAAAATTGTACACTCTGGAAACAGAGTTCATGCTTATAGAATTAAGATATCTCCATGTCAGAAGTCCTGCATGAAACACTGAAGAGTTTATTCTACTGGATGCAGAATTATAGTTTTGTTAACTTAACGGTTTTTAATTAGTATGTTGGCCCTCCTTGTTTGTTTAACTATATTGGCAGATTAATATGAATTAGAGGTAGATGAGAGGGAAATATACCTGTGAACTTACCTACAAGTCTTTTATCATCTTTTGTTCATATGGATGTTTTTGTTCTTATCATCAGGATAGTGGTCTCATTATTAGTACAGTTTATATTGAGGGACATAGATTTTAGGCCAACTCGTGTGAATTCATCTGTCTGAGTAATTTTGCCTCCTTGATCTTTCTGGCATTTAGTTTTCTTGTGTCTTAAATGGGATAATACACTAACTTTGAGTTCCTAACTGTAAAATGTTTCGGGGATTCCAATGTTCCAATGATATTAATATAATCTGTGCCACTGGATTAAGTAATTCAAAATAAACTTTGAGTTCTCATTGCTGGAAAATTCAATATTTTTGCTTGGCTATGGGAGGACCAAGTGAGTTAGTTATGCAGATAGCAGTATGACTGCTACTACCCTATCTGTTATCTCAGCACTGGGAAGAACGCCCCTCAGCTCAATTTCTACACGTGGAAGCTGCAGCAATGTATTATCTAGGAAGGAAACTCATATCACATACATCTGCTCTCTTATTGCCCAGAGGAGGCTTTAGAGTTTGTGGTGAAGATCATCAATAATCTGAAATCTAGAATAAGCATGCGTTGAGTTTTCTTATACTACATTGCAATATCCACTATCTTAGGTTTCATATGCATTCCACAGAGGTAAAAAACATCAAGCTATCACCATCATTTTACATAAACATCCAAAAAAATATTTTTAAGAGTATATTTTTTGAAATGTCATTTCAATCTATACTTTGCCATCAAATTGTGCTACATTACACTATTTTTAATATTTTAAAGGTATTTTCAGTGCCTTTTCGAATGAGTAAATTAGTTACCTAAACTTGGTGACATGTAGCCATAAATGTGGTTATGAAATACTCCTGAATTTTAAAATTTTGCATTTCTGTTTTCCACAGCTTAGCTATCTTTTTATGTTTGAGACAACTTCCATCAAAATATCTAGATCTTCAGCATTTAATTCTTACCAGAAGCTGACTCTGAAAAGTTAATTGCTAAGATGATTTTAATATTAATACTCACTTTTATAAAAATTTCACTAACTCATTGAATTAGTCAAACTGACTCACTCATGAAAATGTGATATTCCAGAAAATATTTATGAAATGATGTTAAAAGACTTGTCTATAATAAAATATGGTTTCTGACTCTTCAATAGGCACAATAATTATCTCCCAAAGATGTCTACGTCCCAGTCTTCAGAACCTATAAATATGTTCCATGTCAAAGAAGAGCTAACATTGCAGATATAATTAAGGTTGCTAATCACCTGACTTTAAAATTGAGGGATATGTTGAATTATCATATGTTGAAATTTGTCACTGTTTCTAAAATGTCCGCAAAGTCTTGGGGAAGTTTATCCTTACTGTCATTTTCTTCAATGTTTACAGAGAAGTCTCAATGACATTGGCCCGTTGTTTATTAATTTCTATTTTCTTTACTCTGTGCCAGCCTACACAAGAAATTTAGCCTCTTAGCCATGCTATCTTACCAGCAAACCCCTCTCATAGCAAATATCAAAAATATGTGTACTATACCTTACTAAATTGGTAGAAGGGCTTACAAAAGTGATTTAATATTGTAACAAATGAGCCAGCCTAAAACAGAATATTATTGGATGTCCTTGTTCTAAAATCTTGTTTCATTTCCCAATACATGATCTTAAGACATTTACCTCCACCAACATTTCTTCGTAAGTTCCAGCCTTTTGCTATATTGTTCAATACTTCTCCCTTAAGCTCTCTTCTCCCATACATTTAATTCTTCTTTTTTATTTTAAAGACAAATTTAATCTTAAGCCTCAGTTCTAGTTCTACATTTGCATATCTAAAAAATTAATATTTCTGCTAAATTAATATCTTTTAACTCTGGGTATCATCTCTGGCAGCACACATATACTAAAATATCTTTGTTTACTTTTTTCTTTTCACATCAGTCTCTGCTAGTAAAAGAGAGCAGTGTTATACAGATTTGCTTTCTTCTAGTGTTCATTTTGCAAACATTTAGGGATGACAGAAAAAAAATTGTAATCTTGGAGATGGTAGGAAAAATTGCAATCAGTTTTAAATGGATATGTTAATTTATTTTTTATACTGTGTTCACTAGGATCCTTATCTCGACTTTTTTCTCTTCTCTTTCAACATCTTTTTTTTGTATGTGATATCAGCTACTTCAAAACTAGATTAAGCATCCTTAATTAAATATCATTTATGTTTGTGACTCCCAAATGTATATCTCAAGGTAAACTTAATAATAGAACATTTAATATAATATGTCCTATTGATTTCTTGACACCAGCTATGGTTTTGCTGTGGTTTGTCTCTGCCCTAACTCAGGTGGAAATTTAATTTCCGATGTAATGATGTTGTGAGGTGCCTTTAAGAGGTAGGGGCTAATAGAAGGCGTTTGGTTCATGGGGGCTACTACCTTATGGGTGCCTTGATGCTGTTCTTGCAAGAGTGAGTTCTAGTTCTCCTGGGACTGGGTTAATTTCCATGAGAGCTGGTTATTTATAAACAAGGATGCCTTTGGTATTTGGTCCCTTGGAATGTGTCTACTTCCCGTTTGACCTTATACCATGTTATCACACAGTAGGATAACCAGAAGCCAGTGCCATGCCCTTGAACTTCCCAGCCTGCAGAACTATGAGTGAAATAAACCTCTTTCATTATAAATTGGGCAGCCTCAGATAGTCTGTGATAGTAAAACTAAGTGGACTAAGACCACACCTATATCCAGACTATCCCACAATAATTTTGAACTTCATGTGTCAAAAAAAATTGTTTTCCTTCTAAGTTGTTCCCTATATATATATTTGAATGAAAACTACCATTCTCAATACCCCACATCAAAATCTGTGAGATATTCTTTACAATTCCTTTTCTTTCATCCACTCATTGTATTAGGATATGCTATTTTTTCTCAGTACCCATTTGTTTATTCATTTTCTTCCTTTCAGTAAGAGAATCCTGCCTTTTAGCTGTGATAATGGAAATCTAGCTGGAGGCTCCTTTTCATAGTCTCCTAAAATTAGATGTAATGAATTAAAAATTATATGCATGTAAGCAGTTGCTGCCCCTCACCTTCTGTTCTTTCCTACTTCCTGCAGACTGGAATGTAAATAGAGAACTAGAAGCAAATCTCCACCATGATTCCGAGTCTAACACCTGAGTTAACTCCCTAGGGGAAGGCAAAGCAAAAAGAGAAGTCTCAAGATAATCCTATGGAGACAAGCTGTCCTGCCAATCTCTGGATCAGTCATGCCTAGGTGTGAGCATGAACATCATGCTTAGATTGAGTGGGGGAAAATATGCATATTATCTATATCACTGTGTGGGGCCATTTATGTTACATCTTGATGTAAGGATGATTTCAGAAAACCCGTATGCATTTATATGTTTATGAAACAGCTGAGGCTTCTGCTTTCTCAAGGGCAGAGACATTGTGGTCTTTTATACTGAAGGCCTAGGGGAGTGCATATAACATAGTTGGATAATTTATTCCAACTTATTGGAATAAATAAAATCAAATAGAATTCTTCAATGTCTATTAAAAATATTTATAACATGGCATCATACTTGGCCCCACATTTTCTCTTCAGTTATATTTCTGATTCAAGCTCCACTGTCACCTTTTAATCTGTTTATACAGAACTGATACAATTTCCCCAGACTGCTCTCCTTTATCATATTTCCTTCTGTCTATAACGACTTTCTCCTTCTGTTTGGGGAAAGAATTATTTTCAAACTCAGTTCAAGCATTACCTCCTTCATGAAGCCTTTACTTCCTTCCTCCAGGGAGATATAATCACTCCTTGCTTGTGATCTTGTAATCTGCTGTATCATGCAAGTGTGTAGGCAGATTAGGAGCCATGCAGTTTGATGGCTAGTATCCTACTTCTTTTCCAGCATCCTAGTATTTTCTCTTTCCAACATCTCACCACCTATATTATCATTCCTTTTCAGTTAAGATAGGTGCTATTTCCAGAAAGTTTGGGTAAATCCTCATTTGGGAAGGGTCACGCATAAACCATTAATGCTTTATCAACAAAAAACAAGCCCTAAAATGATAGAAACTTGAACAGTGAAATACTAAACATTTATTTACTAGGGAGTGAAGACTTAAGTCATGGTGCTGGTTTCGTACAGCTTTAGAAAGCTAGAAACAGCAGCTATGATGCAGAGATACTTTATGGATAATGAAGAAAATAATACAGTAATGTCTTAATTTATATTCATCATGACAATATAGGTGGTAGGCTATCCTGCTACAACATACAGTCCCTGAAATATTATTTTTTGCATAATTAACATTTACATCATATCGCAGTTCAATGTAAGTCAGATAGATTATCATTATTTTAGTTATGCCAACTGGACCACATGGCCTCTGAAGTTAGAACCAAAATATAGCCAGTTGTGGTGGCATGCACCTCTAGGAGTGGATGTTGCAGTGAACCAAGGCAACAGAGCGAGACCCCCATCTAAGAAAGGAAAGAAAGCAAGAAAGCAAGAAAGAAAGATGAAAAGAAATAAATTTTGTAAATGTGGTAAGTGCTGTGATAAAGATACGTTAATGGCACACAAAGTAGCATTATTTAATTTAGCTCTGAATTTCAGAGGGAACCTTCTGGAGGAGATAGAAATTTTGATCGACTTCTTAGATGAGGAAGCCATTAGTGAAGCAATGGCTATAGTAGAAAAAGAGAGGGAGGGAGTAGGAATAGCCTCTGAAGTACCTTGGCCTGGAAAAGTAGATGAGATATAAAAGAACACACAATTATTGATGAACAGGAATATTACATTCTATATAATTTATAGTCATTCCTGATTTATTCAGGTTCATTTATCTTTCTTCCCATCTTTAAATATACGCCTTATTTGCATCAAACTTCTACTATGCTGCTTGTACATCATGAAGTTCCATGTCCATTTCCTTCACTCTTGCTTTTTACCCTCTATACTTCTTCACTTCATGGCCTACTTATCTATGAAGTCGATCAAAAGTGTATCTCCTCCAGAAGGTTCCCTCTGAAATTCAGAGCTAAATTAAATAATGCTTCTTTGTGTGCTATTAACATATCTTTATCACAGCACTTACAACATTTATAAAATTTATCTCTTTTCTTCTCCCTCACTCCCTCCCTCCCTTCCTTCCCTTCTTTCTTTCTCTCTCTCTCTCCTTCCTTCCTTTCTTTTCTTTTCTTTTCTTTTTTCTTTTCTCCTTCCTTCCTTCCTTCCTTCCTTCCTTCCTTCCTTCCTTCTCTCTCTCTCTCTCTCTTTCTTTCTTTCTTTCTTTCTTGCCTTCCTTCCTTCCTTCCTTCCTTCCTTCCTGGATGAGGGTCTCACTCTGTTGCCTTGGTTCACTGCAACATCCCCACGTCTGGCTTTATTCATTTATTTATTTTTAGAAATAGGGTTTTGCCATGTTACCCAAGCTGGTATGGAGCTCCTGGACTCAAGTGATCTGCTCACATCAGCCTCCCAAAGTGTGGGGATTACAGGTGTGAGTAACCGAAGCCCATCAAAAGTTCTTAATATGTGTTCGATTTTGTCTCATCAGTTTTTTCATTTTAACCAAACAATGTGTGTATGATATGTATCTGATGATCAGTGCATTTAGTAGCTATATTTAAGAAATGAAACTTTTATTACAATCCTCAGATGTAATCTTACAGTTGATCCCCAAAAAGTAAATGAACCGGTTTATAGTCATTTATACCTTCTAAAAGACAGAACAGAGTTGAAAAGCATGGTCTCTGGTGTTAGCCTGCCTTATTTTTAACCAGACCCCATAATTACTTGCAAAGTCAGATTTGACAAGTCATTCAATCTCTGCTTTAATTCCTTCATCTGTAAAATGGAAATAAAGATGATACTTTCTAGATTGATTTTGAAGTTTAAATAAATTTAATTCATAGTAAATTTGGTGAGTATAATGCCTATGATGTAATAGTAGGCAGTCATTAAATGGGTGATGTAGATCTGTTTGAAAAGAGATACAAATAGATGAAATAATGAATATTTATGAATATATATATATATTCCATAATACAATCACACACTCACAACATTATTAATGGTAATCACATCAGCATTATGATACTGTAATAATGATGTTTATTTTGAACAACTTAGTACTGTTTGAATATTCTAACATTAATGTTCTATGTATCTAACAACTTACATATCTTGCTATTTTTCAAATCAGCAAAAATATCTGAAAATATTGTTTTTGTTCATGTTGTTGGAGATATCATTTTTTTTCATTATTCACAAATAATGAAACAAAATATTCACCATATTAAATGTTAAATCTCCTTTTCTAATGTAAAAATGAACATATTTGTTAACAGCATTGCTCCTAGGTTGCCTTCAAGCAGCCAAGTGTGGAGGAGAGATTTTGAACCTCATGTGGAAAAATACAACGTTTTTGATCCTATTGATAGATTAACAAAATGCACACATGCAGTGTGATCATATCAATGCCAAACGTTTAGCATATTGTAGAGCCTGGCACATAGTAAATGCTGTCTATATATTATTAATTACTATTATTTTTATTATAACCTAGACCTATTTAATTAAATATTTTTATTATTTTTTGTAGGCATGGATAAGACACAATATTGAATATATGCGGGGAAAATAACCTCTTTAAATGTAACAACAGTTTTCAGGATAAATCATAGTTTAAACAGTCTTTGAATAAAATTTCCTGATAATACTGTTTTAGGTGGATCACTGTTTATATGACAGTCCTCTTATTTTGGCTACAACTCTGAGGTCATGCTTTGAGTTCCTAATAAAAAAAAGCACTATCTCAGACCTGTTATGGCTGTGTTTAGAATGTTTTCAGAAGAAAATATTTTCTATCTTCCAAAGTGAAACACAGGGCTATAAATTGCTAGAGGGACATCAGTCTTTTCAAAATCTTTTTTGCTCTGTAGTATTCTACTATAATTATTAATACTATGAGATACAACACAAGATTAAGGCAGTAAATTGAGATGAAGATTCTCCAAAGAAATGAACTAAGAGAGAAACTTGTTCAGGAATTAAGTTATTTTAGGAAAAAAACAAGTCCTGGTAGCAGCAGGTGTGTAGGCTGTTAGAATGACTGTGTTTTAATTCAGCAGCATTTCCCAACAGAGTAATTACCTATGTTGTTTACTGAACTTTTTAAAGGTTCATTAACAAATTTCTAATCTTCTTTCTTCCCATACTCCAGGTTAAAAGGTTTTTTAAAACTTGTTCTCATTAAGAAAGGAGTATAAATAGGTTCTGAGCTTATGGAAAATGCATGCTCTTTACAAAGAGGTTCACCTAGAAATTCAAATAAACATGCTCATAGCCTTACACACATGGTTTTCTCTGAGTTTATATTTTTTGTGACATTTTATCATAATGAATTATGCCTTTAAAATCTACAACATCAAAAATAGTTTTGAGATATTCTCAAATGAATATTACCAAAGGAAATTTCTGCAGCTGCAACTAACTCTGCTGGGTGTCACATAGAGGAGTGAAGGGGGATTGTGTGAGTTAGTTCCTACAGCCCAGACCTGTATAATATGTTCTATTTTGAACTCCATAGATGTCAACTGAATTTAAACGTCCCATGTAGACAACATTTTTATTCCTTACAGAAGAATCTTGTGAAGTCACTACTAGGCATGCCATCATGTGAACTCAAAAAGTCCTCTGGTTTTTAATGTTCCCAGAAGACTGATTAAGGGTGAAGTATTTTTAATATCCTTACTTATGTTTGAATTGCCACAAATCTATAGTTTTTGTTAAAATGTGTGATGGAATTGTGTTTTCAAGAGAAAGGCTACTTGTTAGAGATGGCCAACAGATTAAATTATTTGAAACACATGATTAGAAAATCTCAGGACTACAATAAGCCTATTTTATTTTATTTCAAAATGTTGAGATGTGACCCTTGTTTTTTGTTTGTTTGTTTGTTTTCTTTTGTTTTGTTTTGTTTTTTTGCGATGCAGTTTACCTCGTATTGCCCAGGCTGGAGTTCTATGGTGCTCTCTCGGCTCACCACAACCTTCGACTCCCAGGTTCAAGTGATTCTCCTGCCTCAGACTCCTGACTAGCTGGGATTACAGGCATGCACCACCACGCCCAGCTAATATTTGTGTTTTTAGTAGAGACGGAGTTTCTGTATGTTGATATAGTGATATCATAGATACACTGGCAATATACTCATGTTATAGCCCAGACATTTTAAGAAAGAAAGAGCAAATGCTTGGTGAAATTAAATTAGGAAACTGAAAAAAAAAAAGTTTCTTACGTTTTTTACTTGTCATCCAACGCCAGTCATAGCATTATCATCTCAGAAATACAAAGCAGTTCACGACTGGGAAGAAATATTTGGAAACAACACACCACTGTTGTTTTTGTTCACAAAAAATAGTACAGCTAAGATTCCATGCAGATTTCTTCATACTGAGGTTGTCAAAAATAGATGTTCAAAAAACATTGCATCAAATACACACACACACACACACACATACACACAAAACTTTCAAATGCAATTAATGTGCATACATATTTTCATGCCTGGATGAAAAGGCTTCTGTCTAGCTACTCAAAGAATGAATGAAAAGCACACTTTAAGGAATAGTATATCTACAAAATAGACAAGACATAATGGTGACTTTCACAAAAATATAACAATTTTGAGTGTTTCTCTCATGTGACTTCTCTACATTATACAATCACGTATATTTGCTCTAATAACTACATATATAATTTTTGAACAACTGTAAGTGTTGTAATTTATTGCATCAAAATCATAAAACTAAACTTTGTAAGGCATTTGACTGATCACTGTACTCTTGCATAATATAGGTGACATATCTATGCTATGCTTTAAAAAATTTTTTAAAGCCTTAGACAGTCCAAAATCTTCCTAATTTTCAAAGAGAAACCAAAGATATGGCACTACTTTTATTCTTTCATTAATCTAAAACTAGTCTCTTCAATGAATCTTTAAAATGTGAAAAAAATAAAGTCAACATTTAACCCTATGCAAAAGATCCTTAATACTTGCAAATATTTGTCTTATAAATCCCTTAGCTTCTAATAACCGTTCAATTAATAAATGCAGTTGGTCCTTTTTATTTCTGATATCTTCCTGCATTATAATTTTAAGAGTTTAAGACTTCATCCATTAACCCTGTAAAAACAAGCATGAATATATCACATGAAGCTGAAGTGGGAGAATCACCAGAGCCCTGAGGGCTGCAGTGAGCTGAGGGCTGTAGTGATCGTGATTGTGCCACTGCACTCCTGGGCAACAAAGTGAGAGCTTGTCTCAAAACAAAAACAAAAACAAAACAAGTTATACAAAATAATTCATATTTTTACTTTTAAGACTTATTAGTGCTTGTACTTGTGGTCTTTAGTTAATTGGTGTGAATTTTGCATTCAAGATTAAAAAAAAAAAAAAAACTAGAACAGGATTGCCCTTAGTTTGATCATTTCTTGCTATATTATCTTCCATCAAGGAATGTGAGAGCAGACAGTGACTACTATGCAATTGTAAAATTCAACTTTAATAGGTTCTCTAATAATTTCTTAGATAAGCTTGTGGAGTAGACTAATGTGAGGAATGGCTGTGAATTTATCACTTTATCTCTTCTGTATCAACCATAATTGGTGTTCCACAAAAATTTGTGTAATTAATATGAAGTCCTCAAATAAATCTTGAGCATCAGTAATCCAGTGAACTATTATGTATAATACAGATTAAAATGTGGACAGGCATTTTCTTTTATATTTCAATATCATGGACAAAACACACATATACACACACACACACTCTCACAGTTTTAAATCTTGTTATGGAAGCATTCTATAAGGAAGAAAAGACATCAGATTGCATTCCCATGTGAAGAATTAATTGAGAATGAAATAATTATCTAGTAAATCCTAGTGGTACTTAGTCCATCATGATAATTAAGGCAGATTTTATGCATAATTGCCTTGACCTAATATTTCCCTTATTATTTCTAGACACATTACATTATATCCAAAAAAATGTAATTTGACTTGTCAATAATGAAATGTCAAGTCTGTAGTGCTTCCTGGTCTGTAATAGAATTTTAATAAAATTGTAAAAGCTAACTAAATTGGTACCAATAAATCATTTTAGGTAACACTTTCAGTAATATTTTATTCATTTAATTCATGTACAACCCTCTAAGTTTCATTCTTATTTAATTTAATGTGTACCTCCTGTGCAATATTTTCACTATTTGGGTATGAGCATACATTCTGTCCAGTTTTGCTTTATGATATTTACGATATTTTTATTGTTTTGAGCGCAGAAACTAAGCTAGATGTTTATGCTTATGCAGGGCAGGCAATTGGTTTTAGACTCTGGTCATTATTTAAAATTAAATGCAAATTTTCATTTAAATATATTTTGGGGGTTACTAAAATAAAAAAAAAATTCTGACTCATGAACTAAACTACAAATAAAACATATGATCAAAATACTATTATAACAGGAAGTATAATTTAGAAACTACAGAGTTGCCAATAGAGAGCTCCGAGGGATATTCCTAACATTTTCTTTTTTTAAAAAAGGAAAAAGTTGATGGATATATTTAAGTTATTTTGGTTGTATTAGCTTTAATAAGGGCTTATGAGTCTAAGAAAAGAGATTTTTCATGAACTGTGGTTTTAATTTTAAGGCAAGGAATCTGTGGTAGAGAGAATTCTGAAATGCCATCCTGCTAAGGTTTCTACCCTCTGCTCAGGTGCCCCATTCTCTCCCTTCTGGAGTGTGGGTGGGACTGCAAATACTTGCATTCCATTCCCTTCGTGAGGTTATAATACATGCCAAAGCAGAAAGGAATGTGAGGAAAGAACTAAAATCTCAAATCAATTGACCATAAATTAATCCTAAGTGGATGTGGCCTATGAGATGAACTCTTAAATACAATCTAGACACTTCTTGAAGACAGACTGTAGAAGCCAGGAGAAATTCTCCTGCTCCATTGGGAAGAAGCAAACTTCCATATTGAGGCAAGGGATTAAGACCAAGCTAGAGGAGCTGAAAGCAAACTCTAAATGACAAACATGAAAAGAATGAACACCTCATTCCTACCATACAAGAAAATATTTCATCAAAGGAAGAGTTTGTTTTAATTGTTTTATCTTTGATTCAAATTATCTGAATTTACTTGACAATGACAATAATTTACATTCAAGAGCACTTTACACAATGACTTGACAAATGATCCCCAGAGTTAAAATTTGCTGCCTTCCACATCATTTTTTGTTGTTGTTTCCAGGATCTTTCTATAATATAATAGGCTAAGAAAATAATTAAAAGTATGAATATGATTTTCTTTCTTTTTTTTTTTTTGAGACGGAGTCTTGCTCTGTCGCCCGGGCTGGAGTGCAGTGGCCGGATCTCAGCTCACTGCAAGCTCCGCCTTCCGGGTTCACGCCATTCTCCTGCCTCAGCCTCCGCAGTAGCTGGGAATACAGGCGCCCGCCACCTCGCCTGGCTAGTTTTTTGTATTTTTTTAGTAGAGACGGTGTTTCACCGTGTTAGCCAGAATGGTCTTGATCTCCTGACCTCGTGATCTGCCCGTCTTGGCCTCCCAAAGTGCTGGGATTACAGACTTGAGCCACTGCGCCCGGCCATGAATATGATTTTCTATGCACATTAGGAAGCATTGTGCAACAGTACTTTGCTTATAATTTAAATATTTTAAAATATCAATGTATTGTCTTGAAACTGATGTTGGAAAATGCCATGTATAAATTGCTTCCTTTAACCACAGAAAAGCAATGCAATGAAGGTGAATTAAGATGCAATACAATTTTAATTTAAATTTCCCAGTTATTATAATAGGTTTTAGAATGTACAGATAACTTTTTATAACATAATAAATTATGAATGTATTTTCCAAAAGCTCAAAGAAGCTGAGGGACTTCAAAAAATACATAAATGGGTATAATGATATCTAGAATGATGAAAATAATACAGTAGAAAACAGGCAGGTAGTGAAGACCTGGTCAACATCTCACCTATAAGCTATTTTAAGGGGCTGATAAAAAAGCATAAAACAATCTTGCAAAAGAAAATTATAACAGTGGGAAAATTATGGCAGTGAAAGAGATCTGATTTAACCCACCTCTCATCTTACCTTTCTCCTAAATTTTCGTGGGGTTTTGGGGCAAGTTAACTTTGAGAGACATTTAGGTTATAGTTTAAATGATAATAGCCCTTCCATAAAAGTCTACTACCTTTGTAAATCTAATAAAAGCCGATCAGACTGGGGAGGAGAAGAATCTAAATTCTGCTAAGGCATACACATAAATAATTGCCAGTCACACCTGCAGATAACACCACTATTGTATATTGGCCTTTTGAGATAGGTATTCAGATTTTTTATCTGACACCCATGTCTGACACCCATGGTTCCACCTGGACCTGATGGTTCCACTTGGACCTGTCAACCTTACTCCTGTGGCCTGACCCAGAAGTGATTCAGCATGCAGGAGGACAGTTTTACCACCTATGATTTTATCTCTGTCCCAATGCTATCAGCAGCAAGCCTAGCAACCCCTACCCCATTGTGATGGTTAATACTGAGTGTCAACTTAGTTGGATTGAAGGATGCAAAGTATTGATCCTGGGTGTGTCTGTGAAGGTGTTGCCAAAGGAGATTAACATTTGATTCAGGGGGCTGGGACAGGCAGACCCACCTGCAATCTGGGTGGACACCATCTAATCAGCTGCCAGTAAAGCTAGAATAAAAAGCAGACAGAAAAATGTGAAAAGAGAGGCTGGCCTAACTCTCAGCCTACCTCTTTCTCCCATGCTGAATGCTTCTGGCTTCTGCAGTCAAATGCTTCAGATTGCAGACCCACCTGCAATCTGGGTGGGCACCATCTAATCAGCTGCCAGTAAAGCTAGAATAAAAAGCAGACAGAAAAATGTGAAAAGAGAGGCTGGCCTAACTCTCAGCCTACCTCTTTCTCCCATGCTGAATGCTTCTGGCCCTCAAATGTTGGACTCCAAGTTCTTCAGTTTTGAGACTTAGACTGGCTCTCCTTGCTCCTCAGCTTGAAGATGGCGTATTGTGGGACCTTGTGATCATGTGAGTTAATATTTAATAAATTCCTCTTTACATATATCCATATCTATATGTCTATGTATATATCTGTGTGTGTGTATATATATATATACACACACACATATATATATATTAGTTCTGTCCTTCTAGTGAACCCTGACTAATACAGATTTTGGTAGCAGAAGTGGTTCTAGGGGAGCAGATTATTAAGGATGAAGTTCTTTCATTGGTTTTGGCATTTCTGGATTTGACTGCTTAATATGATTAGACACAAAAACGCTAAGGACCCTACTTCTAATATATGGAGAACACTGAGAGTCCTTGATGTAAACTGTTTAGAGAGTTATGCAAAATAAATGCATTTGACATTCCTGATTCTCTGCTCATGAGAGGCAAGGAGTTTATATATAATACCTTTGACCATATCTAGAGAACCAAGAAACATAATGAAGGAGGTTGGTTGCTCCTAAGTTCAGTGGACAAAATTATGAAAAAAATGAAGAACTCAGAAATTCTAACTCCTGGATTCAGAAGTGGATACTGAGCCTCAAATCTACTAAGATTGCCCTGAGTGAGAGTCTTATCTTCTGGAGAGAAGGAGCTGAAATTGTGGAAAAACAGACACAGCTCTTATCATGAGAGTGGTTGACATGCAATGAAAGGTGCATGCACAGCCTTGCCAAGTGTCTCCTGTTAAAATGAGGTGATTGATTGGAAAAGAATGGGAAAGTGCAACTTGGAATGGGGACGTGTGGGAGGACCCTGATGATGTTAGGGACACTGAGTTCGTAAACTCTGATGAACCTTTTTTGCTAGAAGAAACAGCTTCCCCATCCCCAGTAGTGGCAACATCCCCTCCCCAACCCATGCTGCCATCAGCCTTTACACATTTGTTTGAGGAGATAAACCCTGCACTGCCTGAGACAACAGTTATGGCCTCCACAGAGGCAGTCGCCAGGCAAGATAATGTTGATTCTCCTCTGGAGCCACCCCCAACAACCCTGTTTGCTTCTAGACCTATAACTAGACTAAAGTCCTGGTGGGGCCCTAGAGGTAAGGTTCAGAGTGTGACCCACGAGGAGGTATGCTACACTCGAAAATAACTGGAGTTTTTAAATTTATATAAGCATAATCTGGAGAACAGGCATGGGAATGGATGTTAAGGGTGTGGGATAATACTGGAAAGAACACAAAGTTGGTTGGATCAGGCTGAATTTATTGACTTGGGCCCACTAAGTAGGAAATCTGCATTTATGTTGCAGCTGAGGGAGTTAAGAAAAGGTTCTAATAGTTTATGTTCTTGGTTAGCAGAAATATGGATTAAAAGATGGCCCATGTGGGTGAGCTAGAAATGCCTGCTATCCCTTAGTTTAACGTAAAGGAAGGGATCCAAAGACTTAAGGAGATTGGGATTGTGGAGTAGATTATGCATTTTAGACCTATCATCTGAGCTGGGAGGATCCAGAAGATATACCAATGCCTTGTGCAATAGATTTGTGAGGACAGCACCTGCATCTTTGAAGAGCCCTGTAATTGCTCTTCTTTGTATGTCAGAGCTAACAGTGGGAACCACAGTCAGTCACTCAACTACAAAATTTAAATACAATTGGAATAATTGGATCCTGAGGTGGCAGGGGCAAAGTGGCAGCACTCAACCATCAAAAGCAAAGTGGGCATAGCTACTGTAGTGGACAGCAGAGGCAAAGTGGCAATCACAATAGTCTGACTCATGTTGAGCTCTGACATTAGCTAATTAATCACAGTGTTCCTAGAAGTAAAATTGATAGGAAGCCTACTGCATTTCTACCTAATTTATGTAAGCAGAAAACTTCTAGGTCAAACGGACAAAAGACTAATTTAAATTTTAAAAACAGAGAATCATGGCTCATCAATGAATTTTCAGATCTGTGCCAGTTTACGGACCTTGAATGAAGGGGAGGCCAGGTCCCTTTGAGGAAGAATCAACTATATTACGGACAATTTATGCTGTTAACCTTTCTCCCTTCCTTCACCAAGGAGACTTCCAACCTTTTACCAGTGTAACTGTGCATTGGAGAAAGAGAAATTATCAAACATTTTCGGGACTACTGAACACTGGCTCTGAGCTGATGTTGATTCCAGGGGACCCAAAACGTCATTGTCATGCTCCAGTTAAAGTAAGGGCTTATTGAAGTCAGATAATCAATAGAGTTTTAGCTCAGGTCCAACTTACAGTGGGTCCAGTGGGTCCCTGGACTCATCCTGTAGTAATTTCCCCAGTGCTAGAATGCATAATTGGCATAAACATACTTAGCAGCTAGCAGAAAGACCACATTGGCTCCCTGACTGGTAGGGTGAGGGCTACTATGGTGGGAAAGGTCAAATGGAAACCATCAAAGCTGCCTCTACCTAGAAGAATAGTAAATTAAAAACAATATCACATCCCTGGAGGGACTGTGGAGATTAGTGCCACCATCAAGAACTTGAAAGATGCAGGAGTGATGATTTCCATCACATCCCCATTAAACTCTCCCATTTGGCCTGTGCAGAAGACGGATGGAGTCTTGGAGAATGACAGTGATTATCATAAACTTAACCATCGGGTGACTCTAACTGCAGCTGCTGTACCATATATGGTTTCATTGCTTGAGGAAATTAACACATCTCCTGGCATCTGGTATGGAGCCATTGACTTTGCAAATGCCTTTTTCTCCATTCCTGTCCATAAGGCCCACCAGAAGCAATTTGCCTTCAGGTGGCAAGACCAGCAATATACCTTTACTGTCCTACCTCAGGGGCATATCAACTCTGTGGCTTTGTGTCATCTTATTTGGAGAGACTCTGATCACTCTTCACTTCCACAAGATATCACCCTGGTCCATTACATTGATGACATTATGTTGATTGGATCCAGTGAGCAAGAAATAGCAAACCCACTGGACTTACTGGTGAGACATTTGCAGGCTAGGGTAGGGGAAATAAATCCAATTAAAATTCAGAGACCTTTTATTAAATAGGGAATCCTTTCCCCATTTCTTGTTTTTGTCAGGTTTGTCAAAGATCAGATGGCTGTAGATGTGTGGTATTATTTCTGAGGACTCTGTTCTGTTCCACTGGTCTATTTCTCTGTTGTGGTACCAGTACCATGCTGTTTTGGTTACTGTAGCCTTGTAGTATAGTTTGAAGTCAGGTAGCGTGACGCCTCCAGCTTTGTCCTTTTGACCTAGGATTGTCTTGGCAATGCGGGCTCTTTTTTGGTTCCATATGAACTTTAAAGCAGTTTTTTCCAATTCTGTGAAGAAACTCATTGGTAGCTCGATGGGGATGGCATTGAATCTATAAATAACCTTGGGCAGTATGGCCATTTTCACGATATTGATTCTTCCTATCCATGAGCATGGTATGTTCTTCCATTTGTTTGTGTCCTCTTTGAATGGTGCTGGGAAAATTGGCTAGCCACAAGTAGAAAGCTGAAACTGGATCCTTTCCTTACCCCTTATACGAAAATTAATTCAAGATGGATTAGAGACTTAAATGTTAGACCTAATACCATAAAAACCCTAGAAGAAAATCTAGATAGTACCATTCAGGACATAGGCATGGGCAAGGACTTCATGTCTAAAACACCAAAAGCAACGGCAGCAAAAGCCAAAATTGACACATGGGATCTCATTAAACTAAAGAGCTTTTGCACAGCAAAAGAAACTACCATCAGAGTGAACAGGCAACCTACAGAATGGGAGAAAATTTTTGCAACCTACTCATCTGACAAAGGGCTAATATCCAGAATCTACAAAGAACTCAAACAAATATACAAGAAAAAAACAAACAACCCCATCAAAAAGTGGGGAAAGGATATGAACAGACATTTCTCAAAAGAAGACATCCATACAGCCAACAGACACATGAAAAAATGCTCGTCATCACTCGCCATCAGAGAAATGCAAATCAAAACCACAATGAGATACCATCTCACACCAGTTAGAATGGCAATCATTAAGAAGTCAGGAAACAATAGATGTTGGAGAGGATGTGGAGAAATAGGAACACTTTTACACTGTTGGTGGGATTGTAAACTAGTTCAACCATTATGGAAAACAGTATGGCGATTCCTCAAGGATCTAGAACTAGATGTACCATATGACCCAGCCATCCCACTACTGGGTATATACCCAAAGGATTATAAATTACTCTACTACAAAGACACATGCACACGTATGTTTATTGCGGCACTATTCACAATAGCAAAGACTTGGAATCAACCCAAATGTCCATCTGTGACAGACTGGATTAAGAAAATGTGGCACATATACACCATGGAATACTATGCAGCCATCAAAAAGGATGAGTTTGCGTCCTTTGTAGGGACATGGATGCAGCTGGAAACCATCATTCTTAGCAAACTATCACAAGAAGAGAAAACCAAACACCGCATGTTCTCACTCATAGGTGGGAACTGAACAATGAGATCACTTGGACTCGGGAAGGGGAACATCACACACTGGGGCCTATCATGGGGAGGGGGGAGGAGGGAGGGATTGCATTGGGGAGTTATACATGATATAAACGTTATGCACATGTACCCTAGAACTTAAAGTATAATAAAAAAGAAAAAAAAAAAGAAAAAAAAAAAATTCAGAGACCTTACCTTAGTAAATTTCTAGGGGTCCAGTGGTGTGGGACCTGTTGAGATATTGCTTCTAAGGTAAAGGATAAGTTGCTGCATTTGGCTCCTCCTACAACCAAGAAGGAGGCACAGTGCCTAGTGAGTCTATTTGGATTTTGGATGTAACACATTCCTCATTTGGGTGTGTTCCTCTGGCCCATTTATTGAGTGATCCGAAAGGCTGCCAGTTTTGAGTTGGGTTCAGAACAGGAGAAGACTCTCCATCAGGTCTAGGCTACTGTGCAAGCTGCTCTGCCACTTGGGTCATATGACCCAACAGATTCAATGGCGTTGATGTGTCACTGGCAGATAGGGATGCTGTTTGGAGCCTTTGGCAGGCCCCCATAGGGGAATCACAGCTGAGGCATCTAAGATTTTGGAGCAAGTCCCTGCCATCTTCTTCAGATAACTACTCTCCTTTTGAGAGACAGCTCTTGATCTGTTACTGGGCTTTGGTGGAAACAGAACATTTGACAATGGGTCATCAAGTCACCATGTGACCTGAACGGCCTCTTAGGAACTGGGTGCTTTCTGTCCCATCTAGTTATAAAGTGGCTCGTGCACAGCAGCATTCCATCATCAAATGCAAGTGGCATATATGTGATCAGGTTTGAGCAGGTCCTGAAGGCAAAAGTGATTTAGATGAAGAAGTGGCTCAAATGTCCATGGTCTCCATTCCTGCCACCGTGCCTTTTCTCGCCCAGCCTCTAACAATGGCCTCATGGGGAGTTCCCTATGATCAGTTGACAGAGGAAGAGAAGAGTAGGGCATGGTTCACAGATGGTTCTGCATGATATACAGGCACCACCTGAAAGTCGAGAGCTGCAGCACTACAGTTCCTTTCTAGGACATCTCTGAAGGACAGCAGTGAAGGGAAATCTTCTCATTGGGCAGAACTTTGGGCAGCAAACCTGGTTGTGCACTTTTCATGGAAGTAGAAATGGCCAGTTATGCGATTATATACTGATTCATGGGCTGTAGCAATAGTTTGGTCAAGGAACTTGGAAGAAGCGTGGTTGGAAAATTGGTGACAAAGATATGTGGGGAAGAGGCATGTGGATGGACTTCTCTGAGTGGTCAGAAACTGTGAAGATATTTGTATCCTATGTGAATGTTCACCAGTGGGTGACCTCAGCAGAGGAGGATTTTAATAATCAGGTGGACAATATGATCCGTTCTGTGGTCACCACTCAGCCTCTTTCCCCAGCCACCCATGTCATCACCCAGTGAGCCCATGAACAAATGGCCATGGTGGCAGGGATGTAGGTTACACATGGGCTCAGCAACAGGGACTTCTGCTCACCAAGTTTGATCTGGCTATGGCCACTGCTGAGTGCCCAATTTGCCAACAGCAGAGACCAACCCTGAGCCCCCAATATGGTACCATTCCTTGAGGTGATCAGCCAGCTACCTGATGGCAGGTTGATTATATTGGACCTCTTCCATCATGGAAAGGGCAGAGGTTTGTCCTCACTGGAATAGATACTTACTCCAGATATGGGTTTGCCTATCTTGCATGCAGTGCTTCTGCTAAAACTACCATCTGTGGACTGATGGAACGCCTTTTCCACCATCATGGTATTCCACACAGCATTGCTTCTGACCAAGGCACTCACTTTACAGCTAAAGAAGTGTGGCAGTGCGCTCATGCTCATGGAATTCATTGGTTTTACGATGTTCCCCACCATCCTGAAGCAGCTGAATTGAGAGAATGGTGGAATGGCCTTTTGAAGTCACAATTACAATGCCAACTAGATGACAGTACAAAGCTGGGCAAAGTTCTCCAGAAGGCCATGTATGCTGTGAATCAGCATCCAATACATGGTACTGTTTCTCCCATAGCCAGAATTCACATGTCCAGGAATCAAGAGGTGGAAGTGAAAGTGGCACCACTCACCATCACCCCTAGTGATCCACTAGCAAAATTTTTGCTTCCAGTTCTCATGACATTACATTATGCTGGCCTAGAGGTCTTAGTTCCTGAAGGAGGAGTGCTGCCCCTAAGAGACACAGCAATTTGAATAAATGGAAGTTAAGATTGTCACCTGGATACTTTGGGCTCCTCCCACCTTTAAGTCAATAGGCTAAGGAGAGAGTTACTAAGGAGAGTGTTGGCTGCGGTGATTGGCATAGACTATCAAGATAAAACCAGTCTACTACTCCACAATGGAGGTAAGGAAGAGTATGCATGGAATATAGGAGATCTACTAGGGCATCTCTTAATATTACCATGCCCCATGATTAAAGTCAATGTGAAACTACAATAGTCTAATCCAAGCAGGACAACAAATGGGCTCAGAATCTTCAGAAATTAAGGTTTGGATCACTCCACCAGGAAAAAAACTGTGGTCTGCTGAGGTGCTTGCTGAAGGCAAAGTGAATACAGAATGAGTAGTAGAAGAAGGTAGTCATCAATACCGGCTATGACCACATGACCAGCTGCAAAAACAAGGTCTGTAATTGTCATGAATATTTCCTCCTTCTTTCGTTAAGAATATATTTGTGCATTAATACACTTGTACTGAGAAAATATCTTTATTTCCTTTTTCCTTTATCATGTGACATAAGATTTATTGACTTCATATCAGCATTTAAGTATTGTTAACTTTATGTAATAGCATTTGGGTTGGGGATTGGTGAGTCCAGTTTACAAAGGATAGTTGCATTATGTTAGGCATAATTATGACATTATTATTGTCTTTATCTGAAGATTATATGTAATCTCATGAGATGTGTGTGTGTTCAAGCTGACAAAAGGTAGACTTGTGATGGTTAATATGGACTGTCAACTTGATTGGATTGAAGGATGCAAAGTATTAATCCTGGGTGTGTCTGTGAGGGTGTTGTCAAAGGAGAATAACATTTGAGGCAGTGGGCTGGGAAAGGCAGGCCCACACTTAATCTGGGTTGGCACCATCTAATCAGCTGCCAACGTAGCTAGAATATAAAGCAGGCAGAAAAGCATGAAAAGACTAGACTGGCCTAGCCTCCCAGTCTACATCTTTTTCCTGTGCTGGGTGCTTCCTGCCCTCAAACATCAGACTCCAAGTTCTTCAGTTTTGGGACTTGGACTGGGTCTCCCTTCTCTTCAGCTTGCAGACAGCCTATTGTTGGACCTTGTGATAGGGTGAGTTAATATTTAATAAACTCCATATATATAAAATTAGTTCTATTCCTCTAGAGAACCCTAATACATCCTTCCACCAAACTGCAAGAAATTGATTTGAGTACTAACTCCATCTCCCACATGATATGGCCAGCCTTGTGTCTTTTAAATTCTTTCTTTACTGCAATGCTGTGGACTTTATTTGTGCAGCAGGCGGGAAAAACCTCTTTGGTATTACAAACATATGTATACATACTTTGCTGTATTTTGTACACTTCTTATTAAATTTTATTCTGTAATATTATATATATTTGGCATTCCCATTGTGCACAGGTCCCTGATAAAGACTGTAGGATATTATCAGAATCATTCTGCAGATGAGCCAATAATTGAATTGATTAAGGAACTAATGACTATTAATATTATTTAATTGAAGAAATAAAAGAATACAACCTAGAATGTTGGTTGTTGATAAAATAATCAAACACACAAATAACAATAGTAATGATAATCTTTTATAATCATTTATTAACTTAGGGTTACAAAGGCTTAAGGACTAATATATAGAGCAGTGAAAAGAATTTCAACTTTTGAAACTAATCTGGAAGATCTATAAACATTTTATTCTCTCCATCTAAACTATGTCAAATATATTGAAATCTAATATGAAAAATGTGTTATTAATAATTGTTTCATCAGCAGTATGAAGATTATTCAGCCAGGGCTGCAAACAACGAACACACTCTGAGAAGTGCCTTTGGAGAATACAATTTGTCATTGAATATGGATGTCAGGAAAGAATCTGGGCAAAAGCAATTGGATTGGAAAAGGAAGCATAATCACCAAAATAAATAAAGTATATTTTACCGGAGAGCCCAATCTACTTGAGATTCAGCTATAAATATCTCATTTATAGCTCATATGAAAGAGAAATTATGTAGTAGAAAAAATGGATACTGAAATGTTTATGTCAAAATTTTCAGTGTATCTTTATCACGACATTCATTTTGACTGAGAGTTAATTTTATGTATAAAATAATGTATAATATCAGCTCAAAGTAACGGGAAGTGTAGAACTCTTTCTAAAACTGTTTGTCTGGATATTACAGGTTTTTTCACCAATGTAATTTTAATCTGGTAAAAAGACTCCTCAAAAAATTACCCCTCTGATATTTATGTAAGTCAATTAGTCCTTTGATAATGCTGTTTATATTTACACACACAGATACACACACACACACACACACACACATATACATGCATACGTATTTATTTACCAAGAGTTTATGCTCAATATTTAATGAAAGTTTGAATATTGAGACAGAGCACAAAACCTTTATAATTTCAGTTCATCAAGAAAAGGAATGAAAGACTAAAAATTACTATTTGGAATTTGACCAAAAGCTGGACCTAAAATTGGAAATAATTGTCTCAACTAAACATTTTGAAAAATTAAAATATACTTCTAAATCTCTAGAATATGCATGTTTCCTTCTTAAGCATCCTGACTATGCTGAGGAGACTATCCTTTCACTTTTTTGTTTCAATTCTGGTGTCTGTGTATGTGTGTGTGAGTGTGTGTGTGTGTGTATCTATGTTTGCGTATTTCATATAAATGATTGATATAGCTTTAAAGTTTTTCTCAGTATTACTAAATTTAGAAGGTTTTTGTTTGTTTGTTTGTTCTTTTTTTTTTTTTTGTCTTTCTCTAGGTCTCTAACCTTGTTTTCTTTAGAGCATCACTTTAGAATATTTGTAAATGCAAATTCTTTCTCTGCGCCTTTGAGATGTAAATCTTTTTAAAAGCCTCCTGCCAGTTTTACAACTCAAGGACCTGGGAGCCATCTCTTTGAAAGGCAATAATCAATGAAGATAGTGTCCCTCTCTTCTTGTCTCTGTGGGAGCTTGGGAGTCTAACTTTGGAGGGTGCATTGCTCTAAATTGTAAAACTACTTACTGTCATTTGGCTGATGCGAATTAGCTAACACAGATAGTCTATGATCTCCCTGACCCCAGCTTTCAAAAACTCTTCTGCTCTTTGTTTCTCCAGAGTTGAGTTGAGAGCTCAGACTGAGTTCTGTCTGGCCTCTGTCCTTATTGCAGTCACCTTCCTTGCCTATTTAACTTTGTTAAGTGCAATGTTTACTTTGACATAGGTGTATGAAAATAATATAGAAGTCAGTGACTTTACCTTGCTCTTCATTTTTTAGGAAATTAGCCTCATCAATTTCAAGTACCAGTGAATTTCTAATAACCATGAATCCTTTGATAATTTGAGAGCTCAGAGACCTTTTCTAAATCCCATTCTATCCTAATGAAAGGCTTAATAGACATATAACTCTGCCATACAGATTATGGGTGTTAATCCTAAATCAACATCTCCTGAAAAGTTTGTGTGTAACAATATTCTATGAGTAGAAGCAATACATCTGGTCCTTCATATCCACAGGTTTCACATCTGTGGATTCAACCAACTGTGGATAATTAACCAACTGTGGATAATTAATACAAAAAAAAAGTAACCATACAAAACTAAAAATAATACAAAAGTTAAAATACAGTGTGACAACTACTTACATAGCATTTACATCATGTTGTATATTATCAATAATCTAGAGGTGATTTAAAGCATAGGGAGCATGTGCATAGGTTATGTGCAAATACTACACCATTATATATCAAGAACTCGAGCATCCACAGATTTTGGTATCCACAGAGGACCTAGAGCCAATCCCCTGCAAGTGCCAAATAAAAATCAGTTTAAAAATAATTTCCTGGATTAATATTTGTACAAGTGTTAAATAGAGAAATGTGTAGCACTCACTAGTCATGTATAGCATGCAGAATAGCAAAGCAGGTCATATTGGAAGAGCTAATCTCTTACTGCTTGTGTTCCCATCCTACCACTGGACCCTTTACAAGTTGGATTAATCTGGGCAATACACAGGAAAACTCTCTTAAAGCCTATACGTTAGTAAATTTTAAAAAACAGGAATAAATAGCTCTGTTGTGGAGGTTAGTTGTGGAAATCCATTAAAAAATCTTCTCACACTGTCTGACACATACTAATGCTTCAATAAATTATAATACTATTATAGGAATTCTGGAAATGGCATTGTGGGAAAATAAGAAATACACAATACTCTTAGTAGTAAACAATTGTTTGATCTTGAGTATCTAAACTTCTATTGAGTATGTCAACTTATGATTCCTTCTACTCATTGGTTCAAAAATAGAATGAATATGAAAATATTTAGAGGAGTTAATTAAGGGAGATGAAAGTAATGGTGGAGTCCTAGAAAACAGATGTCAAAAACTGATTCTTCCTTTCTGGATAGACACATAATTCCACAAATATAATTCCTAGATAATTTCAAAAGGAAATAGTTTGAGGGTAGGATATATATTCAATAGAAAATTTATTCTAAGCAAATATATATTCATGACAGTAAGAACTGTCATATTATCATGTAGTGTACAGTACGCTTTCAAGAAACACACATTAAACTTAATAATTCTGCTTAGATAATATACTCAATTGTAGGAGATTTTGAAATAATAAAAGAGCAAGAAACAGGAGAAGTGCTCCAAGGAAAGATAAAGAACTTTATTATTTAATCTATATGATTTCATTCTAAACACTATGGTTCTCACTACAGTAATTATGAACTTTCTCCATTGGAGAATACCACGTCTGTACAATGTGAATCTCATTTCATCTTTGATAGACAGTTTGGCAGGGTTCTCTTATGAATGTGTCTTAGCAACAAACACCTATTGGAGCATTGTAAATATTGACAGAGCATTTTCAATGCTTCAATTTTCAATGCTCTGTCAATGGTTCTTTCAGGAACCAGTACATAGAGATTGCTATCACTAGTTTTGTTCACATTATAACAGGGTTTCTACCTAGCATAATCAAAATGAACCAAAATAGAAAATCCAAAATAAACAAATGAAAAATATCTAGATTAAAAGGAAAAAAAAGCAAACCATAATTATCTTTAGATAATATAGAGTCTACATATTTTTTTCGTTAGTGAGTATAATAACGCTATTTAGAAATAAGACCAATATACAAAATTTAATTAGAATGCTTTAGACTAAAAAAGAAATTGTGAAAGATGGGAAAAATATTAAAATATATATATATATATATATATACACACACAAAATAAGTCATAGTCATAATACCAAAACTATCTAAATCCCCTGGATAAAAAGTATTTAAGTATTCCCCTAATTTAAAAATATTTTCATGATCCAAAAATTAATCCTCATATCCATTGGCAGTCAGTCCTCATTCGTTCAACAATACCCTTCTACCCTCTTTTTGGTCCATGGCAGTTATTCATCTACTCTCAGTGTCTATGGATTTGCCTATTATGAACATTTTGTATGAATGAAATCATACTATGTATGGGCTTTTACTGTCTGGGTTATTTCACTTATCACTGTATTTTCAAGGTTCATTAATGCAGTAGTATTTGTTAGTACTTAATTTTTATGACCAAAAATATTCTGTTGTTGTGATATACCATATTATGCTTGTCCATTCATTAGTTGATGGACATTTGAGTTGCGTCATCCTTTTGGCTGCTAAGAACATTCATGTACATATTTTAGGTTTACATCATTTCCAGGTATCATGGTGATAAATTCAGTAGAGGAATTGCTCAGTCATGGACTAACACTATATTGAACTTTCTGGTGAACTGCTTTACTGTGTTCCAAAGTAACTGCACAATTTTATATTCCTATTGGTAATGTATGAGGGTTTTATTTTCTCCTCACTCTCACCAAAATGCATGTTAAATAATATCTCACTGTGGTTTTGATATGCATTTTTCTAACGACTCATGATAGTCAGCACCTTTTTATGTGCTTATGAACTATTTGTGTATCTTCTTTGGAGGAATGTCTACTCAAATCCTTTGCTTGTGTTATAATTGAGTAGTTTTTGTTTTGGTTGTAGAGTTGTGAGTGTTTTTTATATATTCTTATATATTTTGAATATTGGCCTTATATTTTGTAACCTTATCGAACTTGTTTATCAGCTGTAATAGTTTCTTTTTATTATTATTTAGGATTTTATATAAACAACATTTGCAAATACAGATTATTTTACTTCTATCTTTCCAATCTGGTTACCCTTGTATTTATTTTTCTAATGTAGTTGTCTTAGCTAGATCTTCCAAAACAATATTGAATAGAAATGACAATAATGAGCATCTTTTTATTGTTCGAAGTGTTAGGAGGAGAGCTTTCTCTCTTTCAACATTAATCATGATGTTAGCAGTGTATTTTTCATAAATATCTTTTATTTTGTTGATTAAATTGCCTTATATTCCTAGTTTGTAAAATGTTTTGATCACAAAAGTGTATTAGATTTGTCAAATGTTTGTTATGCATCTCTTGAGAGGATAATGTTATTTTTGTTATTTTATTGATATGCTATATTATATTAATTTACTTTTAAATGGTGATAAAGAAAACCCCTTTCACTTCTGGGATAAATCTCTCTTGGTTAGGGTGTATAATTCTACTTATATATTTCTGGATTCTGTTTGCAATTTTTGTCAATAATTTATGTGTCCATATTCATAAGGAATATTGACCTAGAATTCTCTTTTCTTGTGAAGTCTTTATCTAGTCTTGGTATCAGATAAATCTGTCCTGGAAGTTGGGAAGTGTTTCTGCCTCTCCAATTTTTAGAAGAATTTGTGACACGTTGATATAATTTTTCTTTAAACATTTAGTAAAATTTATCAGTGATGGTATCTAATCAGGAGCATTATTTTCTGAGAAATTTTGTTATTAATATTTTAATCTCTCTACTTGTTGTGGGTCTATTCAGATTTTCTGTTTTTCTTGTCAGGTTTGTATCATTGTAAGAATTTGTGTATTTCAGCTAGTGCTATGGTTTGGGTATGGATTATTTGTCCCCTCCAAAGTTCATGATGAAATTTGAACCCTCATGTGGTAGTGTTGGGAAGTGGAGCCTAGTGAGAGATGTTGGGTTATGAGGTGAATCAATCTTAATGGCACATACTTGAGATAATGGGTTCTCACTCTCTTGAGATTGGATTAGTTTTCACAGAGTTTATTTGTTGCCCTTGAGAGTGGATTGTTATGAAGCCAGAGAACCTTCATGTTTTCATCTCTTCATAGGTGTTCACTTCCCATTTGACCTTCTCCATAATGTTGTCACAGAATGAAAGCCATTGCCAGAAGCCAAGGCTATGACCTTGACCCTTTCAACCTGCAGAACTGTGAGTTTAATAAACTTCCTTTCATTATAAATTACCCAGTCTCAGGTATTCTTTCATTACAACACAAAATGGACTAAGACACAAAGGTTACCTAATTTGTTGGCATACATTTTTATAATGCTTCCTTATGACACTTTTTATTTATGTAACATGGTGCTAATGTCTCATCATCTCTGATTTTAATTATTTCCATTTCTTTCTTTCTTTTTTCTTTTTTTTTGTTTTTTTTTTTTTTGGTTTTTCTACCTAAAGATTTATCAATTTTGTTGATTCAAAGAACTAACTTTTGGCTTCATTGTTTTATCTATTGTTTTGCTAGTTATATTTTATGTGTTTGGTTCATCTCTTTATTACTGCCTTCCTCCTGCATGCTTTGAGTATGAATTACTCTACTTTTTTACTTTTTTAAGGAGGAATTTTAGATTACTGATTTAATATCTGTCTTCTTATTTATATAGGCATTGTAGCTATGTGTTTTATGTCAGCACTGCTTTAGCTACAGCCCATAAGTTTTTCTATGTCATTTTTTTAACTTCACTCATGTCAAAGTGTTATATAATATTCATTGTGATTTTTTTCTGTGACATATTTATTTGCACATTAACTCATAACTTATGATTAAAACAAACTTAATGAAAAGTAAACAAAAGCTTTGTTCTTAGTATCGTACTTCCTCTTTATTTGCTACGTTATTATCTTGCAAATAATATATTTTTACACAGTATGTTTATTAATACTGATGTATAATCATTCCTTCATGTAGTTTAATTTTTAATCAGATAAAGAAAAAATTATGAACAAAATTCCTTTTTATTATATTTATAAAAGACATTACCTTTATATTTATTATTATTGGAGCCCTTTATTTCTTGATGTGGATTTGAGTTATTGTCTTGTGTTCTTTCATTGTAAACTGAGGGATTTCTATTAGTATTTTTTATACAACAGGTCTGATAGCACCACATTCTCTGTTTTTGTTTATCTAAGTATATCTTAATTTATTATTTTAGTCTTCATTTTTAAGGTTAGTTTTACTGAACATAGAATTCTTGGTTGGTTGTCAGTCTTTCCCTTCTGTACTTGGAATATGATATCTCATTGCCTTCTGGCCCCATGATTTTTGTTAAGAAATCAGCTGTTATTGTTACTGATATTCTCTTGTAGACAAAGACTCCTGTCTCTCTTGTTGCCTTCAAGTTTCTCTCATGCTTTTTAGCTTTTAATATTTTGATTATGGTATGCCTAGGTGTAGATCCTATAATGGTTTTTATCAAAAATATTTGTCACAATTTCTTCAAATAGTCTGTCACATTCTCTCCTCGGGAACACGTGTTCTTTGTTTGTTGGTATGCAGATGGTGTTTCACAGTACTTTGTGGCTCAGTCTATATTTCTTCACTTCGTCTTTTTCTTCCTCAGTTGATCAATCATTAACTTTGACAATTCTTTCTTCTTTCAGGTGAGAATTACTATTTAGCTCTTTAGGTGACTATTTTATTTCAGTAATTTTAATTTTCTAATCCAGAATATATGTTTAGTTATTTTAAATAATTACTGAAGAGGGGGTAAAACAAGATGACCAAATAAACGCCTTCACTAATTGTCCTTTCTGCAGGACAGAAAATTGAAAAACTACCCACACACAAAAATGCACTTTCATGAGAACCAAAAATCCAGTCAGCAATTACAGTACCTGGTTTTAACTTTATATTTTTGGAAGAGGCACTTAAGGGTGTAGGAAAGAGTCTAAAATAGCCACCACCACTCCTATTCCATTTTCTAGCAGTGGCTGTGTGGAACTGAGAGAAAATTTTTGTGCTCGAGGAGGAGCACAGTGGTTGTGGGATTCTGCATTGGAACTCTTTGTTGCCCTGTCACAGTGGAAAGCAACACCAAATGGAACCTCTTCAGTACCCAAGAAGGGAACATGTAGGCCAGCCCAAGCAAAAGGGAATCATGATCCCAGCAGTCAGAACCTGAGTTCTGGCAAGCAGTACCACCATTAGCTAAAGTACAATGAGGTCAATCGAGACCATTCTGGCTAACACAGTGAAATTCCATCTCTAATAAAAATTCAAAAAAAAATTAGCCTGGCATAGTGGTGGGCACCTGTAGTCCCAGCTACTGGGAAGGCTGAGGCAGGAGAATGGCGTGAACCTGAAAGGCGGAGCTTGCAGTGAGCTGAGATCGGGCCACTGCACTCCAGCCTGGGAGACAAAGCGAGACTCCTTACCCCCAACAACAACAACAAAAAAGTACAATGAGATCTTAAATAAACTTGAAATGCAGGCTAGGCCAAAATTGCTGCAATTTCTGGGTAACTCCTGGTGCTGGGCAACTCAGAGCCCATGGACATGGAGGCAAAAGACCCAGTGAGACATCATCCAGGGTAACCAAGGAAGTGTTTATGCCACCCCTCCCCTAAATGCAAGCAGTGCAGCTCATACTTCTGTGGGAGAGTCCTTCCCTCCACTTGAGGAGAGGAGAGGGAAGAATAAAGAGAACTTAGTTTTGTAACTTGAATACCAGCTCAGACACAGTAGGAAAGGGCACCAGGCAGAGTCCTGAGGCCTTCATTCCAGGTCCTAGCTTACAGATGACATTTCTACACATACCTGTTCTTATTTCTAGAAATAAGACTACTGGCCAAAACATAACCCATGCCTTAAAGGGAAGGACCCAGTCCTGGCAGGATTTATCACCTGTTGATTAGAGAGCCCCTGGACACTGAATAATCGGCAGCAGTACTAGGTAGTACTCATCTTGGGCCTTGGGTTAGAGTCAGAGATTCAGGTATGACCCAGTATATTTCCAGCAGTGGTGCCTACAGGAGAGTCCTTCTGTCTGCAAGAAAGGAGAGGTAAGAATAGAGGGACTTTGTCTTATAGTTTAGGTACCAGCTGGGCCACAGTGAGGTAGAAAACAAAGCAGGTTTTTTGAGGTCTCCAGTTCCAGGCTGTGAATCTTGAAGGGCATTTCTGGACCTGCCCTGGGTGAGAGGAAAGTCCACTGCCCTGAATTGAGGATCTCAGGCCTGACAGTATTCACCATAACCTGACTGAAGAGCCCTTGGACCTTGAATAAACATTGATGATAGCCAGGAAGTACTCACTACAGGCTAGGGCAGTTGTGGCCATGGGGAGAAATTTCTCTGCTAATGGAAAGGAGAGGCAAGAGGGTGAAGGATTTTTTCATGTGGCTTGGGTACCATTTCAGCTACAGTAGACTTAAAAACATGCATTGACATACTGAAGAACTCATCAAGGTCTCTTACCACCAGAACTGATCAAATAGAAGAAAGAATTAGTAAGCTTGAAGAAGGCTATTTGAAAATACGCAGTCAGAGATCCAGAAAACCTTCAAGATCTAGAATATAGCTTTAAAATGGCAAATCTGAGAGTTATTTGCCTTAGAAAGGAAGCAGAGAGTGGTAGAAAGTTTATTCAAAGGGATAATAAGAGACAGTTTTCTAAACTTATAGCAAAATATCAATATTTAATTACAAGAAGGTTAAAGAACACCAAGCGGATTTAAACCAAATAAGACTACTGAAAGACATTTAGCAATCAACTCCCACAGATCAAGTATAAAAAAGTATCCTAAAAGCAGCAAGCTAAAAGAATCAAATAATATGCAATGACTCTCCATTGTATCTGGTAGCATACTTTTCAGTAAAAATCTCACAGGTCAGGAAAGAGTGGCAAATGCTGAAGGAAAAAAAAAAAAACCTTAGAATAGTATATCCAGAGAGAATATCCTTCAAACATGAAGGAGAAATAAAACTTTCCCAGACAAACAAAAGCAGAGAAATTTATCAAACCCAGACATGTCTACAAGAAATGCTAAAGAAAGTTCTTCAATACAAAAGAAAAGAATGTTATTGAGCAACAAGAAAATAAGAAATCATCTGAAGGTACAAAAGTCATGTGTAATAATAAGTACACAGAAAAACAGCTTACAACAGTACTTGTGATATGTAACTACTCATATCTTGAGTGCAAATACTAAAAGATGAATTGATTGAAAATATACAACAATTTTTCATGACATAGTACAATAAGATAAATAACATCAAACAAAGTTAAAAAGTAGAGGGACAAAGTTTGTGTAGAGTTGTTATTAGTTTTCTCATTGCTTGTTAGTTTGTGATGCAGTGTCAAGTCATCATTAGATTAAAATTATGGTTTATGAGATATTATTTGTAAGCCTCATGGTTACCTCAATCAAAAAACATATGATACACAAAAATAATAATCAAGAAGTTAAAATATATTTAAAGTTAAAATAATCTACTCTAAAAGGAAGACAAGAAAGAAGGAAACAAGGAAGAGAAGACCATAATACAACTAGGAAACAAATAACAAAATAGCAGGACTAAGTCCTTCTTTATGAATAATAGCATTGAATGGAAATGGACTAAATTCTCCAATCAAAAGACATATAGTGGCTGAATGGATAAAAAATCCAGATCCAATGATCTCTTGACTACAAGAAACACACTTCACTTATAAAGACACAGGAAGACTGAAAAAAAAATGAAAAATGATATTTTATGCAAATGGAAACCAAAAGGAGAAGGAGTCACTATATATACATAAGACAAAATAAGTTTCCAGAAAAATAAAACTATAAAAATAGATTTTAAAAGTGTTTTATATAATGACAAAGGAATCAATTCAGTATGAGGGTATAACAATTGTACTTATATGTGACCCTACACTGGAGCATCAAGATATATAAAGCAAATATTATGAGAGCTACGGAGAAAGATAGCCCCTAATAAAATAATAGCTGGAGATTTCAACATTCCACTTACAGCATTGAATGGATCATCCAGACAGAAAATCAACAAAGGAACATCAGACTTAACGTGTACTGGAGACCAAATGGACCTAAAAGATATTTACAGAACATTTCATCCAATACACACTCTTCTCCTCAGTACATGAATCTTTCTCAAAGATAGACCATACCTTAACTCAAAAATGATTCTCACAAAATTCAAAGAAATTCAAATAATATCAGATATGTTCTCTGACCACAATAGAAAAAAACTAGAAATCAATATCAACAGGAATTTTGGAGACTATAGAAACACATTAAATTATAACAATATCCACATGAATGACCCATGAGTCAATGCAGAAATTTAGAAGTAAATTGAAAAATTTCTTGATTTATTATTATGGAAAACAATATACCAAATTATTATGGAAAACAATATACCAAAACCTATAAGATACACTGAAAGCACTACGAAGAGGAAAGTTTATAGGTATAAGAATCTATATCACAGAAGTAGAAAAATATGAAATAAAACACCTAAACAGCTAGAAAAGCAAGAGAAAATGAAACCCAAAATGAGCAGAAGAAAAGAAATAATAAAGACAAGAACAGAAATAAATGAAATTGAAACAGAAAAAACAGAAAATCAATGAAATGAAAAGTTGGTTTTTTGAAAGATAAATAAAATTGACAAACTAGTCAGACTAAGAAAAAAAGAGAGAAAGTCCATATGCATAAAATCAGAGATGAAAAAAGAGAGGTTACAACTGATCCCTCAGTAATTCAAAGGAACATTAAAAGCTACTATGAGCAACTATATGCCAGTAAATTGAAAAACATAGAAGAAATGTATAAATTCCTAGACAAATACAACCTAGATTGAACCATGAAGAAATGCAAAACTTGAACACACCAATAACAAGTAATGATATAAAAGTCCCAGTAAAAAAAAAGTCCCTCACAAAGAAAAGCCCAGGACTTGAAAGCTTCACTGCTGAATTTTACCAAACATTTAAAAAACAACTGATACCAACCCTACTCAAACTGTTCTGAAAAATAAAGGAGAAGAGAATACTTCCAGACTAATTCTATGGGGCCAGTAGTACCCTGATAACAAAATCAGACAAAGAATCATCAAAAAAATGAATAAACAAATAAATAAAAAGGGAAACTACAGGCCAATATCCATGACAAATATTGATGTAAAACTCCTCAAGAAAACACTAGCTAACTGAATTCAAAACCACATTCAAAAAATCCTTCATTATGACCAAGTGGGATTTATCCCTGGGATGCAAGGATAGTTCAATTTATGCAAATCAGTCAATGGATACATATATCAACAGAATAAAGGACAAAAACCATATATGATCATTTTAATTGATACTGAAAATCATTTGAAATAATTCAACAGGGCTTCATGAAAAAAATCCTAAAAAAAAAAAAAAAAAAAAAAAACTGGCTATAGAAGGAACATACTTCAATACAATAAAAGCCATATGTGACGGACCCACAGATAGTATCATACTGAATGGGGAAAAAAATTAAAGACTTTTCTTTAAGATCTGGAACATGACAAGCATGAGCACTTTCACCACTGTTACTCAACATAGTACTGGAAATCCTAGCTACAGCAATCAGACAAGAGAACAAATAAAGTGCCTCCCAATTAGAAAAAAGTCAATTTATGCTTTTTTGCAGATTATGTGATCTTATATTTGGAAAAATCTAAAGATTCACCAAAAAATCTACTAGAACTGATAAACAAATTCAGTACAGTTTCAGTATACAAAATCAATGTAAAAAAAATCAATACTATTTATATGTCCCTACAGCAAACAATCTGAAAAAGAAATAAAGAAAGTGATCCCATTAAAAGTAGCTACAAGTGAAATTAAATAACTAGGAATCAACCAAAAAATGGTGAAAGATGTCCACAGTGAAGAGTATAAAACATTGATGCAGCCAGGTGGGTGACTCATACCTGTAACACCAGCACTTTGGGAGGCTGAGATGGGCAAGTCACTTGATGCCAGGAGTTGAAGACCAGACTGGTAAATATGGTGAAACTCCATCTTTATTTTAAAAAAAGTAGCTGCTTGCAGTGGCACATGCCTGTAATTTCAGCTATTTAAGAACCTGAGACATGAGAATAATTTACATCTTGGAGACAGAGGTCGCAGTGACCTGAGTCTGCCACTGCACTCCAGCCCAGGTGATACAGAGAGACGATGTCTCAAAAAAAAAAAAAAAAAAAAAAAAAAGAAAGAAAAGAAAAGAAAAAAAGAAAGAAAGAAAGAAAAAATTGATGTAAGAAATTGAAGAGGACACATAAAAATGGCAGGATATTCCATTTTCATGAATTGAAAGAATCAATATTGTTAAAATGTCCATACTACACAAAACAATATACAGGTTCAATGCAATTCCTATTAAAATACCAATGACATTCTTCACATAAACAGGAAAAAAAAAATCCTAAAACTTATATGGAACGACAAAAGTTCCCAAATAGCCAAAGCCATCCTAAGCAAAAAGAACCAAACTGGAGAAGTCACATTACCTGACATCAAATTATACTACAGAACTATAGTAACCAAACCAGCACTGTACTGGCATTAAAAAGACACATGGACCAGTGGAACAGAATAGAGAACTCAGAAACAAATCTATACCCCTACAGTGAACTTATTTTTGACATTGGTGCCAAGATCCTACATTGGGGAAAGGACAGTCTCTTTAATAAATCATGCTGAGAAACCTGGGTATCTATAAGCAGAATAAAATTAGACTCCTGTCTCTTGCCATACACAAATTTAAATCAAAATGAATTCAAGATTTAAATCTAAGACCTCATACTATAAAACTTCTACAGTAAAACACTGGAGAAACTCTCTAGGCTATTGAACTGGGCAAGGTTTCTTGAGCAATACCCCACAATCACAGGTAATCAAAGCAAAAATAGCCACATGGGTTCATATCAAGTTAAAGAGCTTCTGCATGGCAAAGGAAACAATCAACAAAGTGAAAACACAGCCCACAAAATGGGAGAAAATATTTCCCAACTATCCATCTGACAAGGTATTAATAAACAGAATATATAAGAAACTGAAAAGAATCCATAGAAAAAATATAATAATATAATAATCTAAAATGAAAAAAAAGATTTGAGCAGACATGTCTCAAAAGAAGACCTATACATTGAAAATAAGCATAAGAAAAGGTGTTCAATATCATTGATCATCAGAGAATGCAACTGAAAATTGCAGTGAAACATGACTTCACCCCAGTTAAAATGGTTTATATCCAAAAATCAGGCAATAACAAATGCTGGTGAGGATGTAAAGGAAAGAAAACTCCCGTACACTGTTGTGGGGGTGGGGGTTGTAAATTAGTACAATCACTAAGGAGAGCCATTTTGAGGTTCTTCAAAAAGTTAAAAATAGAATTTCCATATGATCCAGCAATCTCACTGCTAGATATATACCCAAAAGAAAGAAAAACAGTATATTTTAGAGATATCTGCATTCCATGTTTATTGAAACACTATTCATAATAGCCCAGATTTGGAGGTAACCTAAGATTTCATTCACAGATGAGTGGATAAAGAAAATGTAGTACGTCTACACAATAAAGTACTGTTCAGCCATAAAAAAAAAAGAATATGATCCTGTCATTTGCAAAAACTTGGATGGAACTGGAGTCATTATATTATGTGAAATAATCCAGGCACAGAAAGACACACATTATTAGTTCTCACTCATTTGTGGGAGCCACATTTTAAACAATAGAAGTCATAGAGGTAGAAAGTAGAATGATGGTTACCATGGGCTGGGAAGAGAGGTAAGGGGAGGGATAAGTGGGGATGATCAATATATACAAAAATATTAAATAGAAAAAATAAGACATTGCATATCATAGCACAACAGGGTGACTACAGTCAATGATAATTTATTGTACATTTAAAAATAAAGAACAAAGTATAGTTGGATTGTTTGTAACAAAAGGTAAGGATAAATGCTAGAGGTATTGTATGCCCCATTTACCCTGATGTGATTGTTATACATTGTATACCTGTATCAAAGCATCTCATGTATCTTCTAAATATATATACCTACTATGTACCCCCACAAATTGAAAATTAAAAAATATTTTGTCTTTCCTAATAGTCTGCATTTAGTGAGACATTGTTTACAAACCTCGTTGTTTAGATGTGCTTTCCTTTATTTCTTTGAAGCTATTTAAAAGAGTTGGTTTTAAATCTTTATCTAGTAAGTTCAGTATATAGACATCTCAGAAATAGTTTGCATTCACTGATTTTTTTCCTAAATATGAGTCATATTTTGGTTTCTTTGTTTCATCAACCTTTTTTTTTTTTCAAAAATTGGATATGTTGAATAATATAGTGTTGCTACTCCAGAAATCAGGTTTCTCACTCCCCGTTACTTAAGTGTTGTTTCTGTTCTCTGCTGCTGCCCCTGCTCAATTTTGCTTAGTGACTATCTTAATTTGTGTAAAGCTTATATGGTTTACCATGCATGGCTTTGAAATCTGTGCTTGTTTGGACTAGTGGTCACGTAGTGATCATACAGCTATTTTTCTCAAATGAAAGGAACCAATATGCCTCCCAGTCTTTTCCTAGGGTTTCTATGTGCATGTTGGATCACACCATGAAGTTCTGAAATACATTTTTAAACTCTGTCTCAGCTTTTATTTCTTGCCTGTGGAGAGGTTCAAGATCACTGAGGTAAGAGCTTAGGGACTACTCTGGTTATTTCTGGGCACTCACAGAAATTCTAGTCTTCTGGTATCCCAGAAATATGTTGAAGGTTTTCAAAGCCTCAGATGAACAAGGAACATGTAATTCCCCAGATTTTCCTTTTAATTTTCTGGTTAGCTTGTTTGTCTGAACTGTTATTGCCACCTCAGGCAGTTGTTATGTTAAACAATTGCTGCTGATTGTTTTCAACAAATTCTCCTAGAGAAAAGTCTGTTCACAATAATGAGCTCTGAGTCAGTTTGAATCGAGAATGGCCCTGTGAATGGGGTGTTTGCAGGTATCTATCACATAGTGATATAAAAACATATTTTTGGCAAAGAGTTCCAAAGATGTTTTCCTCCTCCTCTGGATTTTAGCCTACTAGTTTTCACCATGGTTGTAGAAGGGCTTTCAAGATTTCCATAAGGTTGGAAAAGGGAATGCAAACAAGACAAGTAAAAATACCACAAAGCTCACTATTCTCACTGAGATTTAGATGCTTTTCTTGAATAAATGCACCTTGGGTTTTTGCAAACTATGGCTCATTTCTAGAGCTCTAAATAGGTTGATTTTGACCATTTTTCAACAAGGTTATCATTTCTTTTATGGACAAAAAGATTTTTGGAAGTCCTTATTCTGCCATTTACATCACTAAAAAAATACTTTTTTCCCCCTATTGTTAACTATAGTTGTCCTATTGTGCTATTGAACACTAGTATCATATTCCTTACATCTAACAGTATTTTTTTATTTATTAACCTTTACTCCCCATTCCCTACCACATTTCCCTTCACCTGGTAACCATGATTCTACTCTCTATCTTCAATTTTTTTTAGCTTCTACTTATAAGTGAGAATATGCAATATTTTTATTTATGTATCTGGCTTATTTCACCAAACATAATGTCCTTCAGTTCCACCCATATTGCTGTAAATGACAAGATTTCATTCATTTTTATAACGAATGTTTTGTTGTGTAGAAACTACTTTTTAAAACAATTTAGTACTACCTTTAAACTAACTCAGGAATTTATAGTATGAAAACATGTAATCCTACTTTCAGTTAGATGTTCTTGAGAATATCTAGTATATGTCTACCACAAGGCATCTACGAGAATGTTTCTGATAGCATTGTTCAAAGCATAAAATGTATTTTAATGATATAAGTATATATCAATAATAGAATAGACACATTCATTTTGGTATACTAAAGCACTGCGGTGCTGTTCAGAAATTTTAAAAAAGGCAACTTCAGTCATCAAATATATAATTTTAAATGTAAAAAATCACAGAAGAATATTTATATTATATCTATATTTTAAAAACAAAAAGTAAATATTTTAAAATAATGATAAATAAATAGTAAAATTAAAGCAGAAAGAGGAGGCATAAGAGGCACACATTTTATAGTCATGATTATCCTTGTAAGAAAGCTGATGAATACAACTGGCAAGTGAAATAAAGTGACTTCAGAATCATTTATTATATTTAAAGCTGGATAATAAGCTCCTTTTTTATTCACCTTCATATATTGTATACGTATTAATGATTTATAATATAAATACATGTTCATATGACTGAAAATGAAAGACTGGAATCATATTACTACTTTTGTAAGATGTTGATCCCAAACCACTTATTTATGATTTGACTATGTTTTCCTCAAAAAAGAAAAAAAAATAAATCCTCAAGTAGTGATCTGTAGCTACCTTCAAGAAGTTTAGTGGGAAGTTTCAATGGAGCTTTACTGCACTGGTTCCACATACCATTCCCCATTTTCTACATACTTTGCACAGCTTCCCTGTTCCCCTAAGCAATCAGCTGGAGCCAGAGCAGATGAAAGTTGCATTCATAATTTGCATTTATAATTTTTCTTTTTTTATCAGATATACTGAGGTCAAATAATTATGTAGTAAAATCTACTCTTTCTCAGTGTGCAAGATAATGCACTTGACAGATGTATATATTATAAGGTGTATAAGCATCACATCTGTCAAAGATAAATAACTTTTTTTAACTGAAAAAATTCCCTTCTACTATTTTTTGTGGTCAATTCTGTTACTCCAAACCCATCCCTGACAACCACTAATTTTATTTCTGTCTTCTAATGTTGTATGTTTTTAACACATCATCTAAATGGTATATTTATATAGCTATTTTCTATGAGCCTGACTTTTATCACTTACTATAATCTTTTGAGATTCATCCATGCTGTTGCATGTATCATGATGCTGATTTTGTAGTTTTTAGTGGTGTTCTGTTGTATAAATATACCATCATTTGTTTTTTCATCTACTTGATATTTCAATTTTTTGACTTTTGTGAACAAAGACATTAACAATTCTTGCATTCCCACAAGCAGTGTATGAGGGTTCTTATTTCCTCACATGCTCATCAGAACTTTGTATTGTCAGTTATTTTGTTGTTTTTAGCCATTCTAAAGAGTATGTTGTAATAGCTTAGTGTGGTTTAAAATTACTTTTCCATAATAACGTTAAGTATCTTTTAATAGCTTGTAATCTATACCTTTCTTTGGACAAATGTGCTTAGTAGGATGAACAGTTCTCAAATAATATTTTTAATTATATATTCATGTATGTAATTAAATTATACATCTGTTATAATTGTGTTTTAAAAACTCATCACCAAATTAATTTTCGTAGTTATCCAATATATTTTATTATATTTGGTGTATCTTCTTCAGATGTAATCTTTGTTATAGGTTATATAACAAGGAAATGACAAATAAAAGACCTTCATGAGACACTGAAAAATGGTATCTCAGTTACCTAAATATATACTAGGTTTACACTTAAAACAAAAACAAAATAGTTGTATGAGAACATAAAAAAATTATTTCTGGGGGCTTTGAGATAATTGGAGTTACCTGAAACTATAAAACATAGAATAAAATTATTTTCGGTGGCAATATCTATCATTAAATCAACAATTTAGTTTATAGACCTTACCTTTGATTACTAACTTATGTAAACATTTATCAGAGAAGGCATGCAGGCTTGGCATATACTTTTGTATAAAATTCCGGAATTCTAGAAGGGAGTTCATGAATCAGTGAACTGTATTATACTTTTAATCAATTTCCTAGTGCTTCTAAAGTAGATCAGTAGAGTAGGCTGCATATTTTGGAATGAGTTAAAGAGATTTTCATTTATATTAGAATTTACATAGACCCTCAAATCCAACAAGACCTCAAATGAGTGGTTAAACTTTATACTAGTTACAAATTAAGTAATTTGGAGGCTTCATGTAGTCAAGGTATCATGCAGAGAATTTCAATCATACATTTATTGGTCAAATAGCACCCTAGGTATCAGAAATGTTTTATGCAGCATTGAAATGTGGCTTATTTTAAAGGAAAAAATTATGAACTTGATCTTGACTCAGCAATGACTAATTCATTATAATTTTTACTAAACTTTCCCGGAGTGTAGTATAATAGTTTATATTGTAAAATTCATTTTGTAAACGCTAACACCTAGGAAACTATGAACAATAGTAATCATTTGTATTCACTGGTGTCATTTATGCCAAAAGAATGAACATAATCATTTTTACACGAATTTTCAAAATATATCAATCAAAGTTTGCTTCAAAACTACAAAAACAATCCATTAAATTCTAAATTATTTTAAAAGGGCAAAATGAGAATTGGTCTCAACAAAAAAAGTAAAATTATCATTTGACATTAATAAGTACTAAATGGTTGTGAATATTGGTCCAACTTAACACATACACACAAAAACACACACACAATCTTAACAATTTGTGTTGCATGGAATTGGAATGGCTGCCTTATAAATAGCTATGAAGTTTTCTAATACCTAAAATGTTCATCGAGAAGAATATAATTGCCCATTATAGAGCATTATGGGTAAGATGATTGTGTCTAGTTTGGTCTAACTGAAGGTCTCCATCAGCACTAATATTTTATTATTCAAGACCAAGTAGACAGGAATAATTTTTCATTTCTTCTCTTTTTGGTAGGGAAGTGATATTATCTTGGATCACACAAAAATATAAAATAAATTAAATACTTCATTCCTTTGGGTTTTTAAATAAATAGGACAGCATCCGTTTGTTTTCTATCTAGGAAACTTAAGTTAATCTTGAAGTAAGAAGCACAAAATAAACCTAACTGTAATATGTTTTAAAAGTACAAATGAGTAGTCATTTCTCAAGATCCATTCTTAATTTTTTTTTTCTTTAGTAAGTAAACCAAGGATTTAGAAGCACAAGTAGTTGCCTAGCTTAAAACCACATTTTGCTCCATATCTTACTGACACCTCTGACCTTGCAATAAAAGTGTGTTCTATGAACAGGAATGAAATGGAAAAATGAATCTTCGGAGTAAAATTCTCATAAGAAACTGCTTGACCCTACTGTTCTCTTTCACCTTTCTACACTCTGGAGAGCAGATATAAACCAGCTTTTACAATGCAGGAGGAAACTGGGGGATGGTAGATAAAGATAAACAGAAACCTAGATCTAAGGATAATTGTTGGAGCATCCACCAGAATGGCAAAAATTTGGCAACTGATAATATCAAATGTTGATGAGAATGTGCAGCAATTACAGCTCATATGAATTATGGATGGAAGAGTAAAATGGTAGAATCATTTTAGAAAACACTTCTGTAATTTCTTATAAAATTAAATATATGCCTAACATAAGACCCAACAATTCCCCACCTAGGCATTTACATAAGTAAAAACATATCTAAAAGATAATAAAGAGTTATCATTTAATGGGTCCACAGTTTCTGTTTGATATGATGAACAAATTCCAGAAAGGTATAATGGTGATGGTTGCACAATGTTGTGAATGTACTTAAAGCCACTCAATTGTACAACTGTAAATGGTAAAAGTTGTAAATTTCACGTTATATGTATTTTATGAAAACAAACAAACAAAATACTACAGAAAGACTTTTCTAGAAATGTCCATGTTAGTTTCAATAATAACTCAAAACAAGAAACAACCAAAATGTTCATCAAAAAGTGAATGACAAAAGGCATGTTCTCACTTTTACGTGGGAGCTAATAAATCTTGTTACATGGAAGTAGAGAATGAAAAACATACAGAATAAAGACTGAGAAGGGCGAGTGGGGATGGGGTGGATAACGAAGATATGTGGGTTAAAGGGTACAAACATATAGTTTGGTGGAAGGAATAAATGTAATGTTTGATAGCAGAGTCGGGGTACTACAGTTAACCCAAAATGTATTGTATTCAAGAGATAAACATCCTAAATACCCTGACTTGATCACTATCCATTATATAAATGTAAGAAAATTTCAGATTTACCCCCAAAAGTTGTGCAAATAAAAAATAAATCAATAAATAGAAGACAACGCCTCCCAACAAAACAACAATAAACAGTCATTTAGAATAAGCTTTGGAAAATTAAGGCTAATAGTCAAATCTGGCCTGAGACTTGTGTTTATATAGCTTGAGTGATACGAATGGTTTTTACATTTTAAAAGGATATATTCATATAATCTGTATACACACCCACATATGCACACACACACGCGCGCGCGTACACACACACCCTCATATATCATACACACACACATAAATGATAAATATCAATGTGTGGCCAGCAAAGATTAACATATTTATACAACTTTTTACAGAAAAAAAAAAAGGTTTATCCCTGACTTAGAAGATAAATAAAAAGTAATAAAAAGGACAAATTATTGAAACATGCAACAATGCAAGTACATCAAATAAACATTGCACTGAGTGAAAGAAGCCAGACACAAAAGTTTATACTGTAGGTTATGTGTGACACTCTAGAATGGGCAAAAGCAAGTGAACAAATTTAACATCAATAATAATAAACTAAACTGACAAATGTCTCCTAATGTTATGCATTGAAAAGGAGACAACATCACGTGACATTAGTGCTAAAAATGTATAATGAAAATTTAATTATGAGGAAGTAGCAGAATTATTAGAAAAATGTTGAGGATCATTCTACAGAAAAAATGGCTTGTACTCTTCAAAAATATCCATGCCATTTCATGAAAGATGAAGGATAAATTGTACAAGTCTGAAATAAGATCAAGACAGCTAATGTAAATGTAATGTGTAGCTGAGGAAAATGCTACAAAAGATATCAATCAGCAGATTTTGAATATAGATATTAATTTATATGAAGACTGTTTCTGTAGCCAAATGCTAGGCACTGTAGAAAATTTATGTGAGCTATAACTAAGGGTTAAAAATCTTTTAGAAGAGGTTGGATGTTGTGCTTATGCCTATAATCCCAGCACTTTGGGAGGCTAAGGAGGGTGGATCATGAGGTGAAGAGTTCAAAACCATCCTGGCCAACATGGTGAAACCTCGTCTCTACTAAAAATAAAAAAATTAGCTGGTCGTGGTGGTGCACACCTGTAGTCCAAGCTACCCAGGAGACTGAGGCAGGAGAATCACTTGAACTCGGAAGGCAGAGGTTTCAGTGAGCTGAGATCGTACCACTGCACTTCAGCCTGGTGACAGACCGAGATTGCATCTCAAAAAAAAAATAAAATAAAATCTTGAGAAGATGAGCTTCTGGTCAAGGAAGCCATACAATAAATTCAATCTTAAATATGTTAAGTTTGCACAGCACTTAAGAGCCAGTTATGTATATAATTTTCATAAATGATAAAATGCATATAATTCAGTACTTTATTAATGGTGTTGTTCTTGTTTAGAAATTCTCATTGCAAGCAGGGGCCAATATAGATGCTCCCTGATTCCTCTGAATAAAGAGTATGAGAAAACATTTTATCAAAGATCATAGCTAGATTACTTTAAAAATTAAATGAAAATATTTGTATTTATGTTTATTTATTTATTTACCAGACATGAAATCCCAGTTTTTCCTACTTACTCAGGTGAATGTCCTACAGTTTGATATGTAATTATAATTAGGTTGAACTCCAGTGGCAGCAAAATATTGAGAAGAAATTTAAATATGAGCATATCAAAAGATGGATTTGCTTTTATATATGAGAAAGAGAAAAAATGTAGCGGCCAGAGCTCTCTTGAATTTGAAGAATAGACAGAGGAATACTAAAGAGGTGAAAAAACAGATGGATGGGCTGTTATGTGATATTTGGTTGTGCTAATTTCTAAATGGATCAATTTCAGCTGAAAACACAGTCAAGGAAATGGCCATAAACATGGCTCAGGTGTATCTTATGAGAAAATTACTAGAAATGGAAAGGTCAAGGATGACACCATTTTTGTGGGTCATCTAGAAATAGGAGACACTTAAGTCTCTTTGTAAGTCTCTGAAGACTTGCTTTATGAATCTGAGTGCTCCTGTATTGGGTATATATATATATATATTTAGGATAGTTAGCTCTTCTTATTGAATTGATCCCTTTACCATTATGTAGTGGCCTTCTTTATCTCTTTTGATCGTTGTTGGTTTAAAGTCTGTTTTATCAGAGACTAGAATTGCAACCTCTGCCTTTTTCTGTTTTCCATTTGCTTGGTAGATCTTCCTCCATCCCTTTATTGTGAGCCTATGTGTGTCTCTGCCCATGAGATTGGTCTCCTGAATACAGCACACTGATGGGTCTTGACTCTTTATCCAATTTGCCAGTCTGTGTCTTTTAATGGGAACATTTAGCCCATTTACATTTAAGGTTCATACTGTTATGTGTGAACTTGATCCTGTCATTATTATGTTAGCTGATTATTTTGCTCATTAGTTGATGCAGTTTCTTCCTAGCATCGATGGTCTTTACAATTTGGCATGCTTTTGCAGTGGCTGGTACCAGTTGTTCCTTTCTATGTATAGTACTTCCTGGATGCAGCTGTAAACCATCATTCTCAGTAAACTATTGCAACAACAGAAAACCAAACACCGCATGTTCTCACTCATAGATGGGAATTGATCAATGAGAACACTTGGACACAGGAAGGGGAACATCACGCACTGGGGCCTGTTGTGTGGTCGGGGGAAGTGGGAGGGATAGCATTAGGAGATACACCTAATGTAAATGACAAGTTAATGGGTGCAGCCCACCAACATGGCACATGTATACATATGTAACAAACCTGCACATTTTGCACATGTACCCTACAACATAAAGTATTAAAAAAAAAAAAAAAGAAATAGGAGCCACCTAAAGCAATAGTCTGGCCAGTGTTGGTGAGTAAGAGAATTCTATAGGGCAAAGTATTTAATGAGAGAGAGGAAGGGACAGAACCATGTTCATTCTTCTGAATGAAGAGTGAGAGAAAACATTTTTTCAAAGATCATAGCTAAAATGATGATTATGATCATATATTTGATATACTCAGATCATATATATCCATATATAAACACATATATATCTATATACACACGCATAACCTTATGTATATACATATATATGTCTGTATATGTATGGATGTATATATGAATATAAATGATGGTAATGGGAAGGATCTTGAACTTACTCAAAAATGAAGGAAAAATGCTTGAGATTCACCTTAGAAAGGGCAGAGAACATTACTCCCTTCTCCTGCTCTGTATTATGAGGCATCTGAGACTATGAGCAACTTCTTTATCAGGTAGTTACATATTCTGAACCTCATTAGGCTAAAAAATTATTCCCCTTCTCCTGTTTGTCACTCTCCATTTTTATCAGGACACAATATTGAAATAATTAAATTCATAAGAAGTGTGATTATGTTTATACTGACCAGTCATGGTATAAAATACCAGTTGAAGTTACCCAACACAAGGAATAACCCAGAAACACAACTTCCTTTTAGACATTTTTCTCACTGCATTTTATATGCACTCTTGTAGCCCCTCAGCAGGGGCAAAATAAAGTAAAGCAATAGCTATCAGTAAATTGTAAGCCATTAATTTTACTATATCCATATGAACAAAACAAATTTGGGCTAGATATATTAAATCTGGAACTAAAAATGAAAAAGAAAACTATCTGCACAAAATGCCTCAAGAAAATGATACCATAAAATGAAGCTAATTTCCACCTACTGCCTGCATGCACTGAATTAACATTTCTCATGAATTTTGCTATTGGAAAGAACTAAACTTAGTTTGATTATGGAAGGATTATTTTCAAATTGGTTTTTTGATATCATATGAGTAACATTCTCTCATGTTGAAGCATTTTAATTTATTTAACATTAAATACTTTAAAGTTCAGAGATTATTTTTCAAGACCAACTTTTAAAACAATGAAACAGAGTCACTACAAGGCTTATTGAAAAGTACTCTCATTGGCCAGGCACAGTGGCTGAAGTCAGCACTTTGGGAGGCCAAGGCAGGTGGATCACGAGGTCAGGAGTTCGACACCAACCTGATCAACTGGGTGAAACCCCGTCTCTACTGAAAATACAAAAATCAGCCGGGCATGGTGGGACATGCCTGTAATCCCAGCTACTTGGGAAGTTGAGGCAGGAGAATCGCTTGAACCTAGGAGGCGGAGGTTGCAGTGAGCCAAGATGGCGCCTTTGCACTCCAGCCTGGGTGACAGAGCGGCACTCCACCTCAAAAAAAAAAAAAAGCCCTCATAAGTGTTGTATTTGAAGGGACTAAATGTAAACCTGATTATAAAACCGTGAGTTACAGATTAAATTCTAAACCTTGTAACACAAACAGATTAGGTCGGTATAGTTCCTTCTGCTTCAGACAGCGGGAGAAGGCCAGATTTATGATTTGCTATTTCTTTATCCTTTTTACAAGCTTTGTCACAGGAACTAAGTTTTAGAATTTTATAACCTCATATGTTCTCTGAAAGATAACATTAAACTATATAACTTTGACCTTTTCCATGTTCTATAATTTCATTGAATTGCCACTCCAATTCTTTTTTAAAATGCTCGACAGGAAACCATGAGATAAAAATAGACATCAAAGACACTACTTGTAATTGATAAGTGACCAAAGGCAGGCAGTCCAGGCCTGTCTTGCCCAATGACTTTCTCAACTCAATTGAGATGAAATCTAAATAGTGAATACAATTAAACCAAACAAAAAGAAGAGTCAATCACTGGAGGAAAATATTCTTTGAGGATCTGTGATTACCATACTCCATTTAAGGGAGTTTGTCATCTGGATAATGATTTAATTTATTCTTTGAGTCTCAAAAATGAACTAGAAAAATTCAGTCACAGCTTCTAATGTGTCAGGTGCTGAGGATAGTATGTTATAGTCCTTGCAGTTACATCTGATTTGATATTATTTTCTAGATGGCAGGGATACTGCCTAGAGATTGGGATAAAATAAAAATGACTACTGACTGCTTTTTCAACCATAGTATTTCTGATAATGATTTATAGGTCCAAAGAATACCACAGAATGTTCAGAACTCAATCTTACATGCAGTAAATAGCCAATTTTGGAGTACTTTTTTTTTTTTTTTTTTTTTTTGGCATTCATCTGTCCAGTGTTTGGAGAATGGTCCAGTTGACAGCCCAACAGCCCTTTCAGCTTTTTGATATTTTAATTCTGCCAGAGAAGTACTACTACCCTTAGTGATTACATGTTTATCCATGTTCTGCAGTTGTAGGCTGGAGAGAAGAGAATATAGATCATTTATTTTCTTTATGGGTAAATGTCTGTGAAAGGCCAACATGCCTAGCATGAACTCTTTAAATTGTTCCAAGTAACAACAATTGTCACAGGATGGAGTACAGGGACTGATTTAAGTTACTTTAAGTTAAGAGAGAAAATGATTTGCAGTTGAAGAACTTGAAGAGCCCTCTGCTCTGAAAATGTATTAAATAGCCCAAGAAGTAGGTGAAAATAACAAGTAAATGTTTTCAAACATTATTCTAAAATAACATTTGATATTCCCTGTATCCTCCCAAATAAGAAGCCCATAATTTAAAAAGATAAATCAGAAATTATATCAATAAACTCATATGTGGATAGATTGTAAAGAAGATACAATGCTGATTTTTCCATTAATTCATCTTGGATCAGGATGTGAAATTTTTTCTCAAACCCATTGGTCCCTTTATTTTGGGAACTAAATGAATCAAATTACAGAACTTGTTAGGTTTTTTATTTGTAATAATTCTTTGTTAAAAATTAATAGATATTTGGGTCTCCTGTGGCTTTTTGAATACTCTGGCACATTATTTCCAATCCCTATGAGTACTTGACCTCTAATTTGAGAAGCAAAGTTGAAGAAAGTAAAATGAGATATAAATTGACTTACCTGATTCCAGCCAAGATGGCTGAATAGAAGCATCTAGTGTACACTGCTCCCATGGAAAGAAGGAAGAGTGATGAGTGAACAATAACTTTTTTTTCCTTTATTTTTATTTTTTCTTAGACAGAGTTTCTCTCTTCTTTTCCAGGCTGGAGTGCAATGGCACAGTCTCAGCTCAGTGCAACCTCTGCCTCCCAGGTTCAAGTGATTCTCCTGTCTCAGTCTCCCAAGTAGCTGGGATTACAGGAGCCTGCTATGACGTGTGGCTAATTTTTGAATTTTTAGTAGAAACGGGGTTTCACCATGTTAACCAGGCTGATCTCGAACTCCTGACCTCAGGTGATACGCCTGCCTCAGTCTCCCAAAGTGCTGGGATTACAGGCATGAGCCACCAAGCCCAGCCAACACTAGCTGTTTAACTGGATCACCCAGACACATTCAAACTCATCAAGGAAGCAATTTTGGCCCATGAGAAAGGAAGACTGGGCAGAACAACTGCCAATTGGTAGTGGCATAGAGCAAGGGGAGGCCCCCCACACCACAGGGTAATTGTGAGTGAGAGCCCCACCTGGCCCTTCTTCCAACACTGAGAATTGCAATTCAACATGAGATTTCGGTGAGGACACAAAGCCAAGCCATATAATTCCACCCCTGGCACCTCCCAAATCCCATATTCTCACATTCCAAAATACAATAATCCCTTCTCAACAGTCCCCAAAGTCTTAACTCACTTCAGCGTTAACTCAAAAGTCCACAGTCCAAAGTCTCATCTGAGATAAGGCAAGTCCTTTCCACCTGTGAGCTGGTAAAATAAAAAGCAAGCTAATTGCTTCCAAGATACAATGTGAATATAGGCACTGGGTAAATACCCCCTTTCCAAAAGGGAGAAATTGGCCAAAACAAAGGGTCTACAAAGCCTATGCAAATCCAAAACCCAGCAGGGTAGTTATTAAACTTTAAAGATACAACATAATCTCCTTTAACTCCATGTCTTACATCCAGGCCACTGATGCAAAGGGTGGGCTTCCAAGGTCTTGAGCAGCTCTGCCTCTGTGTCTCTGTAGGGTACAGCCCCCACAGCTGCTTTCATGGGCTGGTGTTGAGTGCCTGTGGCTTTTTAGAGTGCACAGTGCAAGCTGTCAGGGGATCTATCATTCTGGGGTATGAAGGATGGTGGCCCTCTTCTCACAGTTCCACTAGGCAGTGCCTAGTGGGGAATCTGAATGGGGGCTTCAACTCCACATTTTTCCTCTGCACTGCCCTAGTAGAGGTTCTCTATGAGGGCTCTGTCTTTGAAGCAGACTTCTTCTTGGACAACCAGGTGCTTCCTTACATCCTCTGAAACCTAGGTGGAGGCTCCCAAACCTCAGCTCTTCTTCTGTGTGCACTCACAGGCTTAATACCACATGGAAGCTGCTGAGGATTATGGCTTGTGCCTTCTGAAGCCATGGCTCAAGCTGTACCTTGGCCCCTTCTAGTGACAACTGGAGTGACCATGATGCACAGTGTCAGATCCCAAGTCTGCACAGAGCAGCAGAGCCCTGAGCCTGGTCCACACAACCCTTCTTCCCTGATAGACTTCCAGGCCTGAGATGGGAGGGGCTGCTGCAAAGGTCTCTGAAATTCCCTGAAGGCATTTTCCCTATTGTCTTGGCTATTTATATTTAGCTCTTTTTTACTTGTGTAAATTTCTGCAGATAACTTGAATTCCTCCCCAGAAAATCGTTTTTTCTATTCTACCACATGATCAGGCTGAAAATTTTGTAAACTTTTATGTGCTGCTTCCCTTTTAAATAAAAGTTCCAGTTTCAGATACTTTCTTTGTTCACATATATGCGTGTACAGTGTTAGAAGCAGCCAGGTAACCTCTTGAATAATTTGCTCCTTAGAAATTTCTTCTGCCAGATACCCTAAATCATCTCTCTCAAGCTCAAAGTTCCACAGATCTCTAGAGCAGGGGCACAATGCTGCCAGTCTCTTTGCTAAAGCATAGAGACAGTGCTATTTAAGCATATAAACAGTTCCCAATAATTTCCTCATCTCCATCTGACACTGCCTCAGCCTTGACTTCATTGTCCATATCACTATCATCACTTTGGTCACAAAAATTTAACAAATCTCTAGGAAGTTCCAGACTTTCGCTTATCTTTCTGTCTTTTTCTGAGCCCTCCAAACTGTTCCAATCTCCGCTCATTATCCAGTTCCAAAGTTGCTTCCACATTTTCGGTTATCTTTATAACAATGCCCTCCACTTATCTGGTATTAATTTTGTGTATTAGTCCATTCCCACACTGCTATAAACAACTACTTGAGACTGGGTAATTTATAGAGAAAAGAAGTTTAATTGGCTCACAGTTCTGCAGGCTGTACAGACTTCTACTTTGTAAGTTTTTCGGGAAACTTACAACCATGATGGAAGGCAGAGTGGAAGTCGGCACATTTTCCCATATCCAGCAGGACAGAGAGAGCAAAAGGAGAAGTGCTGCACACTTTCAAACAACCAGATCTCAAGGAAACTCTATCACAAGGACAGCAAGGGGAAGTCCACCCCTACAATTCCATCACCTCCCACCAGGCCCCTCCTCCAACACTGGGAATTACAATTTGACATGAGATTTGGATGAGGACACAGAGCCAAACCATATCAGCATTATTCAACATTTTTAAAGAAAAGGGACTGCAACCAAGAATTGCATATTTAGCCAAATTGAACTTCCACAAGTTAAAGAGGAATAAGATTCATTTCAGATAAGCAAATGTGAAGAGAATATGTTACACCCAAACCTATCTTCCAGGAGATCCTTAAGGGAGTGCTAAATATGGAAACAAAAGACCACTGTTACTGGCCACCACAGAAACACGCTACGTGTATAGTCCATTGACACTAAGGAGCAGCCACACAATCAAGTCTACATAACAAAAACATGACTACAGAAATTAAACTTGAACTTATCAATATGAACTTTGAATGTAAATGGGATCAAGACCTCAATTAAAAGGCACAGATTAGTAAGTTAGATGAAGAAGCAAGAACCAGCTGCATGCTGCCTTTAAGAGACTCATCTCACATGTAATCATACCCACAGGCTCAAAGTAATAGGACAGAGAAAAAATCTACCAAGCAAACAGAAAACAGAAAAAAAAGAAAGAGTTGCTATTCTAATTTTAGACAAAACAGACTTTAAATGCACACTGATCAAAAAAGACAAAGAAGATAATTACATAATGGTAAAGAGCTCAATTCGACAAGAAGGTCTAACTATCCTAAATATCTATGCACCCAACAGAGGAGGACCCAAATTCATAAAGCAAGTTTTTAGAGACCTACAAAGAGAGCTGGATAATCACACAATAGTAGTGAGAGACTTCAACAACACAATGACAGTATTAGACAGATCATCAAAATAGAAAACTAACAAAGATATTTGGGGCCTGAACTTGACTTGACAAAAAATGGGTCTAAAAGATATTTATAGAATTCTACATCCCCAAAAAACAGAACATACATTATTCTAATCTTCAAAGGACACATAGTCTAAAATCAGCCACAAAATCAGCAATAAACAATCCTCAGCATATTCAAAACAAAAAAGAAATTATACCAACCATACTCTTGGACCACAGCACAATAAAAATAAAAATCTATACTAAGAAAATGACTCAAAACAATACAATTATATGAAAATTAAACAGTGTGCTCCTGAGTGTGTTTTGGGTAAACAACAAAATGAAGGAAGAAATTAAGAAATTCTTTAAAACTGATGAGAACAAAGATACAACACACCAGAATTTATGAGACATAGCTACAACAATGTTATGAGGGAAATTTATAACATTAAACGCCAACATCAAAGAGTTAGAAAGGTCTCAAATTAAGAACCTAACATCATAACTAAAGGAACTAGACAAGAGCAAATCAACTCCAAAGGTAGAAGACAAGAAATAACAAAAGTCAGAGCTGAACTGAAAGAAACTGAAATGTGAAAAACCATGCAAAAGATAAACAAATCCAGGAATTTGCTTTTTGAAAGAGCAATTAAGATTGATTGACTGCTAGCTAGACTAATAAAGAAAAATGAGAGAAAGTGCAAATAAAATCAGAAATGACAAAAGGGACATTACCACAGGGGAAAAAAAAAATACCCTCAGAGACTACCGCAAACATCTGTATGCACACAAAGTAAAAAATCTAAAAGATTTGGATAAATGGATAAATCTCTCAAGATAGAAACAGGATGAAATTTAAACGCTGAGCAGATCCAATAACAAGTTTCAAAATTGAATCAGGAATAAAAAACCTACCAACCAGATAAAGCACTAGCCCAGACAGATTCACAGCCAAATTTTACCAGATGTATAAAGAAGAGCTAGTGACATTTCTACTGAAATGATTACAAAAAAATTGAGGAGGAAGAATTTCTTCCTAACTCATTCTATGAGGCCAGCATCTTCCTGATACCAAAACTTGGCAGACATATCAGAAAAAATAAAAATGTCAGGCCAATATCCTTGATGAACATAGATGCAAAAATCCTCAAGAAAATGCTAGCAAACCAAATCCAGCAGCACATCAAAAAGCTAATCCACTATAATCAAGTAGGCTTTATTCCTGTGATGTAAGGTTGTTTTCAACATGTGGAAGTCATTAAATGTGATTCATTACTTAAACAGAACTAACGACAAAAAGCACATTATGATTTCAATAGATACAGAAAAGGCTTTTGATATAATTCAACATTGCTTCAAGTTAATAACCCTCAACAAACTAGGCATTGAAGGAACATACTTTAAAAAACTAACAGCCATCTATGACAAACCCACATTATACTGAACAGGCAAAAACTGGAAGCATTCCCCTTGAGACCTGAAATAAGACAAAGATTCCCATTCTAACCACTTCTATTCAATATAGTACTGGATGTCCTAGCCAGAGTAATCAAACAAGAGAAATAAATAAAAGGCATCTAAATAGGAAGAGAGAAGGTCAAACTATCTCTGTTTGCAGATGATATGATTCTACATGTAGAAAAACTCATAGTCTCTGTTCAAAAGCTCCTAGGTATGATAAGCAATTTCAGCAAAGATTCAGGATATAAAATCAATGCACAAAAATCAGTTGAAATTTTATACGTCAACAACATCCAAGCTGAGAGCCAAATCAGAAATGCTATCTTATTCACAATAGCCATAAAAGAATAAAATATCTAAAATTATAGCTAACCAGAGAGTGGAAAGATTTCTACAATTCCAAAATACCGCTGAAAGAAGTCAGAGATGACACAAACAAATGGAAAAACAAGTGCTATTCCTGTTAAATGACTATGGCATTCTTCACATAATTAGGGAAAAAAAGTTCAAATGGAACCCAAAAAGAACACAAACAGCCAAGGCAATCTTAAGACGAATAAAAAAGTCATAGTCACTATGTTACACAACTTCAAACTATATTAGAAGACTACAGCAATCAGAACAACCTGAGACTGATACAAAAACAGACAGACCAATGGCACAGAATACATAGCCCAGACATAATGCCACATATGTACAACCATCTGTCCTTTGATAAACTTGACAAAAACAAGCAATGAGGAAGGAAGTCCCTATTCAATAAATGGTGCTGGGATAACTGGATAGCCATATGCAGAAGATTAAAACTGTACCTCTTCCTTGCATTATATACAAAAATCAATTCAAGATGGATTAAAGACTTAACTGTAAACCTTAATCTATAAAAGTCCTGGAACATAACCTAGGAAATATCAGTCTGGACATAGGCCCTGGAAAATATTTCATAATGAAGATGCTAAAAGCAATACAACAAAAACAAAACTTGAGAAGCCGAATTCAATTGAACTAAAGAGGTTCTGCACAGAAAAAGAAACGAGTAAACAGACAATCTACAGAATAGGAGAAAATATTTGCAAACTACACATTTGACAAAGACTTAATATCCAGAATATATACGGAACTTAAACTTATTTACAAGCAAAAACACAAACAACCAGCCAGGCGTGGTGGCTCACACCTGTAATCCCAGCATTTTGGGAGGCTGAGGTGGGTGGATCACCTGAGGTCAGGAGTTCAAGACCAGCATGACCAACATGGAGAAACCCCATCTCTACTAAAAATACAAGAGTAGCCAGGCATGGTGGCGCATGCCTGTAATTCCAGCTACTGGGGAGGCTGAGGCAGGAGAATCGCTTGACTCTAGGAGGCAGAGGTCGTGGTGAGCCGAGATCACACCGTCGCACTCCAGCCTGGCAACAACAGTGAAACTCTGTCTCAAGAAATAAACAAACAAACAAACAAACAAACAACAACCTTATTGGCTTGTTGCCCAGTGGTCACAGTAAATGAACAGACACTTCTCACAAGAAAACATTCACTTGGCCAAGAAGCATATGAAAAAAAATGCTTTACATCACTAATCATTAGAGAAATGAAAACCAAAACACAATGAGATAACATCTCATATCTCACACCAGTCAGTTATTTTATAGTTATTATTAAAAAGTCAAAAATGACATGCTGGTGAGGCTGTGGAGAAAAAGGAATGCTTATATACTGGTGGTGGTAATGTAAATTAGTTTAGTCATTGTAGGAAGCCGTGTGGCAATTTCTCAAAGAATTTAAAAGAGAATTACCATTTCACCCAGCAATCTTATTACTGTGTATGTGCCCAAAGGAATATAAATCATTCTACCATAAAGACACGTAGATGTGTATGTTCATTGAAACACTATTCACAATACAAAAACATGGAATCAGCCTAAACAGCAGACTGGATAAAGAAAATGTGGTATATATATACACCAAGTAATACTACACAGCCATTAAAAAGAAAGGGATCAGCCAGGCACATTGGCTCATGCCTGTAATCTCAGCACTTTGGGAGGAGGCGGGTGAATTATGAGGTCAAGAGATTGAGACCATCCTGGCCAACATGGTGAAACCCTGTCACTACTCCAAAAAAACACAAAAATTAGCTGGGAATGGTGGTGTATGCCTGTAGTCCCAGCTACTCGAGAGGCTGAGGAAGAGAAAAAAAAGAAAAAGAAAGGAATCATGTTCTTTACAGCAACATGGATAGAGGCTGGGCATCATGGTTCACCCCTGTAATCCCAGCACTTTGAGAGGCTGAGTCAGGAGGATCACCTGAGGTCAGGAGTTCAAGACCAGCCTGGCCAACATGGTGAAACCCTGTATCTACTAAAAATACAAAAATTAGGTGGGCATGGCGATGCATGCCTGTAGTCACAGTTACTTAAGAGGCTGAGGCAGGAGAATTGCTTGAACCCAGGAGGCGGAGGTTGCAGTGAGGCGAAATCGTGCCACTGCCCTCCAGCCTGGGTGACAGAGGGAGACTCCATCTCAAAATAAATAAATAAATAAATAAATAAATAAATAAATAAATAAGCATAAATAGAACTGAAGGCCATTATCCTAAGGAAACTAACACAGTGACAAAACCAAATATCACATGTTTTGACTTATAAGTGGGAGCTAAACTTTGACAACACATGAACATACAGAGGGTAACATTAGACTCC